>NW_024884253.1:7354952-7387210 GCF_019232065.1 Centrocercus urophasianus
AAGGGCAGAGTCACATCCCTTGACCTGCTGGTCACACTTCTCTTGATGAAACCCAGAATACAGTTGGTCTTAGTTACAAACACACACTGCTGGCTCATGTTGAATCTGTCATCAACTGACATCCCTAAATCCTTCTCCTCAGGAATGCACTAAGGCCATTCTCTGCCCAACCTGTATCTGTGCTGGGGATTGCCCCATCTCAGGTGCAGGACCTTGCACTTGGCCTTATTGAACTTCATGAGGTTGTCATGGGCCCACCTTTCAGGTCCCTCTGGATAGCATCCCTTCCCCTAACTTGCACATTAGCAATGTGAACCACTACATCTTTGGTTATGTGGCACAGTTTCATTCTCATGGATCTCAGAATGATTTATAGACATGCATTTCATAGGGCATAGGTGACACTAGAAGTTGTACTTCATACAGCTAAATCTGGTACAGCAATAGATATCTTAGCAGAATCAATATATATTAAATATATTGTATTGAACTTTTTAAGAGTTTTACAAGCGTGAAAGATTCGTTTACAAAACACAGAAACACTGTATAACTGTGTAGTGTTTGGGAGTGAACAGTGTTAAAGCAGATAGATAAAGGCACAAAGTTTAAAATTATCTGTAATTCAAATGTTTAAGCATTACAAAATTAAAGCACACAGGTGTAATTCAGGGGAACCTTTATAGCTTGTGCTTCCATAACTGTCCAGCACTTCTTGCCACAAATGAGTGAATTATTTGTGTAAGGCACTTTTATTTGGTAACATCTCCTCTAGAGAAAAGGTCTCAGACTCTTTGCATAGATGGGTTCTTTCAATCTTCTCTTCTGTGTTATAAAAAGAAAACAAGCAAACAAAAAACTAACAGAAAACAAACAGATTGTCTGAACCTAAATTTTATCTGAACCAAGTGATGGCAGAATCACTGTTTATTGTCTTTTGGGTCCTTACCCTTAGCAGTGCATTAACTTTTGGAATCTAAGTTCCAAATCAAGCATAACAAGGGCACACTCGTTGCTGTGGACATAAGAAGGAAATTTTGTCTGTCATTACAATTTGGTGTCATTGACTGGCATTGATTTAAGGAGTCGCTTTTGTATAGAATTATCACATTTCATAGAATCACCATAGAATGAATCAAAGAATGGCTTTGGCTGAAAGGAGTCTCAAAGATTATCTAATTCCAAAACCACTGCTGTGGGCAGGATTGCTAACCACTACATCAGGCACTAGATCAAGCCGCCCAGGAACCCATCCAGCCTGGCCTCGAACACCTCCAGGGGTGAGTCATCCACAGCTTCTCTGGACAGCCTGTGACAGCGCCTCACCACCCTCTCAGTGAAAAATATCCCCCTGACATCTAATCTAAATCTCCTCTCTTTTAGTTTCATGTCAGTTAACCTTGTTCCCACCCCAGTGACCTGTGTTCCTACTTCTGGTTATGCTCAAGTCCGTGTTCTTAAAATGAAGGGCACAGTGACCAAGCTTGTGAACAATTTTAACCATGGTTGAGTTAGCCAACTCTCTGGCAAGTTTTTAGTAGTAGAGAGAATTTATAGTCATTATCTCTCTTGGAATCTCAATAAGTTCAGCTAAATACTGGGAGGGGTGGTAGGAAGATGAGGAAAAGTAGAGCAGTGCTTTCCTAGTGCCTGGGAGCAGCAGGAGTGGGCTGATCCAGCAGAGAGGAGGTGTTGGGATTGTGCAGGAATGCTGACTGCACAGCTAGGGAGCACAGTTGCATTCTTCAGTTCACTGGAAGCTATTCCAATTTCTTCCCATTTTGAAACCTGTTAAGAGTTCTCCATGCTCCAGTTTCAGTGGTTGTGAATGGCATAGCCATGGTACAAGCCATAGATTTTGGAATTCATTGTTCTCATGAGCAGAATGCCAAGCATGGAGCTGCTCCAGGATGGAAGGCACGCATTAGTGCTCTCCATCACAGAGTTGTAGATATCTTTGGATTTGTTTTTTAGTTTACAAGAGCACATTTTATGGGTTATAGACTGGTCTTCAGTTTCTGTTATGCAGAATGAAGATTTGCTTTATTCTTGATATTTAGTGTTTCTCCTGAACAACAATGATAATAAGAGGAGACAATTCATCATATGAACAACTTTCAGTGACTAGATTCCTGCAATAATTTGCCCACTACTTCAGGGACATAACAAGGAGATGAATGTGGTCACCAAAATTCTAAAAGATTTTTAGTTGTAAAATATAAAACCAAAGAAAGCCATCCACTTTTTGAATTTGGAATCTTTTATGTCTGATGCGCTCAGACTTTTCTGTACGGCTGTTGCATCAACATTTTTTGTTCCCCTTTATTTTGCCAAAACCAGAGATTCTTTTGTAATCATATAACTCAAGAGGTGATACTTAAGGAAAATGCTGAATATTATGTTACATTACTGCAGTTTTTCAAAAGAACTGCTTCTCCAAGCAATTGAGGTCTACAGGGGGCTTTAGTTTAGATTATTCAGAATAAATTTTCTTCCTTAGATTGAGAATACAAAAGAATATTTTCATGATTATTAAAGTAGGAATTTCCTCTCTTTGCCCTTGCTCCCCTATGCAGAGAGCACTCATCTCTTTCTAGAATTCAGTTTACTTCTTCACAAGGATTCCCCCCATCTGTGAACTGGGTTTCATAGCTCCCGGGGGCTGCATATGCTCAGTTTTCTGCTGCAATTGAAATGTGAGCAATAAAACAAGTACTGCATTTTCTGGAGCAGATTCTCAGTAGGTGTACAGAGTGATCAACACCTTGGGCTGTTTTCTATACCCTCAATAACTGTGTTAGGTAGAGGCTAAATTTGGAACTGGTGAGCAGTTGCAAGGGGGTGTATTGCAGCCACACCTCCAACACTGCAGTAGCCCTTGCCAAGGGACATGATGCAAGACCATTTCCACTCCACGCTGAAGATCTTTTATTCTGCCGGAACAGCTGTAGAGCACTCTGTCAAATGGAGAATCAGCCTCTCTTCATGCACTTCCAAAACTGTTCCCAGGTGCACAGCTGAAGGCTTTGCACACTTTTCCCCACTCGTATCCCCAAAGGCCATCCAGAGAGGATGCCCAACTGGGGAGCCTCATCAGTCTACAGACACACATTTAATTCCCTGCCAGAGCCACAAAGGGCACTACTTAGGATCTAGAGAGATCTCAAATCAGCTGATCAGAGACTGCAGTTTGTCCAAGACTTGTCTATTCAGTTGTCATCTGCTGATGACTCACTAGATGCCCAAGACTAGCAGCTTAACTTTTTTTCTCCTCTGTTTCTATTTCCAAAGAAACAACCACTCTGCAGCACACCAGGAGACTGTTGTGAGTTTGAATTAATTTGAGACTTCCAAATTAAAAATGCTGCAATACAGCAATTCATTTCACCCTGTGAGGAATATCTAAGATCCACTGACTTTTCCTGTGGAGGCACCTGTTTCTCTCCAAGGAGGACATCAGCCAACTAGCATAGACATTTTGCTGAATTAGGAGCTGATTTTGATGAACTCTATGCAAGTGTTAACTGCTCTGTTAGCATGTCTGGTAAGCCCAGGGGCAGAAAACAGGGGAAGTTAAGGGAATACTGTGAACATAGCCTATTTCCAGTGAGCACAGACGTGCTGCTGTTATATTCATGATCTGTGTTAAAAATTTTCATTTGAAGATGTCATTGGAGAGTTAAGCATGGTAGTTGGACACTTGGTAAGCTAGGATAGCCTCTGTCCTTTACTGTGTGATCAAATTCATTATTTTCCAGCTCCTGCTGTGATTGCCAACAGTCAGATTTGAGCAAAATGAGCTTAGGATATATTTATATCAGGACAATAATGTGAGGGTGTTTGCAGAATGGCATGCTATAACAAGCTCGAAAAATGGTGTAATTAAATTATTGTTTACTGAAAGAAGACTGACACTTCTGGGTAGATTATATTTTTAAGGTTTCTTGAGAAGAATTAGAGTACGGAATAGCCTTCACATTCAGAAATCAGAGTTCAAATGCTGGATGAGAAAGTAAGGATAGAGAAGATTCAGCTCTAGAAATTCACTAACAGCACATAAACATGCACACAACTGCACTCATATGCAAACATATATGACAGCTCCTGTTTGTGCAGATGTCTCACTGGCAACATGAGAGGAGCTGGACAGTCTACGCAATCAAGGCGTCATTCACTTAAGGCTGTGTGAGCAAATTCTGAACTCACCATTCAGGGGTTTTTAGAAGCTTGAGTATACATGAACTTGGCATTAAAAATGGCTAGAAGAACTGTGTGAACTCAAACTATCTTACTTTTGTCAAAATGGTCAACAACAGCATGTGCAATTTGTTTTTCCTGAGCAATCTACCAACTGTTAGTTTTCCTTCCCAAAAAGAAAGTAGGTTCCATCAATTGGATCAAGATTTCTCTCACTGAGAATAATGTGGGCAGGTTCAGAGTTGTGGCTTGAATCTCAGATCTGCACAAAGATTTGCTGCCCTTAAAGAATAGTGGGAAGATGATTGTGGTATGTAAAAGACAGATGCAGAACAGCTCAAGAACATCCTGATGAAATGCTCATACCTGTAGAAAGTTTGCACACTGCTGTTCAAAGAAGTGTTGGCAAGGATGAAGCACTTAAGTTGGGCAGAAAGCCATTTTGTTCTTAAACTAAAACAGAGCTGATATCATTTATGTGCACTAGGGAAGATGTGTAAAGAACAACTTTCAGATTTAACATGTTTTGCCCTTTTTGGACATTGTTAAGGAGGATTCACAGAATATGCCAAAATGGAGTAGCATAGCATTGGAAGCTACAATGTTATTCTATATCCATGAAATTACCCTATAAATTATGGTATTTTATTGTTTTGTGGTTGTTGTTTGTTTGTTTTCCAAAGCAGAGCATCCTTCTTGTAGAAACAAATCCAATTGTATTTTTAATGAAATTCTGGGAAGGATAGTTCTCTCAACATAGTTCTCTCAGTGTGAAAGAAACAAACTGGAAATAAAGCTATCTATCCTTTGTAATCCAAATGCAATCAATCATCTGAAAACTTTAGATCATTTATTTGCTTCTAAGCTGGTACTTTGGCCTCAGAAACTGGTCAGAGAACAACTTTTGATTTACTGTCAGAAATTGGAACAGAATCTACAAGTTCTGACTCTCAACCCCATATTAAATCCAAGGGAATCAGAACTATCCCTGAGGAAGACTTAAATTAAGATTAATTTCTAATGCACTCTAAAGGCCACAAGCCTGTGGCTGTCTTCATTACTGGGTTGTTAGCGATGAGCTGTTCCAATTTGGAACAGAGACAAAACGACAATTATAGTTCCTAACAAGTCTTGAAACGACTTGCTAGTCTTAAGGTGCTACAAGAATATTGTCTTTACAAATATTGTTATTGGCTGGGACTTTCAGGATCTAGTCCTCTTTCTCTGCAGATACCCCTTTGGGCCAAATTCTAATTGGATTCTTAACCATTCTTAACTCTGTGATTCTGTGACTGCAACTCTGGGACTATGATTTCTTAAGTAATGTGAGGGTACTGAGAGGGCAACACAGAAGCATAAGCATAGCCTTAGAATATGTTCTTCAACACCTGTCAGACCAGCTGAATTCACAGCTTAGGTGGGGCCCCATATGCACAGTATGGTATACGAAGAGAGTTAAGGTGCCCAATGGCAAGGTCTAGTATTGCATGGAAATGAATATGTGAATTAGTCAAGAAGAATTCATTTTCATGAGAAAATCAGTAAAAGCCTTTTATTTTGGAGGCTGTTTTTAAAATTCTTTTATTTCTACTTTTTTTAACAGTGGGCTAGAGATATTCCCCTCGTTTGCAATTCAGCTATGAAGCCTGAGCCAAGGTTCTTGCATAAAATAATCTTGCTTTTTCTACAACACAAGAAGTTTCCCATGGCTGCAACTCCTTTCACTCAAAAGCCCACAGTTAAAGTTCATTCCTGGATCTGGAAGAGTTAAGTCAAATCCATCAGGTCCTTTAAAAAGTGAACACTGAATGACTCAGAGCTCTGCAAACCTGTTGGTCTGAGTTGATCTTGAGTATGAAGTGGCACCAAGAGTTCAGTGAAATAAGAGAACACTCTGATGGAAAGAATGTAATTGTTAAAAAATAAACTGAAACTTCATGGAAATATAGACAGACAGAGGGAAAACTTTTTAACAGCAACTTTTGAATGGCACAGAAACTAGTAAAAAGGAATCAAATATAGTTCTGAAACTTGGTAATTTAACTAGTTTCCTACAGTTAGTTTCCTACTAGTTAGTGCACTGTTAGAATAAGCAGCACATGAAATGTTGTTACAGAAGTCTGCACTCAGTGGAAATTAAACACATGAGCAAGTAGAACAAAAACAGATCATACAGAAAGATGAACTCATAGAGGGTATGGTTTCTCTGTTTTTGAAGATCTAAGTTAGCCTGGTGAGGAGAAAGGGGTAGGAGAAGCAAATTCTTACAGAGAGATCCTGTAGGTCTGATAGAAAGCTCTATTGTGTAACAGTCAGCAGAACAGAAGTCAGTCTTTGAAAAAGCTAGCAGAATTTGACAGTCAGTGAAAATCTTTTAGTACCTTTCAACCACTGAATATGATCCGTGCTCTAAAAACATAGCTACAGGAAAAACAAAAACAAAAACAAAAACAAAAACAAAACAAAAACATAAGGAGAGAGAGCTAGGTTGAATGGTATTTGACATCTGAGATCAGAAGTTTTTGAAGCTTGTGAAATTGTGGATGGAAGCAACCAAAACAGTACTCCTACTTGGACAAATATATCAGAGTAGCTTATCAGGGGACACAGTCATGCACACATGCTCTGCTGAAAAGGGAAGCAACTGCTCAGTATTACTTACCAGACAACAAATGGGTACATCAAATTGGTCGTAAATGTTTTAGACAAAACAATGTTATAGATAGCTTGGTCCAAGTACGGTGAGAAGCTGCTAAGATGTTTGTTCATTAAATCAAGCAGGAGGATAAAGTCATAAGAGCCACTGATGTGGAACAGAAAATCAATAATTGGAGGAATAAAGATGTACTTGAGTTGCTGCAATGATTGACATATAGGCATTGAAGTCAATCACCTGTTCAGAGGTGACAGGCATAAAAATAAAGGTAGTGAGTATTTCTCTACAGAGATGACTCACTAAACCAGGGATTTATACTTCTGACTAGTATTTTGCATCTCTGTCCCTTGTATACCATTTGGTTCCATGTACACTAATGCTGCAATATGTCTTTTCAGTAGAATCACTTGCTTGAACTACTCTGTTCCATACACTCCTCTGTCCTTCCTACTGTTCCAAACACAAACAACTATTCTAATTGTCTTTGTGTAACATCATGCTGGGGATAACTATGTAAGATTCTTTGGTGGTGCTGAGACTGTGTCGTGAGATCCCTTAGGTAGATCTTTTGCAATTATATATAGAGAGCTCTGTGAAGTTAGTAAAGAGGTGAAAACTCCTAAGGGTGAACAATAAAGAAGATTTTAATATCTTCAGTGCAGTTTTGAGAAGAGCGGCAGTTAAAACAGAAAGTTCAGGCCACTCTTGATATACTTTTTCACCAAACAGTCACTTTAGATTTCATTTTGTAAACTTTGAGGTCATTAATGAAGGCTGTTTTTTTCTTTTTAAAACACTACTGAATCAAGTAACTTGTGATGATTAAATTTAGAGTAAATTAAAATTGACCTGTCCCTAAAGAGCTGTGACTTCAAGAGATCTTTCCTTGAGAAGAAAGAAGATACAATTACAGAAGTCACTGGGAGGAGAATCCTGAAAATTGGGCATACTGATTGTCACGAGCATTTTTAGTAAATGTTTCAAACTGAGTGACAATATGTGCATGAGGAATAGTCAGCAGGTTACCTGCAGTCATATGCTGAGAAGACGAAGTAAGAAGATACCACTTATCAGTCTGGCCTCAGTAGCACTTACAGAATGCATCAGCCATGTTTTTGCAACTGGAAAAGGAGAAATCTTGAAGCAAACTATTGCTCATTAGAAATACTGTAGGTCTATGGTTTTTTTTATGTGTGATCCACGGACTACTTGTAGGGACTGAACAAAAAGCTCAGAAGATAAGCTACAAAGGATCCTGAACTCCATTCAAAAATTTCCATAGGTTCAAAGATTAAGAAAATCATGATCAATGACTATAGACCATTGCATTGTCATTCAAAGCGGAGAAGTTCAGGTTAGGTCAGTTTCAGAGGTGGGCTGTGCAATGAAGAAAACAGATTATTTTATTATGAGGATAGAAAAATTGAATCAACTTATTTAACTGCAGCAAAGAGGAGGCTGCAAAATGCTGTCTGTCAATACATCAGTGTGTGATCACTGGGGAAGCAAACAATTACCATGCAAACAGAACAGTGCTGGCAGAACCAAATGTGAATATATTGTTCATGAATATTTTAAGATGTAAACAAGAAGGGCTATAGCTATTAGGGAGTGAGATTCTGTGGTACTCTCCCATTAGAAGAACCAAAGGAACACAGCCACCTATATGGAGTCTGTCATGTTTTTGTACAGGATTGTGTGATGTCCTATGATATCAGAGATGTAAAGACCCAAAGGGTCATTTTCCTTCAGATGATTTATATTCCTGTAATTTGCCTAGCTGCACATTGGTCCCTTAATCCCTTAGCTTGTCAGATTGACAAATCCTACTACCAAGAAGGTCAAGGCTGATGTTTTGCTACTACAGGATAAAAAATGTTGCCTGCGTGGCTTTACAGTTTATGTTTGCACAAAGCTTCAAAGGCTACTTTTACATCTCTATAGAACACTACATCTCCCTGGGGTCTAAGAGAGAATAAAGCTCAACCAGTGCAGTTGGAGTTACTAGTAGTTATGATACTGGCTTGCTGTACCCTTCATGGTATGGTTCAGCCCAAGGAATTCAACTGAGAAGTAAATGTGACACAATTTAGTTCTTAACAAAAGTTTGTGTGGGCATCATCTGTACATGTGAATTCAATGTATCACCATCAAAATGTAAGAACGTGGGGAATAAAATGTGTCATTATTACACCATGGTTTGAGAAGACAGAATTTAAAGCAGGTCACCTATGAGAAAGTTGATAAGACATCAGAATGAGCAAACCATGTCCTTCCTGTCCACTAACCGATCACAGCTGTTGAAGACTCCTTACCAAAATGCAACTTGTGCAATCCAAAGCAGTGCTGGGAGCTTTTTCATAATCAGATCGGAAAAAGGAAGAATGAACTAATCTATATTTTGACAATTCACACATATCTCATGCCGTGTTGCTGAGACCTCTGAAGCCTGCAAGACCAGTTGTATCATCATACCTCCAGAAATCATAAAATCATAGAATAGCTTGGACTGGAAGGGACCTCAAAGATCATCTAGTTTCAACCCTCCTGACATGAGCAGGGTTGCCAACTACCACATCATGCACTGGATCAGGATGCCCAACCTAGCCTTGATCACCTCCAGGGATGGGGCAGCCACAGTATCTCTGGGCAATCTGTTTCTGTGCCTCACCACTCTCTCAGTGAAAAATGTCCTCCTTACATCTAATTTAAATCTTCCCTCTTTTAATTTTAAACCATTTTCCCTTGTCCTATCACTATCTGACTATTTTAAACAAAATCTGAAAAGCTGTTGTTATTCATCCAGATCTACTGGATTTGGCTCCCAACCTAGGAAAGAAGGTATGTTTGGTAGAAGAATAAAGAGCAGATGATGGTAGCCAGTTTATGAACCTTCATCCCTGTATTTCTTTCTTTTAATGGCAGAATTAAGGTACCACTACCATGAGTATAGCACAATCATAGTATAAAAGATAATTCCCCTCCAGACCTGGATTTTGCTACAGAAATAGGACAACTTAATTCTAGGAAGGTGATGGTATCAGTAACAGAAAATATGACTTCATTGAATAAATGCATTTTAGAACTGTTTTAATATACGTTCACTTGAAAAAAGAATTCATTAGAGTTGTCAAATTTTGAAACTGCAGTGAAAATCAGCAGGAGCTCTACAAGCTTGCAGGAGACAAATGAGAAAATTTTCTGTTGTGGATTTTGACCTGGTCTGTTAATGAATCAAAAAGTACTTTGTTGTGGCTGCATGCAGTAAATGAAAGAACATACTAAAGTCTCTCATATTTTTCCTTCGTGTTCGGTGTTTGTTTTTAAGATCTGATTTGCAGTACAGATATATAGTAGTATATCACTTTGTTCATAAGATATATTTCCTATTTATTACCCTCTTAAACTTTTCTGACAACTTTTATCAGAAAATACAGGAAAAAGTCATCATGCTTTGCTATTTCTCTAGTCTCATACTTACTGAGACAGGTAACTGTGGCTGAATACTTTGCAATTTTCTCATTTTTCAATGTCAGGAGTAGAATTTATAACTAGGTTTCAATTAGAAACCATTCATTATTTTATCTCTCTTTTTCAATTACTCCCTTCCATATTTTGTTACCTTGAACTTTCCTAATGCAGACTAGCATTATCCTCATGGTTTTGCCCAGAACTGAGCACTGAACAGATGTTTTCTTTGAGCTGTGCACAGTCATCTTGAGGCCCTCTTCCTCGTTAATTACAGTTAATTTTAGGAATCCTCAGTGAATATTAATCGTGGAAATTGTTCCATCGAATATACATAACACTATACTGAATGCTTCTCAACAGGGCACTACTCAATTATGCAGTTGCATTACATTATCCTGAAGGTGCATGTAATTTTCTTTATACTTAATTAGTTTGAAGGACAGCACCAGGAGCAGTGGAGGTATGGACAATAGGTTCATATAAATCCTTCAAACACATTACACCGTACACTCAGAAATGTCTCTCATTCTAATGATCCTCTCTAATTTGCAGTAATTAGTATATGTTTTATCATCTAGCATGACAGGAAGCAGCTAGTTTCCTTAAAAACAGTATAAATGTTACCTCATTCCCTCCATTCAGTTTCTTCTGTTTGACCCTGCAGTAAAAACACGGATCTGTACTTCACCAAAGCACCGCCTATGTCATCAACTGTCATCATCACAAATTTAGCCTGTGACTTCATCCCTGGGCCAGACAGGGGAGGGAATTGGGCAGTAAAGGAGAATGGCCTTGATTAAGCACAAATCACCACAGCAATTACAGAACGTGCTCAGACTTGTAAAAAACACAGGGAGTCATCTCTCAGTCCAGTGCACTCACTGTTTTTTTTTTTTTTTTTTCTAGTTAGAAAAGCCTGTTTCCTGCCTTCTTTGCTCCTACCATAGTTGAGGAAGGTTGCCTAGTCATAGAGAGGAGCTACAGAGGCAAATAGCCTGGCCTTTATAGGCAGGCCATGTATCTAATAGCTGTAGCATCTCAATCCATGATGGAGGGGGGGAGTGACGCCCATCTGATGCTCATTGAATTCAACAGGACAACACCTCCCTCTCTGCCTCATCTTGGGCAAGCAACTCAAACTTATAGATGTCTCTCTTTATTAGCTGATTCACTGGAAGTACTACTGTTAAGGATTCAGCTGGCTTCAGTTATCACATCAGTCTCTCAATGAGATGTGAATTTCTTGTAGTAATAAAGAAATCTTGCCTATGAAGCTGGAATTGTAATGTAGAACAATTAGCCCTCCAGTTAACTCACTGCAGACCATGCAATCAGTTACTAAGCAGAACTGACTTCTGCACAAAGTCTTGAGGAAACAGGACATGGTTAGAATGTCAAAAATTAGACTCATGGTTTTCCAGATCAAAGAAGAATGACTGACTGCAGAGGATGAGAGAGAAACTGAAGAATTGTATGGAATAGGGGCATCTTTGAAACATATCTGGACAGATCACCTTAACCATCATCTGCTGTCATATCTTTCAAGATCTCTGTCCTAGGAGTGAAATACAGAAAATGTCCTATCAAGGCAATCCCTGATGCTATCCCCAAAAGCCAGGTATAATACATGATCGGAAGCTAAGAAATCAGCCAACCTCAGGTCCGGTGTCTTCTGTCACATAAGTGCAACTGAGTGTGTTGTCAAGTGATAGGAGCAACCTTATGTACTGGGAGACATGGCAGGTGCTTTGAGTTCATACTTTGTAACAGAACCAAGTGCGCTCATCATATGCCAGAGGATGTCCACACGGGGTTCCTGGACAGAATAAAAGCCCTATCACATGAATGGACATATGCCCATATGTGACCAAACTGAATGTACTTTATTAAGATGTTATCACTTGACAGTAGATACCACTTTTTTTATATACCATCTGTTAGTAGAGAGCTTGAGACTTAAGGTCTCCATGTGTCTCTGCAAGACACTGAATGCATCAATTTGGGCAAAATTTGGGGTACCGTAGATATCAAATCATTATTTTTGTGAAACGTGTAACTAGTGTTAATTAGAGTCCTTGTTAAATGATCTAACCATTCAAGGATTTTGTTGCAATTATGCTTTTCTCAAAAGAGATGAGAAATAAACTCAATTACTCAGGACTGTTAATCTCTGCACTGGCCCATGGCTGCTTTCAACTTTTGCGTATTATGTTATAGATTTACTTTCTCACATTAGTTTTAATAAGGGTCCTTTGACACTTTTCTTCTAAGCGTCCCAAAGCAGTTGAGAAGTATAAATTATTGAAGTTTTACAGACAGAAGCAGAGGGTAAATGCTCCATGTTTTTTTAAGGCATAAAGTGGCGAATGTAGGTTACATGACTTCTTCAGTGTCAGGCAGTGTCAGAATGGAAGATGAAAAGTGATACCCTCAAACTATCCTTCTGCTGCTGCTGCTGAATACACAGAAGAGCAGGTAGAGGGGATTTGTCTGATTAATGTTTGCTGGTGCTGATCTCATGGCCCCTTATCTTGAGAGCACAGTGCTCTCAAGAGCTGAACTACAAATATACACAAATGTTGGTTCAGGTGCTGAGAACATCCCAGAAAAGTTCTGCAGGTACTATTGGGAGGATTCCTCTGAGCTGATGAATGCAGAGAATGCTTTCAACAGTGTGTGATTTCAGTGTAAGAGGGGAATGGGCACTGTGAACTCCTTTTACTGTGTTTTTAGAAACTTCTTTAGGAGAGCTTCCTTGTTGTCATGGTCCTTTCAGATAGGAAGAGACAATAACATTTCTTCAGTGATACTTTGCATGATTAACAAAACAGTATCAACCCAAATAATAATCTCACATTTCTTGATTTCATCTTACACTGTTGAAATTTAAACATTTCAGTGCTATGAAATATAAAAAAATCATGGGGTTTCCATTTCACAGCCGAGTAAACCAAAGCTAAGGAAGTGCACTTGTAGCAGAAGTACAGAAGATCCTTCACTAATATTATACAGCCTTCTTTTAGCGGTGACAGGGAAGTTTTATACATACATATGAGAAAACATTGAGATACTCTTCACATCCACCCAGAAAATGTTTGTCACTGTGCCACTTCCCTACATTATTAGCAATTATAAATGAATCTGCTCAGACATTACCCTGGAGACTGACACTGAAGTCACTGCCTAAATAGCACACGGTGAGGATTATTGCCATAATTATCAGCCTAGCCAGGGCTATTACTAAAGCCAAAGCATGGGCTGAAATCATTGATGGTTCTATGACTCACAAGTTCCTGCTCTATGCTGTCATGTTTTATTTCCCAGCTGTAGGTTACAGGTGTATGCATGGCCTGTTATCATAACCAGATGATAGCATACTTTTTATATAATGATGAGTTGATTGCCTTAGTTTAAGGACTCACTCAGACTTCTGGTCTAAATTTTGGCTGTATTAAAATATCCTTCATTTACCACTGTCATTGTCATTGTAAGTAGAGTCTGTGCTTGTCCCATATTCACACCAGGCAGTGGTCGGTCTCTTGCTGCCAAATATGTATTGAAAGTAGGTTTTCCACTGTGTCATCCCAAAATAAATTCTGCCTGAGTCAGCCATAATCTGGTAGGTGATTTCTGTGACACTCTGGCTTCATGTTGCTCACCCTACACAGATACAGTGTAAGGCACAGTGCCACAGCTCTGCTGCTAAGATATGAATAAACTACCAGGAATAATTTACAGAGAAATTTAAATACTGCTGACTCAGGGGAAATAAAATCACTGAAGCATTGAATGATGCTGGGAGCCTTGAAGCCAAAATCACATTTGCTTTTGTTTTTGTCTGACATGGGATGTAATTGGGTTACAGCTACAACTTTTAAATAATTAAATAATCTTTTTTTTTAGCTTTTTTTTTTTTTTTTTCTTCCAAGTCAAATAACATGGAAACACTTATGAGAGCGTCCAGTAGAGCATGAGCAACACTAATTGTTCATCAAGGATAAAGTAGCTTCCAGATACTTAAATAGGTGAAGCTCATCTACAATAAGTGGCTCAATAATATCTTCTGGTCTGCAGATGGGGATCTGCTCCAGGTGGGCTCTGCGGGGCTGCAAAGGGATCCCTGCTGTGGGCCTGGAGCCCCTCCTACCTTCTTCCTTCTCCAATCTGAGGCCCTCTGCTGCTTCTCCATCACTCAGAGCCTCCTCTGCAGCTTGTGCCTGCTGTGTCCATGCTGAAATCTGTTTTCCTAGAAAATCTGTTTTACTGGAAAATTCTAGAAAGGGGATGGCTTAGGATGGATTTTGAGCACATTCACAAATGTATTTTGGGTTGACCGATTTGGGCACTCTTGGCTTTGTCAAGTTTCATATATCACCATGCTCTGTCTGAAGGAGCCAAATCAGATTCAGCTGTATCACCTCCTGGAGCCGATCCATCAAGGCAAGTGACAATTTCAGAGGATTTCACTTTGACATTTACTTGGCTTCTGCTGTCTTACCATGAAAGCACTTCTGGTGTTTCCCACAGAGAAACACAAGGTACTGAAAATGCATTTATATCACCTGTCCGAGCACTAAAAATTTGTTAACAAGGAATGAATTTTTGTCATAAGGGAAAATGATTTATTTCCTCAAGCCTACAGTGTGCCCTTGGTCCTTCTGTCAGACAGACGGAGCTGCTCATCCTGGGTTATCCAAAAGGTCTTCTGATAACCCTGGAATAACTTCCAAATGTGTTGAGTTCCTATTTTCTCCTGCACAACAGTAATTTATTAATGAATTAGATCTTCACTGACTATACATTCTTGAGTTTAGCTTGAAATGAGATATACGGACATAGGGCCAGTAAGTCTAGCAGCTGAAAGTCAATAAAATGCTGTAACCCAAGGAGGGAAAGAGTCTTAATTTTAGTCCACTCAAGACTGCAGATGGCATATCTTTCCTGTTAGCATCAGAGCAATGACTATCTTAAGAGAGCTGGTAAGTGAGGGCAGACTTCATCTTTTTAAGTGCTTAAAAGCAAGAAAGTTGTATTTTAAAATGAAAAGTAAATAAATATTTGAATTAGTCTGGGAAGGATTCATCTTTTCATCTTGATGCTTTGAAAGTGGTAGCACTGTTTGTCTAAGGTAAGAAGAGTTGCTGTGAGAGACGTCTTGGCTTTGTATATATTATATATTTATATATACAGTAAAAATGTTTATTTTTTACTAGGACAAACTTTTTATCTCTTTGTAGTGTAAAGTACAGTGTGTCCTCAGGCTGCAAAGGAGGAAGCAGCAAGATGGATAAAAAAAACAGTGGGCAGTTACAAGATAAATTTCAAAATCTTTTGGCATTGGCAAGCCTTAGAGGCACAAAACACTAAATTACCTTTTGTGTATATCCCAGGAGAATGTTTTCTCCTTTGGTGTGTTGAATGTGTGTGTTTGCTCATGTATTAAAATTACTCTGGGCCTGCAGTATAACGATAACGTAAAATGAATCCTAAATACTAGATACAGGTTTATAGCCTGAGATGCTCTCCAGAACTGTCATCAGTTCTGGGTTGTGGTTGTGATGCAGTGTAATGTTTTGTGCTCTGCAGCTTCTGGACAAAGCCAACCACTAAAGGGATTTAGAGATGATGACCAACATAAGCTAGGAGACTGCTGGAGAAAATGCACAGCAAATAATGAGGAATTGCCGAGGAGGATAGAAACGGTGCAGAGGGACAAAGCTAAAACTGTAGTTTAAGATCCCCTTGCAAAATTAATCTTGCCTTGTCTCAAAAGCAGTGCTATGGTCTGGGACTGATGAAGACTAAGTAATCAAACTGACCTAGTGCCAGGCTGTCATGAGGAATAAGAGAGGGACTAAATCACAGTTTTGAGGCAGATGGAAAGTATCGTCATTCTTTCACCAAGGTCACGGCTGCCACCATACATATGTTGCTGTATGTCTGTATTCATAGCATCCTCAGTGTGATGGGCTCACTTCAGCGGGGTACAGAGCAGTAAAGCTCAAAACAGAATGGGGTGACATCCAAAGGTGGCTTTTTTTAATGTTATCCTGGATAGTTAAGAGTAACATATATTTGTCATCACAATGGGATTACCTGTGGATTTCTGCCAGCATCTCTCTTTACCATAACCACATCAGCACTGTTGAAGGAAACTGCCTTGGTCTGAAATGCCACACTGTGTGTGCTTTTTTTGCCCCATTCCAGAGGACAGTTCCCTCCTGGAAATGGGACAGGTGTGCTACCAGCAGCTCAGAACATCAGGACAACCCTGTGCTGGCAGGCAGCACTTGGGCTACATGATGCTCAGAAGGGAGAGGAGTCCATGCACTCACCATGTATATACATAATTTCTACACTGTGAACCACTGTCTCTTCCATTGCAGGGTTTAATTTGTGATTAGTGATTTATTACCAGCACCATTAGAAAATTCTGCATAGTTGTTGGTTTTGAGACAGCATTCAACTCCTATTAAATTTCTACTTTTGGCTGTGAGGTTTTGCATCAGACATTGAGGAGATAAGCACTGAGAAGGTGTGGAATGTTTTAATTTAGGCTGTATAAAGAGACAAGTTACTATGTAGGAGCACCTGGTGTGTTTGGTATTGGTAGGATTAGCATAAAGTAATTCATATTCCAAGACTGTAACCTAGCTTCAGATTAAATAATATATTCTGCAAAGGAAATTACTACGTGTTAATAACACTGAGCACTTTTTTTGGTTTTTGTTTTTGTTTTTTTTTTGTTTGTTTTTGTTGTTTTTGTTTGGCTTTTTTTTTTTTTTTTTTTTTTTTTTTATATATTAGTTTTGAGTACCAGCCACATATTTCTGGACTGTATTGACAAGATATTATACTGCTTTTAATTAAAGGTCTTTTCAGCATTTTGGTTCCTTGAAATTTCCAGTAGATACTGACCATGTAGTTGGTATACATTTGTACTTTCTGGAGTCTGTTTTTTAGCTGAAATCCAGATTTGTGCTGATGTTACTTGTATAACTCAGCAGCATTAGGAATGCTTTAGCATCACCTAAGAGAACTGTGAGTCCATCAGAGTGAATTTCTTGTGTTATTATTTATCCATGTCTAATAGAAGCTTTCTGACAGAAATATTCAAGTAAGGCAAGCAGAAATATTGTTCTCTTATGCTGTTTTTGGTTCTGCCTCTGTAGAGAGTCCCAGAATTACAAGAATCAAAGGTGCAGTGTGAGATTGTGTTGAGAAACCATTTACATGGTTACATCTCAGCTCTCCATCTGCAAAATTATATTACTGAGACATAGCTCTCTAGGAATGCATACAGACAGACATCAAATTTATAGCAGAAAGACATAAACATCATTTTAAGTGATGTGAGTCAAGGAGATTCTTTGAGTTATCTTGAATTGTGTCACCAATCTGATGTTCATAAAGCAGAAAAGTGTAACTGCAGGATTTTAGCATGTGTTATTAGCATTTTTCCTTGCAACTACAGTTCTTCCTTTAGTTTTGTCATTGGTGGGCAAACCTTATAAAGGTGGGCAAGCTAACCTTTTGTCTCACATTCGTCAGCCTGTGGAAGGACCATACAGAAGTTTGGTAGAGCTTCATCAATAGTAGAGTTTAAAATTCTTTAAACATTGACATGCAGAGGAGGTGTTTCATTTTTACACCAATTGATCTAAAAATCACATTCATTTTGCACGCACACCTGACTTCTGACCATCTATAACTCTTCTATATTGTTTTTGTTTCTTCTGTCATTACATGCAAGGCTGTGGAAATGATAACCAACTTAGATTATACTTTTCACCTCAAATTTGTGCATTAGATTTACACAGGATCACAGAATTGTAGTGGTTGGCACAGACCTCTAGAGATCATCAATTCCAAATGCCTCTTCTAAAGCAGGTCCCTACAACAGGTCACACAGGTGGACATCCAGATGGGTGTTTAATATCTCCAGAGAAGGAGACTCCACAATCATTCTGGCCTATCCTAGTGTTCTAACACTCTGACAGTGGTGAAGTTCTTCCTTGCATTAGTATGGAACTTCCTCTGTTCCAGTTTCTGCCCATTACCCCTTGCTCTATTGTTCTTCACCACCAAAAGAGCCCATTCCTTTCAACTTGACTCCTGAACTTTAAATATTTATCAACAGGATAGTTGCATAGTAGAGGAGGAGAAACACCTCCCTTAACCTGCTGGCCACACACATTTTCATGCATACCAGGATATCACTTACTTTTTTTGGCCACAAGGGCACACTGCTGGCTCGTGGACAATTTGTTGTCCATCAGAATACCCAGGACCTTCTCTGCATAGCTCCTCTCCAGCAGGTCATCCCCTGACCTGTACTGGTGCACGTGCTTATTCCTCCCCTTGTGTAGAACTCCATCAGTTTCCTCTCCACCCAACTCTCCAGTCTGTTCAGGACTTGTTGAATGGTAGCACAGGCTTCCAGTGTGTCAGCCAGACCTCCCAGCATTGTATGATCAGCAAACTTGCTGAAGGTGGACTCTATCCTTTCATCCAGGTCATTGATGATGAAGAAGACTGGAGCCAGCACTGACCCCTGGGGAACACCACCAGTTACAAGCCTCCAACCAGACTACGCCATTGAGCACAGCACTCTGCCAGTCAGCTAGTTCTTAATCAACCTCAGTGTGCATCCATCTATCCCATGTTTTCTAAGTTTCACAGCAAGGACGTTGTGGGAGACAGTGTTAAAATGTATTGCTAAAAATCAAGGTACACAAAGTACACAACATCCATTTCACTCCCTTCATTTAATATGATCGCGGAGAGATGTGGTAACAAAGATGCCTGACACATTCTGGATTTAAGTAGTTTTCAGGTCTTCTTAGCAATTGGCTTTTGCATGTGCAACAATGTGTTCTCCGTGAGTGATAATTAGAGTTGAAGCACAGGCTGAAGAACTGCCATCAATTCCCCCTTCATACTGCAAATATTATTCAGAGTTTTGTTTTCATTGTATAATTAGATCAAACAATTCACTTACATGTTTCTCTTTAACATTTCCTTGAAGGTGAATAGAAAGTTTTTGCTTCAGAAGTCCTTTGCAATTTATTTTTCCTCAAAATGGTTCAGCTTTAAAAATAGTGCAGTTCCAATTCAGCGTTGATATTGATAGAAAAATTTACTCCATTAGTCTGCTGTGGTGTGCCTTCCCCAGCCCAATGAAATTATTCCCATTTTTCTTATTTACTGAATCACTGAATTATAAATGAAAATAAAGCCTTCTCCAATTGTGTGTGGCCAGTGGTCTCATTTATTCTCAGGCCATGGCAAAGACCTCCATTCATAGCCAATTAATTTGATCCAGAGTTTCATTTAGTCAAAAGCTTCTTGTTTCCTTCCTTATGTTTAAGGTGAAACATTCTCCCTATTCTCTAAATGTCTATTACTTCCTAGAACAACTGCAGTGTATCAGTTGTTTTCATTTTGTTTTGTTTTTAAGAAAGAGTTAGACATGCCATACAAGACTCATACAAGAGTAGAAGGAGAAGTGTGCGATTCCTTCTCCTACCGAGGGGCAATGAAGTATGAAGTTTTAACCTTGTCTTTAAATGGTTTGGCAATTTTGCCTTCTTAAGACAGTATATATGAAAGTCTGCTCATCAGTGACTGAGTGAGAGAAGGAATCTTGTCACTCATGATGGCTGATAATTCATTTGCCCAATCAAAATTAAGAATAACCTTTCACCTCCACCTATACACAGCCATCATCCTTCTTGCCTTTTCAGTGAGTACCAATGAGAACTGCAGTCAGTTTGCACATGACAAGCCAAAAATAACCTGTTAAAATCTAACTCCCCTTACAGGATTACATCCTAATGAGATCTGCAGCCCAGTGCAGTTCAGCTGATCAATGGGAGGTGAATCATACGCTTTATTTTTTTTTTTTTTAAAGAAAAATCTCAAACAGAAAAAATTATGTTGTGAACAGGAAACAGTTTAAGGTGTTGTAATATATAGTACAGGTTGAATGGTTAAAGTCTTTGTAGGATTAAAGCCCCGGGCCTTCACAACTGCCACAGTAAAATTCAGAACTAATTATTTTTTCTAATACAACCTTCATTAAATCCTGTCTACTTCCAAGCATACCTTATTGTTCCACCATGTTTCTCCTACTCTATACATGAAAAGTTTAGCATTAGCTGAAGGGCATCTCAATTTGCCATCTGTATTCCAAGCTATTACAATATGAAGTTTTTCTTTGTAGTTGTAAGATTTGTCTTTAAATTGTTTAAGACTTCTTTCATTTAACACATTTAGCAGAGAAATAGGTATTCAGAATTTGTGGGGTGAAAATTCTTGAGCTGACAGCAGATAGATTGTGGGGAAAAATTAACAAGAGAAAATGAGGAAGAAAAGTAAGCAGCGGCTTTGAATGCTTGGAATGCAGCGCATAGCAGCAGTATATTTGTGGCCATCTACTCCAAAGAGGGAACGCACTAGACATTAGAAGTGCTTTGGTCACTGAAACAAGAAGCTTTTTACATGGAAATATCTATGGGCTTTTCTGTGTGACTGTCATCGTTTCTCTGTGCCACTGTCTTTTATCCCAGAACTTTTCATTTCTTCCTCTCTTGGGCTCATTCTTTGATCTTTCTCTGATCTTGCACTATTAAAGTCACTGAGAACTTTGCCCGCAATTTCTGTAAGCATAAGATCAAGCTCTTACTTTCCTTTCATACTATTTCTTAAGTTTCCCAAATGTTTCTTTCTAGGCTTCATTCCCCAATGAACAGATGTCACTTCTGTCTCTCTCTCTCTCTTTTCATTTTCGTTTCCTGGCTAAAGAGTAGAAACACTTCAGAAAAGCAGTGAATAATTTGATTTGTCTTCAAGCATTTGGGGAAAATTCTCTTTAAGGTAGAGGTGGTGATCAAGTTAGTTCAATTTTCCAGGTCTCATAAAGTTAACAAATCAATGTCAGTAAGATATTTAGTTACCAGAAAATAAATTCAGATGCACATACATAAGAACATACTCATAGATAAACCTGTCTGTAAGTAATTGGGTATTCATGTTAAAAATAATTAAATCCTTTCTGGTTGCTCACATCCAACCATGTCAACAACTCATGCAGTTAAAGCTGCAAATTACACCTTCCTGATGTTATAAAGCTGATTTATGAAGCAGATATATTCTGGAGTACTACCCATTGGCATGCTATCTACATGTAAAGAGGGAAGAACATTTCTGTAACACCGTCTATAAATATAGCAACCAACATACAGTCTGGCTCCAAAGTTACATTTGCTTTGAGGTTTTGAGCTTAAATCAGACCTAAAACTGACATAGAAGTTGTTATAATGATTGAATATTCTTTCTCAATTTAACATCTTCACAGCCCTATTTAATTTCCTGTAACATTTTTAGTTCGCATTAAAAATATTCTCCCTATTCATCATAAGATATTTTAATCCTGATAAAGGGGATGAGGAGAGGGTAGGATGGAGCTACCCGTGTCTGCTTCCTCTGTTTAGTCCTTTACATTTGACACGTTGAGTTCCCACACCAATTTCTTACCGATGTCCTGGGAACCAACGAAAAATGCTGGGGCAGTGGAGCTGTAGGAGATGTAAGGAGATGAAGCAAGGAAGCAGATGTGCATCATCTTGTGTTCATTTCAATGACATGACCACTGCATTTGCTGGAGTTAAACCCCTAGAGTGGAGTTCCCTGTAAAAACAAGGTTCTCCATTTCTTTAGAAAAGGCTATAAGGACTTCAGCCTCAGGCAAGCACAGAAATCAGATGTTTTCTCCAGACAGAAATTGAGGCTATCTACTTATGCACAGTACAGTGACAAAGGCATTCTGTGATAAATCTGAAGCATTTAAATTTTTTTTTATTTTGCCTTACTTAAGACAAGGATTAACTATATATTAACTATACATTAACTATAATGTATATAAGGAACAATGAGACCTGTATCAATTGTTGCTGTAGTAAAAAAAATATCCTAGATAAGCATGAAAACAAACAAACAAACAAACAAACAAACAAACCCAGTGCCTTGTGCTACAGAAGAAAAATAAAGAAAATATTCGGGTCTAAGCCAGCACTCATTGGCAGAGTGATATGAAAGTGATATCCCATCCTGATGCTAAATCTGGTGCTTGGTTTAAGTCAGCTCCTGCAGGGGCTCTGCATGGGCTCTCCTTCAGGTCTCCTTCAGCTTCTGCACCATGGTGTCCTCCACGGCTATGTGTGGAGTCCTGTTCCATATGGTTCAGGGGAATTTCTGCTCTGCACATAGAGCACCTCCTGCCTTCTTCTTGCCTTGGTGCCTGCGGGCTGTTTCTTTCTTATTTCTCACTCCTCTCTCTCTCTGAAGCTGCTAAGCAGCGTTCTTTTCCCTTCTGAAATTAATCTGCCCTCACAGAAGCAGAACCAAGCATCACTCATAAGCCATTTTGGAGCCAGATGGAACTGTCTGTTATTTAATGTGGAGCAGCTTTTGGGTTCTTCTCAAAAAGGGCACTCCACAGCCCCCACCCCATGCCAAAACCTTGTCCTGTAAACTTACTACACTGGCAGAAAATGTCGGACACAGTGTGCTGATATCTTACCAATTAGGAACATAATCTAAAACAATTGTTAGTGTGGACCCGTTCTATTTAGCTGGCTATAACATGAAAACTGGTGGAAGGCATCAGTCTCCCTTGATTTCAATCTGTTTTTCACTTTTGCTTCTTGGTTGGTTTTTTTTTTTTTTTCTTTTATCATCTGTCTCACAAAGTTATTCTCATTCTCTCACAAAAGTGAGACATCATCTGACCAACAGGAGTTGCTACCAAATCAACCTGTGAAGTTATTGCTGAACCTGGAGCATGTAACGTAAACCACACTTTTGGGATATGGTTTTGGGTAATGGAAGGGCTAATGCAGTAATAAAGGATGAATGAACATTCATGTGCTCTGTTAACTAGGGAACTAATAAAAGCTGTGCCAGAAATTCCAAACAGGTACTTTTGGGAACTGAGGAAAAATGAATATGTGACAATATCCTCCAGCATAAAAACTTGTTTGTATTAAAAACTGACAGAAAACATAAACACGGAGACATAAGCACTGAGACAAGTTAGAAAAATAAAACCAAATGTACAAAGTGATTGCTGCATTATTAAACTCAGCTGTCTCGGTTATCCAGATCCAAGGGAAAGGCTGTTCCTCCTCTTATGCACAGTGTGGCACAAACAGCATGAGCCATGTCTTACACAAAGAGAATGAATTGAAATTCTTGGCCCCCCAAAAATAATAACTCACATGCTCTTATATCCTTCTCACCTTCTGTGAAGAAAAGAACACAGTGATCTCTGCAGGGAGAAGAAGGGATCACAAGTTCCCCCAAGAGCCCAAAGCATGAAATGTTTTTTAGGCCTCTCCATAACTTCAATAATGATGCATGAAGAACTTAATTGCGTGCTTTCTATTATAGGCATGTTGAATTATTTGTATTACATAAACAATATCCACAGCCACATTACAGCTGTTTACCATACACTTCAAGTAGGAACCTTGAGATACATCTAATAACCTTACAAGCAAGCTATGTGTAAGCATGCTTATTTTGTTAATGTCACAGTGACTGAAATGGTGCTGGTAATTTAATGTGAAGTGCACACAACAAAACCCTTTCAAATTTTGTCCTTGTGAGTAATTAACTTTATCGTCAGATTTCCACAGCACTCTCTGAATGCAAACAATTTGCAAGCTCGTTGTTACCAGCTCTTATAATTTTACTGAGTTGGGTGAGGACTGCAGTACTTGATTTCTTCTACTTCTCTCTAACTATAATATTAACCTCATAGAAGAAACTAAGCTTGTACTCTTTAGAAAGAATTGCTTTAGTAGTTTTAATAGTTGTCTTGGCCATGGAAAAACACTAGAATGCACACTCCTAAGAGACAAAAATAAGAGAGGGGAAAAATATTTTTAAGAATTTCTCATTACCAATTTTTATTTAATCTCATGAGTTTTCAGTCTTGAGTTTGGGGAAATATTTGAGTGCCAAACATTATATGTCTGCTTATGTTGGTAATGTAGAGTATGAAAACAGGCCCTTTTTTCCCCCTGCTATTCAGTGTTGTGTTTAGATGTTTGTGCCTTGGAACCCAATGGAAAGCTGCCTCTTCGCTTTTACCCCTTTTTTATTATTCCCAACATTGTGATAGAATGCTAAGTTTCATTCGTGGCTTGTTATGAGAAATTGTGGGTGAGACCTATCTGACCCAGTCTCTTAGGGAACTTTCTTCCAGATGGAGAAACAGACACTTCTCACACACGTCATCTCATCCTTAAGCAGACACCTAAAATAGCCTAGGTGAGTCATGCTTCTAGGGTCTACAGTTTTCCCCACTGCTTTAAATGGAGCCAGACACACTGAGATTGCAGTGGTGATGTCTGCTGTAGGCTGAGATGAATCCCAGCCTATGTTCCAAGTGCATCTGATTTTTATTGAATCAAAATGCAAGCAAAAACCTTAAATGGCAAAAGGGAAAGCTGAGCTCTAGCATTCATTGAAGCCAATGAAAATTCTCACACTGATTTAAAGGCAATTTGATCTCCGATAGAGAAATATTGTCCAGTTTATTCCTAAACTTTCATTTTTTCTTTAAATTTTAGTTTATTCTGAAAGTTTCTTTTTTTTTTTTTTTTTTTTTTGTCTGAACTGTGGACTGCTCTGAGTAAAGAGCAAACTTCTGAGCCCCTGCAGGACTGTGTTGCTGGTAAGCAGTTTATCCATGTGTGATCAGAGCTCTGAGATAATGGAGGGACTGTTTGATTCATTCATTACATCTTCCACCCAGGAGAGATTTACTCCTAGTGCTCACTTACTAATGATTTATTTTGTCATGCAAATCTTGACCCCATCCCTGGAGGTGCCCTGGTGGAAGGAAGAAAATCTGGCTTCCCATAATCTTCAGAAGAACCACAGTTTTCTGGAAGGTCAATAAAAAAGCCCAGACCTGACACTGATCCATCTGCATCATTCTTAGTGTTATGGTGACAACTGTTTAGGCTCAGCAAAAGGGAAAAGCTATGTATGTTTGATGAAAACTCCCTCTGTCATCTCAATATTTGGAACCAGCAGAGACCTTGTAAGCTGTGAGCATAGCATCAACATTGCTGCTTTCTTCTTCAGGTCTTTGCTTTTGTTCACCTACACAAGATGAGATTCAGCTTCTGATTAAGATATTACATTTAGGCATCCAAACATTTGTGTGCATAAATGTGAGTTAAATATCTACAGTCCTAGTAAATATAAATAGTTACTGGAGTCAGTGGAACTCAGTGGTTCAGCTCACTGAATCAACTCTATTGGCTTGTGGTGGTCAAATCTGTTGCTCTCTACCAGAAAATGAATTTAATTATCCAGTCTTACACATTCATTATAACGTTGACATTCCAGCCCTCTCTACATTGATCCCACAACAGAAGGAGGTGGGAAAGTTTGCATTAGGAACAGGAATTTCTAATCCCATAGATATTGAATAAGAATAGGAAAACTATGTCAAGGCTGTGACAGACTGTGCCCAACATTCCCCTTTACAGAGGACCTTCCTTCAGTTAAACCAGCTGTTCCATTTAAGAGGGAACTGAATGAAGATTCGTCTTTGAAGATATAAACATATGAGTTTCAGTAGAGCTGCTTGGTACAGACATAACTGCTTTGCTAGATTGAATTCTGCATGCAGAACTTCTCATTACAGCAAATTGGGTTTTATTTTTCTGAATGTATTTATGTATGCTGAATTCTGTTCTGTTTCAGATGGCTTCACTAAATAGAGCTCTTTTTTCAGAGAAAAACAAATAAAAATGTTCCCTTCCATATTGCCATTTTTTTTTTTATTCTGAAGGTTTGATAGGATTGTCTGTATTTGAAACTGTCAGGTTAAACAGGGTAATGTAATTGGAGACATTAACAAGTCAGTTGAGCAAAAAGACCATCATATTTAACAGCATTGTTACAGATGCTGGTGAAACACTTCAGGAATAAAATTGGGCAGGTCTGGAAAAGGCTGATAACCTCCTCCAAAGACTTCAACTTCAGACTTCAAATGAAATATCACATGCTTACAGATGATCATTCTGAATTTTGAATGCTGATTAATTGCTTATGGTAATTACAAGCAGCAAAAATAGTTTAAAACAGCATCAAATTTACATAGGTACAAATACCATGTGCAATTGTTTGGTTTTATGTATCAGTAATGATGATAAAATGACCTCTATGTTGCTTATCCAGAGTTCACCTTCAGGAAGGACATGATTCATTTGCCATGCAAAACCAACTTATAATTTACTAATGAACATGAGCTAGAGGTGAAAACGAAGCACATATATCTCATCAGCTCTCTGTGCTTCAGCTGTTCCTATGTTGACCTTAGAGGTTGTGTTAACACTACAGGTTTTCAGTCCGCTGGGAGTTGCATACACTTTAATGATCGCTTCTTTGGAGGTGAAGATCCTGTAGAAATACCACATGACACAGCCTCTGTAAGACCTTTACTGAATCACTTTAATGTTATTGATAGACATTACCAACATATACTCATTAGTTCAAAGATGAAACATTGGAAAATCACAATTATGAAGGATTTGCCCCTAAGCAGTTGAACATACCCTTCACATTTCTCTCTGGACCACATAACTTCCCATGCATTAAACCATCAAGACAGCAACAGACATTTCTAGTTGAATCCATTTATTATCCCTTCTTCTCAAGAAACTTTTTCAAAAAAATCTTTGCAGTGTTCATATAGAACTGGGAAAGAATGTATTTTGAAGTGTGGGTAGGCATTAAAAGGCATACAACCTATTACAGCAATTTGACTAGTATGCAGCTGGGTGACAAGGAATGGTTTCATTTCTGCACAGTAAGAAAGAGTATGGCCAGCTAGGGTTGGTGTTATTAGGAGACTATACTGCTCATGTTGACATCCACACAGCATTGCTCAATTCCAAGAGTCCAATCTTTGGCAGTGACCTGATGCTCTAAGCAGATGTAATGGCTACCCCAAAAAGGAAGAGCACTAGGACTTCAATCCTGTGCACCCAGTGCACTATGAGACAACTGCAGGGGATCTTTGGTGTGCGCACAGGGTTGGTAGATATGGAAAAGAACCTATCAGGCGCCCTATAGAGCCTCACAAGAGTGCTTCACAAGGATGTGCTGATAGAAGTCCATCCTTGCGTGGGACTCTGAATGAGATAGGACACCTACACTGAAGTATTTACAAATGGCTACTATCATATGATATCTGAAAAATACGGAGACATCTTCAGTTTTTCTGTGGAAAAAGATCTTCAAGAATATTCCTTTTTCAGTACTCTGTGGCCTTCCTTTTGCCTCCAGCTAATGCCTTTTATGGGGACTGGCAGAGGGCCAGAGCTGTGAAGCCTTGTTGCCCAATGGATCATCAGCCTGTTTATCTAAGCAGCATGAATTCTGATGTAAGAAAAGGCTTATATCAGCACCATCAAGTCAGACTGGAATCAAAATTGGGCTTGATTTGTATTGAAGTTTGGTTATGGTTCTTATTTCTTCTGTATTAATTTTTGAATCCAAAGTAAACATTTCTCCACAGTACCACCATTTGTTGGATCTGTAGCTGCTGTAACTTGAGTTTAGCCCTTGCATCTCAGCACAGATCCTTTCTTCTTTTTCTCTTTTCTCCCTGTGAATAAAGTGAGAACAGCTCATCTGCTAGCTTATCTGCACAATTTCACAATTTCCACAATTTAATAAATCATCTTCCCACTGATTGATATGGGCTTATTTCACAGTACCACAGATTTGTGAATTGAACATAGATTACAAATCAGTAGGGGAAAACTGATGTGCAGTGCTGTCACATAGAGTAAGACGCAGAGATGACTCTGCAATCTTCATTTATATAAAAATTAGAAAAAGCTCAAAAAGTCATCCTAGATTAAAAACAAAAGCAAAGCAACCAAACAAGCAAATAAACAAAAACCTACCACAGCACAGCAACAATATCGCCCATATTGGAAAACCCACTAAAATGTTACCTGGTCCGGGAGTGTACTGGCAATGTTTTTGTGGGATGAAAGTCATGTGTAGCCATGCTTCTTTTTCATACTTAGTTGCAAATCTTTAACCATGTAAGATTGTCCATTGGGAATGCTCTGATGTAACTTTTTTTTTTTTGAATGACCTACTCCAGGAGAAAACTGAGCTCGCTGCATGAAGTGCTCATGTTCACACATTGAGCTGAGTGTGTGGTGAAGGTTGAGATGGCACAAAGAAGAGTTCAAATTAGAAATTGCTTTTTTGCTTGGTGACCTCACGTAACTGAAAGTATTAGATTAGGTTGGAAGTATTGGCTTTGTCTATAAAAGTATGCTCTTTTGCAGTGTATTTTCCAAAACAGAAAAAAATATATACTGTCAGAGCTCCAAAAGGGTCAAAATAGAGGGTAAAGAGTAAAGATTCTCTTTTCACCTCACTCTAGGAATGAGGCTAGCTGCCAAATCACTCCCCCGTCTAGCAACGCTGTATTAGAGATTACAGAGGACATGCAGAATGGTATATTCTTGATGTTAGAAATTCACTCCCAGATGTATTGCTTGTGGAGAAACATAATATATTTGTCATAAGCACCTGTCAGAAAAGGGAATTTGGTCAAGTGAAAGAAAGGATGGGCAGATTGTTTTACTATTCATTTTCTTTTGCCCTCTACAGTCTTTTGATTTTCAGTGATATCAAGTGGGATGGCAGAAAATAGCACAGCAGTGTGTGCAATCAATGTAAATGGCAGGACAGTGGGTTCAGAAGTTTCTCCACCAACATGTTATTTGAAGCTCAGTAAAAAATCACTGGATTTGTGAGGTACAGGTGCATGTCTGTGTGAGAAATGCTAACTCTTGGGTATCACAATTTGTTGCTTATGGAATCAATCTACTTGATCTTTATCTTTCTGGACACAGCAGCACTGATGAGGCTTAGAAAGGCACTTTCATAGAAATTCCAGCCCAAGATATGTAACTGGTGACATGGATGATTTTGCTAATGCTCTTACCTCAGATTCTTTAAATACTATAAATTCACTTTGTTACAGAAGACTGGGCACTTGATTGCTGAATTTTAGTCTGACTTTCAAATGTGTCACACTCCACAAAATTTAGTTAGAACCAATGTATAAATGTTGAAGTTTACCTTCAAGTAATTTCACAAAATTTGTTAATGTCATTTGGAGAATTTTTTAACCATTTCCGAAACTGATTTGATTTGCTGTTATGGCAGCTGGGCCTGGTGGGTAATGCAGTTTCGCTCTGTGGTGGTCCTGCTTTGCTGTGCTGCATGGCCTGCTATGCTTCATGCTCTGTGTGTCTCAACTCAATTAGCAGCGTGCTGCTAGAGAGAGATAAGCCCATGGACAAGCATACTAGTTACGGCAGATGAAAGGCCCAAACAACAGTTCAGTTCAATGTCATTGCTTATTATAAAAATAGATTGTAAAGTCAGTAACAGAGCAATTCAGAATTTAGTTGCAGCAGTCAGAGGCTTTTCCATCTTTATTCAATCCATGGGAAGACAGGAAATGTCTATCTCCTCAATAGCTAATGCTATTACTGCTTCCCCTCTTCTTCTGCAATCTACCCCACGTCACTCATGTGTTAAGATACCTCGGCTTTTTCCTGTACCCTACGTATGCTAGAGCTTTCTGACATCTATAATACTTGTCTCTAAGACAGTACAAGATAGTAATGGGTTTTTGGTGGATGACTCTTGTTTTCCAAGCTGAGAACAATCTGACAGGATTTTCTTCAGCTTTCTATTTTGCTCTTGTGCACAATGTGACAATCCAGTGTTCTGAAATATCTTATAGAGCAGAAGATCCACAACAGTGGTGTTCATTGTATCTGACATTGCTGACCCAGAATATTTTGTATCAGTATGCTAGACTCTTTAAGGAAGCTGTCAAAGGTGATTAAAAAAGGGTGAATTAAAGTGGTGCATTATAGCAAAATGTTTTATCAGTGCACTGGAAGAAAAGTCAACAAGAGGATGAGCCCTTAACTAGACTTTTTGGCTTGTACGTGGAGGAAAGAAGGAACTATCTGGTTTACAAGTTGTTCTTCAGAGTCTTAAGTGCATTGCTACGAAGCACAACTTTCCTTTCCTAGATTTTCCTTTTTAAAAGCTTTCCAAACTTAGGGAAACTGCAATAAGGCTTATTCAAAGGAATTCCTGCCAGTGTAGAACCCATTTCACAAAAGAGTATTTTGGTATGAGTATGACTCAATCTTCTACCAATAAATAGTTCCCACTTCTGTTACCAATGGATTGATGTCATTCTGATCTACCACATCATTGCTGGATCTGCTAGCCTGTCACTAAGACTAAGAACCCATTGGGGATTTCTCCTTACTTCCTCCAGGATTTCTTCTAGCTTCAAGTGGAGATTCTTCCTCTCTCTGCTATTGAAGTGGAACAAGAGTGCAGTTTGGCTTGTTTAATGTGGCATTTTTACTGTGCTCTTGCTGTATGGTGGCATTGGGCCAGGGATTCAAGCAGAGAGCTGTGAACATGTGTGTGTATTTAGAAGAATTTGTGGACACAGAGAAAGAGAGGTGCAAGAGGTACAAGAAGTAAAATATTAAACAGTGTATGTTTTGAGCCCCGAGAAAGTGAGGTATGCATTCCCTTCTCTCTAAAGAGTTGTTCTTAAATATTTGGTAAATACTTTTTTTTTTTTTTTTTTAAATATTAAATATCCCAACTCAAGCCTCTTATTAGCAACCATAAAACGATCAGTGCAAGATACTGCAGATGTACTGTGAAAACTGAAATTTGGATGCAGAGAAAAAGATGGTGGGTGGGAATAAGGAGCAACTGAAAGAAGTGTGAGAAAAGATCCAATTTTAATCTTTATGGCTCAAAGCCAATAATTGAAAGAAAAAAGAATGTTCCAATATGAAGTTTGGGGATGCTTGTGAAAACCTGACACCCTGATTTTAAGACCATATTTTATTGGGAACTGAACATCAAAACAATTAAGTGAAACTCCATCATATTTTCCAAACTTAATCTTAGATAAATCTGTTAGCCTTTACCAGGTGGTAGAACAGAATTAAGCTAGATTGCAGTCATAGAATCATAGAATGGCCTGGGTTAAAAAGGACCACAATGATCATCTAGTTTCAACCTCCTGCTATGTGCAGGGTTGCCAACCAGCAGACCAGGCTGCCCAGAGCCACATCCAGCCTGACCTTTAATGCCTCCAGGGATGGGGCATCCACAACCTCCTTGGACAACCTGTTCCAGTGCCTCACCACCCTCTGTGTGAAAACCTTCCTCCTAATATCTAACCTAAACCTCCCCTGTCTCATTTTAAAACCATTCCCCCTTGTCCTGTCACTATTCACCCTCATAAACAGCCATTCCCTCTCATGTTTATATGCTCCCTGTATGCAAGTTTTAAGGAAAGCAAGAAAGGACCAAATGAAGTTAAGCAGAAAAAATCTTAGATTCAATTGAAGATTTGTAGAGAGATGAAATTCCATTGGAGTTGCAAGAAATGGCACTGCAGATTTGAGAGCCAATAAAAGTGTATGCACTATTGCACAAGAGGTGATACCTTAATAGTGTGTATGAATCTGTCCTGATCACACCTTGGATTGTGATCTGGGCCAAATGTAGATGTGATGCCAAAGTTCCAACAAAGGATTTCAGAGAAACTTGGTCATGTAAGAAGTGGGTTGGTAAAGCTGGTAGGCTAATTCTTTCAGTAGTAAAATCATATAAATATTTGTAATTAAATCCAAAATCAGGCTGAACATAAAGGGTGAAATTCAGCTGACTTATACATTAAACAGTTTCATAGAATAGAATAGAAATAGAATTGAATAAAAGTAAGGAGGAGAGAGGAGAGGAGAGGAGAGGAGAGGAGAGG
>NW_024884253.1:7387310-7508153 GCF_019232065.1 Centrocercus urophasianus
AGGAGAGGAGAGGAGAGGAGAGGAGAGGAGAGGAGAGGAGAGGAGAGGAGAGGAGAGGATATGGAGGGGACTTTCAGAATTCATTAAGTCCAACTGCCTGACTGTTTCAGGGCTGACTAACAGTTAAAGTAATAGGTATGGGGCATCAACCATCTCTCTAGGAAGCTTTTTCCACTGTTTGACTGCCACCTTTATATAGGAGCTAGTCATTACCAGATTTTCTTTTACAGAGAACACATTGTCTGTTTAGGTGCTTCTTAACACCATGAGCTGTCTATTTCAAGATAATATGAGTTGTACACTAGGAGTGTATGTTCCTCTCTGTTAACTTCAAGTCCACTTGAGGTATGTGATAGCAGATGTCCATAGTGAGTCCTAAAACACATCTCACTATAGGAGACAATACAATAGAAGATCAAGACTCCATCCATGTAACTGCTAGCTTAATTAAGTTGTGTGGTAGAAAAGAGCTATACAAAAATCAAACATACTGCATCTGAATGTATGCTCAAGAAAAGTTTTGCAGACAGATTGTGCTGTAAAGGCAAAGTTCTTCACACAGGACAAAAAAACTGCCAAAATGATAGGGATGCAAACATTGTTTGACCTGCCTATGATGTTTCTGATCCTCGTGACAGCTTTAGAAGAACTGCTATGTTTTGGAATAAGTTATAGGCAAATCACTATGTGATCTGCTCCTAAAATTCTATGGAAGAGGTGCTGAATGGAATACATGACAAGCACATATGTATAGAAAAAATGTAAAAGATCTCAGCTGTATCAGCATCATTTGGTTCATATGAAATCAGATACAGAAGAAACATTTAAAGAATCTGAAACATTAAAATAAATCAGGAAAACAATCCATGATGTTCATCCAGGAAGAATCCGTTTCATAATCTAGCATGATAATAAATTATTTTTTCTTTCCTGTAAGAAGTATGTATTCTTTTTGGAAGATTATTTTTAATACTCCAAAATAGTGTGATTTGAAAATCTGAATGTTAAATGTCATTCTCAATGGCAAGAACATTTATTACTTTGAATAGCATATTAGTTGTGACAGTGACAAAAGAACACTGCCATTTGGTGGTCTGTAAATTACACATCCATCAAAATAACCAAGCTTTTAGGAATAAAATAAATAGGTACAACTTACTGGGCCATGAAACATTACATGAAATGATAGCAAGGTTAATTTTTAAAAACCTAGGAGGTGAATTCAAATCCTTATTTGTCATATCTGAATTAGTCTAGAGGTACAGACTGCCACCTGCTGAGACACTGTTGTCAAAAAGTCTGGGCTTCAGGGGACTCATTTGTTATAATTAAACCTTAATTTTTCTGCTGTTTCTTTCTTCTAACCTTTAATGCTATGTGTCTCTTGATAGCATCACTGTAACTTTGTGTAAATTTCAGATGCTCCCTCCGCTGATTCCCCAGGTCACTGTTTGCTTCTCCTCTCATCATCCCCTGTGGTTTCAGCACTCTGAGTCACCTGTTGCGATTTTACAGCCAGATTCAACCACTAGACCCACATTTCTGCCTTTAAAAGATGAGATTAGAGAACACAGGCTCAGGTTCTGTCATATTGCCATGGGACAGTACAGAGCAACAGTCAAATAAGTTCAAGTCTTTCTGATTGCTTAGTCACCATATGGGCAAGAAAATGGGTATAGGTGACACTCCTGATGAAAATATGATTGTTGTCTTTGCTAAGCACAGGGGACTGATGAAAAAAATATGCTACCTTTGTAGCAGCTGCCATAGAAAGAGAACTTAAGAAGACTTCTGGGTTTTGTAAATACCCAGATCTAAAAGAAACAAAATAGGCTGCAAGGAAACTGGTGGGCTGCATAGCATGAACAGAGATTAAAATTCACAGAGTGCTCTGAACACAGTCATCATTTCAGATACTAAATGAGGATTGCTGAGATGTGATTTGATTAACTTGCAGCAGGTGTTTATCCTTTGGAAACAGGGTGGTAGAAGGAAATCTGATGCTTCCAAGATGGATTGCATTTACTTGTCGCAGCACAGGCTTTTCATCCAGATTACTGTAGAAGGAGCAGCCGGGCTGTGTGGAATGGGGGTTTTGGGGGAAATTGTGGTTTCTGCTCAGCAGTCAAACCTCAAAAGTCAATTTTCTGGATTGCATTCACATAATTCTTAAGGCTATCAGATCATGTTCCCTGCTGGGACTGAAATCATTCTTGGTAACTTACGATCTCCAGTCTCACCCTCCCACCCTCTTTTTCCTTTTCTGTCTTCCACAATCTGTTATTTTTGCAGGTGGGCTCCTGCTTGGAGGAGCATGGGCTGTGCTGCAGAGCAATTGAGCAAGAAGCACCCCTTGCCCATTCGTGCCAATATTTATTTGGTTGTTAGTGAACAAGGAAAAGATTTTTCAATGCAGTAAGACTCATTTTCTTGCATATCAAATACAGGAATATGATCACCTGAACACCACCTGCAATTTGTTTTTTTTCACGTGGAGGGAAAATAGGATTGAGCAGGATTCTTCTGGTCTGTGAAGTGCTGATACCCTCTAGTGGTAAAACTGCAAGCATTTTTAGGCTTCCGAGCTTCTGTCTTTTTGAACCAAAATCTGCACATTATCTTTATATGACTGTGCACACTGTAATGTGAATTTATACCTTAAGTTTAAGCAGCCAATAATGTAATTTCCTTGGACTGTTTTCAGTGTGATTCACCTTTCATTAAATCATTTAAATGGTACCTGTGTGCTACTGGATCACACACTGTAAAGAAACAACTGCAATGGAAATCATCAGGTAGCTAAAGCTCGAGCTTTTAACTGAAGAATTAGTGATGGTGCCACTATAGTGGCTGTAATTTGGTAAATCATAGTTAATTTATAGCTGGTTGAAGGAATCACATTGTCTTGGTTGAGTTGGCATCATTTTACTTGTGGAGGTGCGAGAACTGTAAGTCAGCTAGCGGGCTACTGGCTTTATGACTGCAAGATGGGGACAGCAAGTTAAGGTGTGACAAAACCAGCTTCAGGGCATGGCAAGAACTTCACAAAGGTACTAAGTTAACTGCTTACTGTCTTGACTTGGCATGCGCGTGGTTACAGGTTGATGGCAACAGACATGTGCTGGACCCAAAGGCTGTTTCTTGTCAGCCACTTTACCCTTCTCCAGAGCATGTCTGGTGAGTGGGAGAAGGAGAAACTTGTCGATGAAATCCAGAATGAGTCAGCATGAGCAAATCCATGTATATCTGTTCTAACCTTTCTCAAAAGGGCTGATCTGAAATTTTCCAAGTGATTATACCGGCATAGAAACTTCAATCTGAACAACCCTCAGGGCCTGGAAAACTACAGCACCATAACCCTTCAAGGTTTGCTGGGAGCTTTTTCAATGTTGTCCATTCCTTGCATGGAAGTATTGTCAGGGTATGCTCTCTTAGCCCCATGTTTCCCCATATACAAATGAAACAAGCAACCAGGGCAGGTTAGAGGAAACATATCCAAGCTGAGCCTCCGTGGTCATCATTCTCCCTGCCTGCACATGTAGACTGGACTCTGTCCATTTCACCCAGTGAAGCAAAGTGTAGCAAGACATGAGATAGCACTTTAGGTATCAGATAGCACTTTAGGTATCAGATTGAAGTTCAGAACAGGAATTACACAGTGCAAGTCTTAACAAGGCTTTTTTTTTCCCCTGGATTCAGTGCCTAATGACTATCATTTCTTTGATGCATTCTAGCAAAAGATCCAGAGCTTTTATGGAGACATCCTTCCCATTTATTCACTAAGCTATGAAGTATTTCCGTGCCCACTGGCCCTTTGTTCCTGTTTGGGAACACATTCAAAATGCCCGTGAACTGGGTACGTTAAGTACTAGAATATTAGTTTACCCCACTCTGCTTCACAGCAATCACTTACAAGACTCCCTTGATTTTTTCCTACCTATTTATCTGTAGATTTTTAATAGCTTGAACCTGGGAATAGTTTTATAAAGCAGATCAACTTGACTTCAGATTGGACTGAATTGGATTTACCAGCTGTGAGAGTTAAATTTTCTGTCAAATCTCTGAATTCTGGGTCTTCACAGACAATAGCACAGAGTCACTGATTTATCACATACTGAGTTTATTATTATCACATACCGAGGAGAGCAGAACTTTACCCTCTCTATTGTCTATCTTTCAAGCTTTGTCATCTTTTCATCTGCATAGAAATGAATGCAAAAAGAGAAGTGAAAAAAAAAAAAAGGAAAGTAGTGTGGTTTTCAATGGAGAGATTGTCCCAGTGCTGTGTTGTATTGAAGCATTTACTGTTTGTCTAGTCTCAGTATGTGCCAAGTAGATTAATTTCACTGCAACCACAGTGCCTTTTTGTGAAGCACACAGAACATCAGCTTGAAATAGACCTCCTGAGCATTACATATCTTATAAATCCCTTCCTGACATGCAATTCTATCTATTTTCTTCCTGAAGAATGCAACAGAGTTAATTATCATATGTTTGTGTTGGAGTCATTTTGACATAGGTTATTGCCATGATTTGTTAACTTCCAAGTCTCCCTTGGTCTTCCAGAGAGTCCACTCCACTGCTTATCGATCAGAAGTACCTACCTCCTATATGTAAATAAGCAGCATCTCCCACACAAATACAGAGCAGTAATATTCTCTTGGCTTCTCCTTTTTTGTTTCACTCCAGGTTTCTGATTGTTTTGGGGTGTTTGATCTTAGCTGTCCTGACAACTTTCAAGGAGTATGAAACTGTTTCAGGTGACTGGCTTCTTTTGCTGGTAAGTAGTCTGTGGCCAGCGTGTCACCCTGCTGATCTCCCTGAACAGAAATCAGCTCCATCAGCAGTGATGGAAACTTGCTCTGCATGTAGTACGATTTCTTCTGTGGTTACTGGGACAGTGACTGAGCTTTTACGTATTGGAGAGTTCCCAGTCCATTGTCAACATCAACTAAGTATAAAGGAAGAAAGAAAGACTACTGGCCTGAGATTTTTAAATAGCAAGTTTTCAGTATTTCCCAGCAGTTCTCCTTCTAAAGTACCAATAAATCACCTATTGGTCAGACTAGAACTTTTGAAAACTCAATTTTTGAGGATCTCTCAATAATATTGATTTATTCCATAATATTTTTCAATTCCCAGCATTTTTATTATTTTTTAAGGAAGGTCCTTAGAATTGGACTCAAACTTTGTCTGATAGTAGCGTAAACGAAACTGTTCAAAGCAATGTCTCTGATTATTATCCACGAAGGAGAGAAATGTACTTGGAGAAAATAAATATATTCCTTTCTCTGAGTTTCCAGGATGTTTATTTTATCAGTGGTGGATTCCTACTCAAGACTATTTGTGCAGGACTCCTACTTGACAGAAAGAGAAAAAAATTGAAAAAGCTCACTGAGTACAAATGTGACATATTAATCAGTTTATGAAAATGATCCCAACTTCCTCTTTTTCCATAACTGTCATGAAATAGAAAGCGGTCTGTCTCACTAACCCTAGTCTTGTGGAATAGCAATTCTAGGAGAACCACATGGTACTTCCAGGATCTCAATTTCTATTTCCCTTTATACACTAGAGGCAAGTAGAAGTGGACAAGAATTAAATGTCAAGAGGCTTAGGAGGGGATTTCTCCTTGCAAATTTCTTCTTAAAAAGCAACTATAAGAAAACACCTTCATCTGCTAGGGAATTTGAATCTTGCTTTTGTCCCTGTTACTCTACTCTGAGCCATCTATTCACATTTGAGAAAGCCTGAGGTAATTTCTCCTGTGTCTGCTTTTACATGGCTCTCAGCAGTTTTCAGAAATGGGCAGCAGCTGGGGGTATGAGTATTAGGAAAAATCCTCCTTTCCTCTTTATCTCACATTTCCAGAGGCCCATGATGCTCTTGTCCCATCTCCTTCTGTCACTTTGGAGAATTTCTCTCCTCCTCATTTCCTTCTCGTGCCTAGAAGAGCTAAAAAATTCCCCAGTCCTTAATCACAATAGAATATCCTATTTTTCTTTGCAGAGAAACTGAGAGTAATAATATATGTTTTACATTTGTTGTATATATGCCTTTATACATATGCCTTAAACATTACCATATGAATACACTTGCTCCTGTCCTTGTCTCTTCAGACATGGTTCCATGAAGGAACAACTAGTAGATAACCCCATTGTACTGTGCACTGGGCACTTTGCAGTCACCACATGTGTTTTTATTTCATAATAAAAAACAGCAGTGGTTTTGTTTTTTTGAAATAATTGCATTTCCATCAAGGCAAGGTAAGCACTTCTTATATACCCAGTAGGAAGAACACATCCTATACACAGATAACTTAGCAATCTGTAAAACTATGATGTCCCACTTTTCCTCGACTCTCATGAACCTGTGTTCTCTTCCCTGCTTTCTTCCTCTATCTCTTTCTCATCCCTGTCCCCAACATCTGCTCCTCAGTTTGCAACTCTGTTTGCTTCATCTATTGCTGTGCATCCAGACTTACTGCAAAATTTAAGTCTAACAGTCTCATTTGTGTCTTTAATGCAGGAAACCTTTGCCATTTTCATCTTTGGAGCAGAGTTTGCCTTAAGAATCTGGGCTGCAGGATGTTGCTGCCGCTACAAAGGATGGAGAGGAAGACTGAAGTTTGCCCGAAAGCCTCTGTGCATGCTGGGTAGGCACATATCTTGTACTTCTGTTTTCCTTGTTAGGTCCTTTTCCTTCTGAGCCACGTTGGGAGGATATGCAAAAAACCAGTGAAAGGCAGTACAAAGAGCACCAAAGTCAGCCCAGCCTCTTGTGCTAGGAACTGTGTCATGTTGGGAGTGGTTATTTGTAATACCTGGCAATAAGAATTCATTTAAGATGTGCTTGGGTGGTTGGCCAGTGAGAAAAAATTGATCCTTGTATGGTTTGAATACATTTTTCTTGTCCTGAGCCCAACTGTTTTTCTCAAGTTCACCGCAAAATGTACACTGTCTTCAGTTTCAAAGCCCTTCAGATCCTAATGCTAACTTTCCCAATCCTTTTTCATATTCACGTGCTATATTTTACCTTTATAATCTTGGTCTGTATTTACAAACAGGTATCTTTGTGATTTCTCCCATTTTATCCTTCAAGTTATGTAGGCATTACTTACAACTAGCCTTGAAACTACTCATTATCCACCTTTGAATCCCCTCCAAGAACTCTTTTATCCACAAAGCCAACTTGCCAACATGCAGGAGCACTGGTCATTCATGTTCACATTCATTCATTTTTTGGTTCGTTATTGACACTAGTTTGTTTTGAGAATGATTGAAATTGAGTAACTCTGAAACTCATCTGGAAACACTATTTTTGGCTGGAAATAACATATGAAGACAATTTTAAAAATGAGAGCGCAGATAATTATTTTTTAACTCCTTTGGTACCACTTGTATGAATTGACAAGTGAGGTGAATCAAGCGGGGGGGGGGGGGGGGGGGGGGGGGAGAAACAAAAAAAAAAAACAACAGACAAACCAGAGCAACCAACAAGAAGATGCAGTGTGGTTTGCATTTTGGATTTCCTAGGTTAATCAGTGAATTGGCAGCATGTGCTGATTGTGCCAGTGATTTTAATAGGAAAATTCAGCCAAAAGATCAAAAAACTACATGTACTATATATATACATATATATGTGTGTGTGTGATGATCTATAATCCTGGTTCTCTGTGGCCTTCTTGATAGACGTAAGAATTCAGGTTTTTGTGGTTGTGTTTGTTTTTTTTTCTGTCAGCATTAAGACACTGTTTCTGTGCATCTCTATGCTAGCTCAGCCAGTGTCTCAAATATAGTGTATTGATCTGTAAATAGATTACAGGGCTCTCTGTTGAGTTCCGTGCATGACTCTGTGCTCCAGGTGCAGGTACCTGATTAATTGGCATGAAGAGGCATTTTCAGGCAGCTTTAAAACTTGCCTAGGGAAATTTGCAGCACGGCCATATGGGATTAAGAACTGAGTGAAGGAGCCACTTTTGTTGGCAGGCTTTGTTCTTTTCACCTTGCAGATATCTTTGTGCTGATTGCTTCAGTGCCAGTGGTTGCTGTTGGGAACCAAGGCAATGTTCTGGCCACATCGCTCAGAAGCCTTCGCTTCCTTCAGATCCTGAGGATGCTCCGAATGGACAGACGAGGCGGCACGTGGAAACTTTTGGGATCAGCTATTTGTGCACATAGCAAGGTAAGTGAGGAATTTGCAAGACTCAGCTTGGGGCTGAGGCCTGGGGGAGAGATGCTGAAGTGGAAGAGAGGGGACACATAAGTGCAGGAGTGCCTTAGGATTATTTCTAGCAACAGTAATCATAGAATGATAGAATCATTAAAGATGGAAAATCCACTAAGACCATCTAGTTTAACCATCAACCCATCCCCACTGTGCCTACCAAACCATGTTTCTCAGTGCCACATCTACATGACTCTTGATCACTTCCAGAGATGGTGGACTCCACCAACTTCCCGGGTTTCCTCTTTTCAGCTTCATTTCCTTCTTCACACTATGAACCATTTATACCATTTGTTTTACTCTCCCCTACTCAATATTGATATTTGGAAGTGGCAAGAGTGAGCATCTATTCTCACAGACATTGCAACAGGAATTTTGTCATTACACAGAATGAGAGCAGGGGCATCCTTTTTATAGTAAAGTATGCTGAAATCTTTGACTGAAATGCCTGTGTAGTTGCAACCTATCTTTAATGGCTTCTCAGGTTGCATGATCACCAGATGGAGCAGAACTCCAGAAGGATGGCAAAAGACTGGCTGACAGAAATGTCATTTCAGAGGGAGCTGCTAGTACAACTCCTCTTTGGAAGTGTGGGTCAGACAATTCAGTGATGCACACAGTGTGAATCCAGACGGACAGAATTTCTAAAATCATCTTTTCTCAGTCTGAGTGCTGTAGTCAGACATTCTGTCTCACACCAGAAAGATACATTGTGATTTTTCATTTTCAACAAATATTATTACAAGTTAAAAACTCTCTAAACTAAAAGCTTTTAGATTAGATTTCTCATATGCGCTGGGTGTAGAAAAACTGTGCTACATACTGCGGTTTTTTTTGAATCCCTGAATGACATTCCTGACATTTCAGGTTTTTTGAAAATTAGAATGCCAGCTGGCACAGCATAATTAGATTTTACTTCTTTGTTGTGGCTGATAGGGATACCCTCCTTCATTTCATACCAACTTCTGTTTCCTCCCCATAAAGCTTGCTGCAAGGCAGGGAGCATATAAACACTTATGTCTAAAATGTTTCCCAGGAAACTGAGATCATGAAAGAAGTGTATGTGCTAAGGACATTGTTTAGAAATTAAGTCTTGGTAGTGTGGATTTTTTCTCCATCATTCCACACTGAGTTCCCATCACCACCTTTTGGATCTCAGCTGAATGACGAAGACAAAAAGAGGTTATGAGAAATTTGCTTTACCGAAAGACAGTAAAGAAACAATTTTACTAGCAAGATTCACCAACAAATTGCCATCTGTGTTTGAAATCAGTCATAAACTAAAAGAGAGGAAACCTTGAAAGCTGCTTTGATATGCCTAAAGAGAAGAAACTGTATTCTGCAGCCTTGACTCTCTCAAGTTGAAGAGAGCAGAGCCATTGATTTGCCTGATAAAACCACTGCAGCCCTGGTGCAAAAGGACCGAGAATGACGTAAGACTCAAGGTCAGGGATACAGTCTCATCATGGTGCAGCTAAGCTCTTAGCTCAGCTTTACTTCAACTTTGCAGCAACTTTGCCAGTAAGCACTGAGCTAGGCTCATCGTGGAATTGTGACCAAGCTTCCAGTGACAGCTCTGCTATTGTCAGTGCTTCTCTCCTGACAATTATACTGCCACTGTGGATTTTGAATCTGTTTTCAGCCCCTTTATTGTCCATTTGTTTCTTTTGCAGGAACTCATCACTGCTTGGTACATTGGGTTCCTGACACTCATACTATCCTCGTTTCTTGTTTATCTGGTTGAAAAAGATGTGCCAGAAAAGGATGCTAATGGGGTGGAGATGAAGGAAGAGTTTGAGACCTATGCAGATGCATTGTGGTGGGGGCTGGTAAGTGAATCCAAAAATTCTTTATGATCTTTTTAAAAACGTTGTATCAATAAGTATTGGTGTTAGGGTCTAAATATAAGTGCTGCTAAATTTGAGTGAGTGGGATACTACTCGTATAACATCACCAGTAGTAAGAACTCTACTAAAATCAATTATCAGAATTTATCTCTCTGTGGATATCTAGTCAGGCAGAGGCTCTTAGGTACTTAAAGCCTATAGAGATATCAGTCTGTGCTCCTGAATTCTAGGAAGGCTGTTTTGGAGGAGGGTCTCTAAGTGTAACTTCACTGGTAGACTGTATGCATTGGGGCAGCCAAGTTCTTACAGCAGTGGTGTCCACCCAGTGAGAGCTATATCCTTCAGCAAATGACTAAAGTAAAGCTGGTACAAAGTCTGTTTTGTAGACCTAGCAACATGTGGCATAGGTCTGGGCAGTATAGGTAGATGCTGATGGAAGTTAGATCTGTAAGGAGCCACTGAGACCATTCTCCCGAGAATCTCTCTGGATTCTTATATAGAAGGGTAGAAAGATGTCTCTGGAAAGAAACCTACATGTTGCTTATGTCTTACATGGATTTGACAGGAATCGCTCAAGAAATTCCATTGATGGTAGGATACTGATCAAGAGGGATGTTTAATATGCCTGTTCTTATATTGGTTTGCACCACTGCTCATTTGATCATGTAAAATCCTAGCTATCTTGTACAGAGAATTTATGTTTCTTTACTAACAGTAGTTATGGGAACTGACTGTATTGTACAAAATCTGTGACTAAAATTCAGCAGCACATTTTTTTATTCAGTGCAGTTCTTGTAAATGGCAAGATATGTGGCATGGGAATTGGAACTATACGATCTTTGAGGTCCCTTCCAACCCAACTCATTCTGTGATTCTATGATTTCTCCTTCACCCTTTCCATTGCCAACCAAAAAATGATACACAGAATTGTTGAATATTTTCATATCCTTCTTTACTAGGAAGTTCAGGTAGGGTCTCATTTGAAGAGTCATATTTGAAAAACAAGGTTTAGCAGTTGTGTAGGAATGAAATAAGTTTTCACAGAATTATCTTTGCTTCTTAGTGACTGTTACTTTAGGAAGAGGTAGCCCTGACTTATTGTTAAAGCGCTGCAAACTTAATTGGCAAGTTGCATTCCTAACTGTGCACTGACAGTAGGCATGAGACTTGGTCTTTGTGCCACATCTGTTCAGTAGCTGCATCCTAGAGAATCAGCTGATATAAGACTAAATCCATTCTTCCAGATGCAGCGCCTCTAAAAAGATTGACTGGCCCATCATAAAGATTCTGTTTTAAGAAGCTGTGTGTGAGCATTCATAGAGCTAATTGAGTGATACAGGTTTGATAGTGATATTTAAAACAGGGTTGTTGGTTTTGTTTTATTTATGGTCATTCTGCCCACAGATCACCCTTGCTACGATTGGGTATGGTGATAAGACTCCCAAGACGTGGGAAGGACGGCTGATTGCAGCTACATTCTCACTCATTGGAGTGTCTTTCTTTGCTCTTCCTGCAGTAAGTAACTTCTTTCTCCTCCCTTAGCCACATCCCAGAGCTGTGTGCTTGCAAAAAGAGGATAAAGTGATCAAAACTTCCAGTGGAATCAAAACTTATTAATAGAAGTAATTCAGACACTTGAACTGGTCTGTATTAGTAAATAACTTCGGTCTATGCTCTGCTTCCTGAAGACAAGTAGGATGCTGCTATCAAAATCCTTTATTCCAAAATTTACATGCAAACTACCGGATATAATATGTCACCCTGATAATTTCTGAACCATGTGTGAACATTGTCTGAGAATGAACAAATCCATCAGGTGAATGATCTGGGCAATCACAGGACAGATCTTGAGCTTGTACTCTAGCCTGCATTAGTTTACCGCTATTGACATAGCCACACAAGACATATTTTTAAAATATTTGGGGCCTATTGATCTAGGATTGTGACCATTTTACTGAGCTCTAAATATGTGCATGCCAGATGATCTGTAGTGATCATCTCAGAACATTGGCCATTCTATAACTTGAAAATAAATACATTACCTGAACAATTCCAGCTGGGAAAGGTGGTAGGCATTCAAGAAGCTGAGAATCTAAAGATGATTTGGCGTGGCTTTCATCACATGGGAAGAGCAAAGCAACCTCCTCAGTGGAGCAGTGGAAAAGGCATAATGTACTGCAGAAGGGTTCTGTGTAGCCATCCTCAATCTCATCTGCAGAACAATTTCCTATCAGAATTTCTCCACTTTTCCTGAATAAAAAAATGCTTAAATTTACCCCATCTCTAGAAGTCTTAAGGCCATCTTGAATGGGACCATGTGCAACCTTGTCTGACAGGAGGTGTCTCTATCTATAGCAGAGAATTGGAACTAGATAATCCTTAAGGTCCCTCCCAACCCAAGTAATTCCTTGATTTTATGATAAAATATTGCATCACTCTATGCTTTCAGGGCATTCTGGGTTCAGGGTTGGCACTGAAAGTCCAGGAGCAACATCGTCAGAAACATTTTGAGAAAAGAAGAAAGCCAGCAGCCGAACTCATTCAGGTTTGCAGCCATTTCTCTCATTGAAAAAGTGTTATTTATGAAGATTTTTGCGTGTTGCAGCAAGGACCTCCTCTTCCCTCATCCCCAATTCTCATTTGTCATTGCAGGATGTAAGAAGCCGTATTTGTAAAGAAGAAAAATTTTTTGCATTGAGCTAGATAATCCCATGGTCCTTGCAGTTCTTGAGGGATCTCTCAATTTCCATAATGTATTTTAGAAGAAAGGTGTCATTAGAGGAAAGACCCATCTTCTAGCCTCTGGAAACCAACAAAATTCTATGTCAGCCTTACAGAATCACAGAAAACATGCTGTTGAGAACATATTCTTTCCAAAATCCAGGTTTTATTAGTTCCTTTGTGAAAGAATTTTATGTGGAAACAAAGTCTTGTTGTTATTAGCATGAAAACAGCAACAGCAGTAACACAAGAGACAGTGACTAGTTCATCCTAGTCAAAATGCCTAAGTAGTATGTATGGTTTGTAAAAGCTGAAACATGCCATTGGATCTTCTGTTACGTTACTGGATGATCAGTGGACTCAATGGGAAGAATCATCTTGTCTCATTTGGTCTTTTATTCTGACCTTTGTTATGGGTGCAGAAATCTAAGCTTAGCATTACTGTCTTGGGACTGACTAATTACTCAGCATAGCTGTGGAATGCATCTTGAGTACAGTGAAGCAAATAATAGCATTTCCACAGAGGGACATAGAAGCTTTCTGTGATATCACATGGAAATGTTGGTTTTCACTACAAATGCTGTTCAGAAACAGAAGGAGTTGCAGGAATGAGCAATGAATGGAATTTACTGTTAAAATTTACTGCATATCCACTTAGGAGGCAGCAAATTTAGTCATAATATTTTTAACAGTATGCTTTGAGAATTTTGGATTGAGCTCAGCAAAATTTCCTCTGATGGTACAGTAGATAGTAACCAATCTAATCACTTCTAGAAATATTGGACATTCAGCAGTCCTTGGTTCTCTTTCAGGAGTATGCAACAGGAGAATAAAACCAGTTTAGTCAACTGTAATGTCTTGTTTGCACTGGTGGTACTTCCTCCTTTAATAACCTCCCCAGATCAAAAGTCAGTGTTAGTAATTTTGCCATATATTGCCATTCATTTGGTATGACTCATTAGTAACTCATTTCCAGATAATCACTCAGGTGAATCATTATAGTCTTTGAAATAATCTGGCTGTTTTCAGACCAAGGAATAGCATTCCCTTATGTTGATTATTGTCTCACCCTTGAAATCTCCAGGCTGCCTGGAGATACTATGCTACTAACCCCAACAGAATCGATCTTGTTGCTACCTGGAGATTTTACGAATCAATTGTATCGTTTCCATTTTTCAGGTAAGTGAATTTCACATCTTTCCATCACCATATTCTGTGAAGTTTAAGTCAGGACAGGAAGTATGGAGTTTTGTATATAATTAAGTTTTCATAGGTAGCAGAGAGTTGCCAGTTACCATTTTCCTAGTTGAGAGTGAAAAAAAAATTCTTCTGTCTTCTGGCTCCATGGGCACATGGACAACTCCCTCCGTGTCTCTCACGTTGAGGTTGAACAAAGGAGAAGTTTGCCTTGCAATCAGCTTCCTTTTTTAAGACTTTGGAGTTTTTGATCTGAAAATCTCAGTTTCTTCCTCTGCAATTTTGATCCTGAGAAAGTCTGAGTCACAGGCAGCTGTACTGTTCACATCTTCTAGGATGATGGGTATAATTCAGTGAAGGACAGTCAAGGAATGTCTAAAACTGTCCTGATGCTGTTCATTGAAGGTTCAAAAGAAAAATTTGTTGGTGAGTTGAGGTCATTATTTTTTTAATCCCAATTATGATCACCACTCCAGAGTTCAGTGGAAAGCATTTCATGCATAAAACATTTATAATTAATTTGTGCTTGTAAGTTAATGGGTGTTTGATACTCAACTTTTCTTGTTTCAACTTGAGGTATTAACACAAAAATGCCCATTAAATGCCCATTCTTTTAGCTATAGATTATCAGTTGATAATAATGAGTATTAATTATATGATATATCATAATATCATAATATTATGACATATTATCATAAATCATAATATTATATCATATCATTTCAACATTCATTCTGGGCTTGCTGTTATGCTTCATTCTGAAAACAAGTGCTCTTAACCTGTTGCTCCGCATAGATGGGCTGTACTCACTGTGCTAGTATGGCAGTGCCAGTTGTTTCTTAAAATTGACTTGAAGAAACTTTTCAGTTTTCTGCCTTCTCAAAGGGAAAATCATAACCAAATATTACCTCTTCCTTTGTTTTATTCACAGTGTATTTCTTTAGAACTAATCTCCCATCAGTCCCAAAGGAAATCTCTAAGAAAAAGCACAAGTGTTTAATTAAGGCTCAGTATATTTCTTTTTTGTATCCCTTCTCACTCTGTATCTATTCCCACCTTATCCATTACACTGTGATTCCTACAGGGTTCCTTGACCTCACATTTTGTTCAGAGAACACTTCTCATGTTCACCTGAAGTCTAGACTCACTAATGTGTTTTCAAACTTATCCTTTGTACTGGGTTCTTCTGTGATTTAAACATAACCTGAAATTTAAGAGGTGTTTTGCAAATAAGGTCCTGGGAGAGAGGGCAAGGGATTGACTTCACATCAAAGCCTAGATTACAATTCTTAGCAACACAGATTGGTTTCAGTGTTTCATTTACTTTACTTTATGACTAGCTAAAAACGTAATGTCAAAGCTTTTAATTCTGTTGTCAGTAATGATTTGATCACAGAGCAAAAAAAAAAAATGTAAACAATTAACAGTAGATTAACAATTTCCATTAAAAGAATTTGCTGGATTTATTGTGTAATTCTTCTTTCCATGCTTTCTTACAATGCTTCCTCTCTTCTATAAAAGGAAAGAGCAATTGGATGGTACTGCCAGGTATGCTTCTGTCATTATTAAAGTCTTCTTTTAATACATTATTGGAGAATGTGGATTAAATGGTTCTTCGTGGATTTGTGAGCTGTTAACCAAAACATGCTACTAACACCATAGGTAGTCATTAAAAATGTTTAACCAATCCATTTCTTAATTGCTTGCTTTTTTCCCCACTTAACAACATAGCTAAAATGCTAATTGTACAACTGGAAAGTGTTGCTTGCTGATTGTCTGTAAGCAGCTTTATTGTTCATTATGATTAATCAGAGTCTATAAAATTTCTCCTGATCTATTCTATATGGGCAAAGTTAAGCATTCAAGTTGTTGTGCAGTGAATTTAAAGTTCTATCTCATGTTGTTGCACCGCACAGAGCAATGTTTGGATGGAAGGGATCAGGTCTGTGTCATTTCAACATATTCTCAGATTTCTTGATGATAAATATGAAGATGAAAGGCTAAGGTGGATCAATAGGATAATCAAGTTCTCTCACTTTACTACAAAGGCTACATTAGAGTTAAGGGCTTGTTCTTACCTCTGCTGATGTAGATGGGAAAGTTCCCAGTAACTTTGGGGCTTTATAAGCAGAGAATGAGATCCTAATACTGGTTAGTCATTGAAGACTACAGCAGAGCAGACCCTGTTAGTGAACATACGAGGTTTGAGACATATTTGGAAATGAATTATTCATAACCCCTTTAGCAAAATTACAGATTTGAAAGCACATAAAAGAATTCAATCTCTTAGGTCAGACACATAAAGCACTTAAATGCTAAACTACTATCAATGGATCATCCACAATGAAAGTCAATAGGTATTAAAAGATAAATAGTTCCACAAAGACCTATGATTAAGCTGTCTCCATTTTCATTCTCATTTAAAACATGGAGAAAATGAGCAAGAATTATAGGAAAAATTGTAAACTGACAGGGAATTACAGCTTCCTAGAGAAGTTCCTGTACCTGCAGAGACAGAACAATTCCTGCAGTATTTTCTGAGCTGTTCTATCGTTTAGTCCAGTAGAAGGCATTTAATATGGATGAACTGGATTAAAAACTGATAATTATGACTCTCAGCACAGAATCTTTAAAATTGTAATCCCATGGTCCTTGTTCTAGAAGGTTATGTGTTGCTTTTATGTTGTTAGGTAAGAAACAACCTTCAGCAAAATCATCATTAATTCTGAATGGGAACCTTAGTAACAATATGTTTAAAGAAGTAAGCATTATTAAAAAAAAAGATTGGAACTCCTCCAGGTAAACAGACAAATTATGGTACTTGTGGAAGCATCCACTGACTTCAGTAGATATGAGGCTGAGCTCTAATCTGCTTGTTTTTACAGTTCCATGTCCCACTTCTCATAAAACTCCTGTTTATAGACCATGTAATTTAAATTTAAAAAAAAAAAAAAAAAGATTGAATCTTCCTGTGCTGATTTAGTATGGGAAATATTAGTGCATTAGTTGTACTGCAGTTTGTGTTGAAGGCTATATTGAATTGAATGGACAATAAGGAAATGTTGTCTTAGTGGAGAAAACAGCCCATCAGTGCACTCAGTCTCCAAAGTCTTGCATAGTGGAGTACTTAATGGGCAAGCTGTAGCAGTAAGTTCACTTTCTGAACTGTGGTTGATAATGGAGAAAGAAGAATTCATACAAATCTTTCTCAGAATAGTCAGAAAACATAAAAAGTTAATAAAATAAGGACAAGAATAGATTGGGTAAATTACTGGCTGGCAAGATGGTGTCAAGATCAAGGCTTTGGGTGCTGTGATCTTGGGCAGACCTTTGAGAGAGCATGCAGAATGCAATTGAGAAAATGGGACAAAAGTGTTCTGGGGAACAATCTGTCTGGATTGGTTAGCAGAGCTTTAAACTACATTTCATGGGGGAAGGGCATGGAGTTCCTTGTGACAGAGGGGCCTGGTAATGCTGCCTTTTTAGTATACTGTGGAGAAATGCCTCTCAATTGTCTAATGTGATCTTGTAATTACTCTTCAAAGTAGATAACGTTATCAACAGTGTGACTTAAACCTTCCTGCATCTCTCTAGAGATACCTGCACCCTCTGCTTCCCTAAAGTGCCTGTATACCAATGCACAGTATGGGAAATAAACAGGAAGATCTAGAGATCTGTGTGCAGTCACAGAGTCATGATCTCATCGTGATCACAGAGACATGGTAAGACAGCTCACGTGACTGGAGTGCTGTCATGGATGCCCACTTCCTCTTTCATAAAGGAAGGCTGATGAGGCCGAGTGGTATCCTTGGTCTCCTTATGTGAGACCAACTAGAATAAATTGATCTCCCCTTCAGGGGGAAGCAAATGGATGAAGCCAGGCTCTTCTTGATGGTGTGTTGCAGTAGGAAAAGGAATAATGGCCTAAAGCTTGAACTTAGGAAGTTCTGTACTAACACATGGAAGAACTTTACAGTAGGGGTGATGGAGCACTGCAGCAGGCTTCCCAGAGAGGTTGTAGAGTGTTCTCCTATGGAGATATTCAAGACCCTTTTGGACACTTATTTCTGTGATCTATAGTAGGGTACCTCTTTAGCAGAGGGGTTGGACTCGATAATCTCTTGAGGTGCCTTCCAACCCCTGTGATTCTGTGATTCTTTGAAAATTAAAAAATGAAGCCCAGCTGTGTGAAAATGTCAGAGTTTCTGTTCTGCAACATGAAAGCTCCTTAGGAACTCCAAAGAGTTGAATTCTATGACAGATCTTCCTAGAACCTCTCTCCAAGCAGGAGATGGCAGAGTAACAAAGAAAGAGCAACTCCTTGCTCTTAGAACATTTGGGAAAAACACAGGATAAGGCAATGACCAAAGAGTCCATTTCAGAAATTGAATGCCAAGGCAAGTTTGCAGGGAAGGATTTGTGGTAGTAGAAAGCTAATTAAAATTTGACAACCGCCAAGGCTTTACTGAAGCTTACTTTAAACTAGAACTAAAGATGTGAGAGGCACTGACGAATATGTTGACCCACGCAGTGGGCTGGATCTTGTAAGTACTGAAGAGGTTTGCAATGTTGCTCTGTTAAGAATAGCACTTTACCTGTAAGCTCTGTACATGCCCCAAACCAAGAGTAACTGATACTGTGCTCTTCATTGCTTACTGGTGGGGAGCATGGTGACTACATGCTGCAGATGCCATAAGCTGTTTCTTCCTTAATCAATGCTTTAAGCTGCCAGACCTACTGAAAAGGACCTGAGGACGGATGGGAAGCTGGACATGAGCCAGCCATGCGCCCTCACAGCTCAGAAAGCCAATCATATCCTGGGCTGCATCAAAAGAACGTGGCTAGCAGAGTGAGTGAGGTGATCCTGCTCCTCTACATGAGGACATGGAGTGCTCAGTACAGGAAAGATATGGACCTGTTGGAGCACATCCAGAGAAGGACCACAGAAATGACGAAAGGGGTGGAACACTTCTCCTACAAGGACTGCCTGAAGGAGCTGGGGCTGTTCAGAATGGAGAAGAGAAGGTTCCAAGGAGACCTGATAGCAGCTTTTCAGTATCTAAAGGGGAACTACAGAAAAGAAGGGAAGAGACTCTTTAGCAGGATCTGTGGTGACAGAACAAGGGAAGTAGTTTTAAACTTAAAGATAAGTAGATTTAGGTTACATATAAGGAAAAAGTATTTTACATTGAGGGTGGTAAGGCACTGGAACTGGTTGTCCAGAGAAGCATTGGGTGCCCTGTCCTTGGAGACTTTCAAGGCGAGGCTGGATCAGGCCCTGGGCTGCCTGCTCTAGCTGTGGTGTCCCCGTTCATTGCAGGAGAATTGGACTAGATGACCTTCAGAGGTTCCTTCCAACTCTAAGGATTCTCCAAAATTCTATGAAATCTCAGATAGCAATTGTGTCTGTAGAGAAAGGATGATTTCCTGTTTCCATCTGATCTGAAGCGCCCTATGCTTTGCACTTTTGTATGTATTACAAAGGATTTTCATCTTTCTGAAAAAAGTGACATTAATGTCCTCATTTATTAGAGTGCTCTCATTCAGCTAATACTGGGGTGTTTTACATGTCCCAACCATTGGGTTGGGCTTTTGCAGAGTGAACATAGTTTATTTTGAAACTGGTGTTTATGTTTGTGTTTGAGGAAGTAATTGGTGGCTTGATTTTTCCACACTGTTTTTAATAGCCATTAGCACTTATTTTGATCAGTGTGTTAATTTTGAATCGTGGGTATACAGGCACTTTAGTGAAGGATTTTGAAGTTTCTCCTAGGGCTTTGCTCCTAGACAGGTTTTTAATTTTGGCACACAGCATTACTCAACTGTAGAACTAGACAGCAGGAAAACACATTCATTGCTAGGTCAGTTATCGTATCACTGAAAAAAAATTGTTTATCCCAGTTTCCTTATGTCTCCAAGATAAATAATATCCCTCTGCCTTTGGAAATATGTTTTGAGATCTTTAAGTGGCAGAACATTGTACTAGTCCTTCCTACTGTGTGAGTATAAGAGAATATAATATGGTACATTTTAGTATTGCTAGTAGTTACAATTTAATGAAAATAAAAGCATTTCTAGCCAGGCTGGAAAATTTCACTGTCAGGATTTCTTCTTAATGCAACTTCCCGAAACAGGAAGGGGAAAAAAGTCACTCTGAACTGCATACTTCATTAAATACAAATGAAAGGCTATTCCCATTCTTTTTCATAGAGCTTTTCATGAGTAATCATTAACGTCTCATCTTAATAACTTTTCTTCACTTTACAGTAATGTCATGTTTAGTAGGGAGTCATTCTTTGGATCAAGCCTCACAAGAAAACTTAGGTATATACATTCAAGTAACAATTGAGCCTTACTCTCCATATTTCTTGCATGCCATTCTCTGCCTGCAATTTCTGTTTTGACAGCAGTAGTTCATCTAACCACCATGAAAAGTAAGGGAAATAAGAAAGAAACATTACTTAAATATAAAAATAAATGTGCATGACTTTGCAGATAGTTCATTGTTCTGCTGTTCTGAAAACATGGGATCTAGTCATAGCTCTGCCAATGATCTGCTTAGAAACAAGTGCTTTTCACTGTTTTCATAGAATGAAAATGATACTAACCTACTCTGCTAAGCATCTAGAAGTCTATGGCTGAAAAATATTCTGTAAGAGCTGAAAACCATTTCTTGTGCAGCCCCAACGTTGTCAGTACAAATGTATGCAAGTTACTTTGCATTTATGTTCAGCAGATCAATATCCCTGCATGTGTATTTACAGGTTCTGATTCAGGAAAGTGGAGGATTTTGATCATCTGAATGAAATTAGTGACATGTTTAAACATCTTGCTGAACTCTGACTTAAGACTTGGGGCAATAACTTTATTTTCCTGCAATGAAACACAGAAATAATCAGTAGCAATCCAAAATTCTGAAAGACACATCATTGGAAATAATAAGATTTTGACTATATTGTTAAATATTTTATTTTATCCTGAACATCTTCCCATCATTCAACTTTATCTTGTTCTTCTCATTTCTACTTCATTTCACAAACATCAGTACACAATTCAGCTTTCCTAGCTTAAGCCCTTCATCTTTTGGAGAGCTGCTAGTGAAGCACTCCATTTTTCATTGGACAATTGGCCCATGCAAAATATTTGAGAAACACTGATTTTTCTAGTGATTGATACATGGAGAAATGTTCACTGCAAAGTAAAGAGTGGGTCAACATCCATGTGATTTCTATTTACATTTCTGGCTGCATTCTTTGGTGAAAAAATGTCCATCCTGTTTTTGCAAGGAATTGAACTTGGATTATTCTCCCCATGGATTGGGGTGATATTGCTTATTTTTGCCCATTTCTAATCACTTTAGAGAGGAATGAGTAAAGGGACTGAGCAAAAGCCTGTTAGTGTGAACAGGGACTCTTTCTGAAGAGTGTCAAAGATGAGTCTAAGGAAGAACTCATGGTCATATTTCTCATCAGATAATTTGGATGGCAAGTGAGTTTGCGTTTAAAATTAGATCTACACTTAAATACTTGTAAGGACCACCAAAGGATGAGGAAATGTGGTGGCTAAAATGGGATATTTTTCCCTCCCAAATCAGAAATTTGCAGATTTAGACCTTGAATTCTAGGTGCCCAGTGGCTTTTTAAAAGAAAATATTAGTTATTAAGAAGTTACAGTCAATTATTTTGAAGTTGATCACTTTTGTGTGTTATTCTCCATAGAAACAAATATCATTTAATTTTCTTAGAAGGATAAGCTGATTGGCTAAATTTTGTAAGTACTGTGGAACAGAAAAGTGTTCTTTGTTTTATATTGGGAAAACGTGGACTCGTAGAGATCAGTTGAAAGTATTCACTGAGGGCTAGATTTTCTGCAGGGCTCATTGCTGTCTTCATATTAGTTGTATGCTAATTTCCATTGGGAAAAGTGCAAAGGAGAATATTCCTGAAAATCTCATTCAGAATGTTTGATTTCTCAAAGCCCAGTTCACCTGCACAGTGATAGTACAGCTGATAATGTAGTAAAATACTGGAGTAAGCCTGACTTCCTTTTACTTCCAGTTACTTGAGACTAGCCTAACCTAATGATTAGCTAGCATAGTGACTAGATAAACTGCAAAAATATGGAAAGATTTCCTGAATATTATTACTCTGTGTGAGGTGAAAAGGGTAAATACATGGAGTAGGGATGTGTTTTATTCATTTTTAGTATTGATTCATTATTTTTCTTTTCATACATGTGCCATTTGATTATGAAACTCCAATGTTAGGCAAAACACAGAGAGGAGAGTATCTGGCTTGCATGATGGGATGTAACTGCGTTATTTCCATGCATGACTGTTTATGAATCAGTATTTCTAGTTCAGTGGTTCCCACTCTTTATTCTTAGCAAGGGTAGAACATCTGCTGCAGAAGCCAGACATCTCTTGTATATCCCAAAAGCAAATTCTTCTCCCAGATTTTCCAAAATAATTCCCTTTGCTCAACAGGAGCAAGAATCTGAGAGATGAATTGTCCTTCAGCTGCGAAGATAGTTTGCAATGCATCTATCTTTCTCCCTTTGTAGTGGTCTGTATTTACTCTAGCATAAAGGAGTTCTCATGCTAGGACTCCACTTTGAAGATAAAAGTTTGAGGAAAACTTTTATCCCATCACAAGGGAGAGGATGCAATGGCATGCAAGACAAGAAATGGCAATGCATCCAAAGCAATCAGAAAAAAATGCTCTGCATTTTTATCAGTATTTTTGGGATGTGTTATTTCTTGTGATTTCTGGAAGTGTATTGGAAATCAGAAATCCTGTTTTCCTGTGGGAAAGCCAAATAATGTGAAACCACTGTCCCAAAGAGAGGAAAAGCAGCTAATATCAATAGGTGGATTCTGAAAGACAAGCAGCAGTAGATGAACTTGTAGGTGGGAACCACTGTCCTAGCCACTCTCATAAAGGATGATGTGATTTGCGCATGCTTCATACTCTGAGACTGAGCCATGCGCATGCTGTTTTAATGATGGGGATTGTGTCATGAGAACAAATGTTTCCGAAATGTTTTTAAAAACCACTATGTAAGCAAAAACCCCAGCAGACCCAGATTTCATCCCCTGGAAATGAGAATACAGTCTGCTTTTTCCATGATGATAAGTAGCTATTTATCTGGAAAGAAGTTAGTTTGTTAGTTATTTTTTTGTTTATTTTTTATATACAACATATTGTATTTTTCATGTAAAGCTAAAGATTGATTTTCTGAGTATTCTACTGCTCTGGCTGCCTACATATGAGCACAGTTGTCTACATTATTCTGTAAAAGTCCTGCTATAAGTGAGTGTTACTTTAAGGGTTAATAATCAGCATTAAATTAACGAGAAAGGCTTCAGGTTACATAACTTCAGTTTAGGCTAGAGATCTGCATTTTAAATTAATTCTCACCTAGATCTCCCTGTAATCAATAATAACAGACAGATTTTTCCATCTTGAAAGTCATTCCAAAGTGAAACAGTTCTCTCAGCAGGTTGCTGACTTCCACAGAGCATAAAAAGGAGACTAAAAATCAATCTTAGGCATGATTTTAAAGAGTTAAAACAGATTGGTAAAATTCTAAACCTAAGGTGCCTGAGCAACAGTCTTGAGACAATAATTTGTTCATGAGCTGGCACTTATCAGTGGGAAAAGTTAACTCTGGAAAGGCAATTTAGGAATGGTTTATGTTGATATTAGCTACATTAAAAAAAAAATTAAAAAAGAGGGTAGCTATATATGCAGTGGAGAATGTCATAGCAAATAAGTAGCCTTTTTTGCTGAATGCAGAGGACTATTTTGATCTATGAGCAGGTTATGAAGTCTTGACCACTGCTGTTCTGAGGTAGGTCAGAAATTTCTGTCCCTGAACTGAAAAAAAATATCTCTCCTGTATATGTATTTTCTATATATAGTGTATAAGAGCTTGAATAAAGTTCCCAGGGATGCCTTGGAATGTCCTGCTAAGCACCACTGCTCTCAGACAAGGCCTCTGAGAAAACAGATAAGCAACAGTAATGCAGAAAAGAGACCACAGATTTCTCTACCTTAATGCAAATCACTTGCTCAGGTCCTATACTCACCATTAGTTTAGCCTTTGGAGCACTGCTTCAGATCAGTCAGATCCAGAGTCCAGCCCAGAAGGAAACATAATGGAATTAATTTTTAAAATAATTCCTAAGGCTGAACATGAAACTACTCTACACATTTTGTGCTGACTAATCTGCCACAGAAATTGGCTTGTCAAAAAGTAATATTATTTTGCTACAAACAGAAAACTATTCCTTGATTTTTTTCTGTGCAAATTTGTCTGTACTTTGTACATTTTCCCCCAAAGCTATTAATTACTCAGGAAATTACATGAGGGCAAAATCTGGGTTATTAATGCAATTCACTAAGACCATTCTAATTCTTCTCTCAGATCTGTGCTTTTGTCTCCTCAAATCGCTGACTTCAGGCCTGGCACTGCTGATACATCAGGACTAGCTGTGCGTTTCCATACTCACACAAGTCCTTCATAGTTTTGCCACTTCCACACTTGCATACACCTATACATTTAATATGCACATCTGAATTTAATGGGAAGCAGAAACTGCATTCATAAGTATTGCAATATTGTCAACAACAAAATTCAGAAAGTCTGAGAAAACATTCTACACAAATGTTTGTACTTCAGTCTTTTGAGAGAGGGATATTTCACAGAATCAAACAATTGCAGGAGTTAGAAGGGATCTCTGGAGATCATCTAGTCCAGCTCTCCCTTCTGGGTCAAAAGAATTGTTAATATGAATCTGATAGTAAAGATGAGGGCTCCAGTAATTTATATTGGGGAAAAAAAAAGCCAACAAAAAAAACATAACTGCAACAACAGTAACCTGCAATGCTCAAATAAATTAGGAACTTTGTATGCTGTAAGTTGCAGTATTCCTACTAGAGTCAGCACTCCTATGAAAGCTGCTGTTTCTTTAAATCTATTAAATTGCTATTTTAAGAACATTATACCAAAAACTTCTGCTGTGGTGGTATACTGCCACAGGCAGAGCTCCGAGGTGGAAATAGCTTCTTCTGTCAAAGAGGTGATACCAGAGATCCACAGCTTCCAAAAACATTGCTGGAACACATAAAAATCCATCTGATCAAGATGATAACTCCTTAAACAGAGAATAAATAGTCCTGTGAGTGAGATTCTCCAATCACAGCGTCTGCAAAGAACTAACTAGCTCTGACCGCTATGTCCTTCCAGGGTGGACCCTCTCCATCCTTGCTCTTCCACACCAGCATGTTCAGCGGCTTCAGCTGAACAATATGTACAAACACCTCTCTGAATACCAATCAAATCTCATTATCCTGGCCATCAGTTCTTTCCTTCAGCTTTGCTCTCACCTGTGGCTCTCATAAACTTGTCAACTGCTCTATTTTTTTCTCTACTCCACTGAGCCCTCTTGCCCTACTTTCCCACATAGATTTGCCTCCTGGCCACATGCACACAATTCACCTCTTTCCGGAGCTGTTCCCCATTGCACTGTTGGATTGGAGTAAGGGGCAGGCTTTCTTCTCATGACTTAGCCCCACATTTAACATTTTTTTATCAAGTATTCAAAACAATATATTTTTAGCAGCAAAACAAGAAAATCAATTTTTTATACCACCTATCACATTCAAATTGTTGAGAGCATATTTAAGTTAATACACTAAGTAGCAAATTCTTTTATTCTGCTGTTTTCAGTGGTATTACTAATTACTTTTAAGACTATTATGATCATTAGGCTATGAGAAGGGTTACTGATGCCAGTAAGATGGCAGGTAGATGTAACTCTAGCTATACATTGTCATTGATGTGACAATACCTGGTACATTACTCTGAAAGAGGACAGTGCAAGGAATCATCAGAACAACAAAAAATAAGTCATTTTGCCACAATTTGAACTTAAATTTCTGGAATAGTGAGAAATTACTGAAATTGAATCATGGAGAGAACTGGGTGGCATGCCCTACCGGGTAGCAAGTAATTGCTTGGCAATGCCTTTCCAGTGTCTTGCTGACAATTTATTTGATTCGCAGCACATTTGACCTTTCTTCTCCTCTCAACTATGCACATGACTTATTCATTTAATAGTCTGCTGTAGATGCAGTAGTTCAAGAAAGCACTAATGAGGGAAGGGCCAAGCATCCTTGCCTTTAGATAATATAACTGCCTAAGTAATAATGTTTTCTTAATAAAAAATCTAATGCTTCAGATGTGGTACTGGAGCTGAAGCATTGTGATATATTACATAAAGAGGATAGCAAGACCCTCTGGTAACATTTTCAACATTGATACAATAAAAAAATTCTCATAAAAATCAGCTAATTATATGTGGAGCTTTGCTGTTGTTTGCAAAGACATTGATGTATTATGGTAGCCCCAGCAGTGTCCTTGTGTACAAAACATTTATTTAGCCTCTTCTATATTTAAAGAATCATGAAAAAAAGTTTAAAGTGTACAAAGGAGGAAAATGATTACTTTTGCTTATTTTGTAGCCAAAAGCTGGGTCTCTTGGATCGGGTTCGTGGTACCAATACTAAAGGAAAGCTATTTACCCCTCTGAATGTAGATGCCATTGAAGAAAGTCCTTCAAAAGAGCCTAAGAATGTTGTCTTGAATAATAAGGAGCGTTTTCGCACTGCATTCCGAATGAAAGCGTACGCTTTTTGGCAAAGCTCAGAAGGTAGCCTATCTGTGTTGATTTCTTTCTATCCATTCCTTTTTCTCCCCATTTTATTTTCTTCCTCTGCATCTTCTGTTCAAGGTTTTCAACTTTCTGGAACAAGCATTGCCATCTCCTGGTTTTATGTGGCACATTTGGGGAAGCTCCAGGAAACAAATGCTGGTGTCCAGGCAACACAGTGCTTGAAATAAGGCAATGGTCCTCCAAAAAACAGCAATTGATATTGAATTTGGCTGGTGATGTAATCAACCTACTTGAATGGGACAATAGGGCACATTGGTCAGTGAATCTGTATCCCCCCAAAAGCACTTGCTATCATGGCTGTGCTTATTAGCAGGGATTATATGTTAAGGCAACTCCCAGCAGGACTGCATCCAGACCTGTGACCAGGTATCCCATAAATATCTACTCATTGCAAACCCTTCAAACCTTGTCTTGTAGAGTGAACTGATGTTTCCCTCCCACTCTCCCTAGGAAAGCTACCCCCAGCATTTCCATTTATGGGTGTCTGTGCAATAAGACAGGATGTTTTTCCTCAGCTTCCCTCAACACATTTTTCTGTTGTTGTCTGTTGTGTTGGCATGTTTTCTCAATGGCAGTTTTTTCTTTATTGTGCCAGCTGGCCTCAGAACATGTATCCATACTACCATGGATATAGTTTGGGTGTCTTCTCTGGGGACTTGATTATCCTTCCCCTGAAATTACATGAGATCAGTAAGAGAAACCTGCAAAAGATGTTCTTTTACTAAATTACACTTAAGTTGTCAGATGTTCACACATTTTTTTGTGACCTACCTTGCAGATGCAGGAACAGGGGAACCTGGGGGAGAAGAGAGAGGCGACAGTAGCGACTTTCTTATGGAAGATATGATTCCAACATTCAAGACAGCCATCAGAGCTGTCAGGTAAATGTCTTTAACCTCTGCATAGTTTTTGAGTGTTTGCTTTAGGAAATCTCTTGTTGCTGTTCTTCTTTTTATGAATGCAATAGACTAGACAACTGTAGATGACTGAAAAACATCTGGCAAATCCTTTTCAAAGTCCTCTTTTAAAATATGCAGGAAGGAAAATATTTTACAGTAACATTTATTGGGCCATTTTTTTCAAGACCATCCACAAACATAGTTATTATAAAACAATATTATACACCTTATGATTAAAATATACTATAATAATAATATATACAATATAATAATATACAATATATAATAATATAACATATAATATATATTATTATATAATAATATAATATATATTAATATAATAATTTAATAATATAATACTATAATTATAGTATACTGCTCAACTTACTGTAACATTCATGTAAAGCTTAAATTTTAGTTTAGCAACAAATCCTCAACTGACATAAATATTCTTTATTTATATTTGTATGACCCTGCAATATACATTGTTGTCTGTCATTGTTTAATAGAGAGAGATCTCCATTTGATCAGTCCATGGTTTGTGTCATTTCTAGTTTTGCATCAAATGAAATATTCCCTGAAGCTAAAAATTCTAGTAAGGATTGATAATGTGCTTAGCATGTAAAAAACACAAAATTAGTTCACTGTACTCTATTACCTCTCAGATTTTTTTACTCTTTTCCTATAATTTTCTCAAGGAAAATATTCTGCTTTCATTGCATTCCTTTCTTTCTTTTTTTTTTTTTTTTTCTGGTAGTTGTTAAATCTTGGATCAGGCCGTTACTACACCTAGTTGAAAAATGTAAAGTCTGGAGGGCCCCAATTACTATGTTCTTTAGAAACATTGAAAGAAGATGATTATATACTCTAAATCTAGAAGGGCTCATAAATCAATTTCAAGTGTATGGGATAGATGTCCCATTGTTACTGATTATGATTGCATGTATTCCCAGTTCATGCCAAAGCTCTGTGTGAGTCCACAATCGTTCCGTTACAGTGTGGTTTCCATGTAGAACAACTTCCAGTCAATTACTAAGTGGTGAAAGATCTTACTTCACATTTTCAGTTGATGGTATCACAGAGTAAGACCTGCATTACTAGAGAACATTCATTTACAGTATCTTAATTAATGACTTCAGAAAAGCTTTTTTTTTTTTTTTTTTTTTTTAACTTATGGATGCTATAACAACTTGTGTTGGTAGATTATAGCTAAAGACCTGCAGGATTCATCTTTTTCACCTCCACAATGAACTTCATTTTTAATAACCAGGCAATGGCTGAGAAAGGAAAATAGTGTACAGATGGTATTTCTTTCACAAAATGCAATTGTCTGTAAGTCCAATTTATTCTCATCAGAACTTCCGTAACAAGTTAGTGTTCTGAATTCAATACTTTATTTTCTTCTGTATGAGCATGATGTCTGTTTTTGTTTTATCATTTTTATCAATAACCCAAAACTGATTTGTCTGACTAATATATACAAATAAAATAAAAATTAATACTGCTTCCATCCTGCTGGAAGCTTCTCCATTCTTGCTCCCTCTATAATTTCCCCCTTTTTTTCCTCCTGATACCTGCTTGGTTTCAAATGCAGGCTTTACATCTGCCCTGTTTTGTACACTTCCATAAGGCATGTCATTATTATTTTTGCAAAGCTTCCTCTCCCATATCCTGTGCAAATCTAATTGATTTCATGTAATTTTCCTTTAAACTCAATCATAAGCCAAGATTTTTTTCCTCCCTTTTTTTTTTTTTTTTTCCCCTTATACAGTTTATCCAGACCTTGAAGGATAATAGAAGGCAATTCATTCAGACAAGACCTCTTAATGGGTTTCCAGAGTCATAATCAGGAATTTAAACTGAAATCACTAACAGTGCATTTCCTATTTTAAATACAGTTTGGGTGTTATCATACATATTTTGGCTATAATAATCACGTTTCAAGTTTTGAAAACTCAAACACTGAAAGATTTACAAGTAACAGAGTTGAATAGTTAGATTTCAAGCCTAAGAAGATAATTAATTAAAAAATTAAATGATATTTCATTCTTACGTTTATTACCTATTTGTTTAACCTTCCAAGATACAGGTGTGAACAGATAAATAAACAGGAAAGTATTTTAGAAAAGTATGTCAAGCAGTTTTCAAGGTGTCTTGTCAGCATGGATCCATATTACATCTATGATTCTATTGTTACTAGGATATTTAATACTACTACTATCAGTAGTAATGATAATAATAATGATGCCACATAATAATAACAATGCCACAGCGATAATAATAATGTTACACTGATAATTTTTCAAGGACACTTTAGGTATTTCTAACACTTTCTCCTTTTATCTACAAATTCAGTTGCTGACTACTGAACTTCCACATTCCTAATGAACTAGCATTTCCTCTCCAGAACTCTCCCAGATGCAAAATGAAAACCAAGTTGATAATGATTCAGCATTGTATATACTGTAAACTAGTTTCATATTAAGTTGAACCATGCCTTCAGCTTCAATATCTCCTGTTATTTGTGATCTTTGAGTTCCCCATCTGAACGTATTGCTTTGAACCATTTCTAGTTACTAAGATAATACTGAAAAAGATGTGTGTATGTAAATATTTTAAGGAAAATCTATTCTATTAGTTATGAAAAGCCAACTGTTTTCACACATGGTATGACATTAGGGATTCTCTGCTTCTTATTGCCTTGTATGTAAATAACATGATTGATTTCCCAACATCCAGAGTCTTTACCAAATATTCAATGAAGATGCAAATGATCATTTTGGAATTTATACAGAAGCTTAGTAATGTTTTCCTTTATTATACAGAATACTACAGTTTCGTCTCTATAAAAAAAAATTCAAGGAGACTTTGAGGCCTTACGATGTAAAGGATGTGATAGAGCAATACTCAGCAGGGCATCTTGATATGCTTTCCAGAATAAAGTATCTTCAGGCAAGGTAAGAATCCTCTGGGAAGTGGGGAAAATGTAGAACTGTGCTGGAAAAAGTTTAGTTGGTCTGTTTGTGTACAAGGCCACCCAGACACTCTCTGATCAGTGTAGCTGATCTATCAGAAAGCCTCTTCCCCAAAAAGTAAAGGTGAGTGAGCAGCTAGCTGGGGTAGCTGCAGCAGAAGTGAGCACTGGCTCATATGTAGAATGCAGTAATCAAAAATTTTCTTGACTGCTGGCTCACTTGATTATAGTGAAATTTTCCCCTTCTCCCCTTTTTGCAGATGATCAATAAAAGCTGTAGTTGCGCTACACAGAGTTTTCCTTTGGGCTGGTTTACCTCTTGAACTGTGCAGTGAAATATCTAATACAAGCGCAAAAACACATTAGCACAAAAGGTTTTAAATCTCTTCAAGTGTAAATTAATGTAAATGAAAATATTTTTTGAGCTCAGAAAGTTGAGGAGAGCTCATGACCTCAGAAATCTGTGTCTGCAGCATGGTCTATAAGCCCTGTGCTGGAAGTCATTCCACTAACTTCGACTGAGCTGTTGCATGATTTTCAGCAGCAGGGGATCTCTCCCAGATGCTTAACTGCTGGAATTTGCAGAGGTGCTGATGTGATTATGCCTGTTTCGCATAGTATTTATGGCAGTGCTGTGTGGGGTGAAGACTCATCCCGGGTGAGCCCGGACAAAAATCACAGCACAGCCTCAGCTATGTTCAGCTCAGCACTGTAACGAGACACCACTTGTGGAGTTCAAGTCTTGTGAGATTCCTCTCTTAGTTAATGGAGAGCTAGTCAATGTAAACAACGGTGTTTGTGACACAGCTCATTCCTCCTTAAACCAGATTTGGTCAGATGAATATTCCTTACTCTCTCCAAAATTTTCACCTCTGAGTTGAGTCTCCATTCGCTATTTCCAGACAAAACTGGGTGAGTACAGCTTATTGTGTCTAAGAATAATTAGATGCCAAAGGAGTCTGTTGGGGCATTAATGGATAGTCCAGCAGTACTTTAGTGCCTAGGAAATATCTAGTTTGCTTTTTCAAGATTTGTCTTGACTTTTTTAAGCTCTATTTTCAAAACTCCTTTTTGAGTCTTTGCTACTGTGTCTTGCAGAGATGCATAGTAGTTTCTTTCGTGTTCTAACATGCTATGTTAGCGTTTAGAGGTGGTCTTATGCAGTTGCACTTCTCTTTTTTTTTCAGAGTAGATATGATTTTTACACCTGGACCTCCATCTACTCCCAAGCATAAGAAATCCCAAAAGGGAGGAGCTTTTTCTTACCCTTCACAACAGTCTCCCAGGTGAAATTATTCTTAGTATTTTGCACAGACCTAAACAAGAATATAATGTTCACTCATACCAAAAAGCATGCATTTCATTCATGCTAGAACAATGTTATATTAACAATATTATATTAAAGATATGTTGCTACAAGATACTTTAGTGTGAATGTTGAATAAGACTAGCTTCCCTTAGGACAATGTATAATGGAAATCTAATCTTATTGGCTTCTTAATTACATTGGTCAGCTTCTCTGTGTTTTGTAAATACGATTTTATATGAAATATGAACATGCAATTGCTAAAGTACTGAATTTTTAGCATTCAATGAATGCAATGAATTCTTAAAAGCTTTTAAGAAATTGCCAACAGCTTTAAGTAAGCCAGTTATCAACTTGAAGTGAAAAAAAGTTTTATCACAATCCCCATCAAAAGGCAAGCACAGAATTTCAACAATTCTGCTTTAAAATCAATGATTAGAAGGAGTTACTGAAAATGAATTGCAAGAACAGGTTTCTGGGTGTGAAAATTACACATTGTATTGTATTGCAGCAATCCTGGTAGCAATAATTCTATAATAAATGACACTTTTCTGTTACTTGCCTCTATCAATCTGTCACTAAATACCCATGAAGAACCACACAAAACTATCAACAATCTGTCCCCAAAGCTGTTACAGTTTCTCAGGACAAAAGTAATTTTACAGAAAATAAATTAACTTGGCTTTATCTGGTTAATCCCACGCAGAAAAAATCTGAAAATATGTAAATACAAAGACAGAGCCCTACACATATGGAAGAAACAATAATCATTTGGGAAACTAAGCAGATTGCAAAATTTGTATAAGCCCTGTCCATAGTAACCCAACCTACAAAATTTGGCATGTTTTGGTTATTGCTTCTGCTTTAAGATATTATTCACAGCTGTGAATTTCATCAGAAAGGGAGGACAAGGGCTGAATCTGTTAAAACAAAAGTTTCAGGGAATATCTTTTCCAAGTTCTTTAGATTTTGCCATAGATTACGGAAAGACATAGGTTTCTTTGAAGTTTATTTGGAACTCTTTAGGTAAAGATTTATCTTAACAATGACTGTTTCAGATCTTACAGTGTTGTAAATCAGGGTTCCTTATTTGAGCAGTGATCGTCTTCTTACCACCTTATTATATGTGATGTGTGAGCAATAGGAAATTACATGGAATCACAAATTGTAAGATTGGAAGGGACCTCTGGAGATCAAGTCCAACCTCCCTGCTAAAGCAGGTTCCCTGCAGTAGGTTGCAAAGGTCTCACTCTTAATACACTCTGAATAAAGCCTAGGGACTTATTGCATAGCAGAAAATTTATTCAGAGATCTATTTTAAATCTCCAGGCCATGTTGTCTCTGCTTTTCCACTCTCTGCCATTTTCTATTTGCGTTAATGGAATGGAGAAAAAAAAAACACTCAACCATGAAATTTGTATTCAAAGTCTTTAAACACAATAATTGGAAAGAATTAGACTTCAAAATAGTGCTGTAGGACATCTGTAGCCTTGTTATCTATTACTTCAACATTTTTCACAAATCTAAAATTATTCCACCAAGTTTGAAACTAATTTCATTTCCATTTTGAGCTTTTTTGGTTTACATTTGTTTTGCCTTGATCTCTATCTTGATATTGAAAACAATATAATTTTAATCTCAAGATCAAAAGTTCATTCTTTAGAAATGTATTGAACTTGTATACAGTGATCTTTTTATCCTGTTTGTCCAATCGTTTCTTCAGTGGGGCTCCAAGAAGCTATATTGATATACCAGCAAGATGACATTTAAGTTTTCTTATATAAAATACTTACTGTGATGAAAAGAAAAATTAAATTCTAACAAAGATATTAATTCTTTATAGAAATGATCCATATGTAGCCAAAGCATCTACGGTAGATACTGAAGACCAAAGTATGATGGGCAAATTTGTTAAAGTTGAACGACAGGTATGTAATTTCACAACCACGATGGAGAATAAGTTGATATGAATTCTATGTGATTCTTTGTCTGACCTATGCAGATTTGTACTGTTGAAGATCAAGACTCATACAGGTCTTGCACTAATGATCACAGAATTATGTGATCAGTTTTCTGTTAAATAATTTAATTACTTGGGAAGTATGCATTTTGAGACCTGTTTAATGAATATAATTATGTATGGTTGCAGACCGTAACCATATGGTTTAGGCGAGACTTTTTCATACCTTTAAACTCCAATCTATACATGGTATTTTACCATGAGTACACCGTTCTTTTGAAGGGTTTGACACTTAAAAGGATTGCTCACTCAGGTATTTTGAGCCCTCTTTATGAATACTAGCCTCTTGCTTAATGACACTCTTATTTTTAAAATAACTAAGATGGAGCTGAGTGGCACTGACTCATTTCAATTCCTATCATGGAATGCAAATGGTCAGGCACAACATACTTTCAGAGACAAAGGAAAGTAGTACTGGTATATAACCCTGATGCTGTGGGACTGTTAAGAGTTAGTAGATTTGTATGCAAAGGTAACTTCATCTGTCACATTTTGGTACTGTCTTTTTACTGTATGCTATCAAGACTTTGGTCATAATGCTGTAAGCTGTCATTGAATAGTGGATTGCCAAATATGCAGCAATGCTAAAAATGATATTTGACACAGTTCATAGTGACTGATCTTAATTTGAGGCAATTAGTGGATGACCTGGCACCCACTGCAGTCCAGCTTCCAAGGCAAAGTCATGATTATTGTATAGTTGCCTTCATGACCAATAAAGGTGACAACACAAAGGGCGCAGTGCACCTATGGAAGCGTTGGCTGTTTCATCGAAGAGCTGACTTGAAATGATATAATAAAACTGGTATTTTTCAGGTAAATGACATGGGGAAGAAATTGGATTTTCTTGTTGATATGCATATGCATCATATGGAACAGTTGCAAATACAAGTTGCTGAGATAAGTCCACTGAAAGAAATTGCTTCTCCTGCAAAAGAAAAGAGAGAAGAAAACAAGTATTCCGAATTAAAAACAGTAATCTACAAATACACTGATCAGTGTGCTCATGAAACTCCTTACAACTTCCAGAAAGTTCCAGTCAACAAAGTCAGTCCGTATGGTTTCTCAGCACATGGTCACATGACTCATTCACAGCCTCTTTCAACAGGTGGGCAAAACTCTGGCAAACTGCAAGCCACACCTTCCTCAACATCATATGCAGAAAGGCCAACAGTTCTGCCTATATTTACATTAATGGACTCCCAAGTTAGCTACCATTCCCAAGGAGACATGCAAAGCCCTTACTCAGATAAAGTGTCTCCAAGGCAGAGAAGGAGCTTGACAAGAGACAGCGATACCCCATTGTCCCTTCTCTCCGTCAACCATGAGGAACTTGAGCGCTCCCCAAGTGGCTTCAGTATCTCCCAAGACAGAGATGATTTCCCATTTGGCCCCAATGGGGGATCTGCGTGGATGAGAGAGAAACGCTACCTAGCAGAGGGGGAAACAGACACAGACACCGACCCTTTTACACCAAGTGGCTCCATGCCTTTGTCTTCAACAGGGGATGGAATTTCAGATTCAATATGGACCCCTTCAAATAAGCCAGTTTAGAAGTGCGTGGGGGGTAGTCACTGGCTGACTTCTCCGTGTAATGTAAGCATACTTTGTATATCTCACTTACTCTGCACCCAAAGCTTACTAGTTCAAAACACCAATGGCTGCATAAGATGCATGTGATATTAGTGGTAGTCATTCTGCACCATTTCATACAATTTACTAATGCAGTTTTTTTCATGCTACCAAAACTAAGGAGCTTAGTTTTGAGCATGGTTTGCATGACTTTACCCTATATAAATGGTACAGCTGATTTCTTCTGTGATACATATCTATCTGATATTCTTCAATACAACCAACAATGGTGGATTGGTAACAGCCAAGATATGGTCCTTGCTACACTTTGTAAACAGAGCAGCAAAGTCAAATTAGTTTCAGGAGCACTGTCCTTTTGTGGAAATAAAAAATCTGAATCCATTATACAATATAAGTAACTCAATCTCTCTCCTATCTAGCCAAAAGCATGTAATATTCAAGCAGGGAAAAAGCTGTCAAAGCAAATGACCTTACTGAAATAGTGTTGTAAACTAAATGTTTCTCATGTCATCTATTATATAACTACCTATGAAACACAATGCTAAATTGAAATCAGGGGTAGAATTAAAAATGATGAAAGCCACCAACTAACATCAGTTTTGGATATGTAATTGCTGCATAAATTCCTCAATTACCACTAGTGATTATAAAATTGCTGGAAACATGATTACAATCCTATTTTGTAGAAAAAATTTTCTAAGTCTATTTCTTTCTTATGGGACCAAGGTTTCTCTCTGTTCCAAAAAGAAAAAACGAAAAAAAAAAAAGTTGTTCATTGCAGAGAAGCTCAGGTTTCCATTCTTTTACTGAGTTATATAGTGTATGTAGTGTTAAGTTCCATAATACAAATGTTCTTCGGTTTGCCCGTGTGTTTATTTGGAGTTGTAGTTACATAAATACAGGTTATGAGGCTCAATTCACTATTGTTGGTGAAGTGCTTTAAGCTTCTCAGATCTGCAGAGCAACACTTTTCTGTTCCCTGGGAGCTCCACAGTGCAGGAAGATGTGTGTCTAGCTTACAATTTCTTTTTGAAATGGACAGCTGCAAATCCATGTATGACAGTCATATTTAACTTCAATGTATGAATAAATAAATACCATTATTTTGTCCTGTCCCTGAGCAGCAGATGTAAAAGATTACACCTTAGGCCTCAGCCAAACAATTCCTGTGCAAATTGGAAACTTTATAGAGAGAGCAGGAAAACAATACAGTCCACTGGGCACAGGGCGGAAATGAATCTGAGATCTCACCACCACAGTGCGAATGCAGTTTCTATACAGCTAGTGAAACACAGCCTATCCAGATATCCTATGCAGAATCTCAATCCAAGTGTCCATGAAATAGCATCCATTTGATGTCAATTTCAATTGCTATGCACTCTTTACAGCAGGTGGAAAACTAATCTGCACAGTCAGTGAGCACAGGGTACAAGAAACATGTCACAGACACCCACAGTCAGTGGATGAAGATCTCACCTCCACTGCATCATCCAAGGTGCAGCTTCTGCCATAGCTCCTGATCCATCTCCTGCTAAGAGTGGCTTCTGCCTCTCCAGACGTCTAATGTCTCTACCACCAAAGAAGGCATAAGGATATGGCTAGGGAGGATGTTAGAAAGTGAATTTTCTGTCATGGCTGTACAGCTAAGCATTGTTGGCACATGCAATTAGAGGACAAGAAGAGATACCCTACAGGTATTCCTGTGTATCTCTGTAACTGGGAATTGCACAGGCCTGGTGGAAGGATACCTTGTTGGGTTTTGCCCACTTTGTCAGCAGCTCTATGTTTGTTGATTCTTCAGTGTTGTTGACATCTCATGATAATCATTCCATCTGGGGAACTTCTATTCTGTTCCAGATATTGTCAGGCATTGTCTTCATCTTCATTGTTTACTTAAGAGCTATCTAAAAAGAAATAGGATCTTCTTACTCTAATATTTCATCTGCTTCATCAGCTAAAATCATGATACAGACTTCTTGGCCAGATCTTCAGGGAGAAGAAATTCTTGTAATTAGTTGTGTAAATAAATCACACCAATTACAGCCTTTGAAGACTGAGCTGAGTCCATGAAGTTGATCTGAGGCCAATAATGGATACAATTTTAATAGTTACTTATTTGACAAAGTAGCTGTTCATCTGAAAGACAGCCTCTGTTTGTTGCAGTTTCATGGCTAAAATCAATGAGAATAAAACTAGCTGCAAAATTGTAATTCATTGTAATTTGGCATGTTGAGAAAAATTATTTGACTATCAATGATTCTTGGAAGAATCTATACGTAGCTACTGCAGCCTTTTCTATACAGGAGTATTTATCAGTGACCTCCTGAGATGAATGAAAAGGAATGAAAACTTATCTTAATATTGCTAGACTTCTTCCGATGTTGCTTCGTTTTTCTAGTGCATCAAGTGCTGGGCATTCCTACTGATTTCAGTGAAGATTGGAACTTGTTAAAATGTTTTATAGATCTGAGCAATCAAAAATCAAGGCAGTCCACAAGCAAGGGCAATCTGAGAATTTTTTTTTTTTTGTGAATGTCTTTGTTATGCAGTTGTGCATAAATATGCTGTTACATACTTCTCTGCCCAATTTGCCTCCAATTCTTCAGTTCAGGTTTCTAATCTCTCTCATGCCAAGTCATACAAAGGTAATCTTTTCTCAGTGTTAAGTCTGGCTGAAAATCCATAAATCAACTCATTGTAAAGGTATATTAATTCCAAGAGAGAATCCAAGGAGTGGCAGATGTTTGGATCAATCTTATCTGCATACTAAAGTGCAGCCAAGGAAAGGAGGATTTGGGCTATGCTACATTCTGTGTGCATAGCAGCTGAACACCTGTAAGTTAGCATTTTCTGTGGGTTGTAAGCACCAGTTTATCATATGTAGATTAAAAACACAGGGTCAGGTGTCTGTAGTTACATCATGAAATATTTAATGGCATATTAAGTTGCAGTTAAGGCCTTTTAGAAGGTAATAGTGGCAAGTTCAGCAATGCCCTATGCAGCAGACATCTCTGAATTCTCTAGAAGAAATATGGGGGGAGAGCCAAGGAGGGTCTGAAAAACTTATTATTTTTTACCCAGTGAATTAATTTCCATTGAGATCAGCCACTGGTCACTTCAGAAGGGTGTTCTGCTCAGCAGCTCTGCCCTCCTGCATCATCTGGATTAAAAATAGAGTGAGCATTCATTCTGCTCTCCGTGTTGACAATGTAAATGTGTCCAGATGTCACCAGCAAGGTGAAACCTGGTGATCATCTCAGATTTGGAATGTGCACAAGATCTTCATCAGAACTGCACTTCAGTTTGAGTCCAGAAAGTGCGTCAACCAAGGCACGCCATTTGTGTGTCTGCCATAGACACTGGGCACTGCATAATAAAGTATCTGTGGTGTGATCTAAAAGGTCAGGGCCTCTATTTTGAGGTAGGTTTACCACAAAAAAAGGAAACATTCACAATTTCAGATGAGAGTGGCCTCTGAGTTTATGCTGCTTTTCGTATTAAAATGAATGTGAACAAATAACAGATTTATTTTATCATAAAATCATAGAATCACAAGATTGGAAAGGACCTACAAGTCATCTAGTCCAACCATCCTCCCATTACCATTGCTACCATTATCTTTCATTAATATGTGGCATTTCAGTTTAACAGCTATTAGTTTTCTTAGACTCATATCTTTCCATTGTCTTTCCATGTAGTTAGGATTAAAGACTATTTATTGGAATTTGCTCTTTGCTGACTCTTATTTCCTGCAAGTAATCAAGAATCCATTTTAGGGCTTGAAATGTTTTTATTAATTAGGAAGTGTGGGCCTTTCCTCTGCTCTCCTTGAAGTCACTAAGAAACCTGCTCACACTGATGCACTGGGTCAGCATAAGGTCCTAATCTGCCTTTATTTATGAATTTCCTTGGAAAAACACTGATTGGAAAATAGTTTTTTACCTGTTTTTTTTTACACTGATTTTTCTGTCACTATAAAGTGACTATAAATCTCTAAGTTTTTGAAGAAGTACATATGTTTATATTGAGTATCTCTCTTTGTTGCATTATCATCAATCAATCTTCCTCAGTTTAAATTCAAACCAAGAACATTAATTATTGCAGAAATGAATGCCTAGTCTAAGTACACAGTTGTATAAGTATTTTATGCTCCATTTAGGAAATAAATACTTTCAGAAAAAATCTGGTCAGGTAATGGTTGCTGTCCTTGCTTTTCCCTGCGCTGGATTAATTGATTTGGCTCTGTCAGAATATATAGGATTTAAGCACATGGAGAGATCGATAGGATCTGTTCCTAAACTGACTTTGGATATATTTGTTCTATTCTTATCTCTAACTTTGCTGCATTGTTACAGTTCAGAGTGGAAACAGTTTTATATTTTTCTGCTTCAAATTGTGGCCCAGGAAGGCTGCAAAATAATCACTGATCTACACATCATGGGGCTGCTGACTCATGGCCTTCAGGCAAGCATCACAACCCAATCAGTTTGCAGAATCAGATTAGGGAGCAAATTCAGCCCTGCTGGGAGTCCAGGCATTTCAGGAGCTGGGTTTGTCCCACTCAGAACAAAACATGTAAGAAAAGCTGGATTATAATTCCTTGCACCCCACAGCCTCCTCCATTAAACTTGAGGTGCCAAGAGCAAACCTAAATTTTCTGCAGTGTCTCATGAATTTGGAATGGTACCACCTTCTGAGATACTCAACTGAATGTGGGTGTTGCCTTTTGAAGACCGTTTTCAGGGGTGCAGGAAGAGAAAGGGGCCGTTCTCAAGTGTCCACAGTAGGGCACCATGGGAATTGAGACCCTGGATATCACTATTGCTTATGATTATTTAGGCTGTAAGATTTGATTCTTCCCAATTCAGCTTTTAGCAGCTTCTGTCTGAAGTGAAGTGAAGCAAAATCCTGGAAGCAGGATCCTATCTCCATCCTAAGAATATGCTGAGACTGAAGGTTACATAGCCAACTGCATTTTGTTTTCTAGTTATGGCATCTTATTATTACTAGTATTTGTGCCTTGCTCACTGAATTTTTCTCCATGCTACAAAGATGCTTTTCAGATTCTGGCTGACAAGGGAACACAACTTTTATACAAGTGGCCTTTAGTGCTCTTTATAATATTATTTATTGTAATTTTTAAACTGTATGTGTAATTTATATTCTGGCACTGTCCAATATTTGAACAACTTTAATATGTTTATTTCAATATATTATGCAAACAATACTTCTTAACTGATTTTTTATGTTCTGTCTTTAAAACTGCACCACTTATTAATAAATAGAAATTTCAATTATGATGCGGAGTATTTTTTTTTTCCTTTCATTTAAGATACCCATTCAGTGAACACTGTGTCAAATGTTCACTCAGATAAAACACTGGCATAAGACCTTCCATGCACAACTGCATGCAAAAGCAAAAAAAATACACTTTATTTTGTTTCTACACTTAGTCCTGTTGTAATACACAGCACAGTAGATCACATTAAGTGTGATTTCTTTGGTTTAGTGGCTGTGCAACTTGTATGCACATGTTCATAGATATGTGGGAAAATGAAAACTTAGTCCATCCTGTTACAAGTGATCCTGACTTCCTCTCTCAGATGTGATATCTTACTTAGCTACAGAGTTCAAAATGACCAACTAGACAAACACGTGACTTTCAGATTGCTAAGAATGGTGAGATTAATCACATCCTATCAGGCTAGAGAGAGGCTGAAGTTCTGAATGTCTTAAACAAGACAGAGCACATGAAACAACATGAAACAATATGAAACAACAAAGAGGCTGGGGCTGTTCAGGCTGAAGAAGAGAAGGCTCTGGGGAGACCAGCTAGCAACCTTTCAGTATCTAAAGGAAGGGACAGACATTTAAGCAAGATTTGTTGTAATGGGAAAAGAGGAAATGGTTTCAAACCAAATGAGGGGAGTTTGAGGTTGGCTATAAGAAAACAGTTGTTTTTTTTTAATGATACGTGGTGAAGCACTGAAGTTTCTTCAGCATCATGGTTTTCTGCTTAAATTTGAAGTGCAACCTAAAAATATTTCTTTAATTTTTGTGGTATGTAAAAATACATTCAGCATTTAATTCCATTTCTTGTCTAACTTCTATATCCTTGAAAACTGGGTAAAACTCATAAAATCCTGAAATACCACAGCATCCAATTGTTTCTGTTTTATTTTGTTCAGCTTTTTTGGTTTGTTTCCTTTTAAAAAAGATTAATTTAAATAGGATCGGTTGCAGTCTCTTACGGACAAATTCTATCAAATTTTCTGAAGATTGAAAGAATTTTTTTTTAACTGAACCTACTAGAGGTGTTGTGAACCTCTTCAGTTATCCACAATGAAAAAGTACAAGACTAGCTTTTTCTTTATTCTATGCATTTCTCTCAAGGAAAATAAAAAGGTGTTTCAAGTGTATTCACATCCCTTTATAGCCTGTATTGCCATGCATTAACATTACTTAGCAATGAAGGATTCAGTTTGAACTGAATGCAGGAGAAATTTTCTGCAAAACAAAGCAGCAACAACAATTACATGTAAATGGGTATTTAACAGACTTAAAAGGAGCACCACTCATCTTTTATTCACCTGAACAAACACACTGCAATAAAATTTCGCCTTGGCAGTCACCCAAATGAACAAGCTTGCCAAATCACTGGATTTTGCTTACACCTTAGTACTGATTTTATAAAAAATGAATTCTTAAATGGGAGCAAAATATGATATCCATCTTCTGACAGAGCCCTGTTTATATCCAGAGAGCTTTCTACTTCTGCAGGCTCTGATTATGTATACATTGGAATGCTGTGATTATGTATAATTGTCCTATGGCTGGGCATAGTGAGGCCAAGACTCCTTAATGATTTAGAAAGGGTAAGTACTGATGAATCCAGCACAGTCCAAGTAGTGGTGTCTGGAAAGGTGGTTTCTCCACTTCTCCAAGTGCATCCTGCTCTGAGTGCATCCTTCCCTTTCTTCTCAGGACACTTACCAGGGAGCTTATATTTCAGCACTCTTTCCACATACTTGAAAACTAGCCCATTAAAAAATATCTCTTGGGTGACCCTGAGCATCCTATTGAATCACAGAGAAGGGAAGGAGAAATGGCAATCAAATCTCATGGCACTGGCCAACAAGAGAGATAGACTGGCATTGATGAAGTTGCTCTCCAATAAAATTTTCAGACAGGGGACCCTGGGAGCTGGCAGTCTGCTGGAATCAGGATAGCTCCACAGCTTCTCTTCCTTGTGTCAAACATCATTAGAAGAACAAAGACCAAGGCTTACGAAAAATAAGGCAAGGTAAGATGTGTGGTGAATGTTTTGGCAGGCTTGCAGGGACCAGTTGTGTGTCTGTCACATATCAGAAATAACAACGCAGGGTAAATGATTAAATCTATTCTAAGTCCTGGACTGCTGTAAAATCTCAACGCCTCAGGAGTCTAGATGTTTACAAACATAAAGTGTTCATTGTGTTCCTTGGAAGCCCCAGAGGAGCTGTGCAAGGCAGTGTGTGGGTCATTAACAATCTCATGGGATATATGTACCATGCAAAGAAAGAAGCAAAACCATCAGTGCCCACCAGAAATGAACTGTTTTGAGATTCAGCATATTCCCTGTAGCTCCCATTTTTCTTTACGAACTGGAGCTGTGAATTTTGTGCAGCAGTGATTGTGCTCACTGCTTTTCTGGAGAAACATTTATGCTGGAACATTTGCTTTGCAGAAAAATGACTGCAATATCTTTGTTCTTTTCATGACTATGCAATGAGTGTATCTCAGTAAATAAGTTTTGCTGTATTCACTCAGGCAGCTCATCTGCCTCTGCTTTGTTCTTTTCTTGTCACAACAGGTCAGTGACTTTGCTGAAGAATGGAGTATTGCCCAGCTCCTAGGTTCCTATTAATTCTTCTTCTGTGGGACAAGTGATAGCTGTCTGCAGCTGATGCAATTTTGGATGTCCCTGGTGTAGGCAAACCTTAACTTTCTCGACCAAGTGAATGTCAGACACTTAAAATAAAATTAAAATAATTAAAATTTATTAAATTTTAAAATTTATTTTAAAGTTTATTAAATTTTATTAAAATGAAATAAAAGTGTTAGCTACTTTGAACATAAATATATAAAACATTCTTACTAGAATAATTTAAGTTGAATGACTGCAGAGTTTGATTATCATTCTTTTCAGGTGTTTTTGAGGTGCTAGTACCAACTTTAGCAAAACCTCAATGAAAAACATTAAAGAAATGCTGTCGCAAAGAAAAGATGTCACTTGCAATTCTAAATAAATTAAACGGGAAAGATGTTTTAGTGACAGGAATAAATAAGTGGTAGCTTCAGATGAAAAGAAGTGCTGTAGAGCTTTGTTTAAAAAAAAAAAAAAAAAAATTGCAAGAAAGTAGTGGTGCATCGCCTTCACACTGCATTCTCAACCCATGGGGAGATAAAGCACCAGCACTCAGCTTTTTCCCTCCTTCCCAGTCTTCTCTCTTACAGGTAAATCACAGGCTTTATTCACAGCATATATTTAACTTGTGTTAACTCCTGCATAGCCTTCAGTAAACTAATGCATTTACATGGCAACTGCCATGAATGATGCATCTTCACTGTGTTGCTGACAACATACTAAAAATGACTTATTTTCTCATTCTGGATTTTGAGATACTTGTTATGGACACAGTTCTGTCACACAAAGAGACACAGGAGAAAGAAGACATGTAAAGACTATACTCCTGAGAAAGCTGCTTGCTCCAAGTGATGCTCTGAGTGAGAACACGGCATTGTCCCGAAGAGTCCAGGCTGGGGCTGAACAATGTCCCTGCCCAGACACCTGAGTATTGCTCTGCAGCTGAGCAAAGTTAAAATTACAGGGTCCCAGGGTAAAACACAGCATGAGGTACAACCTGTTGAAAGTCAAATTATCCTCATAGCCAAACATCAAACAGTTGGAACAGATCCCAGTGCACACATTTTCTTGGCTATACCTGTTTTTGTCAGCTGTTACAGAGAGGACTTTCATTCCAGTTTTGCTAATGAGATATTGAGCAACTGGTAATTAAGTCAGTAAAAACAAGGTGAGTCTAGTCAATGAAAAAAGGTTTCCAAGTTCCTCAGTTAGTCATGATTCACACAAAAAAGAATCAGATAATTCTAGGCACAATAACATCCCACTGGTTACAGTACAGTACACGTTTTCTTGTATTATAGAATCATAGATTCATTAAGGTTGGAAAAGACTTCTAAGATCATCTAAGTCCAACCATCAACCCATCACCATCAGCCAATTAAACCATGTCCCTCAGTGCCACATTTACCCTTTTCTTGAATGCCTCCAGAGATGGTGACTCCACCATCAACCTGAGCAGCCTATTCCAATACTTCACTCTTCTTTCTCAGAAGAAATTTTTCTTGAACTCCCCCCAGCACAAAATAAGGTAAAAGTGAAAGGCAAAGTGCAAGAAGATAAAGGTAAGACTGAGCATGTGTGTGTGTGCACCGTCAGCTTCATACTTACCAGCTGCAATTCTGTTAAACATTGCCCTTCAGGTTCCAAAGTTCTTGATGAAGTGCAGGTGAAGGCAACACTCTACTACACACGTAATGTGACCTATAATTTAATATTCTATAGGAAGACAGGAACCCCTCAAAATAAGATTGAAATCTGAAAGTCATATCTAACATACCAGGAAATTACAGTGATTTTGTTGGACAATAGCATTCTTGCTTCAGCTGGTAGAAGTGCAAGGCTGAGGCAATACAATTTAATGAAGAAAGCTAACAAAAGGAAAACAAAATAAGGAACATCCACAATAATCAATGAAGTACTGCTGGGGAGGATAGTCCATCCCTTCAACCCAATTGTCAGTACTATTTGTAGGGCCATGACACTGAGAGTACAGTCCCAGTGCACTTCCAAACTGGGCCAACCAGCAGCCCCAACATTTCCCAAGGTGTGTTTGGGAACTGAGGAAAGTCCAGGGACCATTCCTAACATCCTCTTTACACGAATCATATCTGCCAAGTCTTCTTTATCCTGTTACCTTTATAACAGGGATCAGGAATATTTTGCTTTTGAGTTTTTAAGCTGGTCCTTAGGGCGCCTTTTATTCCATAGACTAGCAAGTTGTCAATTCATTTTGTTTTTCCCTCTTTCCTCTGATTGCTGTAAGGGTTTGAATGACAGCAGTACTCACATGTTTTGGTTGATTGTAGCTTACAGAGAAGCTATTGAATGGGTGATTATCTACTTTTAATCACGTTGGGTTTAAATCCACTGATTTCAGAGAAATTATTTCCAGAGTAAATGGGAGCAAAATTTCAGTGACAGCTTCCAATGATGATAATCTCTTAGCTTACATAATTATCATTCAGCACCACTGAAATTGCCTTATATCACTGTAACCAGCTCTTTCTTCCTTCCCCATCACTTCACCCCAATGCCAGGCAGTTTTCTGCTTAATTGCTTGTTTTCTTCCTTTTTATTTTCTGCAGTTAATACACACGTCAGGTATCTTCACAATTTGCTGAGCATCACCTCTTGTTAAATTGCTAACCCAAGCATGATAAAGCTTTTTGAAAGTGTCTTCACCTGGCCAACCTCTCTCGGTGGCATTGGCCTATTTCAGTAACACAAGCTGTCCCTTTAAAAGGGGGAAAAAAATCAACCATTCTTCTACTTCGCAGTTCAAGTTATCACTGCCAAAAGAAACTTCCAGCCCTGACCTGGCTTGCCACAGAGTCATTCCATCAGGAATTCAACGGGCACTTTGTTTGCTTATGATTGTGTTACCTTCAGTTGGTCCTTCTGGGATTAGGATGACAATTTTTACAAGATTTTAAAGCAAGATTTTCAAGTCTGTCTACTCCAAGTCTTTCATTAAGTAATTATTAAGACCTGGCAATAGCCTCCTGTTTTATATAGGCTCTGGAGATAATCATCTTTGTCAAGAGAAGTTGGGTAAGTTGATATCAGCTATTCCAAATCTCAGTAGTTTCAAATGCATTTGGAAGGAATCATGTTGCCTGTGCTACTATTGTTGAGTGAGAACATAAAAAATGAAATGTATTTTGATTACAATCATCAAACTCTCATACAAATAAACCTGAGCTTAAAAAGTGGTTATAGCAATTTAACAAAGTGTGTAATTCTAACAGAGGCGTATTTTCATATTAATGGATTGTGGAACATTTCTTTAAACTTGGTGTATCGTGGTGTGCTTAAAATGAGAGGTGACCTTTAGATGGTGAGACTGAACAAAGGTAAGGAAATTAATAATCAAGAAATTTCCTTTAAAAAAAAAAAAACAAAAAAAAACCCCAAAAAAACAAAACCAATTCTTTGGTCTCTTAAATTCCATTTTGCTCTTTTTAATGTGAAGGTGAGGGAAAACTACTTCATATCTGTTTGCACTCTATTTGTACAGAAAAAAAGGAAATCATGATTGCCTACCGCATTAAAATGAGTTCAAATGAAGCATTGCTCATAACCATGTTGTTTTAAAATTACTGCTAATCTAGAATAGCACAGAGGTATTTGATATAAGGTCTTCATGAGTATATAAGTGGAATCTGAAGTGGATTAAGCTTTATGGTTCAGCCATCCAAAGAACTATGGATCAAAATCCTGAGTAAAATGTATTCTAGTATTGTTCAGTTTAAAATCAACACAAAAAGTGGATTACTGCATTCAGTACAGGTTAAGGAGAATTACAGCCTGTATCAGATAAATGTTTGAAAGGCAAACATTAACTGAAAGTTAGTTTATGGAATTTTTCTGCTTGCTCATGGTTGTGTGACACCTGCTCCTTCAACGCCTGTGAATTTTGCTATCATTTTTGTGGAACTTGTGAGTGATTTTGAACTGGAGTACGGGAAAGTTTTCCTGTTTATAATCCAGAACGTATTTCAGTCATCACAGTAGTGTTGCTTGCATTGGCAAACAAAAAAAGATACAGCTTCAAAGTAATTAAGTCCTGTCCTGATAGATTAAAATTTTTAAATGAGGTAAGCACAGTAACACAAACATGGCATATGTCCAAGAGCTAATATTACTATTAAACACAGTGCTGGGAGATAAGATGGCTCATGCAGAAGTTCCAGGAGTATTTCTCACAGATGTCTTTAAATTTTAATTGGACAGCACAAATGTGTTAATGCTTGAAAAGATCTTGGAAAGCAGTGAAAACCTAATGCTTCAAATTTAAACCAGTCTTTTAGCTGTTGAGAAGTAGTGGAAGTCTTCCCAATGCACTGTTCTTAGTAATAAAGTTTCTCTACAATTTCTTCTTAAGCACTTATGATGATCAGGGGATACCACAGAGATAAACCTGGAAATCAGTCAGAACATTCTCCTATGAAAGGAGAATTTTCCATTGATTCCATAGCAATTTTACTTAATATTTCTATTCTAGAACAGAATTCAGTTTATGATCCATCCTTCCAGGTTTGAATGATATTCGAATCACTAGATATTTTTTCTTGGTGGAGTCTGTAGCATGTAATCCCAGTCTGTAGCATGCAACAGTTAAATTTGCATGAAATGGTCACGCTAATGCCTGGTCTGAATTTGTGCTGCAAAGCAGTGCTGTGCGTGGAGAAGATTCTGTGTGCTGTTAATGTGTAGGAGCATCTCAGTGGAGTGGGCAGCAGAGAGCTGCAAACTCAGATGAGTTTGCTGAGCAGATGAGCAAAAAAGCATTTCTCAGTGTCTGTCAGATGCTTCTGAGCACAACTCTATGCTGCTTCTCTTTTTTTTTTTTTTTTCTTCTTTTTTTCTCTTTTTCAATAGTCCCTTTTTTCCTCTCTCCCAGTGTGTTTTGTTAAGACAGTTCTTTCATTTGTCAGACTGCTCCTCCCTGCTCTGCCCGTTGGAAACATGCTCTCTCTAGCTCTGCGTTAGCACCCTGCACCAAATCCATTGCTAAACAATTTTCCTACCACCACAGACAGCAATGGGACATAAATAAAGCAGTAGTGAAATCTGATCCACTTCATCAAAAACACTGATTGATGTCTCCAGGGGGAGGTAAGTGGGGCAGGGGCTGTTCTCCTCTCCCACCTCCTGTACTTGAGATTCTCTCTTGCTGTACAGCCAAAATCTCCATGAAAGGCAGAAGTTTGGGCTCTTCTCCCAGTCTGAGCCGCAAAGACCCTCCAGCCAAGGCCAGCCTTATGTTGCAGGGGCGATACAGTGGCATCAGTGGTGTTAGCTGTGTTTTTGTCCCTTGAGTCAGCACTCACAGAGATAGCATGGGCAGTGCTGCCTGGTCATACTCTGTGTGCAGGAAGAGGTCACAAGAACCATGTAGGCTGAGGTCCATGGTCCTCAAACACAAAATTGTCATTGCAAAATAGATCTCACAGAGCTAAAGTGACCTCAGTCACACAGTCCAATAATCCTCTCAACCCACTTCCTCTGACTGAGTGCATCAGCCACTATAGCCCTTCTGCTCCAAAATGGATGTAGTTACAAACCTCCCCTGAGGTTGACTGCCTTGCTCTCCATTCCATTCTTGGCTGTGAAATCTTGGGAATGAGATTTGGACAAGGCTTTCTCTCATCCTCAGCCCATAGCCTGCACGTGCTATGAGGAAACTGTGGATCAGTATAAGTTTGGAGTTCAGCAGATAGAATTAGACAAATGAACTTAATAGCTAAGTGGTACCTAGAAACTTTGCAGAGCTTTCAAATTTGCAATGCTTGTGCTTGAACACTTCTGATACACAAGCAAGCAAATACAGATGTTTCAAATACAGAATAGTTTGGTATCATTTCATCATTCCATGGAAGGATTTCTTTTTAGAAATGCTAAGTATAAGTTAACTATTTTAACTGTGTTAATTCTCTAATGAATTAAATATAGGTAAGATGTTAAACATGATGGTAACTGTTGATCAAACAGTGTTACCTTCAAGATAATGGTTCACTGTATACTTGTAGGATTAACTACTAAGAGAAGAGCTAGCTGATATGAAAAAAGAATTGGACCTCTTTCTGCTAACTCTCATGCTCTTATTTTCTGATAGATGCACAGTTGTTTGGCATTTTTCATTATCGAAAAAAAAAAAAAAAGTGGGAGGGGTGAAGGGCCACACTGGGCACATTCCTCCTTATTTTCTAGCCCCCACTAAGGCAGCACAGGATGTATCTTGGTTGGAGTAATTAAATGTAGAAATAGAAAATTGGAACAGTTTGCCCAAGGAGGTTGTGGATGCTCCATCCCTGAATGCATTCAGGGCCAGGTTTGATGTGGTTCTGGGCAACCTGATGTAGTGGCTGGCAACCCTGCCCATGGCAGGGGGTCTGAAGACAGATGACCTTTGAGGTTCTTTTCAACCCAGGCCGTTTTGTGATTCTGTGATAAGATTAAGGATGACTGGGCAAGCAACAGTTCTGCAAAAAAAAGCTCATCTTACGACTGGTCTGAAGTTGAATCTAAGTAAATTTTATCTTGATTCACCAAAGAAGACTTGGGAACCTAATGTCTCAGTGTGCTGTGGGTACAGTTTATCCAGGAAGAGAACTGTGTAGGCAACCTCACTGAGTATTGGCCTTACGTTGCTCCAGGGGCAGTTCAAGTTAGATATTAGAAAAACTTTATTCTCTAAAAGAGTGGTGAGGCACTGAAGCAGGCTGCCCAAGGAGGTGGTGAAGTCACCATCCCTAGAGCTGTTAAGAAACATGGAGATGTGGTACTGAGGGACGTGGTTTAATGGGCATGGTGGTGATGGGCTGATGGTTGGACCAGATGATCTTTGTGGTCTTTTCCAACCTGAGTGATTCTATGATTCTTTGAGTCCCAGTAAAGCGCAGCAAGGATTGGAGCAAATCACATACTACAAGCAGTAACAATACCAAAACAGAATTTCTTTCTCCTAGAGCAGCCGAAACCACTGGAAATTGGAATCCATGATGCGGTGGCTCTGTTGGCATGTGCCTGCAAAGTTGAGCCTGGGAATTCTATGTCTCTTTCTGGTTTGGAACATAGGTAAGGATGATGATTTGGTGCTCCCTGGGGAACAAAAACAGTATCTTTTTTTTCAACTTCTCCCATGGCCTGAGAGATTTCTCCATTCTTGCATCTAGAGCAGGCCTGGTACTCTGTTCTCTCACACTGCACAGGCAAGTGTGATGGGCTGGACTGATCAGCTAGATTGTCAGTCTGAATTTAGCACATATTAAGTGAGATGTTAATGCAGCTGATTAGAACTGCATGGGGAGCCATGACTTAAGGACCTTGTACCATGGATTATGCACAGATTATTTTTCACTTCTGCTTTTTCTGGTCCTCCAGCCTTCCTGTTGCTGAAGAGGAAACTGGACCCAACCTTCCTACTGTCTGGTGGGAGCTCTGAGTTGTAGGGCTGATAGGAGTACCACCACTGAAGCAAACCCTTGTTCATTATCAAGCGAATTCCAGAAAGGAGCCTTAACTGCTGAGCCCCACTCCAGACTGTTCCCCCAAAAACAGCCCTGAACATCTGCTCTTCATAACGAACTTACATATAGATCTCTTTTGAGTTAGCCTCATTTTACTTCATCCCTGTCAGTCAGTGTTGAGTACAAGCCCAGATCAATCTGTGAAATCAATTTTCTACTAATTTTTAATTTTTGATTCTTGAGTTAAGGGGGTGACCTCTGATAATTAATTCATTTTCCCCATTTAGCTGGCATTTAATGGACCAGGAAGGTCTTTTGGGAAATGCTTATTGCTAGGCACTTAATCTCCTGCTGTTATGGATACTCGGTGTGCTGCTTTGCAGTGCTTGTGTCCATTGGTTTCTGTGCCATAATGAATAAGAGCAGCAAAGTAACCCCAGCAGAGAGCTGCACTGAGAAACACTTGGTAGTTCAACAGGGATTTTTTTTTTCTCAGACTCTTTCTTTGCTTCACAGCTTCATGCATAAGAAGAGAAAACTTCATGCATAAGAGAGAGAAGCAAGCAGCAGTGCTGGCTACTGCAGGTAATATCAGCACATCAGGAACCTTTGACCCTGTTCGTGGGCACTGGTGAAAGAGGGCTGTATGAAAATGAGTTTGCATTTACCCTGTGGAGTCCACATACCAAAGCCACCTCTGCTACAAGGACTCTTTGTCCCAGCATGTGCAGATCCTTGGCCAGCTTAACCTCTCTCTTTCTGGGAATGTGAAGAGGTGGTGCCTCTTTTTAGTTACTCTCTTTCCAGAGCCCTTCAACCAAAGGTGTGTTCCTCTGTTATCTCTGGGGGTGTGAGTCTCTCAGTGCTCTGCTCTGTCGTTGCCACTTCCATTTGTTCCGACACAGCTTCACACAATCTTTGTTTAGAACTGGTTAAAAATAATACTGATGTCATTGGAAAATTGTATTTCTTTCCAGATTTGATTTTGCTCTCATTCTGGGTTTCTTTGCTTCTTTTTCCGTCCTGCTCTGTTTTTCCTCTCTGTCATGCATTCACAGACGACCTTGCACACACACAGGCACCATGTCACTCTGCTTCTTCATCACTTCATGGTAGGGAATGAAAAGAACATCTTTGAGATCCAGACCTGGGAAGAGCAGGCAAGCAACATCAAGGGAAAGGAAACATCTTTTAAATAAAAAGCATCATTCGGCAGCTTTAATTTTATCTGCAGTATTAGTATATTAGTCAAGGTAACTGAAAAGAAAAAAAAGAAAATCATGTAGCACTGTGGAAAGGGAGGAGGATTTCCCAGGTATTTTCTCCTCCATTTGTGTGCTCTGTTTTTGCCTTGGAAGGAAGCATGCATCACCAGCACAAGAGGGCACCAGGATGCTGCTCCCTTCCGCCACCTCCCAAGGCATAAGCTGGCACAGAGCACTGCCTAAATTCTGGGTACCATTGCACTCCTCACTCCATCTTGTGATTTTTCCAAACTTCTCTCTGCTCTCCTGGCATATTCATTTCCTCAGTACATAAACTGCTCATTTTGTTGTCTCACTGTGGAAGCTTTTTGCCTCGTACAAGCAAGTGATTAGCAGCCATTTCCAGAGACTCTTTGTTTTCCAGAGTTGCCTGCAAAGTCCGTGGATCTGGCTGCTGTTAACCTGACTGAGCTGGTGAATGGGATGCTGAGCACAACACTCAGAGGTGACGTTGCAGTAGCTGGGGAGGTGACAAGCTGCCAGTGGCAGTGAGGGAGATAAAGAACTGGTGGTGGTCGAAGAAGAAGCTACAAATGCATGCTGTCTGCATCCAAAATTAATTCTCAGAGCAAGTTACACTTGCGCATCTTAATGCAGACATCTGCCTACCCCAAAGAATTTATAAATTAGTGTGTTCATAGATAGGCACAGCATAATGACTTATGGGATGCCTTTAAAAAGCACTATATAATCCAGTGAAGGTTTGCTTGCTTGCTTGATTTATTTATTTTAAGAAAGTAGTGCTGATGAACCATCCCTCAGTGTTAACGAGAAGGAATTGAGTCTCAGGCATCTGCATCATATCCATATCTCAGGAGTCTTTTTGAAATCAAATGAGCAGAGCCAAAACATTCTGTTTGCATAATTAGTTCTAACTCCTAATCACATGGGCACGTGTTTCTGCAGGTACCAAAAAGCTCTTCTCTTTGCTGAGTGTCACATCCCACAGCTCATTTGCCTTCCACAAAGTGTCAGTCACCATTTATAACAGTGAGTGCATTTGCCTGGTGCGGGAGCTGTCCCTGTCATGTGGCTGCACGTCCAGACACCCATTTTCTGTTTCTTTACAGTTTCTAGCTTGAAAAATGTTGACCCTGGCAAGTTCCCTATGCATTACTGCTACTGTTTAAACAACGTGACAAATGACTTAACAGGTTGGTATGCAAGAGAGGCTGGCAATCAAATAAGTATACCAATGGCCTCTTAAGTCTACTCCTATTCAGCAGAAAAGTTCTGAACTTTTAAGTGTTTCAAACATTTTCATGTTCAAGCATATTATCATGTTAATTTTTGCCAATGTAAATTTGGAATATGTGTTTCAGTTATAATTTTTCTATTTTGTTGTCTAGATTTCACTGCTTTACTTGTTGATATTATTGGAAACTCAACCAGTTATCTCACAGAAATTTTCAAATCTACTTCTATTCTCTCAGGTTTGCGTTTCTTCTTCAGTATTTATTGTTGCCTTATTTGCATTATTTAGTCCTGGCATGGAAACAAGCATAGAAATGTATATAAAATCCTATTGCTCTAATTCAGCATCATTTATCTAGCAAAGCATAACCAGTGGTTGTAAAAAAAAAAAAAATCCTCCTTAGAGAACAAAAATACAGTTTGTATATGTAATACAGACACATAGGAGCAATATGATTTTCCAATATGATTTTCTATGAGTATCTTTTCTTTCTTTCCTTGAATTTTCTGTACGTTATAATTGAGTAATTGAGTGCTGGTATCTAGGGAAATTTTGAGCCCCAAGAAATTATAATAGACAATATTTTCTGAGATTTATTTTATTTGTAAACGTATGAGTAATTCAAAATTTTAATTATATAGAAACATTTATCCAGGAAATACTGATATTTTGATTTCTTTGTCAAAATGAAATTTGAAAGAAAATTTTCATTCAGTTGTAGTAGCCACATACCATTTCAGTTTTACATTTTCAACTACTTAAGATTGTATCATGTAATGAAAGCTAGTAACAATTATCTATTCTGCATTTCTTTGTCTTTCAGTGCGTCAGAGCAATGATTCAGACTGTATCTACATCTGTGTGATGACAGGTCAAACAGGTAAATTCAAAAACCATTTCATCTCAATTATTGCCTTATTTACTCGCAGTGATGTCACATGAGAAAAAAGTCCATCTTCATGTTTTTAATTCTTTATGTTTGCAGGGAGAAATCTGTCTGACTTTTGGGAAATACTAGAGAAATCTCCTGTTATTAATTACACCTTTTCCAGTAATACATCTTCTGACCTGGGTAAGCACATCCTGGGGAATAAAAAGAAATAGTAACTACAATCCAAACCATGTCTAGGTATAGGTAGCATTTGCAATGAATCAATGAATGTTCCTTCTCTGTCTTGCAAAACTAAGTAAAATCTACAGACATATAAATATCCAATGCAAGGAACAACAACAAAAAAAAAACAAAAAAAAAACAAAAAACCAAAGCTGGACTGGTGAAGCTGTGTGATATTTTTGGTCCAAATGAGTATCCAGGTTGCCCATCCGTGTCAGGCTGGACAGGACTCTGAGCAACCTGCTCTAGCTGTAGGTGACCCTGTTCAGTACAGGGAAGTTGGGTGCCCTGTCCCTGGAGACTTTCAAGGCAAGGCTGGACCAGGCCCTGGGCTGCCCACTCTAGCTGTTGATGTCCCTGCTCAGTGCAGTCGAGTTGGACTAGATGATTTCTAAAGGTCCCTTCCAACTCAAATGATTCTATGATTCTATAATCTGCCTTAGCTCTCAGAATGGAAAATCTGCTTTTATGTGAGTAACCTTCAGAAAGGAATCAAATATACTCATCCATTGTGCTGCCTGGATACTCCACCTATCACTGACAGGAAGCCTTTGGAATCAGTGGCAAGTTTACCTGTGCTGAAAGCTGCAGGATGTTTCTCACCTGCTATAAAAAAAACATAAAACTAAAAGATCAAAGGTACTTTACTAAAAAATAACTTTCTTTTAAAAGGAGAACAGTTGTTTCTTTTATATTATAACCCAATGTATTTCCTTTTTATCATGCAATTTGCCACTGATACTGACTGTACTAACCCTATCTTCTCACGCCTCAAAGATCTAGATTCTGTTTTTTCAAGTTTCATGAAATCACAGGAAGACTCAAACAAAACTGTGGATCCATTAGCAGAACATCCATGGACATTTAAAAGTGAGTAAATATTGTCAGACTTAAATTTATATTATCCTTTGTTAATGTCTTGACAAGTGGCAGCATGTCTTTGCTGCAAACCACTGTGATGTTAAACTATAGATAAAAGTTTGTCTTAACAAGTAGATCAGGCCTGTAATTCTCTCAGTAGAAAGGACCATTAATCACAGAATCATAGAATGACTCAAGTTGGAGGGAACATTAAAGATCATTTAGTTCTAAGCCCCTGCTGCCAGCAGGGCTGCCACCCACCATCTCGGGCTGCTCAGGGTCCCACCCAATCTGACCTTGAGTGCCTCCAGGGATGGGACCTCCTCAGCCTCTCTGGGTAGCCTGTGCCAGTGTCTCACCACCCTCAGAGTAAAGAATTTTCCCCTGAAATATAATCAAACCTCCTTTTTTTTTTTTTCTTTTTTTTTTTTCTTTTAAGTTTAAAACGATTCCCATTTGTCCTATCACTACCCAGCCATGTCAAAAGTTTGATTTCCTCCTGTTTATTAAGCTCCCTCTAAGAATTGGATGGCTGCTATCAGGTTTTCCCAGAGCCTTCTCTTCTCCAAGCTGAAAAAGTCCATCTCCTTCAGCCTTCATAAGAGAGCTGCTCCAGCCCTTTTATTTCCTGTTTGTTTGTATATGTAAACTTGCATATTGAAATGTTCTCAGTTAAAATATCCAATTTTATTGGCACTCCACATATTTTTCTGGAAAAAAAGCTATAAAAGGAAATTTTTAAAATGAAGTAAAAAATCAAATCTGACTTGCTAGTGGAAGAACTCAAAGAGTAGGTGGGATTTCCTGTGTATGTTTTTGATTTTATTGGATTTTCTGTGTGTATTTTGGGATTTATTGTCTCCCGGGATGTTATTCTTGCTGGTGCCCTCCATCTTCCTGCTTTTTCAGGTACCAGCACTCCTCTTGCCCTGAAAGGAGAGGACAGTCCCAACACGTGGCCCCCACCATGGACAAAGATGATTAGTACGAAGGCATCGGGGTTTCCATCACTGCATGTAGACACTTCAAGACCACAAGGCACAGCTGGAGTCCCTCCTGCTTCTGAGGGGACCTTAGTCACATCACCAGCCTTGCAGCCCAGCTCTGGTGAGTTCAGCATGGAGGACCAATACCAGCTTTACTCCATTAGCTCTGGAGTTTGTCCAAAAGTGCATCCCAAAACATGTTTCAGAGATGGAGGTTGGGATGACCTTCAGGGTGATTTGCTCTGGGTCACTAGTAAGGAGATACCTGTATCACAGAAATGCTAAAAAAATTTAGAGGGACTGTCCTGTAGGTTCTTAGTTCTTCTGGGGAATACCAAGTCCTGCCAACCAATTCTTTGCTCGCATTTTGCTCCAAACCTAGTGAACTGACCTATGAAAAAAGCAGTACAGAACTGCTTCTCTGGGTCTCCAGTACATTAACCATCTTTAAATCCTATCTTTTCTTGGCCAATATATTTTCCAAGATCTAGTGAATACATATGTTGTCCTTCCTTTTTCATCTTGAAATCCTTATATGTCTCTGGAAATATGGGGTAAGGACCTGACTGTTCAGCAATCTTATTCCTGACTTCTGAGTAAACAGATGAAAAACAAAGTTTCTGAATGAAATGAAACACTTATTTCTCTTCTGTAGCTGATGTGAACATGCTTTGGGTGCAGACTGTGCCTCCTCAAGACACCAACAGTCAGATACAAACAGAGCAAGGTGAGATTGATTTGGGAAAATAACAAAGTGTGTAAGTTGGCATGTTTCTGAAATAGAAAATAGCATCTAGTAAAATAGGTGACTGTGAATGCAGAATGTGAGTTCTACAGAAGTGTATATTACTGGTTTGTGAATTCAGCTTTTTTTTTTTCCACTTGATTTTTTTTTTAATTTATTTTTTTTTCCTGTTAATACATCAAAACCTCTTATATTCTTCTCCATCCTATAGATTTGCCTTCTTCAGTTCTGTCTACTCCACCCTACCGACCTGGCCTGATACTGAAACTTCATTCGGCTGCTCGTAAGTGACTGCACATCATGCAGCAAAAATAGTAGCCTCAGTGTTCGCCAGTATGCAATTTTTCATCCAGAAAAAAATGTGCATCTTTAATATATATTATAGTACATTTTATACATGTAAAACATCCCAAAGACCAAAGAGATTGCTTCCATATTTCTGAATCCTGCATAATTTCGCACTGAACAAATTCTGCTATGCTGACAGAGTTAACTTGCATATTCTGTATGTTCTCCATTTTAACATGGAGGGGCTACTGAAGAATCATAAAATTCATTTGTTCCAAAAGAAATGGGCAAGCTTCAAATTTACTTGTTGGTAGAAATAAAATGGTTAAGTCAATCCTCGTCATATGAAATATACAGAATTTCCCTGAGTTTTCAATGGTGAAAACTCCCTCTTGGACTAACGAGGGATCATTATCAGCTCAATTTTCAGGAGAGTTCAGTTCTTCCATTTATATGCCTAATCAATTAGAATATGAGAGCTTAAAGTAGTACACGTATGATGATGTGCCACTCCATTTATAAATATAGTGTAGTCATGTGATCAGTAAAATTATATTTCTGTAAGTATTTAAAAAGAGGTTACATCTTTTCAAAATCAGGACTTGATCCAAAGTCAGAGAGGCTGTCTGGACTCTGGGAGAGCCCTCCCTGATTTTGGTTGCTGAGCATGTGAGTCTAAGTCCAACCTATCCACTTACACATTGCATCCTGCAGACTTCCAGGGCCGCTGGCATCCGCTCCTCCCAGTGATCACACTGGAAACCAAATCATGTGGCATTGGTTGCGTGAAGAAAATGAACCAATATGTTGTTCTTTTCACTCTCGACGGTGTGAGGGGAAGAATTTAAGATAAATAAGGTCTTCTATTTTGATGAGGATCAGAGGAATATGATAGTTCTGGTCCATCAAGAAATAATTCTTCAAAAACAACAAACAAACTTGTCTGTGTTGTTTGTTTGCCTTGGATGAGTTTGGTTTGAGGACTAAATAATGACCACCTAACTGGAAGTTGCTGGAGTCTGGTCAGTACACATCACAAGTCCACTCACAGTTTGTTCATCTGCTATTTGCTACCTAGTGGACAACCCTATAAGCCCAGATAAATCTATGAGTGGGAATCCATCCTTTTTGGATGGAAAAAAGCCTGGAAAACACAGATTTCAATGACAGCAAAGAATGGAATGCCTCTCTATCAGAAACCATGGCAGATGCTGTCCACCTGCACATAGCAGTTGTGGCAGTTTGAGAAAAAAATCGGGTAGTGGGATCACAAAACAATGAATAACATCCACAATACCCTGAAGGTCAAGAGATTACTCGAGGAAGCCATTTCTTAAATCACAAAAGTGGATTTATTTATATATTTACTTGTTCATTTTCATTCTGACTAATAAAATCTGAGAGCATGTTATACCATGAAGAGGGGGATATTTTAAGCCTGTGTTACTCACAGTAGCCACAATACTGCTTTTCACTGACAGCAAAATTTAACCTCAGCGTTGGAGAAAGCTGATATCCTCTTCCTAGGGGAAAGGGCTCATCACTGCAAAGGCTGGTCACTTACCTGCCTGTAACAGCAGTGCAGTAATTTCAGAAGGACAAAACCAAAGCTCTGCAGACAGCTGCGGTTTCTCCTATCTATTGCTTGTTTTGAGCAAGTCAATTTCTTAAAAACAAAAAATCTTAGAAAATGGCGTATTAAATTTCTAGTTGAAAATGTCTTTGTATCAATCTGAATTTTTAGGAATTTACGAATTGAATCAATAAAATAAATCTCTTTACAAAGAGATGTAAGAAATTTCTATGAAGTACTGAAAATTCTGATTTCAACAATGTAACATAAATATGCTATCCAATCCAAATAAAATTAAATCAGTCTTTACTTGAAAGAGAATTTCAGCATTATATACAGTTATATGTAAATATAGCATTAATTTAAAATGAAATTATTATTAGAAATGAATATCAGAGTAATTTGTTTAACTTTCAACTTTTTATTTACTTTTCTTTCCTACATAAATGAATCCATGTTGAAATTGCTGTCATTTGATTTACATTTAGATAGAACAGAATTTCTGCTGGCGAAACACACAGCTTGAGTAAAGCACTAACAATACCTGCTAGATGGGATGGTGAACACCCACTTGGTGGAGACATTAAAACACATTGGAGGGTGGCTATTAGCAATTTTAATTATTCCCAGCAACACTTAACATACTTCTTACTGTACATCTATACTGAAATCTCATTACCACATGCTCTAATGTTCACTTATTAACACAAAGAGTGCTTTACTAAAGCAAGACATCAGTCATTTTTAATTGCCATAAGGGGTGTCAATTGCTGGTGATGTTTGTGCAAAAATAGTGTAGCCAGCAGGAGCAGGGAAGTAGGTGATCGTCCCTCTGTACTCAGCACTAGTGAGACTGCATTTTGAGTACTGTTTTCAGCTTTGGGCCTCTCATTATAAGAAAGATATTGAGGCCCTGGGTGTTGGATATTAGGAAAATACGTTCTCATAAATAGTGGTGAGGTATTGAAACAGGCTGCCAGGGAGGTGGTGGGGTTACCGTCCCTGGAGGTGTTAAAGGAATGTGTAGAAGTAGAATTTAGGGATGTGGATTAATGGGCATGGTGGTGACAAGTTAATGGCTGGACTAGATGATCTTAGTGGTCTTTTACAACCTTGATGGTTGTATGATTTTAAGTGAGATGCTAAGTTGAAGAGAAATGGGGCTCCCACCCAACGCTGACTGATTTCGGCTGAGAACTGTGCACTCTGTGACACTGAGACCATAGCCATTTTTCAAAGGCAACCAAGACTACAGTAGCTGCAAGGCCTACCTATTTATCCTTCAGGATTCCTGCTACTTTGAGCAAGCTCTGGTCAAAGGCAAATTGTTTCATATCAGATCTCTTTGAGCTTGGCTGTGCCTTTATTTTCTTCCTGCCCACGAATGCCATTTTATATTAAACTTCTTGTCAGCACTAGACAACTGAATCTCATTTCAACAGAACTTCATTAGTCTAAATTTGACCCCAGTAGCCTCCCCTATCATGTAACATAAGATAGCTCAAAGCTATAAAGCATGTGAGACATGTGAACCTGGAAATACAATTACACTGTCTAAAGGGATTATACTCTGCACATACAGCAGTTTATCTGAACACGTGGCCAAAGCCTGCTACTGATTTCACAAATGGAATAGCCAGCCAGCATCCCCACTGCTGCTGCTTCTGCTCCCCTCATTCGCTCTCTCCTACCCCAGTGGGTGAAAGGCAAAAGCATGAAAGCACAGTGTGCTCCTCCAACATCACTTCTTCAGAGCAGTGTTATTCAATTCACAAAGCAGTGACGATCACACATGAACTGTAGCTGTGCCCAGCCGCCTTTTAGCACATTTTACATGTTGCATTTCTTTTTCTGTCAAGTCCTTTGATTTTTACTGACTCTAACACAACTGTTAAGTAAAGGCAAAAGACATAATAACTCTGTTATGTGTAACAGAGTATGGTTTCAGGAAGACAAGATTATGGTTAATGTATGGTTCTTTCTTCATATGAAACAGAAAAACACTAGAAAAAAAAAAAATTGAAAGCAGCATCAATATTGCCTTACCTTTTCTCATTTTCCCTCATTTTCATCTTTTCTTTTCTGTGACAGAAAGGGAGTCTGAAAGGCGATTGTGTTTCACACTGAAAAACCACATAGAAATACTTACAAGCTGCCATCACCTATTCTCTTGTATTAATCCATCTGCAGCCTGGCACAGCTGCGTTTCCTGGTGGGATGAAGTGTTTTGTGTGCAAATGTTTACCTCTCACTGCTGACTGCAGAAAGTTCAGTGAACAGAACAAACCAGGTATTTTCCTCTCAGTTGTCACTGGAGAGGGAAGAAACAGTCCATAACTCAATAAACTATTTTCCTGCATTTTTTTTAAGTTCAAGCAATACAGGTGTTGTCACTTGAAATAAAAAAAAAAAAAAAAAAAAGATTAACCAGCTGGCAGCTGATAAATAAGAGTAAAATGGAGGATTTTTTCCTACCTTCTCTTAGTGCAGGCAAAAAATGACCTTTGTTTCTTTCAGATTCTTGGCAGTTTTATAACTTCTAGGAAAGTATTTACTCAGAGGATTTCTTTTCTAAAATCATGGCTGAAATTAGCTGATTTTTCAAGGCAGTAGAAGCAAAAGTGGAAAATGCAAGATAACTATGAGAGATGGACAGCCCCTGCATAAATTGTGTTTGTTTTGTTGTTGGGGATAAGAAAAGGAGATTAAAAGAACAGGATGAGTGAGTGTTACTAGGTCTGTTGTTTTAAGTCCAAGATTCAGATATAGAGAGTGGGTGTGGGAAACTGTGGAACTGGAAATGACTCCTGCATTAGCGTTTGTATATAGAAAAGATCAAATGTAATAAGTGTGTTGTACTTTTCTTCATCTCACTGCTTTCTGCTGTGGAAAACTGATGCTACAGTGGCAAATGAACCTCAATCTGGAAAGGCAACAATAAATAAATTACATCTTTAGAGTTGTCCCTTGTATTTGTAATAAGTAAAAGCAACAATGATTTCAATAACTTACCAGAAGTGATAAATAATAATGAATTGATAATCACATTTTACTTTCACTCAAGCAAGTGCCAGTCTCTGTGTTCACTCTTTCTCAATTATCTGCCTCAATCAGACTTGACTTTAACTTACCTGTTAATCTGTGTGTTTCTGTTTGCCCAGAAAAGTCATTGCACAGAATTTTATGGGTCAGTTTTTAGAACTAGTTCATGGTTCTTTTTCTCCTAGGGTGCCCACAGGCAATCCTCAAAGACCCATATGTGACCTCACCTCCTGTTACCATCACGCTGCAGAAGATCAATCCCTGTTTGATGGAGCTCTGCAGGTTTTTTCAGTTGTGCCTCTGCGTTGGCCAAAGAAGACATTCCATAAAGGATGCTATGAGGTAAAATCTAGCAGCAGTTTCACTTGCTTCTGTCTTCTTAAAATACTCCATGGTACATTTTCCAGTGACAGCTTTCAGTCATCAGTGACGTGAGTCCCTAGAATCATAGAATCTTTAGGGTTAGAAAAGACCACAGAAAATCATCTAGTGCGACCACCAACCCATCCCCACCAGGCTCACTAAACCACGTCCCCCTTTGCCACATCTACACATTTCTTGAACATCTCCAGGGATGGTAACTCCACCACTTCCCTGGGCAGCCTGTTCCAATGCCTCATCACTCCTTCCAAGGACAAATTTTTCCATGGCTACTCGCTGAGTCCCACATGGAGCCTCAGGGCATTGATCTGGTTTTCACCAGTCAGTGAATAGAGCTTAACTGAATCCTCCCAAGCATCTAATGGCATAGGTTAGAGGTTAGAATATGGATTTTTATTTCTATATTCAAAGAGCAATATTACCAGCATGATGTACATAGAGCTATGTTTATGAAAGACAACTAAATAGCACTCTTCTAATTTTACTACTTTAGGTACTGTGTTGAATACTATTCCTGGTTTTTGAAAAATGCGAGTTATGTCTGTGAAAGAGTCAAAAGAGTTGCTTACTCCCACAGTAAGTATAACAAAAAGTCTTAGACACCCACAGAGTATTTGATTGCTCTTCAAAGTGTTATCTGATGAAGATTTTTAAGATAACTAAAAGAAAAAAACAAAAAAACAGACTTATATAACCATGTATGTTTTTTATATTCTCCTTGTAAAACCTGTTCTGACTGCGTTATTCTTTTTTCTTCCAGCATTAAAACAGAAATGCCTTAAGAACATCTGTAAATCAATCTAGCACTGAGGAATTTTACTGCAGTTTGGGGAACAGTGGCAGTTTTAGTAGTCTTTTTCACTTCAGTGTAAGATCAGATTGACGTAGATTATTTGCAAATATGTGTAACAAGACAAGTTATTAACCAGATATTAACATAGAAATCTGTCTTCCTCCAAAGCAATGTGAAAATGGTGTGTAAAAACAGATGCATTTTATACGTGTTGTACCTGCAATAAAATAAATAAATAAATAAATAAATAAATAAAACATTGGAAGGCTTTATAAAATTGATTTTTATAAGGATTTTTATATGATGCATGTAATAACTTTTGCTACAATAGTACCCAATTAACATAATGTAATCAAAGTGAACAAATATGGAAAATTGAAAAACTACCTGAAGTACTGAAATATTTCTGGAAGTCCCGTTTCCAAATCAAGTGTCTCCCATTACTTTAGTAACTCATTTAGTGCAGAGCTCTACTAAGGAGATATTCACATCCCACTTTGTGACACATCTGTGTGAGCTTAAATGTATCTTACTTATTTGTATCTCCATTGAACTAGAAGACAATTCTAAAAAATGAAGCAACAATCAAACAAATTGCACAATCCTATATTCTGCTACACTGCAGCAACACGATTCAGTCAACTCTAAGTAAATGATCAAGCCATTAAAACTTCCAACAAGAGTATTTGCAGTGCAGATGCTATGCATTGGTGTTTCAATGAAGTATCTGTGTGTTCAAAGTATGAGCATGTTATTTGTTACAATCATTCTTAGCATTACATTTTTGGGAACTGAAGAAGGACGTGCAAAGATGAACATAAGGAAGGAAGGAGAAAATTATTTTGACTTCCTGTTTTCAGGTTTTTATTGAAGGAATGTATCAAAAGAAAAATATTTTCATAAAAAGCCTCCCTTCGGAAAAGTTTTTTTTCTATTTTTATGTTTGGCTTGTATTTGTTCTCCATGCTATTGGAGGCTTTTGCGTCTGTAAGAAATAATTAGCTTCTTCTTCTCCTGAAGAAATGTGAGTCCTGGGACAGTGCCAACTTCCGTAATATGCTAAACCTGAATCATGTCTGACAATGTGTGTAGGTCACAGCTATCTCCATTTTAAGGTCCTGGAAAGGATTGAGAACTAATATGTTGTGTTCATGGGGAGAGAATTGGCAGGTGCCACATAGCAGTGTGTGTCTTGTGAAAAGAGCTTATATCACATATCCTGAAGGACAACTTTCTTGTCACAATTGTTCAAGACTTACTGCTTGATTTGCCCACTAGAAAAATAAAAAATAATGGTTGAAAAAAAAGGAAAAACAAACAAGCAAACAAACAAAAAACACTAAATAAAACAAAGAATAAAAACCAAGGCTTAATGAAAGAAAAGAGAGGAAGGAAGGAAGGAAGGAAGGAAGGAAGGAAGGAAGGAAGGAAGGAAGGAAGGAAGGAAGGAAGGAGGGAGCACATTAGGAGCTCTTAGGAAAAAATAATTTAAAAAAATCCATATAATCAGGCCTTCAGTGCTACAAAGCCTCAGTGCATAGCTTTGACAGAAATCTATGCATTATGGTGACATGTGGATAAATCACCATCCACACTGACTGGGACCTGTTTTGTCATCAGTTTCTACCTCTGCCTTCTGCTGACATTCAGGACAGATGAACTGACCTTCACCAAAATCACATATCTGAGACAAACAATTCAGCTCCACTGATGGCATCCTTGAAAGGCATGTGTGTCTGAACTTGGCAGAAAGCACATCTACCTGAGGAAGGAAAGCCTGCTCCAAAGATCATGGACTCACCCTTACCCTGTATTTCATTCAGCTTTGGATCGGAGCCACTGTGGATAGACAAGAGCAGACTTCTCAACCCTAAGGAATGTCAGTGTTTAGAGCTGTATAAATTTTCACTCATCTTTCATCACTGAACACCACCTCTTACCAAGCTATTAAAGCCATATTCACAAGCCCCAGAGATTTTGTGATTAATAACAGTGAAATGATTGTTATTTAATTACAGCCGCAGAGTATTAGGGCAAGTTACTATACAGTGAGTGCACCTGCAGAAAAGACCTCTCAGTATAGATCCTTTACATGACTGGAGCTATATTACTCTTCTGGCATTATTAATCTCAGGAACTTCACTGAAGGATTAATTAATAAATGTTGAAGTGGGTTTGATAAGAGGACTGATCACATGGGTGAGGTATATACTCAGTGGGTATAAATCACTTAGTACTAACTTTGCTGAAATCCATTTGTTTTACATGCAACTGCTTCTGAATAATATCCCTCAAGGTAAGTTTTTCTAGATGTACTCTATAATACAGGAATAAGGAAGAAAATGTAGGGAAAAGTTATTCAGGATAGCAGAGCAGTAGACTGAAGTACAAGTATGAAGTTTCAGATAATGGAGTATAAATATTTATGGCTGTTATATTTCTAACTTCAGTTTTTGATGAAATATTACAAGATTTTTAAATGACCTTACACCTGAGGAAGAAGATAATCAACAGCAGGTACGTGTTTGAAAGTTGATAAGTAACTGCATATTTTTTTAGCTGTAGAAAACAAACTCTGTGCTTGATTTAGGAAATTGTTTTAAATTAGAATAAACTGTAATGGCGGTTCAAAATCTCTCTGAATATTAGCACTGAGCTTTGGCTTCAGAATAATTCCTTACACACATTTTTATAATGTCAAATGCATCCAAAATTTGAAGATTTCCATGCAGCACAGTATTTGATTGGGAAAATATATGATGCTTTAGATCAGTATCAAGACCTATCAGAGTAAATGTGTGACTACAAAGTGATTTATATGCTGTGAAGTTAACTAAGACATGCAGCTGTAGACTAGCTGGATTCAGTAGAAGTAATTCCAGAATGTTAGTTAGTTTATAACAACTGTTAGATCAAGTAAGCCATGAAAATTGCAAAATAAAAAACTTTCATTGTTAAATGGACTTGCCCTGTCTATGGCAATTTGAGGAGCCTATTGACCTAAATCAGTACTGAAGTAAATATTTTTAATATTTTTAATCAGGCTCATAGAGGAGTTTGATAATGTGTGGAGCATATATAAGACCAATTTTTGATGTATTATGTGCACTTACAAGAGAAAAAAAATGTGCTGCATTAGGCACATGTATGGCCAGGCTAGAAGAGAAGGATTTTCTAACTTAATGGCATCCTACACTCATAACATTTTGCCCAATATTTTACTTAACTCACCAGGCACACCAGTCTGCTGCGTAAATTTTTCTTGCACTTGGTCAAATAAAAAATGATTGGAATTCTTCTGATGTCTATGTTCATGGTGTTGCACAGTGGTAAGTCATCATTTATTTTTACGATTATTTTGCATTTATGACAAATACTGTTTTAAGTATATGCATTTGGAAATATAGCTCTGGAAATGCACACCTACCCCTTCCTTGTTGTTCAGCACTCAAATGTACCAGAATAATTAGCAATGGAGCAGTTATAAAACATTTTTTTTCCTCAGGACATGTAGTGAAGGAAGAAACTCAATCAAGAAACAAAATTTAGTGGGGCTAATAAGTATAAACAAAAAAAAAAAATCCATCTTAACTTCTGCTTACATTTGGTCATCACCTGAGCTCCTTAGAATCCCAAAAATTGCAGAAATATATATTCTACTCATGAAAGAACTGTATTACATAAATTCTCCAAACCATTAAGTAGGTCCTTGCATTCAGCTAAAGTTTTCTTTGAATTTTTATTTAGACTATATTCTTTTTTTAATTTTTTTTCTGCATGTAACTGTTTACATTTAGTTGTCCTATGATGAATGAGATTTCAATGATCCAGTGACAGGGGCAGGCAACATTTCAGATTTCCCTACACTGTATGTGGAAGTCATAATGAGTAACGATGTGCCATTGAAGAGAAGTATTTTTAGAGCATTCCTGGTTGTTCCATGAGGTTATTTTTGAAGTGAAAAGAAGGTTGAACATCTTGGCATACACAAAATTCTGCACTGACCTACTCCATGCCATTTCATCTCTTATAAAGAATCACATGCATTGCTAGCCAGTAAATAGTCTAATACAAGATACATTTGGAAATTATATTAATGAAACTGAGCATTGAATCTCCTAACATATGGACAGAAATCAGTAAGGATATCAGCATATTCCCACTTCACTGATAGGGAATGCCAAGGCAGCAATATATATTGATAATAACCAGTATACTCAGAAATATCTGTATACTCAGAGATTTTTTTTGATATAGCAAAGACATTTTCTCCCAAGGCTTTTTGGATACGCCACAGGTTTTTTAATGCTTTCCTCCATCTGAGCACAGTCAAAGCATAAAGATTTTAAATGCTGCCCTAGGCCAGCTGGGGCTTCAGGAAGCATTATTGATTTAGACTTATGTGGGAACCACTTTGCTCATCTTTACTTTGAGACTGAAACAAACAGTAGCACGCAAACAACTATCTACATGAGGAGCTAATGGGATTTCCCTTGAAGATATCAAATAGGTTGGATTTGTTCTGACATTTCCTAAGACAGTCAATGTTTGTGCTCCCCAGATATTATAATTACTGCATTCATGCCCTATATAATGGCATTTTAATTAGACATGACTGCAAAAACGATCAGAGACATGGTTATTTTTTTTATGAGCTTTGTTGGGATAACACTTATGAAAAGCATTCTCAGCATAGCAACATTGCAGACACAGCCCTTGCATCTAAATAGTGAAAAAATTCTGACACAGCTGGAAATCCCAAGGGCCGATGTACCACACAAGTCTCCTCAGGACACATGCCAAGGAATTTAGCAGGTTGTAGAGAGAGGTGAGTGAAGCTGACTCTCAGGGTGTTCTGCAATTTAAAAGGCTGATTTTTGTAGCACAGTTTTTTACTGGCTAGGCAGGGAATGAGGCAGGAACATTAGGCCCCAGAAAGCGTGATAGAAAAATAATAAGAAAGAATTATTGATTCAGAAAGTATTTTCTTACTGTCCCTACATCAAAATTTAAATAAATTAAGCAATCTTGTTAGTAAATACTGGTCGTTGATGTTGACTCTCTGACAACTACAAATACCGTTTTTAGCAATGAAAGCTTTAGAAAAACTAAATGCTTTTTGAACAGTTGACCCTGTGGTAGAGATGTTTCTCAAGGGGAGCTTCAGATATCTGAGTAATTGAGTGTGTGCAAATTAAGTTTGCTGAGTATTACACGCAAATGAAGGGTACTAGAAGAATCACATCTCCCAGCATCTCTGTAACGTGACTTTATAAACTTTTTTCTCTGTTTCATTCAAGTTGATAGAATTTTCATGCTTTCCAAAACATTGCTGAAACGGCCTAATGATCAACAGATAGACATCAGCAGACACTCCGTTTGAGGCATGGAAGTGTGCAGTGTTTCAAAATCCGACTCTACACACACTAAATGGAACATGACTTCAGGATAAGATGTTTGTCACTGTACAGGAAACGCTGGCTTTAAGTCAAAAAACAAAGGGAAGCTTTTCTTTAGTAAGCATGACTTACTGCGTATATAAATATACAGTATTAAATGCTATTCATTTGTTCAGCACTTTATTCTTCTTGAGTTTGAATTCCTTCTGCCTGTCAAGCTTTCAATAGACTTGTTCCAGTTCTGTGATGCCAGGAGGCCTTTTCTATTCTGAGGAAAACAGTGTCTTCCTCTCTGTCTCTTCCATTTTGTTGGAATGAGGGACGTTTTTTGCTGGTTTTCTTTTCATCTGAAAGATTTTAATTGAGGCAAAGACATTCGGGGAGACCATAACAGTAAAGGGAAGTACCTTTTCCTACCTCCTACAACCCCATACTTACATTCTGCCACCAAACTTAATAAATGTATTTCTGGAAGCATGGTGACTATGTCCAAGGATACTTTGTTCATTCCAAAATAGTTGTGATAAACTCCTGAGAAGGTCCTATAATAAAATCTTAGAAAAATCTTCCCGAATTCTTTGCTAAGCATCACATTAAGTCTTACATCTAAAATATCTTCCCTCTCCTACAGCTCTGTTTATTGCAGAAAATTCAACAGATTAGCAAGATAACTGTCAGATCTTCCCCAGAGTCTTTTGCAGAAAATGCCTGTTATTCTGAGAGATAAGCTGTGCCATGATTTCAAATTTACTTGTTTTCTTCAATCTTTAGATCCTTGAGACAGCAAAAACCCTTGACAATATCTGTAATCAAATGTCTAGTTGAAATAAATTGAAAATAACACATTTTCTCCTAAAAATGTGCAGAAGATACGAAGAAGGGAAGTATGCAGGATGGACAAGAACAAGCACTAAATCAGGATATGACAAACAGAAAAAAAAAAGTGTGGAAACGGTGAAGTGGCACCTTCAAAAGGAAAAAAAAAAGGTTGCTAACTTCAGGAAAAAAATAGCCACAGGAAGAGAGCATAGGCAATGAGAACTCAGCTAAACTAATCTGAAGCTTCACCTCTTAAGATCATGGCTGTCTTTTCTATGTTTAGCAAACATCATTTTTGGGGGGATAGATTATCAGCCCAACCTGTTGACTAACTGAACAGCAAAGGTTTGAAAAAGGTGGAGGCTAAACTAAGCTGTGAATCCTGATGTGTCCTGTTGAAACAGCAAAGGGAAACGTATCTAACACAGAAGATATCTCACTATCTATAGAGTAACATTCTGGGAGATGTATTTAATGCTACAGAGAAGTGAAATCAGCTGCTGACCTCTCCACAACGGACATGAATCAAGCTGAGCCCCATTCACCAAACCTCGAGGGCTTCCCCTGATTTTGAATGCTGGGGTCACAGCTGGAAGGAGTTGTGTATGGATGTGCACAGAGAAAATGACAGAGGAACTGAAGAGGTCAGCTTTTAGGGGGACAGCAAGCAGGTGCAGAGAGGTTTGCACAAACGTCTTCCAACAACTGAAAAGCAAAGGGCTACAGAGTAGAAAAGAAACATCTGGGGGTGGTGCAAGTTGTTTGTAACAGTATTTTTACATGATTCTAATAATTTATCCCAGTGTGTGGTTTTGTTCAGAAGAGCAAAGGAATATGAGGATTAATACATCCTCACCAGCAGTTAAACAGAGGCTGATTATTAAGTTGAAGTCAATGAGACTTATCAGAATATTTCTGGATGTGAATTTCTGGGTGTGGATGGAAATAAGTAAGTGTTTCATTTCTTTGCTAAATCAGCTTGCTAATGTAGGAAGGTGTTCAATACGCATGCAGTGTATGCATCATAATGAAGTATATGTTATTTTGTTCTCAATTTTAAAATCTCTTTTCTTCTCAAATCTGTTTGCTGAAGTAGGTGGCCAAGATTTGGAGCCACCAGCATTTCTGCCAGAGCTTCTTAACACACCTGAAAGAATCTTGAGTAAGAACACTTTAAGCTTTACTTTCTATAGTATAGCATTGCAGTGTTGAATGACTCATACTCCAAAACATTGCAGGGAAGCATGCAGTTAGAAAATATCATGTAATTTTCATCACCAAGGGTCTTGACAACAGAAGCAAGACAAGCAACAGTCTGGGAGCCATTCTTGTCACCTACTTTTTCAAAAAATATTTTTGTTTTGTTCATCTAGACAATGCCACTTTCTTCAATGGAGTCTTTCAAAATGTGGAAAGCGTTGCATTATTTTTTGGTAAGTATGTGCTTCACTTGTACTTCAGCTGTGGAATGTGCTTTTATACATACTGAAATGGCACAGGAATTGCTGAGACTGCTGGTTTCTCAAAGATTGCTGCAATCCTAAATATTGCTTAGTGCTGAGCACTGTTCAGTGCCCCTGTGTTACTGTACTGCCTGGTTTAGGCTTTGCTTTCACACTGACGTCACCTATTTGTGACCCATGCTTGGCTAACCTCTGCTCACTGTTCTCTTTGCAGATTGTCTGGGTTCTCACTTCACCTGGCTACAGTCCATCTTCACAAACTTCCCTGCCTTGCTCAACTTTGTGAACAAAATGAAGTGTGTCAGTGGCTTTTGTCCCAGAGATTTTGAAGACTATGGCTGCTCTTGTCGGTTTGAAATGGAAGGGCTCCCTGTGGATGAAGCTGATGAGTAAGTCTTTTCCATGAGATTATCCATGACATGGTTTAGTGGGCATGGTGATGATGAGCTGATGGTTAGACTAGATGATCTTAGTGATCTTCTCTAACATTTATGATTCTACTCTGTGATCTTCTGTCTGCCTCAGCTGGCTGGTAGTGCCTTAATGCTCTGATGACCTGAAGCATAACACTTGCCTATACGACTTAAGGACAATTCTACAATTATAGAAGATTTATTTAGAGGGCAAGTCCCTCATCACTCAGCTCTGTCTAATCATCACTCATTTGCAACCCAAATGTCTGACATGACCTACAAAAAACATCTCCATCTATAGTTTGTTGGCCTTGCCCTGTGTTGAGCTAATGAGCATAGTCTTTTTGTTGGGCTGCACCCAGCACCAGTCACCACCCTTACAAAAAGTACTGGAAACAGATGAAGTTGAAATGGTCATAACTCATAGCATGTGATCATCTAGTGGTTTCTTTTTTTCCATGATTATAGTCTTCTGCACCTGCCTGTGATTCCAACAGTGCAATCCTACTAGCACAGCTGGCTTAAACTGGTTGTGAAGAATGATCAGTAATGCAATAGAGTAATTAAATGCCATACTCATCTCCTTGGCACTGCTTACCGGAGGTCTCTGAATTCTAAATAGAATTCATGAACAAAACCTCATTCATTTTTATTTGTTCTGGGGAACTATTCAGCCCAAAATTTTACTCCTGTGCTAAAAGTTTGAGGGTCTGTTAGTAAGATAGACAGGAGAATGTCAACCCGAGCTTCTCCATGGATTTACAGCCTTATCAAATGCTAGTATTGGGAATCTGAGTAATACACCAGCAAGATAGGCACATAGTGGACGCTAATGGAAATGTTGGCATCTGAGCTGATTTAGGCATCAAAAGAATCAGGCTACATCTAAGTATGACTTCTAGTGGTGGTTATAGAGTTAGGTAAATCTTACTGTGAATATCTACATACATGAGATGATACACTGGAGCATCGGGGTACAGAGGAGATCAGTATAGCTCAATGGCTCTTTCAACTACCATGCACTGGGAACAGAAATATCCAAAGTCCAACCTGGGCTTCAGAGAGATTATGCTCCAGATTCTGACTGAGTTAGTGAAAAAAAAATTAGCAGCAAGACAGGGCAAGCAAATGGCTATTCATGCTATTCACATTTGCCACTAGGAGGTGGGAAAAGAAATTCAAAGGCAATCAAGACACACGCATGTCATAATTACAAAAAAAATAAAATACTTTCCAACAACACAGTGAGAGAATTCTTCAAATGAAGGCAGAAATGGCTCAGAAAGTGCTGACGCCTATAGCTAAACAGAAGTTAATCCATCCACTTTCCAATATAGGATGCCTAAGAAAATAAAAATCTAACTCTACTGCTGGAAAAAAGCCATGGGAATTCTCATGAGTAGTTTTCTGAATAAACACGATGACATTCTAAAATGAGAGCTCTAGGCAGTTGAGTGCACTGGTACCCAAAGAGCTGAGCATCTAGGCTTTTGCTTCACTCATCTTCATCTTAATGCAGGGCAGCGCAAACACAGAAAGAGCACAGAGGTGTTAGCAGTCTCATAGTGAAACTTCCCTATGAGAATGGCAACACCACCGGAGTTTGCAGTAGATGCTGACTGATTGCCTTGCCACTGACACAGGTATCCTCTTCATTCAAGAGATCATCCAAAAAGGAGGCTATTACATGCCTTTCTGAGAGTTGGTTCTCACAGCTCTGCATTTTTTTCCCCACTAATTTCCATTCTTAGAAACTAGTTTTGCAAATCTTGGATTTGACACTGCAATTGCCATTCAATGAAAAGGGATTAACATCTCATTATAGGTATTTCTTTAGGACATTAGATTTTGCCCACAAATCAAACCTTTCTTGATTTCCCAAAGTATCTAACTTGCATATCCACATTAAGAGTGTTCTGCCTTCTTGATCCATGGGGAGAAACGTATTTAGTGGACAAGCCATGTCTTACAATGCCCTGTCTGCAAAGGGGGCATTATTTTCTGATTAAGTTGCCTTAAGAGTAGAGTGACAATGATACTCTAATAAAAAAGGAACTTTACATCATTTGTATTAGATTTATTTTCCAACTGGAGGAGTTTCCAGGTGCTTGTAGTGAAATAAACCTCAGGCATTATTGATGTGGGACTTGACATCTTTCATCAGTTACACATTTAAAATTGTTTTCCCGTAGTTACAAACTTCAGCCTCACCTCTGGAAAAAGCACTGGTGGCACTGAGAAACCATCATGGCCTGTCTCTTGGATGCTGTTTGCTCCCACCTTTGTTTGGTACCCTTCTGCAGTCACCTCAACCAAGTTACAACGGGGAGCAAGACCACAAAGAGATACTGAAATCCAACAAAATGGGCTTTGAGATATTATCAGAATACGAATTTCTTGGATTTTTATTTTTTTAATGTTTCCTGGGAAATCAAACACACAAAGAGAAACATAAAATGAAAGCCACCTGTGTCTCTATCTAAAAAAAAGGAGGCCCATCTATCAGCTGTCCACCTCACACAGCACCTTCCCACATTTAAACACTGCCTGTGGGGATGATGCTATTTATGAGTTCTTATCTGCTGCTTGCAGCCTGAGCAAACCTCATCACTGATGTTTTTCATTGAGTCAGAAGTTCAATCGTGGTTAGGCCTTGGACTTCTTCCTTAATTGTTAGGAAAATTAAATATTTTAGCAATTAACTATTAATGTATTAAGTGATTAAATATTAAATACTTGCTAAATTTAGGAAGTGAGAAAGTGACTGCATAGCCTAGGAGTGAGCCTGCAGTGCATATGCAGGACTGTGGCTGATGTATAAAACATGTTTATTATATCCTTAACAAAAAATCCTCCAGTAAGCTCCTCACATCATGAGTCACAAGTTAACCTGTTCTGGCAACACACTGTTTGTTGGATGGTAATGTTTTCTTTGCATTTGACAGAGACAAGACTGCTATCAGTGCAATAACAGACCCATGTTGTGAGTCCATTTTACTGACATGACAATGTTTCAATCTAAATCTAACAGCAAACTCTTGCTTACTTTATGTGACAGTTTTACACACAGTAAATGGTGATTGAATGTCTTACTGGTGTTTCATTTACATCTGCCGGTGCACACAGATTCTGCTACAATACGGAAACAGACAGCTTGCTCAAAAGAAGAGGGAATTGATGAATACATTATTTCATTTGAATTTTCATTGCTGCTGACATCTGAAGCAGCCATACAGATGTTTGGGGTTTGCATGACAACAGGACAATGCAAGGTTCCTACTGCCTGAGTAGCGTTGTGGCACAAGAACACTGCTTTACTCAGGCTTGAGAAACACATTATGTCCCCTTTCCATTCTGGTTGCTGCACTGAGGAGGAAGAACAAGTATCATTTACTGTGATTCTATGGTAACATCACATATATTTATAGAGTCAGAGTGAGACACAGCGGTTCACAAGATACTGCAGAAACATTTACTGTCTAAGAGTGCTGGGTGCAGCACAGTTCAATACAGCTGTATTGGGTCAGTTTATATCAGGGCCGAATCTAAGAACTGATCTGAGGGACTTGGTTTGGCAGTGATCTGTGGGTGATGTTCAGGCAATGGGAGTGCATTTCTTATTGAAATTGCCTGTAAGGTCCTTGCCCCTCAGGTTCTGCAGCAGGGGTGGAATGCAAGCATGATCTCCCATGACTTGAAGACCTGCTGCCATCACTGAGCTTTGCATCCAAGTGTAATTATTCCACCAGACTAATTCAGAGAAAAGTGATGCTCAGCCTTTCTTTTGTCTGTGGACTACACAAGGATCCTTTTTCTCCTTTGGCACCTTTTCATTCTTGTATAGGAATAAGAATTGCAGTCTGATCTTGAACAGAAAGGAAGACATACTGTCTGAACTTTGTGCTATTTCATGTTTTAAAGATGCTGTTTTCAGCACCGCAAATGCTATGAGGAAGCAATGGAGATGGAGTGCACATGGGACCCATCAAAAATTTCTACAGACGTCACCTGCTCTGCAGAAAACCTGACCTGTGGTAAGATTAACCTGTCACAAGAACAGAATTCTGGAGTTCTTAGTGGCCTACCTACCATAAGTCATATATAAGTTAAGGAGAAACCACCTCCACATGTGGATTCTCGAGGAATTAAATATTCCACTCAAGGATGAATGTGAATAAGAGTGCACAGAGGTATGAAGGTCCAGCTTGGCAGGAGAATGGAAGTCCTATAGTTAGAAACTTGTCAGGGCTCCTCTAACAGGCAGCCTCCTGATGCGGTTTCCAGACTTCTGTGACTTTGCAGGACCACTGAGTATTGCCTGAAATATCTCCATGTGAATGGAATGGAGATGATGCTGGGGAATTACTTGAAAAGTAATGTACTTTCTGAAGCTCCAAGGCTTGATTTTCATGTAATTTGAGGGATTCAATTCTGTGCTTTCAGGGTCCCATACATTCAGATAGAACTGTATCACTAGCAGGCAGAAATCTTGCTGTTGTAACAGGAGCTTAGCAAGTGTGGAGTACCCCCAGTCAATTTTAATGTCACTTTTCACCCAGTGTTGGCTTCCAAGGAAATACTATGCTTGAGAACATAACTGGTGGTTGCCAGCAAAGAAGAGCAGCATCCCCAAACCAAGAACTTCATAGCTTGATTTAGTACAGGACTGACCCAATTTCCACTTCTTGTTTCAAATGGAAGCCAGTTTTTCTTTCTGGGTCAGTCCATAAAGATTCATGCACATCTGAACCCAAACAGTGTTTCTTTAGCTCTTTCCATACTTAATCAGAAAATGTCTTGTTCAAACTGAAATAAGAGAGGAAAGCAAAATGAATAGATATTGAATGTTGAATATGGAAAAACTGTGTAAGAACTCTGAAAGATCAATATTTTTGAAAGCTCTGAAAGGTAAACGGATTGGAAGTGGGAACACAGTATTTTTGTAGAGAAACTCATTCCTTTTATAAAATGCAAAACATATCCTCTGAAAGACTTGGCTTGTGGACTGTGACTTCCTGGGGATAGGTGGAATATTTTACACTCAATATCAGATGGCGTAAGCTTTCCGTGGAAAAATTAGATGCAGCAAAGCTCTGCTCTGAGATTCTCACTGCTCTATAGAAAGAACCAGGCTCTAGCAGCCCATTGCCAGCTCTGACAAATTACAAACTCTGTGGGATTACAAAACTGGAATGAATTCAACCTGAAAAACCATGGTTTAAGCATGCATGCTCTAATGAAGACATAAATCTTACAGGTAGGAAAAGTGAAGTAGGGGAAAAAAGATATTTCAATAGCACCTTGTTTGGATTTTTGTTTAATTTGCAGAAAATGGGGATCCCTGTGAACAGTTCCTCTGCACCTGCGACAAAGATGCCATTGAGTGTTTTGGGAATGCTCATATTAACTCTTCCCTGAATGGCCTGGATGTCTCCTCCTGTCCATCTCTGGTTACAGGTAACAATCCAGATCAGACTGACTGCCCCTCCTGCCAGGTTTTCTTTTAGCATTGAGTCTGATCTAAGATGAATGGAGCAGTAGCTGAGTAGCTTCCTGCACTAAATCTGGCAGTCTGTCCTATTCTCCACTTACTCCTACTTAAATGAAAACCAAGATAGAAGAAGGCAGGCTAATTGTTGTCCTGGAGCATGGCCAGGAGAAGTTACTGAGCTGGTGAGGAGCTGGAGCACCTGCTGAAAAGAGGTGTCTCACTGTTCTCCTCTTCTTTGTGGAGTTGTGCAGAGATGAAGGAGCCAGACTCCTTTTGGAGGGGCATGGGGACAGGACAAGGGGTAAGAGATGTAGCTGCAACAGAGAAAGTCCAGTTAGACATGGGGATTTATTTGTTTTTGTTTGTTTGTTTGGTTGGTTTTCAGGAGGCACCTGAATGACTGGGTGCTGCTTAGGATAATTAGGAACTTACTGAGGTCACTCACAGTGTGCTCTGGTGGCCAAGAAGGCCAATGGTGTCTTGAAGTGTATTAAAGGTTTGTGGCCAGCAGGTTAAGGGAGGTGATCCTCCCCCTCTACTCTGCCCTGGTGAGGCCACATCTGGTGTACTGTGTCCATTTCTGGGCTCCTCAGTTTAAAACTGGCAGAGAACAGAGAAAGCCCACAGAGATGATAAGGGGTCTGGAGCATTTATCTTCTGGGAGACCTGGGTCTGTTCATCGTGGAGAAGAGGAGGCTGAAAGTAGATCTTATCGACACTCATATATATCTAAAAGATAGGTTTCAAATGGATGAGGCCAAGCTCTTTTCAGTGGACAGAATAAGGGGCAATGGGCACAGAGCACTGGCACAGACTGCCCAGAGAGGTGGTGGAATCTCCTTCTCTGTAGATATTCAGAAGCCACCCAGACACTTTCGTGTGCACCGTGCCCTAGGGAACCTGCTGTAGTAGGGGGTTGGACTTGATGACTTTCAGAGGTCCTTTCCAGCTCCTACAATTCTCTCTGTTTCTATGACTCAAACTCCAAAGCTGGGTCAGATGTGAAAAAGCACTGCTAGTTTTTCTGATCCCTTCACTGATATTGGCACACCTCAGTGCTAAGAACAGATACATGAATTCAGAGCTCTGCACGTGTATATCCCTTCATAAAGAGGCCAAGAGAGAAGAAATTGCCTTAGCAAAATTTGTGTCAGTGCCAGCAAAATGTTTTGTGTAAGCCAGTAATCTTTCACTGGGATCAGGTGGGTCTAATACAGATATGGCAGCTCCAACACATTACAAATAAAGGGGAAATTGTTATGTGCTAACAGGAAAATCATGCTGTTTTTACCTCAGCTGATAAAGAGAGATTCCACCATAGCTCACTGAATACCTCCACCAAATTAGGCTCCTGGTAATACTTATTTCAGGAAAATATTGAAATCCTTTGAATGAATCATTTGTATTTGTCATTTGCTCAGGTAATTACCTTTCTGTGTAGCTGTTCTGTCCAGTTCAAGCTGTAGAAAAAAAGCAAAAAGCATAGCAAGGATGTCAGATAAATTTCTAGGAAAAGTAATTTGGCAGATGCTTTATTACAGAGAAAATTTGAATATTTTCCTAAACCTTTGCCTTAATAGGAATAAATGCAATGAACTCTTGATTTGTTGTACTATCGAGTTTAAATGTTGACTTTAATCTACAGACTTCAGTGTGTAAGAGAGATTTCTCCTTTTCAGAAACAACCAGCAAGAGAGAGCTGACAACACTCCACACAGGGGGTATGTCCTTACCTCTGTGATTTTTTGACTGAAATATATTGAATCAAGAAGAATGTCTGCATTGAGAAAAATAACATGAGCATTTTGGAAGATATGAATTTCTTTTTTTTTAGAAGCAAAGGCAATTTTTAGCAAGATATCAAAATATGAAAGGAAGAGAACGAACCAAAGTACTGCTTTTGTGACCAGCCATTACTGAGAAGCTCAGGATAATTTCAGCCAAATGACTCATTTTTCAAAGGAATTGAAAAGAGAAACTGAATCTCATTTAGAAATAATGCAAGAAGAAACAAACTGAAAGCATTTTAAAAATATTTTCAGATCAGTCCTTTGCTACTTGCATGGACATTTTGAGCTCAGCTTCAGCAAAGTGCTTAGGCTGAAACATTTGAGTTTACCTCTAAACATTAATTCTTATCCTTAAGGAATACTTACAGAATGCTTATTGTTTATCAGTTTTCTAGTTTAGATTGAAACAATGATAGAGACTGATGGCTTTTTATTAATTACAGTATATATTGCTGAGTAGGATTTGGTATTTGTGGTCAGTAAGTGCTAAGGAAGAATTCTAATATTTAAATTAACTACCTATAATTAGGTTAATATTTACTAAATTTTATTATATTTATATAAAAACCCAATGAAAAGTACAATAGTGATAATATTTGGAAATAAGTTTTGTTCTGCTGCTCTGGCCATGTTACACCAAGCTCCTATCTATGAGCATCCTAAGCCATGATTCTCTTTGGAGGAAAAATGCTTTTCTTTTTGCAGAGTTCTTTCATCATGGGATTGAGAAAACAGAGGCTGTGACAGCATCTGTGGAAGAAGGTTTGTAACTTACAGTGCAAGAAGTGCTGTTTTCAGCTCCCAAAAGCTGGAAGAATAAAATACAAGAACAAGCTGTTTGCTTACAGCCCTTCTAAGAAAACTGCTATAAAAGTAGATATGTTTTGGTGATCCAATTCAAGACCAAATGAGAATGTGCTTCAGCTTGCATGCTCCATGTGCTTAACCACTGTTTATTCAAAATTTCCCAAGGACTGAGACTGAGAACTCTGGAACAAAACCTTTTTTCACCAAAACAGACCTTCTAGGAAAGAGAAGTTGTGGCAGGGGAGTCTGGCAGTCCATTGAACATTTGTTGTTTTCAAAGAGATATTTAATTATTTGAGATGAAGCTGTAGTTGTGTGCAGTATTTACATACCTGTATTAATCTTCTACATCCCCCAAAACAGTCACTTGTGCCCTCTGAACAGAAACAGTTTATTATAATGCTCAAAATATGTCTGTGGATAAAAGTCAGTATACAAAATTTTAGAAAGATGAAATTGCAGCACAGATAACTTATCCAGACAAACTGTGAAGGTGGTGGAGTTATCGTCCCTGAAGAAGTTCAAGAAATGTGTAGATGTAGCACTGAGGGATGTGGTTTAGTGCGCCTGGTGGTGATGGGTTGATGGTTGGACCAGATGATCCTAGTGGTCTTTTCCAACCTTAATGATTCCATGAAATATTTGGAGAACCACTTCAATTGAATTAGTTGTCTCCCCATTTATACCCCAAAAGCTTCACCACTGGCTGCTGTGAGAACATATTAAGCCTAAACATGACACTACTCCAAAATTCATTTGACAGCACAAAAATTCTTTCTTATATCACACCATCCTAACAATACACAAAAAGATGCAGAGATGAATTTTGGGATCGTCTGATCACTCTGCTAATGAAAATGCTTCTGATAAATGAACATCAGTGCATGAAGTAAAGCAATAAATTAGAGATTAAGGAAGGGTTCAGTTGGTAGCTTCCCATTCATGTTTTACTTTCAACACAGTCAAACACATGTTTTTGTAAGGAATATGGCATCTGCTCTGTGCACAATAGTAAGATTTTACACCTAGTTCTCTTCACTGTAGTCTGTCAAGTGGAAAGACTATTTATGTTTCTTCTTTATAGCACCTCATCTGAATGTAGTAATGAGGTTAGTTTCTGAGCATCACTGTCTGTAACAATTAATGTTGTGCATAGAGAATCAGGAAAATCTGCAGACATGGGTCTTTCCTCCTCTGCTCAAGAAGCTATTCTCTTGGCTTCGAGTTAAGTGACTGAGAGGACTTGGAGGTCCTTATGGGTCCCTTCCAACTTGGGGTATTCTATCAGTCTGTAACTTCTCATAAGATCCTGTGCTGCCAACTTGTCTGAGTTTACATTTTCTGTCTTCAACAGCGATTTCCTCTGAGCCCAGTGAGATGGCCCTGGGGACTTCCAGCGCTGGAGGTAAGAGCCCAGATGTACTTTTGCTGGTGAATCAGACCCTTCTGACTCCAGGTGATAGCAGGCTTTAGTTTATTAAGCTTTATTGCTGGGATTTCTGAGTAATACCTGTAGTTCTGCTGACCTGCACATCCTTGAGCAACCACTTTCTTTCTCCTAATTACCCTCTTTAAAAAGCAAGGCTAATAGTGATGTTTGGTTAAGCTTTATAATGCTCTCCATAAAAGCCAGTCTAGACATGCACTGCAGAAATGCAGAAGATACTTCACTGCCAGATGCTCTGCTTTGTGTCCAGCTGTTACAAGAGACCAACGAGGTATGACTTGGTCTTCTCCCACTCTGTCAGTGAAAGGTCAGTGGTTCTGGGCTTTTCGTTGCCTTTGGCACAACAATTCTTTATCTAAAAGCATCACAGTTAAGATTCTGTGCATGGTGATGACTGGGCTGCTGTGGAATTGGAGCTAGATAGGAGTCAGATCACAGATATTATTTGAGGATTATTTGCTATTAATTGCCTCCAGCCACTCATTTTGCATGCCGTATGCAAGTATGTGAGAAAACCTCTTCCCATCAGGTTTTCTGATACGATGGTTGATCCTTTAAATTACTTTCATAGGATTTGCTGCCCAAAGGGTTCATTTTTATTTTACTTCCTCCTTTAATATACAGAATATCAAGGAACTCTTTCCCAGGCTAAAAGTTATTTCACATTTTTGCCATTACCATTTCTATGAGAACATTCAAGTCAGTAGCTACAGCTAAAAGCAAGTGGAGTACCATAGCAGACTTGAAATTACCAATGACACCTTTATGTGAAAATGATCATTTACGAAGAATTAAATGCATCAAAAAATGTGAAGTGAGTCTGAATAAAGAGAGAAGGAAGGAACCATTTTTTGACTCAGATCACAGTTTGGGTAACATTCATGTTTTCCACCTCAATCCAGAAATAAGACATTGCTATGATAAACTCTGCTCAGAAATCTTCTCCTCCATTAACTTGAATGTATCAGAAAATGTGCATGTTGTGTTGGAGGTCTGCATGGCTGCTAGAAGATTATCTGTGATATCTGTTCTTAGCAAACAGCAGAATATTCCAAACTCCAGTTATATTATCTGCACCTGGCAAGAATCACTTTCATTTCAATACATCACTGCCAAACAGAGTGACATAAAACATGCACCTTGCTGAGCTGTGAGACTGGCATGTTGCTATTCATCCTGCAGCCTTTCATGGTCTTACTTCTGTTTTTAGCAGTGCTTTCATTCTTTTTATCCATTCTCTTATGCTAAGACAGGTTATTTCCAATGCATGCCAAAAACAGAACTTCAGAGGATTGAACTTAATGAATTTGAGTGGAATCCAATTAATTAGTTCACTCCAGAAATTTAAAAGGATAGGCTCTCAAAACATGGAAACTATGCACACAGTCCCTTTGAAAATGAAGCATTTTATTTCTTAAATGCAATATCCTTTGCATTGATATTTAAAAAAAAAGAAGCCATTTGAAAACACTGTTTTCATTTTCAAGTTAGCTTATATGAAAAGAGAAAGGCAGAAAAAAGAAAAAAAAGAAAAAAGAAAAAAAAGAAAAGCAATATCCAAATTCATCAAACATTCCCAGCCAATGATGAAGTTTCAGATAACAAAAAAAAAAAATTGGCAAAAAAAGAAAAAAATTAGTTTCTAGAATGAAGAACTTCTTTAAAATGGCACATTTTTCAACTCATTTTCCCCTTGGTATTTCCTTGTGTCTGTAAAGAAGTAAATCCCATATTTGCTCAGCTCTGCATCATTCAAGCAATATCCCTATTGTTGCTGTTATTTTTGGTACCCTTTCGTAAACTGACACTGTGTTTTTTAGCAGTTTACTCAGATGATGGCATCTTATCCTTCTTATCCCTCCTCTCTCAGTCTGGCCAACTAATCAGCACCCAGCCTTATTTTTAGTACTTGGCACAGCTTTGTACCTTGGTACGTGACATATAAATTTAAGGACAAACAAACAAAATGAGCAGAACACCTACCAGTTACATTGGTTGTATTTAACTAGCTCCATTTTCTTCTAAAAGACAAGATATGTGAACAAATGACCAGTGCGGATGCTCTTTGCTTTGCTAATCCTCATCTTGAATGGCTTTTCTCTATGGCCATCAATTCACAGCAGTTCTGCCCCCAGATATTACTCTGACCTACTATCTGAAATGAAAATCTTGATATTTACTGCTCCATATCTTCTGCTTTCCTCTTTCTGCTGATTCAGAGAAGGACAGATTTAGAGGAGCTGAGGTCCCAGCAGGAGAGATATCCACCTCTCCAGGCTCCTTCCAGGCAGATATTAACTCGGCAGAAGTCAGAATTATCCCCACTGAGTTTATTCCTGCGGACACATCTGCAAGGACAAAAGAGAAAGGCAAGTACAGCCTGCACTAACTCCACTGTAATTTGTAGCGCTCCCTCTTGCTGTTCGTGGCTGTTGGGATTCAGTGCTTCTCACCAACATGCAGAACAGCAAATTTTCCTCCCTAAATCTGGCTAGACTGTGGCTAAATCTGGCTAAATCTGGCTAGGATGCAGAGTGTTCAGTACCAGCAGTGGGAGTTCATTTTCAAATATTGCCTAGGGAAGTTGAATTTACCACTAATGAACAGACTTCCAATCATTATCTAAACAGATGTTGGAAGACTGCAAGAAGATTGGTTTTGGTTCAGAGCATGCCCTTTGGGACACATTACTGATAGAGTTTATCCTATGTTTGCAAGTCTAATCTTTACAAGTCTGATCTGTGCATGTGTAATCTCCAGAGGCAATTCCTACAAGAGGTGGCCTGGGCACACCTTCCCCCAGACCAACTCTGGAGCTGTCACTGTCTGTTAGGGGATCCAAAGGACCCGCAGAAAAAGGTAATTTTTAAAATTTTTCTAGTGATATGTAATTAGTGAAGTACTGGAACAGGTTGCCCAGAGAGGCAGTAGATATCTCCATCCCTGGAGACACTCAAGGTCAGGCTGGAGAGGGCTCTGAGCAACCTGCTCTAGCTGTAGGTGTCCCTGTTGGACTAGAGGACCTCTAAAGGTCTCTTCCAACTCAAACATTTTCTATGATTTTATGATTTCATGAAAATTTCAACTTTCCAGTCTGAGAGAGTGACAGACAGGACTCCAGAATCCAGAATCTTTCCTTTGAGGAAAGCAGAACTGTTACTGATTGGTCTGTCATGGCAGCCAAGCTCTCTTAGAACTATTTTGTGAATAAACCATGAATAAATCATGTACATGCCTTAGTCTGAGCACAACTTATTGCTCGGTGGAAGATATATCAAATTAAACATTTGAAAGCTTGTAAAAATTTTTTTGTTGTTTCACACTTAATCATTGTCCAGTATGTAAGAACAAGAGGTTTGGGCTGTATTTTCTGAGTTAGCTAAGAGAGAAGCTGCTGACTTCCTATTTCTTCTCTCAGCTAGGTTTGAACATTCTTGAAAAAAAAAATTTAAATATGAAAGGTTAAAGGGGGTTGCAATGTACTGTCTGCAATCCTATTTGACTTGCATTTTAGATATTCATAGGGATTTCTCTCTTTATTGAGTATCTTCTCCCACTTCTCTTGCTGTCTTCCTTAGTGCTATAATAAAAGTCGGAGGTCAGTGGCTGGGGCAATGACTTAGAAATAATGAGAGTCTTCAACTGTTGAGAACGTGGTATGTCAAACAGTTGTTTTATTTTTTACTTTATAGTATGTGAACGATTAACATTTCTACAAGAGAGAGGAAATGGAAGAGAGAAGAGAGAGCTGCCCCAGCTGGGAGAAATGTTGTTCTGTTTAACTGAGAGATGTCCAGAGGAATTTGAGTCTTACGGTTGCTACTGTGGCAAGGAAGGAAGAGGGCATCCTATTGATGCTCTGGACAGGTGTGGGCTCTTCTGTAATCTGCCATTAGTTGTAGGTAGTAAGAGTACTTACAACCAGCCAAGCCTGGTGTTTGCTTCTTAGTTGTCCTTAATGATCTTAAGGGCCTTTTCCAACCAAAAGTATTTCATGATTCTATGGTATTCATAGTCAGACCATGCTTAATATAATCCAAACCCATCACCCAAACCAAGGAAATCTCCCTAAAAGCAGTTCATTTTCAAACAAAATTGTTCCTTGAGTGGAAATCATTACAGCTGGAGCCATATCGAGTCCAAGCACGGCTCTGAGTGCACAGCACACAGAATTTTCCTGCACTTTTACACAAGTAAGACTACCCGTGCATGATAAAAACAGACATTGAAGCTAGTCAGTGCACTGGGTAATGATGTGTGGTTTTCAGATTCTCAGCCAACAGTATCTGAACACCTCAAGCTACTGCTACTTCACAGATCTTGAAGAAATGAACAAGGAATTAGGAAAGGACTGCAAAAGTAAATACAGGTGTTTTTTGCTATTTTTGACTTTACGGAAAAGATTTTTCCACGAAATAAAAACAATATTTTCGGTTGTAATAGATACTGAAAAAGAAATGGATAAAATAAATTGTGAATATTGTGTGATGTAAGAAAAAGAAATACTTTTCAGTTAGCCCTGCTCTTTATTTTAGGTGCTGCTTCTCTCATCAATGCTGTGTGGAACAAGTTAAGAAACTTGGATGTCCTGCAGAAAGAAGTTCACAATCTGAAGTTGTGTGCTTTGATCATACTCCAAAATGTAGGTTTGAGTTATAGACATTACTCATCTTTTCATACTCAGCATATGAAATTATTACATGCTGAATACAACCATGCCTATAGCATGGTACAGAATGGAGACAGAATTTGATTGCAAAATGTCCTCAATAGCTACGCCTAAACCAGGTTTTTGTCCTAGCTGAGATCACGGTTATTACGTCACTGTGCTTGATGTGACCAGGTCAGGATAAGAATTGCATTCGGACATTTTTGACAGGAGACAAAGAACAGCTGTTGTTGCTTTTATTTGCACAAGTCCACCTAACGTCAGCCACAGCTCCAGGCACTCAACACCTTGGCAGCAGGTATATTTAAGTGGTTAAAGGTGAATTTGGAAGCTAAAATTCAAGGAAAAATTGGTAATTTTAGTCAAGATCTCATTTAGCACTGACAAATTACACATCACTAGCTGTAACTGCTCTTAAATATTCATTTTAAAATTTCTCTTTAAGGTATTGGTTGGAGCTTGTGTGAAAAACTCCTATGTGCTTGTGACCAGACAGCAGCCGAGTGCATGGCCTCTGCTTTCTTCAATGAAAGCCTTAAGTTTCCACATGCTCAAGCATGCCAAGAGGAGAAAACCTCGTGTCGAGGTGGCCCTTATGAATGGCCTTCAGTCAGCACAGAACCAGGGGCCGGGACCTCCAGCTCTGAGGAGAGCAGCGAGGAGGAAGATTCCCTGCGGAGAAGAGCATGGAGAGAGACGCGCCGTCCTCCTGGGAAGCCCAGGGGCGGGCAGCACAGGGGCAGATAGTTAGCTATGGCCACCTGTGTGAGAAATGGCACTGGGAATTTCACAGCCAGCCTCGTGTACCTTACTCCTTTTTGTCACTCTGCAATTGCAACTGCCTTACTTTTCCAGCAATAGACTAGATAGTGAATGTTAAGATGCATAACTTCCTTTCATAGGGAAGTCACTGCAGACCGCCTATGCAGGCCAGCTATTACTGGAAATAACTGACAGCACTCTGCACAACTTCATTTGATTTCTGATCAAAACTCTGATTTTTGTTCTGATCAAAGATTGATTTTTGTTAATCATGTAACTAGTTCAGACCAGATCTTGCTAATGGTGACTGCATATTTCAGCTTTTTAATTAAATTGATCTGCAATTACTCCAACTCGTTCTGCACATTCTTCCTTTATAGAGCAAAGCAGGAAACACCCAGAAGAAAAGCTACAGTAGTTACATGCAAATGCATTCCTTCTTCCCTAACTGAAAGTTCCAACCCAGCGTTTCTGCTGGTCAGACAGGTCAGGGTAGAAAAAAAGAGTATTTCATGTCCCAAAGTTATGTATTATGTAGTTATCTCCAGTTCTCAGAGATTTAAGGATTATAGAATCATAGAATTGTTTGAGCTGGAAGGGAAGGGACCCTTAAAGGTAATCTGTTTCAACTCTCCTGCACTGAACAGGGAGGGACACCTACAGCTAGAGTAGGTTGCTTAGTGTCCTGTCCAGCCTCACCTTGAAAATCTCCAGGGTGGATGCAGCATCCACCACCTCTCTGGGATCATCTAAAACTAATGCACAGTACCTAATACAGAGCTAGAATAACGTTGGGATATTTTTCTTCCCCTTATTCCTGCTTTCAACTACAGTTTTGCTTCAAGGACTTTCTTGGCCAAATTCACCACTCAAAATATTCTCTCATGTCATTAGTGATAGGACCAGAGGGAATGGCTTCAAGCTACGGCAGGGGAGATTCAGGCTGGACATGAGGAAGTATTACTTTTCAGAAAGGGTGGTCAGGCACTGGAATGGGCTGCCCAGGGAGGTGGTGGAGTCACCGAGCCTGGGGGTGTTCAAGGAAAGGCTGGATGTTGTGTTGAGGGACATGGTTTAGTGGGAGCTATTGGGAATAGGTGAACGGTTGGACTGGATGATCTTTTAGGTCTTTTCCAACCTTGGTGATTCTATGATTTACCAGTCACCAGACAACAACAGTATAAAGGGAAAGGGAAGCATGTATTTCCTTTTTTACTTGATAAGGTGTTAATTTAGACACTGCTTCAATCATAGCGTATTGCCACAAGGACTAAAATAGTTAAATTTCACTATATCAACAAAGCTAGGAAACCACTGAATAAAAACAACCAGGTTCAAAATCGCTAGCAGCCTTATTACTTGTGTATGAAAGACTTACACAAAAGTACTATCAAGCTTTCCCATTGGATTTTAGCCCTACCCTGGAAGCATTCAAGACCAGGTTGGATGGGGCCCTGTGCAGGCTGATCTGGTGGCAGGCAGCCCTGACAGGGGTTTGGGCTGGGTGGGCTCTGAGGTCCCTTCCAACCCAAGCCAGTTTATGATTCTATGAAATCATGTTTGATTGTTTGCTCCCACACACCTAGAAACAAATCAATTATTTATTTGAGAACCAAATTGTACCTGTGTCACCTTGTCCTGGAACCAGGGAGGCTTCTAAAAATTCTTACACTTAATGCTCCAGTCTTCTCAACATAAGCAGACTTAATTAATGGAAAATATATGCAAGAGCAAAATGAAAATTCTATAAAACATTTTTACGGAGATAAATGCTTTCCAAATTTCCTCCCTTTACAACCTCCCCATGGAACAAAAAATGTCCACTAACATTTCTTTGAACAAAAAGAATTGCTATAAACTGTCGCACTGATTTGGCTGTCCCTAGAAGTCTGAATTTCTTCTTTATAATCCTGCTTTAAAGAGTTTAACTTTGTCATAAAAGTATTCATTACAGATTCATGACTGCAACCTAATGCTGGATATAGAAGTGCTACCTATATCCCTCCATTTCATGAAGTACTTAACTGGACCATTTAACTTGGATGCCATGCAAGCTGAAACAATGGCAACAGCAGATTAAAACATAAAGGAATGTTCTTGGACATTAACACAATTAGAAGTAATCAGCACATTAAACCTGTGGTTTGTGATATTCCCCCCTCAAGACTTTTCCTGGGAAATGTACAAAGGATGAAAGCAGTGCTCATCCATTGCCCAGTGCTGAGGATGGATTTGCTTTAAGCTGACACAGTTACTTATTCCAGAGTTGGAACTGTTCAGGTATAGGTTGCTATTATTACAGTGGTAGGAGACTACTCTGTACTTTACAGCAGTTAGAAATAAAAATGATAATGAAAAGATCAGATAGCTAATTAGTTGAAGTAAGACAATATGGCCTTTAAACAAGTGAATGAAGTGCATCACTGCTTAATAAAAGCACAACTCATCTCTCTGATTAATGAAAGCAGTGCTGCTGCTTTGAATCTTGCATTTAAAATATGCATGAGAAAGAAAACACACCAATTGTTTCTTCTATTAGAAGACAGTATTACAGTCACGGTAATGCATCAATACAAGCATATATTTGCTCAGAAAAGTGTATATTCATTCACATCATCTAATTTCAGATATAAAAATGGATCATTTGAGTCATAGAATGGTTTTGGCAGGAAGGGACCTTAAAGATCATTGAGCTCCAATCCCCCTATTGTGGGCAAGGTTGCCAGGCACTAGATCAGGCTGCCCAGGGTCCCATTCAACCTGCCCACTAAGCTGCATTCATTCTCAGATATGAGCACTGAAATAAATAATAAAAAAAGATTAACAGAACAAAATGAGGGAGAAATCTATTGCAGCTTTTTTTTTTTTTTTTTTTTTTTTTTTCTTCCTTCTAATTGCTAGTCTAGGAGTATTTCCTACATCATTAGATACTGATCTATTTATTTCAATTTTCAAGCTTTTATTTTTTTGTATTGTTACTTTCTCAAATTTTGGTGTACTTCACTGTAGTAATTGTTCAGCAGTTGCTAAAAATGGTTTAATAATGCTGCAACACTTCATGTTTGCAAGAAAAAGGTGCATAAAATAAGGTTTAACTTAAATGTCAAAAAGTTACTGACATTTTAATTGAAAGCACTAAAAATCACATGACACCTTAGAGAATATTTTAAATTCTGATTTTATTGCTTAAATATAGATTGCACAGTGTGTTCTTACATTTACTGAACTGGTTCATTACATACAGTACAGAATATATGACCATCAGAACAAAAGACAAAACAGCCCTACTCTGATTTTGGACAATAGGCTATTTCTTTCTGTCTTTTGAAACATACAGGGATTGTACTTACTTTAAAAGTGACCTGCTACCAAAAAACCCTAAAAATGACATAACGGGAAAGAAAACACAAAGCAAAAGCTGGAATACATTTAAACAGCTGGATACAAGTGTATAAACATTGTGACAGCACTGGATGTATTGCAGATAACAGCCAGTACGCTTATGGAGCTTTAAAGACACGAAATAAGCAATTTTAAACTGTAAAACAGTATCCTTAACTCATTTGGTTTCATTCATTATCTTCATATTACAACAATTACAAAACAATACATTTTACAGTGACTCTCATATTCCAGCTGTCAAAAATGGCCAATGTGAACCAACTACAAACTCAGGGACTTGCTGGATTTCCAGATAGCAAGAAACTGAATATCGTGTGAACACAGTGTTAAAAACTCCTCAAACCCTTCACAACACCTGCACAACACTTGCATTTCCCATATAAAGCTAGTTGGAACTTCAAAAACATGGAAACCTACAGCATAAATGAAAAATATCATAAACAGAATAGAAAATGAAATGCTGAATTTACTTTTCACATGCAGCATTCATGCAACAGAATTCAGTCACTGAAACAATCCTGTATTTACAGCACAGTCTGCATACTGCAAGAGTGCAAACAGAAGTACATTCTTTATTTCTTATTCTTTAGACTCCTTATTTTCTTTTTGTACAAAAGTGCACAGTGTTATTCTTAAAAAAAATGACAGTGGATAAGTGTTTTACATTTTATCCATAGGTTAGATAGGTTACTCTTTAAAAAATTACACTCTTTATATAGGCCAAAAAACTACTGTCTTACATTAAAAAAAAACCCAACAAAACAAACAACGAAAACCAAAAACTGAAAACTATAAGCTACAGTGGTAACGAAGTCTATTATGTGTAGACTGTGGTCTGATCAGGCTGATAAGCTGCAGCAGTAAAAATCACAATGGAATGCTGTAGGTAAGGGGCTGTTTCGTCATCCACTAACCGCTGTGATTTCACTGTTAAACTGAAAAGAAGGTCTCAATTACCTTTTGAGTTTTGTGAATGCTTTCTGAAGTTCTCAGCATGTTATCTCATAGGTTTAAGTAGCTGAAATTTCTCTCATGTTGTGTGCCATCAGGTTTTTAAAAGTAGCCTAGAGGAATAAATGCTGTAGTACAGCTCAAATATCAAACAGTCTGTTTTAAAGTGGGTTTGTAAATGGCCCAAAGTCAGCAATTTAGCTGCCCTGCCCATCAGAGAGCAATCATCCAGCTCTTAGAATTATGCAATCATAGATTTATTTTGATTGGGACTTTTGAATGTCATCTCTTCATGCCCCTACTCAAAGCAGGGCTAACTGAAGGTAAGCACTTTGTTCACGGCCCGTGTTCACTGTTTATATATACTGCAGGCTACCTTAAGTGTCTTGCATTTAATACAGACATTTTTGTGTCAGTTCAGATTCATATAGACCAAGGGACTTCAACTTTACAACTCATGGCAACAACTACAGTTGTTTTGTTTCACCTGCAGAATTCAGTGAGTCACAAACAGCCTTGGCAGTTATCAATAAAAGCTGAAGGATCTATTGGATTGGTTTTCTTTATTTTCACTTCAATAGTACACTCAGATACATAAACCTATGAAAGTTAGCACATTTTCCTTATTTCTACAAAGATTTGCGAAATGAAACAAAAATGAACAAACATATGCATCTCTAAAAAAATGCTTTTGCAACTCTTGGTCTTTAAATGGTTTCATTCAGTTTTCTTTCAACTTCTAAAACATCACTAAAAAGCTGTAATAAACGACAGAGAAATACCTCATAGAATATAATTGTAATCTCTGCATTTATGACTTAAAATGCCCTCAGTTTATTCTCTGCTATACTAAATATACTTCTCATGTATTTATACTAAAGCAGACAGAATAAAATAGTACTGCATTTTCAAAAGTACAGTCTGTAAACTATAAACTTTAAGATGTGAAAAATATTGCACAATTCAGTGTTTCAAGAGATTTCTCCTGTCTTTATGCAAAGCAGTAATTTTCACAGCATGAAACACAGAATATATACTAGCTGTATATATCTAGAGGCGTATTGTATGATGCATCAGAAATACTTAACAAGTGTCCAGTCATCCATTTACTATACTTGAACACATGTAAAGTATTGTGTTTTGTTGTTCTGCTTTTTTTTTCCTCCTTTCTCTCTTAGAAAAAGAACAGGTTAATCAACTGCAACAGCAGGAACAAAAGGCAGTTAGGCCAGCACTCCACTGTTACATATATGATGATTTTCTTTCAATATATGACTCAGGTGGAGAAGAAAAAAATAAGAAGGTAAAAGCATCTATTAGGTTCCTCTCAATTAAAAAGAATTAACATATTAAAGCAACTTACAAATGAAAGGAATTTACAGAAAGACTAACTGATTGAATAATTGGATTAATATATGTGAAAAAACAAGTTTTATATATGACATTTATGTGTACTCATACATGAAAATGAAAAAATGTGATAAATGAAAACCTAACTTTAACCGGAAAACCAGACTTACAGAAACTGAACAGATTCAAGAGTTTGGCTAAAGAAATCTGGTTTTGGCTTGTGTTCATCACTATTCTAAAATCAGCTAAAAAGAAAAACAATAAAATTTGAGAACTCATCTTGTTCTTTCTATTGTACTCTACTCTAAATAATGTCCAGCAGACTTCAGAAGACACTTAATACACACAAAGATCTGGAAACTTCATCTCATAGACTGGAACAGACTGGTAATGAGCATGTCCAGCAGTAATCGTCATCGTTCCTGAGGGGCTAGGTGGAGGTCTGTGTAAGAAGAATGATCATTATCACTTACAGTAATACAGATAGCTTTTTTTTTTTTAACCTAATAGTTGAGAGAAAAGTCAACTACTGTTTTGTTTTCCTTCACAGCAGGTGTTTTATCCTGATCCATTATCATGTCTGAATTTTTTATCAAGGTTCTTTTCTAAATCAACAAATCACTGATGTTATAGCATTATGAAAAGTACACCTTGGTGTACTGATAGAGTCGGCTGAGTATGAGCCAGCAGTGTGCCCAGGTGGACAAGAAGGCCAATGGCATCCTGGCTTGTATCAAGAATGCTGTGGTGAGCAGGACCAGGGAAGTCATCCTGCCCTGTACTCGGCACTGGTGAGGCCTCACCTTGAGTATTGTGTTCAGTTTTGGGCACCTCAGCACAGAAAGGACATGGAGGTTCTGGAGCAGGTCCAAAGTAGGGCAACAAGGCTTGTGAAGGGCTTGGAGAATATGGCCTATGAGGAGAGACTGAAGGAACTGGGGCTGTTTGGTCTGGGGAAAATGAGGCTGAGGGGAAACCTTATTGCTCTCTTCCAATATCTAAAAGATGCTTACAACGAGAGCAGGGCTGGTCTCTTCTCATTGGAGACAGGATGAGGGGAAATGGCCTCAAGTTGTGCCAGGTTAAGTTTAAGTTGGATATCAGGAAAAACTTCTTTACAGAAAGGGTTGTTAAGCACTGGAATAGGCTCCCCAGGGAGGTGGTTGAGTCACCATCCCTGGATGTGTTTAAAAACCATTTGGATGTTTAAAAACCGTTTAGTGGAGGGCTGTTAGAGTTAGGGTAGGATGGTTAGCTTGTGGTTGGACTCGATGATCTTTAAGGTCTTTTCCAACCTGAGTGATTCTATGATTCTATTAAAATGCATTTTATTACTTATATTATTTACACCGCACAACAGATGTGCAAGAACTCCCAATAACAACTGTTCTGTATGATTTTTGTACTATTTTGGTCGTTCAATTTCTAATTTCTCAAACAGATTGGGAAGAAAGCTCTGGGAAAACAACCACATTCCTTGATACTACTGATATATGTATAAATAATAAAAACACAAACATGTTTTTAACTTTTAAAATGTAACATAATAACATAAATGGTCTTAACATCTCCAGAACTTGGTCCAGTTAAACTCTTGACAAATTCAATTCAACAATTAAAAATTGGAAGAGTTAGAAGAATTTCTTGATGTTCTTCACTACATAAAGGACTCAATAACAAGAATATCAAAGTAAGTGTTTTATACAACTGCTTTCAGTTATGCATGTTTAGAACACTACCACATTGCTGCCTAAAAGTAGTCACAATTGCTTCATAACTCAGTTTTTATTCACAATATTCTTCTTGCATAAAGTCTTACCGAATAGTGAGTTCCAGTATCTGGGCGAGTCTATCATGAAGCAAGTTTGCCTGGAAAAAAAAATTAAAAATTAATTACTGAATCTTGAGCAGAGTGAAAATGAACATGTCAGGCTACACACTGTATTGCACAAATTCTACCCGGCAAATCTAGAAAGCACTTCCTTTTTAATTTCCCACTGCTGCAGGGATTCTGAGCCTTGAAGAGGCATGTGAAGTTAAGTGAGCCTACCTTAAAGCACAAGGCAAACTTTGTTGTTGAAGGTAGAAGGTACACATTTAATTATTTAAGAAAAAAATAAAAAAATAAAAAAAAAATTATAAGTTCTGTTTACTGTTTATCCCAGAAGGAAATAAGGATGGATAAAGAATCCAGACTTCAAAGATAGTAAAGATAACCTTAAGGTCAGGGGTGAATAAGATCTCCGTTCCTTTTAAAATAATGTAGAAGCAACAAAAAACACATTTTAAATAACTGGAATTTCCCATACAGACAATTGATATTACAGAGACAATAGTTGAAGACAAATAGCTGAATACTACACTTCAATAGCAACAGCAGCAGTGACATACATAGAAACACAGAGCACCCTTAGTCAGCACACCTCTATTAATGCTTGTCCTAACATCTTCAACAGTACATAACACGTTTCAGAAACTTACCTTGGTTTCACACTGTGCTGCGATTTCTTCAAATGGTGCTTTTTGGAACTTCTCAATCACAAGACGCCTTTTTTCTTTTTCCTGTTCTTCAAGTCCATTGTTATCTTTAAAAAAAAAAAGAAAAAAATACAGACAAGTGTAATTTTGTCTCTCAAGTACGAGCAATTTGAACCTCTAAGCGTTTTGTCTTCTTTTACACTGTATTTCTAACTTTCAAACATGCACCAGAAAAGCAAACAAGCAACCACACGCAAGCACAGTGTCACTGCTTCTAAAGCAAAATGCTGATACAATTTCAGGGAGCTCATTTGAGGATGCCAGTTTTACTCTTTTTAATATGCACTTTAACCACCAGTCAAGGCTTCCTGTTGTTTCATCATCTGGTCTCAAGACTCCACTTCTGATGCACTGCACCCAAGTCTCTTCCTTCAAGAGAAGAGGGCAATATCTGCCCTCCCAGCATCATACAGACAGCTGGGCAGGATTTATTTTTGAACAGAATTTGGAATACAGGCCAAGCAAACCTACAAGCTGCTGGAACTTTTCAGCATCTAACAAATTTTTGTACTTCAGCAACTGGTTAGTTTTGGAAAACTGTCAGATTGAATTATTGTTTAAAATGTTACTTTATCTATTGTTTAAAATGTCAATGTTCAATCCACATTTTTGACAGAAGTTTGGTAAACTAGACTGTATAACTACTCAAACAGTTCTCTTATTTCTTAACTCCATGAATTCTACCAGCTGAGTGTTCTTGACATCTGCAATTATATCTTACAATCTATTTCCTGAATGCACTGAAGACTTTGAAAATCTACCAATTGAAATATCTCATTATTTCTATTATTTCTATATTTTCTATTATTGCCTAAAAGGGCAAATTCCATAGAAAAGCATTTCCATATGGTTTCACTCAGTCACATGAGTTTCAGAAAATGAATTCAAAAATTATCAAGATCCTATTTCAGAAACTTAGAAATAAATGGCTGAAACTTTAAATCAGCTGACTTGCTGATAAAAACAAACGTAATATTTTAATTATGTTATTCAGACAACACATTTTCTCTAGTAATTCCACAGTAACCCAGAACTATGCTACTAAATATAATCGTAATAAATCTTACCAATTGCTTTCTTCAAAGCTTCAAAGGTGATTTCTTCTGTATTATCAATCTAAAGACAAAAGTAAAAAAAACAAAAACAAAAAAAATCACCCTTAAACCTCACGCACCACAAACTTCTAAAAGCTATGGAACAGGGTAACTACTGAAGGACAAAAGATCCACTTTTTTTTCACCATATAAAGTTACTAATAGTTTTATCTGGAGTTTCTGCAGCAAACAGGCCTCTAATTCTCTATTGCTAGTCACTGGAATGGTCAATATTTCACAAGAAACTGTTATTTTTCTACATTCAGAACTGATGCTTGCCAGCTTTGCCTACAAACATTGGAAAAACAAAAGCTGACCATTTACTAACCTGTTTTTATTCACAAACAACAGATCAAAATAATCACTCAGGCCAAAGTTTTCAAGAATCTTTCCTAAGAATGACTGAGAAAAATTTTAGTGAATAACAAAAGCTTTGGAGAAGGACTTGAATTTTGGCAGAACTATTCTTTGGGCCAGGAATAGCCTGTGGTGTTTCTATACTGATATCTCAGAGATGACTCTTAGGCAGCTCCTGAGAATAACAAAAACTGCTTCCTAAAATTAGTTGAACAATAAAATAAGAGTTGGTAGTTGATTTGTTCATTTACCAACATGAATATCCATTTGGTTTCTACTTCATTAGGAATTGCTTGGGACCAAAATATTACCAAAGATGCACAAACATTTATCCAGAGAGTTCCAGCCTACATATCTTTGCGTTTTGCTTCTTTACACAGTGCTTATGTACGAGATAGACTTTCTTAAAGTGAAAACACTGTGACAGTATCAGGAGAGAATGCTTGGATGAGAGACCAGTGCACAGCTGAATATGTTAAAGCAGTATACGAAGAAAACAACACAATATCATCTTTAGTATCATTAGCCCAAAGCAATTAGGAATAATAATAACAATGAAAAACAGAAATTATTTGTCAGGTAATCCTAAAAGAAGCTGTCCCTGGTCATTTTGGAGGAGTTGGACAACATGACCTTTCAAGGTGCCTTCCAATTCAAAAGATTTTACGACTCTGAGATATTTTCATAGAACAACATTTAACACTGCTAAAATTATCAAACTCTAGAATTTCTGATAAAACATAATTCAGAGGTTGTTCCTTCCTCCAGCATCAAATACGGTGCCTTAAGATATCTTGTCATTATCATACCTTATCCTCTGTGCTGTTGCCAGGTAGAATATCGACCTGAATAGATACTGTATCCACAATGCTTTTCCTCCTGGAGAGTCTGTCCTCATCTAGAAAAAACAAAACAAAACAAAACCAAACACACACTAAATAAGCAGAGCTCACTTTATGCATAACAGCTGAAAGATAAATAAGTTTCTACACATCAGATGCAGTTTTGTTTCTACATGCTATTTAATAACCCTAGACCATCTACTTTATCATTTGCATTACTGTGTAAAAAGATCCGTTTCCTGTTTAATTATTCAGTCAGAACAGGAAGAAAAATAATCTCTTAATTGCGCCTTTTCCCTCCCAGTCTAAATCCTGAAAAAAAATTTTCTCTCTACTTAATTTCTAGAAACATTCAGCAAGTCACTCTGATAAGTTTTTAAAGCAACTGCAGATCAACTATGCAGATAGTAAAAGGAACATAATTTCATTAACGTGGAAGATTGTGATCAAGTGATCCATCATTAGATAGATTTTCCTTTTGTGACTTCATTCCAGAAGGCTGACACCAAGTAATCATTTTCCACTTTTGACACATTAACGTAAGACAAGAAAAGCCAAAAATAGATTTAAAGACGTGCCACGAGGAACCTCTGACTAATGGAGATACGAATACCCTGAGTTTCATGGACGTCACTTACAAAGCCACAAATTGCTATGTCACATTTTAGATTTCAGCTGAGATGATGACAACGGGAAGTGGCCCTTTTTATTTTTATTGTAGAGTCAGAAGTGCCTAAATGCGCTTGATACTAAGATGAGGATAAGGAGAATAGCAGTAATACGCTCCCTCCAGATGGCAACTTATTTTGCTTCTCTGTTTAAATCACTGTGCAAAACACTTCTGTAATGCAAATATTGAGTATGATCAGAGTTCATTCCAGCAAAGCTGAACATACTTGGCTTTTATAAATCAAGTTTCTGAAAAGTTATATAAATGAAGTGTCATTTTAAGAACAAGAGGCTGTGAATGAACAAGCTCAATGAAAAACAACTGAGATCTAGCTACCTTTGCCAGGTTCTAAGAGGCCCTGAGCATGTGAAGCAGCGTTATGAAGGACTTAATTTTTAATCCCTGATGGCTAAACAGGTACACATCTGCACACACAGAGACGAAAGCACCTCAAACCATGATGGTTAAATGCAAGACTGAAGTACATTTTGGCTGCCATCTTGTTGCCTTCTCTTGTAATTGACACGCAAACACCAGAATGCACCTTTTTTGTGATGATTTTGTTTAGAATTCATCGTCGATGGATGCCTAACTATTCTTGTCTGGCAAGTATTCATTCTATTCTAACATGAAGGTATTACGCGGGCAAAAAATTCTATAATTTGCAATGTTTCTGTTAGGTTTTAATGATGTAAGATTAATCTTCACACACACATGTAAAAGATCCTGGGGACAAAATAGCAGTGGGAGAGACCCCAAGAACCCCTCAGGCTAGGGGTGACACTCACCCAGAGGGGTGAAGAAAGGGCTCTGAGGTCACATCACTGACAAAGTAGGAAGTCATTGCTTGGGACATGAAGCACAATATGAGATGCTGGGAAAGAGGATCTTGGGATTGCACAAAACTTTGTGGGATTTCTACGGCAAGAACCAAGGGCAGGGAGAAAGAGGATTGAGATAGCGTGGGAAGGAACAAGCATGGGAAAATAGAGGGAAAAGGAGATAAGGTCATCAATCTCATGTAAACAGGATGTTGGTCTGTATGAACATCTGGCCATACTTAGCCTTATCAGTGCAATCTGTTCTGTCTTCCCACCCCATTGCTAACTCCTCCTGGTTGAAGAACACTCTTCTCTTTGTATAGGTGTGTACTCTGAAGTCTGAATACAGCAAGTGGAATGAGGACACACAGCATCAGTGTATGACCACAAAGGAATATCAAGCTGGACAGCTCAATATTGACCTCTGTAAGCAAACTCAAGTATGTCTGTTTGTCCTGAGGGGCAGGCAACTGGAGGAACTGGCTACAGAGGGACCAAGAGATCCAGGCCAACTACATACATGATGGAGCCTAGGGGTTAGTGGAGATCAGTATGTGTGTTGTTGGGTGCAAAGGAGACCTGCATCAGCAGCTGGACAGGGCCTTTAGGCACTGGGGCACACACCCAGATGCCAGCTACTAGGGAGACTGGGAAGGGGGATCCAGTGGTGGCTAGACAGTGTCTAAGCCCAGTTACTGGAGAGATCCACACAGAATCACAGAACCAGACTTTGGAAAAGACCTCAAAGATCATGTAGTCCATCAACTCATCCCCACCTTGCCCACTAAACTATGTCCCTCAGAGCCACATCTTAGCATTTATTGACTCTACCACCTACCTGGGCAGGTGCTGTTGCACCCTAAGCAATTGGCCTAAAAAATAAGTTTGCCTCAAGATGCAACTTGACGTGATTTACAGTTGTCCGACATTCAAGATATAGACTACATAAGTTTATAGAAATTGGGTAAGAATTTGAGAGGAAAAAAAATGGCTTCACCTAGAGATTCATTTACGTTTGTAGAGGAGTACAAAATGACAAAATGTTTACAGGAATCAAGTTTTCAGGGTAAACAAAGTGCTAAAATCCCTATCCATCATCCTTTTCACTAAACTGATTAAGATATCTCACTTCCTCACAGACTGCTCTCTAAAATGACAGCATTATGCTAGGAATGAAACAGATCTTCCCAGTTAAGTGTTAAGTCCCTTTCCACATGCCTTTCCACAGCAGAAGTGTAGTAGAATGCCTGCATGAGGAATATAAACAAACTGTGCACCTAGAGACAGGATTTACTTTTTATTTCTCATTTACAAAACAGAATCTACCCTACGCTCAACTCCTGTATTTACAATTCAACATACTACTGGGAAAGACTAAAAATATTGAAGCATAAAAATATGTGGTAAAATCTTCATTTAACTTGACATTGTTCATGTAGAAATTAAATTGAATTAAATAGAATTTATTACAAATTTAAATAAATAACTGAATGAAAGTGATTAAGATAGCAATGCATTCACTCACCCTCATATTTCATTAGAAAATACCCTCAGCTTTATAATAATCTACCACAGAAAGAATCATCATTCTGTGAGCTGTTGGCACCTTCTTTCAACTTTCAACTAAGTTCTTGCAATTTCACTCAGAGGTAACTGGCACCATCACAAAAATGACACCTATGGCCTACTATCTGTTAAGGTAAAGAAAATAGGAAGCTACCATAATTTAGAGTTCTAAATTGAGAATAAACACAAAAGGCAAACCTTGCAGCTTCACACAGGCATACTAGGAAGGAGATAAGCAAAAAAAAACAACAACAACAACAACAAAAAAAAAAAACCAGAAGGAGACACTAAAGGCTAAGCAATTTCTGGCCTATTTGTCTAAAAGCCTTCTAGAAGCATTTTTTTTTCTTTTGACGGGGCACATCCTATCAGTGCACACCACAGCTAGCAGGAGAGCAAGATGACCTACTACTCATTTTTACCTTTTGACTTGTGTCTGCATTTGTGATATTTTCTGCCTAACGAAAATAGAGCTCAATTAATATATACGTATATGGAGAAAAATAGTTAAGTGTGCATTTAAACATTGGCTTTCCCTCCCACTAAACAAAGAAGAGAACGAGGTACCAGAAGTATGTCCTTCAAACTGATAAGAAAAACCAACAGGAAAGCAGTGAGAGGACTTGAATCTCTGTACATTATTAAATGCAACATCATTAAAATTTACCACTAAGTTTGACCTTTTTCTCATTGCTCAAAAAGCTGTTAAGCGGGTGTTTCTTCTACCTGAGCTCACTTAACCTTGTTAGTGTTAGAACCATCAAGGTTGGTGTTCCTGTGTAACAATGTATTTTAGGAAGGTATCAAAAAAAACTTTAGTAAGGTCATTTAGACACAAATGCATCTCATGTTATATAAGAGGCTTAACACAATTTGCTGATCAGGCCATCTATCTTTCTCATTCCATTCTCACTCAAAAGACAGTAAAAATTTGAAAACATAAAACATAACATTTCATTATTCGTTACAAACTTTTCTGGAGATAATAAAATATAATGTTAACTGTCGTTCAGATGCCAGAAGAAATGATCTATCAAAAAAAGCAACATTTCCCTTTTTTAGGGGAAAAAAAAAGTCCAGCAAGAGAATGAACAGCTATTTCAGATGTGTCTCAGAATATATCACTGGTTTGCAAAACCAGTCATTCTCATTCCCTCCCTAGCTATCCAGAAAGTTTAATCAAGCGTGTCATTGTCTTTGAACACAACCGAACCATTCTGCAGGCGTGACAGATAGGATATTCACTATCCATATGTGCTGTTTACTTTCCATGTGCAAGGTACAATATAGTGGAATCACAATTTCTTGCTGCGTACTTTGATTTTGCAACAAGTTTATGCTTCAGACTGGTAAGTCCCATAGTCCCATTACAGTAACAAGCAGTTATATAAAGCCAAAAAAACATGTATTGTTAGTAAAAAATAAAATAAGAAAACTCTTAACATATTTTTTCTGTACATTTCTTAACAGGATGTTGAAAACATATCAAGAACAGAAAGTCAAGAATGTCACGTACTATGTAGTCATTAGCATAATATTTATATATAATAGGTAGGTAGTATGAACTTCCACCAATTTTCCTTGGGCATACTTCATTTTAATCATATTTCCTGACACTATGTTAGTAATGGAGGCAAACATAACACTGTTTATTAAATTAACAACTGCTCATTCTTTATAAAGATGTGAAGTAGGCTCAAAAACTTTGTGCCTCACCCCCTGAATTTAAGGAAAAAAAAAAACAAAAAAACAAGGACCAATAGTGAAAACATCATAGCAATAACAAAGTTGCTCATCAGAAAAAAAGAATCTTCAGAAAATAAAATTGTACTATGATTAAACCTCATTGTCAAACAGTCACACTACATTTCATTGGATGTGCTGACAGACAACACCTTAAGAATGCATTATCAATAACCAGTACTTAGCAGTTTTACAACTTACCTGTTACCTGGGGTACGTATGGAACGGACAATCTTTCCACACTGTATCCACTGCCACCTAATGATTCTGCAATCTTGTTTGTCAAGAAAAATAAATTTTTTTCGTGCTTCTCTAATGATTTTGGGAGGCTGTTAAAATATACATTTGAAGTTATTATCTAGCTATACAACTAGTTATTATCTCTGTTATCTATTAAAGATCGGCTAATCGAGTAAAATATTACATTGAATGCAAGCAACCAAAAAAGGGCCAATGGTGATAATCTGATAGAAAGAAAATGTGACCAGTTATACATGAATTGACATAATCTCTGGAATAAGTAAAAAATACAACTCTGCAATATTTTAAATTACTTAACACTTCTGGGTTATCTGAAATACATTTCTCAACTACTCAACATCTCAAGAAAATATGGCCTCCGTTAAATAAAGAAATCTCAGTAAATAAATGGAGATTATTTGTCATTTGTCAGCAATGTGCCCTTGCCACAAAGAAGGTAAATGGTATCCTGGGATGCAATAAGAGGCTATAGCAATGAGAAAATGTTACAGAGGTGATACTTCCCCTCGATTAAGGGCTGCACCTGGAGTACCATGTCCAGTGCTGGGTTCCCCAGTAAAAAAGAGACTGGAGAGCTTTGAAGGAAAAACAACAGCAACAACACAGAATCATCAAATGGCTTGGGTTAGAAGGGACTTCAAAGACCATCCAGCTCTAGCACCCTTAGATCAGGTTGCCCCATCCAAGCTGCCTGTGAATTTGCAGGGATGGGGAACTCACGACTTCTCTGGGCAGCAGCCTGTTCCAGTGCCTCATCAGCCTTCCAGTAAAACATTTTCACCTAATATCTAGTCTAAATTTCCCTTCTTTTAGTTTAAGATCATTATTCCACTGACTGGAACTCTCCTCGTATGAGAACAGTGGAGAGAGCTAAAACTCTTCAGCCTGGAAAAGGCACAGGGAGGAAAACGTATGAATAATTGAAGGCAGAGTGCAAAGACAGCAGAGCCAGACTCTTTTCAGCGGTACCCAGTGCCAGCGAAAGAGGCAATGGGCACAAACTGAAACACAGAAGGTTCCATCTGAATCTGAGGGAACATTTATTTACCATGAGGGTGACCAAGCATGGACACAGGCTATCCAGAGAGGTTGAGCATCTCCAAGGAAGGATAAAATCAAACTTGGAGGTGGTCTTCGGCAGAGTGGTACTGCCTGAATGTGACTAGATGACCTGCAGAGATCCCTTCCAACTTTACCAATTCTGTGATTCTGGAAATGCATGTTGCTGTGTTGATCCTTAAGCCATACTGCGCAGACCAAAGTATATCTGACTACAATTTAAGAAGTGTCAAAAAATCCAATTTCTTTTACATAGCTTTCTAATGCCTGTTTTTTTTCTGTTACCTAGTATACTACTTAACCTCTTATTGTCCAAATTCACAAGACTTCGCTATTGTACTTCATGATGTGCAAAAGTAAAAGAGAGATTTTACTGTTCGTCAATTAATATTCTGTATCTACTTACTTGCATTTGTCCTTGAAAATTGTTTCTGGCAGAAAATACGATGCTTCCAGACTTCTAGTTTCAATGACCTGAAAAAAGACAAGGCAAACAGTATGGAGTGTTTTCAATACCTACTGCACTCAAAAACTAAAATGCCTTAAAAAATTTACTCCAGCAGATTGTCAGTCCTTCATTAATGCGTATCTCATAGAAAACAAGCCCTTCACAGTTTCTTTTCGCCACAGAAAGATACTGTGGCACCCACTCTTTTAAATAAAAATTCTGGTTCTCATGGTCTTGCCTATGTTGAAAATGTTTATCAAAGTCAGTAAGGCTATAAAGTCTTACACCAGCCAGTGATTTAGATCTTTATCTATGGTAACATGCACAAAATACAACTGTTATAGGAGAGAATAATTCTTTGCATAAATTTGAGTCAGCAAACAAAGCAGATGATAACAAGGAGATAGAAGACAAGAAACAACAATGGCAGACATAAAAACAAGAGGTCAAGAATGCAAGAAATTACTTAAAATAATTTATTTGCTCATTATGTATGCTATACCAAATGACTGATTACTTAACTGTGTGTTACCTTGCTGACATGCTGACAGAAGGCAGGGACTGCAATCATCTGACTCAGAAAGTTTAGATACGCTGCAACCAATGCCATGACACCACAACGATTAAACATTGGTAGATTATCCTCATTGATGATGGCAACGTCCTTAAATATAAAGGACACAATTATATTCTCCGAAGTTGACACGCTTTCTCAAACACCCAGAGGTCAGCAGTAGCAGTAGTTATCACACATCAGCTAACATTTTTATCTGATATGACACAGAATTTAATATCTTTCCCCTTACCCTAGTCTTTCAGCTTACTCTGAGCTAGGTAAATATTATTCTGAAATAGAAGGGTTTGTAGGATGTAACTCCTCTGAAAAGAATTAAATCTACTCAACTTTCTCAAAAAGAGTGTATAGAGTAGTAACTAGTAGCCTTTCTGCCTAACAGTTTCCACTTGTGGATCAGGAAAAATAAGAACGGTACTTTAAAAATTACCCTTCTGAGTCACCGATAAAATATCATAAAGGGAATTACCCAATGCTTCCTAGCATTGCTATTATTTTTTAGATTGCATTCCTTCTTCTCTAGTAAAACTCCTAACAACGTTTTCATCAAATGAGGATATGGTTAAGTGATAGATTTTAAAATTAAGGATGCACTCTGCATTTCAGAAGTTTCATAATGTGGACACACATAGGAGAACAAGGCTAGTCACAGACAGTGAACTGAGAACACAGTAGAAAATCTTGTAAAAATTTTCTTGGCACACACTAGCAATTTTTTTTTGAATGTTTTAATTATAGCACAGATGAAGTCACTAAGATTCAAAGTTTCACTGAAGACTGAATAACATAAAAGAAATGTTAAAGAATAAAGCCTCTCCAGACTGATATAATTTTAGCACAGTAAGATTAAATATCCTGATTTGATAAAAGATCAGGCAGTCAACCAAAGGCTTTCTTCCAGGGCAAGGACTCTCAAAAAATTTAACATGGAACACTGAAGCAAGATTAGAGTTTGTACAAATAACTTATCAATTTGTTAATGAAACTATTGGTCATTCTAGGGGTTTCCCTGCATCTGCTCAACTGGATAAGGAGAACATGTTGTAGAAGTATTTAAACAAATCTGATCAGCTGTACCTTCAACAGTTTATACATTGAGTATATTTGCTTAAAGGACTGATCATATTAGGACTGAATTACTTGATTTCCAATTTAAATATCAATATACAAACAACATACAATATACAAAAAGTACTCACATCTAACTTCACAAATATGAACTATTAACCAATGAACTCAACACTGATTCAGACTCATACCTGAAGAGCAATAGCTAATCGAATAAGATCAATAACCACTTCTTCATTAGCTAATTCAATTGTAATAAGAGCTAGAGATGTATACAGCAGCTCAAAGTTCTTTTGGACATTGTCTTCTTCTTTACAGCCTAAGTAGATGTGTCTGTATAACTGCTGACCGTGCTACAAAGGATGATAAAGAAAAAAATGAGTATTAAAATTCCATAATAATTTAGGTTAGAAAGGATACATGTACTGTAGCCCAACTCCTGACTCAAAGTTTAACTCTGATTTTAGATCAGTTTGGATGGAGATTTAGCAAAAAATAAAAAATTAGAGAAAGCATATCTAAAGATACACACACATACACAAGTACATGAAGACCACTAAGAAGACGACTAGTCTACTACAAAGAGAATGACTTCATTCTAAACTGCACATGAATACTGCACTCTCAGACACTGACATAAATTTCATATTGAAGTATTCAGTATTCGGGAAGATACTGTACATTTGCAAAAAGGAGAAAATAAAAATTAGATGTTAAAACACTCATGTAATTGAGTTTCAAGGGTTAACCATGTTTCCTTGTGTAGACACAAATTTGCGCATTAAGAAAGTCTTCTCGAATAGCAAAGAAATAACATTTTCTAGGAGGCAGTCAGAAGATGCACAAACAGAGGTCTAGTGAAGAACATAGGTTATCTAATGAAAGACCCTAAAATTCAAAAGCAATTTTAATGTCCTCCTAACGCTGTACTTAACCAAATTTCGTTAATAAAATGATTATTTCAATACACACACACACAAATACAGACACAAAGGTAAAGAAGCAGGTTTTATATACAAGACACTACTTAGTACCACTCCAGTATTCTTAATCTGTAGAGGATACAGGTTTATACCAGGTGACACAGATAATTTTCCCCATCTCTGAAAGTACTGGTTCAGCTTCAGAAGGAGGGCAATTGACTTTTAATATATGCTCTTCAAGAAGAATGCATTCACTTGAATATTGAAGATTTTCAAAGTCTTTTTTATACTGCCAAAATCAAATTTATAGCTTCTCAAATATACTTAGGTGTCTAACAATGGTATGTGTTCAATTCAAAGAGGAGGAAAACAGCTATTATCAGAACATAAGAGCTATTAAGAAATAAGCACAACAAAGGTTGGCTCGATAATGGATATGGTGTATTTGGAGAACAGAAGTAATGCAATAATTCATTTCATTGGCAAAGAAAGGCATTATATGAGAACAAATGCATTTTGTGGACCTTATAGTACATACAGAGTACTTCTAAAAGACTACTAAAATGCCCTAAGTTCAACAGTTCCTTAATTATGACAATGGCTATCTCCGGCATCCTTAAATGGCAGGAAAAAAAAAAAAAAAAAAAAAAAAAGTCTCCTGGTTTTGAGAAGGTGGACAGAGATTAAAATAATTTATTGTCCATGTCTAGATTAATTCCACCTAATTGTAAGTACTGAAATTCCTAAGTTTTATACACAATTCCCTTAGGATCTCCACGTGGTCATTCAGCAGGTAACAAGACTTCTAGAGAATGTTAACTAATGCTCAACATCAAAAACTCCATCTGACAATAAAAAAATTTCTTTCTAGTAAAATAAGTGCATCTTCTAATTCATAGTTAAAAGGAAAAAAAGCAATGTAACATAGGTTAGCTGTGAAACATGAATGTATTATCTTAGACAGCTGACAGCGATAAACATTTCCACAGATTGTTTCCACTCACTTCAGGAAGTTCTGTTTTTGTTTGCAAATATCACACAACTGTAGGGGTTGGAAGGGACCTCTAGAGATTAACTTCTATTACCTTTTTCATGAAGCTCACGTCTTGCCTTGAAATTTTGTCTCGTTTTATCTTTAAATCAGAAACATCTGGTATTATTCTACAAAGGAAACCAAGATAATGCTTCACAAAAAAGTTGAAAGGGGAAGACAGCAAAACATATATGAACTATTCAAACAAATTTGGAAGCAATTTCCATTTTAGGCCAACAAGAAGTTCAAATTTCAGTTGAAGAAGCTGAACTACAAAGACAATTATGAATACCATAGATTTTGTTACCTCTATATAAAATACCAAGTTCTGTCCCCAAAGGGAGGTTAACAGCTACAAATTTAGTTAAAACTAAAGATACTGAAATGGTCATTTAATGTATCATGCACCGAGTCTCACCTGTTAAACTCCTTCCATCAGTAAACACTTATCTAAACAATATGTTGGCATTTCATATTTGGAAAAATATTTAAAACAAGCATCACTCATCATTCAGATACTGAACTAGAATTGAAATTAGGCCAAGGAAAACATAAAAGAATTACCGTATCCCTCTGAGTTTTGCTCTGTTGTCATGCCGATCAATGAGATTATGCAGTATTTCCAAGACCAGCTGCCTTAGCTCAGAGTCCTCCATAAGTGAAGGAGACAGTAATGGGTCCAGAAACGGGGCAGGAAGCGCATTAGTTATCGTCATTGCTTTGTATCCTGAAGTCACCTGTTCATATTTGAACATTAATGTGCACTGTGAGAATAACTAACAGCTGTCACTAATGTTTCAGCAGGGTTTTCCTGGCCTCTGAAAAGTGGATACAGTTGGAAGTATGGTATCAGTTTTGAAATTTCCTAACATCACTATGTATTTCAAAGGACTTTAATAGTTATGTGTAAATGAACACTCTAATCTGTTTTAAAATAGTATTTCCCAACTCTACCAACACTTACCAAAAGGAAAAATACAGGTACTATTATTAAACTTATAAAAAATAACCATTCTGTGAGAAGTTGCATTGGACAAAATGAAGAAGGTAAGAATTTCAGCAGAGGCTTATCCATTTCAAGCTGTGAGATGCTCATATATGGTAGCTGGTATACTCATGTGAAGGGAAAAATAAAAGTTAAGAGCACATGTGAAAGATGCATGCACATCTTAAACAAGATTCAGAAACTGCAAAGCATAAGCTGTTGAGAAAATAAGGAGTACAAACTAATCAAAAGCCTTATCATATTAAAAACAATCATATGTTTAAGACTTTGCATAATAATTTTATCTTCATTATTTTTATTCTATAGCAGCACAGCTTTTATTTGTAGGCAAGCACTATTCCTATAGCACATTAATTAGGTAGGAATTTAGTTTGCAAAGGAGCATGAAGAAGTTGTCAATGCCACAGGAAAGAATCTAACCAATCTTTTTTAAAAATGGGAAATTACTAATTTTACAGACAGCAATACTGTAAATAAAAGTGAACATAACATTGAACGAAATTGTGACAATTTTGAATTGCCTACACAACTTTTTCTGCCTGTGTTTACGCATGATGTTAAGTCATAAGATGGTAAGCATTCATTTGTACTGAACATATGATTGCACTGTGCTCAGTTCAGAACACATCACAGGCAGGATTTCAGTAACTTCTAGTTACTTAAAACGTGTACAGTTCACAACATATTTACACCTAAATAAAAGCTTTGCTCTGAACATAAATTCCTTCCTACATTTTATGACAATATTTATCAATGTCTAAGTAATTCATTAAGTATCAAGACATTCACTTCCATATCTGTGCAGTGATGGGATTTAATTTTTGTATTCTAAAAGAACATTTAAAACAAAATTCAACACTGAAAGTATTCGGTACCTTCAATATACAAAATCTGGATCGCCCATAGCCTACCTACAGGCTATGTAACAACCCAAACAACTGCCTAAGTTCCACAACGTGAATGGAAATTGTTAAAGACAAGGGAGATAAATATTGTCAGGAATAGCTTAGGCAGAACACATTCTATCATAAATAAAGGCAACCTGCAAAATGACCCCGAGGTCCTTTCTAACATTTTCTTCTTTGTAATTAGATTGTAACACTGACTGTTCATCTCTTCTGCAAGCCAGAATCTAGGATTTCCTATTCTGATCTGCAAACAGCATTTTAAGTGATTTGCCTAACAACACAAATTTCACCACAATGCAGGCACAGAAACTCCTTTTCCAGGATGGCATTCTTCTGCTTTAGTGATGAAATTGTTCTTCAAGCTATTACACCTGTTTTAGTCATTAAACAGTTTTCAGCTTCTGCAGAAGCCAGGATTCTACAAGCAAAAGCCTCTTATACTACCTACTTCTGAATCTTACTAGCAGGACATACCTTGTTTGAACTGAATAAACCGAGATAACTGTGGCATTTATATTACGAAGACAAAATAAGGCTGTGTAAGCAAATTATTTTGTTATATTACTGGTATTTATGAGTCTTTTTGCAAGGAGCATAATACATACTAACATCATTTCCAAGACATAGAGTGCCAATATTACAGTTAAAACCAGCATTTGAGAAGGTCCTGATAATTACATTCTAAGCGCAGTTCCTCAGACTGACTTTGAAAAATAAGTTAAAAGAACTAAATCTCTAAGATAATTCTGCCTAACACCAGGGTCAGAATTTAGCACTGCTTAGCTCTACATGAATTAAATAAAAACACTGATGTATGCTATTCATCACTGATGATGTAAAAAGAACCAGTGGCTGAAGTCCCGTAATTGCATCAATAACAGCTGCAGAAACGTGCGTTGCAACTACAAATAAGTTGTCTCTTTAAGCTAGGAAGTGTTTTATATTATCTTAGTACTTCATAAAATACTTCAAAGGTGAAATTAACAATTTTCAGAAAAATTTGTAGAAGCTTTACATTTGAAAAACATAACTGTGATCAAATAATTATATACTGGTAACGTGGAATACACCAGGAAAGAAGAAACAACAGTGCCTGTGACTCTAACACTTTGGAGACATGCACCCATTCTCACACTTCAAATATTATTAGCCATTCTACGAATTATAGTCTAATGCAATGGATGAAAGTGATTTCACTTTGATGTTGCTACCACTGATATCTAAATAATCAACTCAACCTTCTCTCTCTCTGACTTCCTTTTGGATCTGCAGATCTAATTGTAACTAATATTCACTAATGTGCTCTATGAGATGGAGGCATATTTACTTATCCACTTGCAACCTAAGCTGGGAAAATGTCTCAATTTTACTGGGTAGATCCACAGATCTATTTAATACAAACATACATTAAATTCCATAAAACTCATTGAAGTATTTCTACGTATAAATGCACACATAAAACAAGATACTGCATGCTTAGAATATACCAAATAAAGAAGGCTTACCATAAGTAAAGACCTCAATAACATGATTTGAATTCTTCTAGTTCCCAAATCCCTACAATTGGAAAAAAATGGAAAATTAATTTCTTAGCATATCTTCAAAATATCACACATCATCTGCAACATTACTTTTAGTAACTGAATACTGCAGTCTTGGAAGGGATGCAGGATGACCATAAGTAAGGAGCAATTGCACCTTAGTTGGAAATAATAAGTGTTGTTGAAAAGGATATCTATAGCAAAGCTTAAAAAAATAATCACATACAACTGAAAAAGCAGTAAAGGATAAATGTGAACCAGATGCAAATTTTCACATTCCATTTTAAAATCTCCTTGTACATGAAGAGTTCAACTGGTGTATGCTTGAGTTTATTTTCATAGGAATCAATGCTCTGAATGACTTCTGAATTGAAATGTAATTGAGGTCATTACCAAACCAGAACAATTTTCCTGTAAAACTTAGACAAGGAAAAAAGTAATCTGCAAAACCCTCAAGAGAAATTCCAAGAATTTACATATTTTTCAGATCACAGCAAGCCACAAAAAACATCACTTAGCCTGTTCTTCATCTCTTCTGCTTTTCTACCTGTTGGTGCTAAAAGAAGTTAAATACCCATCAGCACATAGCCACATTGTGCTTTGCTTGCAAGATCTTACAAAATGAAAGTGTAGTTGGAATATTCAAAGGCAGTCATTCAGTGAAGATCCACTTTCTTGATGTGTAAAACCCCTTGTCCACCAGTGAAAAGACCAAGTCTCTTTACAAGTAAAAAGTTGGCCCCTAAATAACAGTGGAAAATTCCACCTTCACTGGCTGTAACATTGGCTATATTGCAGTTATTGAATGTCTTGTGTAGCAGAGACCAAATTTTCAGTACAGTATTGCAAGATTGTTACAGCAGTCACAAACGTTTCTGCAGCAGACATACACACATCATACTAACATACTACTCAGTCCCACATTTATAAAAGAAAATTGTGAAATTTAAAACCAAACCATCTCCATCACTAACAATGCAAGTACAAAACTCTAAATGGATCCACATTTCAAATGCCCTCTTAATAAGAGTAAGTTGCCTAAGTTGCCTGGAACAGATAGACTTCAGATTTCTATCTTTTATGGGACACTATGCCACAGGGACACAGTATAAAAACCTACCAAGAAGCCAAGAGAACAACTGCAACTTCCTATGCAAACTGTAGAGTTACATAATTAACAGTCAAGTAAGAAGTTAATTTCAGAAATATCTGCAGAGATACGAGAGCAGAAATGTTTTATTGCAAAACATGGAGCAATCCAATCAAGTATTTTCTATTAGTGATACACCTGAAAACTGAGTTCATGCTGCTGATGCTATGCCTTTTTTCTGTATAGCATTTAATACAGCTCTTACTGAGACTTTAGGTAGGAATTCATACTAACCCAAGGTGACTTGTATCCAGTGACTGTGAAGTTGCTCCAAAAACAGGTACTTTTCCCATAATGAACATCATAATTTCTGATCTCTGGTAATCTGGTAGATTGCTTCCAAAAAATCCTAAATAAAAACACAATGAAAGCACAAAGGGAAGGAGAAATACAGCCTTATTAACCTAAGGAATACATTTGCAAGGTCAAAATAGACAAACAAAATGTTTATTCTATTTGGGCATGTCTTTTTAAATAAACTGATTTGTTTTAGGGAAAATTCATGAGTTATTTCTGCTTGATGGCACAGTGACTCTCTTCATGACAAACTTTTTCTTTGAACCCCAATACTTTCTAATTTCACTCTCTTAAACATAAAACTGAAAGTTAAGTATGTGAAATCTCTTACTTATAATTACTGAGGAACTGTGTTTCTTGTGGAACAGTGTCACTGCTTTTGTCTCTTCATATGTCACTACTTCAAGTTTACTAACAAATCTTAAAGGTATATAACTATTTAATGACTATTCCTATCACTAAAATACAGAGAAAAATATAAAAAAAATAAAATGGGGGAGAGAGTTTGGCTATTTTAGTAAAGTAATTTACAGAAATCGCTGCCATCATTTTAAGCACTGTGCACAAAAGGATATTTTCCAACCTGAACTATTTTAGGCATTTGACATGATCCTGCACCACATTCTTATCTAAACATAGGAGATATATGGATTTGAAAGTTTTATTATTAGGTAGATAAAGAATTGGTTGGATTGGATGGCTGTAGCCAGAGGGTTGTTGTCAATGGCTCTGTGTCTAGGTAGAGGTGCTGGAACAGGTTGCCTGGGGAGGTTGTGGATGCCCCGTTTCTGGAGGCATAAGGCCAGGCCGGATGGGATCCTGGGCAGCGTGATATAGTGATTGGGAAGGGGAGTACAAACTAGAGGGTCTTTAAGGTCACCTCCAGTCTAAGCTGTTCTATGATTAGGAGTCTCTCATAAAGGTGCTATAGTTAAATCATGGTACTACAACTAGCCACTGGGTGTCACTGTTGCTGCTACGTTTAAATGCTGGTTTCTATGAGCTTTCAACCTTTGAAAATGCATTACTGTATACAGCTTCCTAGATTATTTTCATGAAATTACTAACAATAGTGCTGTATCAAAGGTGTGTATGTGTAAGGAATATACAAAACCAATAAACTTATTGCAAGTCCACAAGCAGTTTAATTGTCATTGAATTTACTGGATATATCTCAATCAACAAGTAAAAGAACAGTCTTTCAGAACTGGCTTTCAGAAGCCAGACCTGCAAACTAAGCCTGTGATTTAGACAGGAGCATTGTCAGAAATATTACTCACTATTATTCCTTTTCAATTCAAGCTCTGTTTTTATACCATCTCATTGACATAAGGGTTGGGAGAGGATTTTAAGTGAGTCTTCACTACTGTCATTACTCACCAATTGTTTGAATAATAGCATTCTGGACAATTCTCTCATCACTCTCCTTGGAACTTGTGCTGAATGTGGCACTTCCTGCTGAGCTGCGCCTATCACCCAACTCAAAGTCAACACTGATACGCAAGTGCTTCAGTAAGGTGTTAAAAACCTCCAGAACTGTTGGACCTGGAAACAACACAGAAATGACTGCACTCAAGGAAAGGAAAACTAGCCCTTTCAAATCATTTTAAGAAGAAATCAGGTTAAGGTGAAAAAAACAAGTGAAATTCAATGTTTGAAGGAGACAGCCTACATAGAAATAAACTTACACAGCATGCCTATACCTGATATTGTGGAAAATATTTTAGAATCAGGAAATGCAATCAGGTATGAATATGTATTAGCAAGCTGTACTGGGTCCAGCTGGGATGGAGTTAACTTTCACAGCAGTCTGTGTGGTGCTGTGCTCTGGATTTTAAACTCTAACTGTTGATAACATAGGATGTGGGTAAACACCTCCTTGCAGATGGGAAGTAATTAATAAAATCATTTTCTTTGTGCTTGTAGTTTTTGCTTTACTTAAGCAATTGTTTTTATCTTGATTCATTGGACTTCTCACCTGCCTTCTATTTTCTCCTTCTTCCTCGGAGAAAAGTAAACAAGTGGCTGAGGAGGTGCTTAACTGTTGGACAGTCTACCTTTCACACAAGTTTTATATAAAAAAAAAATGAGTGGTTGCTGAAATCCAGTCAGTAATGTGTTAAACTGCAAGCACTTGTCCCTGAATTTCAGTTTTTCCAAATCCTGCTATTAAAATCCAGTTATCATATGTGCACTGGATCAAATAATGAGGTATTTTCACAGTATGATAAAAGGTTTCAGTCTACTTTTGCAGCTAAGTCAATTTTATATAAACAGTCTTACATAAACAGATAGGCTCAGACACAAACTCATGATGCAAAAGCAGTAATGTTTCAACAAGAACATCAACGTCAAGAAAAAAAAGGGTAGATTAAGTATGTGTGCCTGCACCACGTAAAAACAACTCTTATTTCAGGGAAACACAATACCTTAAATTACATAATCCACCTTACTTCAGCTGCTTCATAGTTACTAAGGTAAAATTTCCAAAATTCAGTACAAAAAAGACAGGTAGCTGTTGGAGAGGGCCCAGAGGAGAGCCACGAAGATGGCTGGAAGAAGGGACTGGAGCACCTCCCCTATGAAGACAGGCTGAGGGAGCTGGGCTTGTTCAGCCTGGAGAAAAAAAGGCGGCAGGGTGACCTCATTGCAGCCTTTCAATACCTAAAGGGAGCCTACAAACAGGAGGGGAATCAACTCTTTGAAAGGGTAGATAACTGCAGGACAAGGGGGAATAGTTTTAAGTTGAAGGAGGGAAGTTTAGGTTTGATGTCAGAGGGAAGTTCTTTACAGAAAGAGTGGTGATGCGCTGCAACAGGCTGCCCAGAGAGGTTGTGGATGCCCCATCCCTGGAAGTGTTCAAGGCCAGATAGGATGGGGCCCTGGGCAACCTGGTCTAGTATTAAATGGGGAGACTGGGGGCCCTGCATGTGGCAGGGGGGTTGGAGATTCACAATCCTTGAGGTCTCTTCCAACCTTAGCCATTCTGTGAAGGATCACTCTACTCTCAACTCCTATATTACTTACTAGTCCTGTCACAGCAGCTGAATTACAAAGCAACAGTTCTCTTGACTTCTTGTAGTCACACAGTTCTCCCAGACTTCACAATTTCTAATCAAGAACGAATTCCTATCTTTCACAAGGCCATAAAAGTAAACTTAATTTTTTTTAAGCAAAAGATCACACATCTATAATTAGTTAAATGACAAAGTAAATATATTTGACTAATTGTAAAGGAGTAGGAGGTAAAATGTATATATGCATATATACACACACAAAACCGCCTTAAAGTAAATCCTTTCCTTCAGTCTGAAAATAAAGGAAAAACAAAATACCATCTCTCAGATCTATCCCCTAATCAGATGCCATTAATTTACTAAAACTTACCTATTGATCCTTTAGCTGCTATTGCAACTGCTTCCAAAAGAACCTGAATAATGCCAGCACGAACTCGTGGTGAATCTTTTTTGCAGGCATCAAGGTGTCCAAGAATTTCTTGTATTACATGATGAGAATATTGTGCCTAGTAAAAAAGGAAATATTAGCTTCACCTGTGACTTTAATAAGAATATATTTATATACCACTCAGCTGTAGTCACAATTAAGTTCCTATTTTACAACATTCTTACCTTTTCATTTTTTAATTACAATCAGTTCACGTTTAAATATGGATTTTAAATAACTATGACAGATGAAACCAACAGGTCCACCCAACTCAGTACAGAGAAATTCAGTTTCAAAATACTTCGGAATGTCTACAAGAACAGGTCTAGAGAAAATGGGCTGCCCAGGGAGGTGGTGGAGTCACCGACCCTGGAGGTGTTCAAGGAATGTTTGCATGTTGTGTTGAGGGACATGGCTTAGTGAGAATTATTGGTGATAGGTGGATGGTTGAACTGGGTGATCCTGTAGGTCTTTTCTAACTTTGGTGATTCTATGATTCTATGAAACATCCTCAAGTCATGCCAGGGGAAATTCAGGCTGGACATTAGGAAATACTGCTCCGAAAGAGTGGTCAGGCACTGGAATGGGCTGCCCAGGGAGGTGGTGGAGTCACCAAAGAGAGAGACGTTGTGTTGAGGGACATGGTTTAGTGAGAGCTATTGGTGACTGCTAGACAGTTGGACTGGATGATCTTATAGGTCTTTTCCAACCTTGGTGATTCTATGACTGTATGTACATGGTACGCATGGTACTTAATCCAGCTAATTGAAGTTCAAGGATTTCAGCAGGTGTTGCAGAAAAGCATAACTGATACAAATACTAACAATACTCAGCATTATTCTATTATCCTACAAAATTGGAATTTTCTAACTTCAACTTTTGGTTGTCAGTGCTTGATATAATCCAAGAAACAGACTTTGGTCACTTGGCAACAAACAAGAGAGGTTGCCCATTGAAAAAAAATAAATACAGCAGCACTGCTTCGTAAGAAGTTTTTTTCTTAGTAAAATCAGTACAGCTGCATTTGCACGGAGATCTAACTAACTTCAGAGATTTCTTTATCAAGCACAATGTCAGAGCAGTACGGCTATCCTGTTCCTTGGTCTGTAGCTTGCTGAGCAATCAATGACTTGAGAACTCCATAAAAACCTTCTTCATTCATTGAAAACATATCTCAAATAACCTCTTATCATAAAGAACAATTAGGTCGTTACTCGAAAAGTTTAAGATTAAGGAACAGAAATGGACTTTCTGGACTTACTGACATAATCTACTGTCTAGTATTATCATGGTGAAGTAAGCACTTAAGTGTTTTGTGTGCTCAGCATGCGTATGTGAGAAAAACAAATCCTGAAAATACCTACCTGTATAGAATACATGATGATTTTGAAGCAAGAAACAGCAAATTCATTGGGATCCCATAGCTTATGGTGGTCTAAATGCCTGTGAATAAAAAATAAAGGATTTGAAATCATGGTTTTCTACACAATTGTAGTGGCTTAATGCTAACAGGCAGCTAAGCATCACATTTCGGCTCTCTCACTCCCATTCTTCAAAAGCACAGGGGGTGAAAATACAAAGCTTGTGGGTTGAGGTAAGGACAGACACTGTTCTTAAACAAACAAACAACAAATTTCTTACAAAATTTCAATTTAAGCAATGTTTCTAAATACGTATCTTAATTACAGCATCTCTTTTGGTTTGAACTTTCCCAAAGAAAATACCTAAAGATGCCTCAGAATAGCAAATGCGGAAGCATACAGATGAAAGTAGTCAGCACTCAGAACACAAGAGGACTGACAGGATGCTTCAACTTATTTAACTGAAACTTCCAGATTCTGTATAAACTCATTGGCCAACTTCTACCAACCTAGTGATCCAGAAGAGCACAGGTCTACTTCAAGGTTGATTAAACTACTGGTTTAAATCAATGCTCTTGTGCTCTAGGTTACCTTCCAGTCTGTTGGTGAGCGGGAAGATGACAGCCTAAATTAACGTTTTATGTAATAGCTGAGTGGACAACATATTTGATGGGCAAGAATTTTCCATTAAAAAAAAAAAAAATAAATATATATATATATATATATATTCAGATGGGTGATATTTTACTTGCCATAATGCAGGCAGTGTATTCAACATAATTTTATGATTTTGTAAAACACAGTAAACTATATTTTCAGCAGAGTACATTTCATTTTGTTAAAATCATGTCAAATCTTGTTTCATTCCCTTCCCCATCCATCACAGTTCTCTGAATATAGAACATCTAAGTAAGATTTCAAAGCATTTTAACACTGGAGTAACAAAAGCCATAAACTGTCTTCAATTAAGATCGCACGCATGTAACAAATGTACACTACTAGGTTTCTCAAATTAAAAGCAACAGCATAATCACTGGTGCAAATTACTAATTTATGGATCAAGAGACAATGACAGACCCTGAATTCATCCACATTAGCAGTAACCAATGAAAACAATCTTTATAGTACAAAATGAAAAGATGATACTGATGTTTAGATGTCACAAGAATGGCATTTAATGGCATGAATAGGGTATAACTCATTATACTTGGGAAGATGCAAGTTTTCAGTGGATTTCTGTATGTCTCTGGATCTGTCTTATCTATTCAACAGTGTGAATTCATGCTAAAATTCTGGTGACTGGCAATTTGTGCATCAGATTTGCACAGTGGATGCACACAGAAAATAGGGTTGTAGCATGGTTGCCTCACATTTAATCCCTTTGGGAAAATAATAAGTAGTTGCAAAAGCTTCCTCATTAAGGAAATGATCTTCCAATTTTCTTTTTGAATTCCTGTTTGTGCTTAATAGTAGTAACTCAAAAAAGGCTTTCAGTAGCTTAAAAGTCTTTCAGTGTATGAATCAAATCAGAATCTGTAGCAGGAATTACAGCATCTAAAAGTAGATATTTCCTTAACAGGTGGGTATCTTGAAAATCTACAAGGAGCAGGCAGCTCTCCTTATCACCAAGATGTACTTGTACACCTACTGTACTTACAGATTCCTGCGAAGATTTTCCTGAGTGAATGTCTAATTTGAAGACACTAACAGAGGTGAAAGATGCAGTTTTAAGTTATATCAACATTTCTGTCTTTTGGTTCCTTACTATTTTTGATTATGAAAAAAAAAAAAACAAAACACAAAGGCTACACCTGGAATAATTCCAAGAACAAAACTGAAAAATGCTTAACAGTCAATATCAGCAACAACGTATAGACACATTTGTCCATAATACGCATACATCTGCCATTCTCTGGTATCTAAGCTGTTAAAAACATTCTTCACAGAATATCAGAATGGGTCTTGGAAGAAAACTGCAAGAAAGTAGAAGTCTGAACACAGTACTCTTTTGTATAACTTGGCTCATCTCTTCTCTGACTGCAGCTATTATCAGCACCTTGAACAGTTTCCCATTCAAGAGAAAGGCAAGCTGTAGCAACAACCCATCCTAACCGTTATGCTATGCTTCTAAAATCAACAAAATAGGACTTGCATTTCTCCTTATATAATTAGTTTGAAGTTAAGAGAGAGCCAAGAAAGAGGTGAATTTTAAAAAATAAATAATAAAAAAAAAAAGTAATTTTTTTGAAGAAGTTTTAATAACTTAGCCAAATCCTAAATGCTGAAAAGAAAGAAAGAATTGAATGTAAGGATGAAATAAAAAAATCTCTTAAGATAAGATCTTCCACAAGTTTCCAACTTACGCAAAAACAGGTCTGACAGCATTATTCATATTTCCATAGGTTGCTCTTCCTAACAGTTCTCTGAAACAGTTCTCAGCCAGCAAAGCAGGATTTTCCTCTTTCTCTCCTCCTGTAGGAGAGGACGGAGGACCAGTTCTGCTGAAATAAGACAAAATAACATTCAAGTTACTGCTGAATAACATTTACCTTCCATACTGTGTATGCAATTGGCTTTACAATATTCATTACACTTATTCAATGCCAGTCTGCTGATCCAGGCAAGAATTGTATATCAAATATACATCAAAAGAGAACTCTAAAGAATCAAATATTTTATCTCATATGAGAACTGCATAGATCCTTTATATATTTACTCAGCACTGTGGACTGCAATAGTAAATACATATGAAGATAAAAATAAATGTCTAGAATACTGATATGACTTGTTCCCTACTGCATTTGATCAACTACTGCCTCCTACAAAAAATGGAACAGAGGTCACAAAATCATAAGGAGTTGTGCAGAACCTTAGTTATTTTCTTCAGACTAACAATCTCATTCACCTACCCACTACTGAATCCATACTGTGGGTGTTAAATAAAACTCTAATATTTCTGCAGAAACAGATGGGCAGCAAGTTATAAAAAAATAAATACATTTCAAACTAATTAGAAAATTGTCACCCACACAGTTATCTCTAACCAGATAATGTAGAAGTAAAGGGACAATCAATTAGAAGGTGACTAATGACCACAGTGAACAGTGCTGGATCCCCATGCCCCAGTGCTGGCTGAGGGTTGCAGAGCCCCTGGGGGCAGAGGCCAGGGCTGCCCTATGCCAGACACAGCTCGTTCCAGCATTACAATGCACTAATATTATTAACGCTACGTTTATTTCAATTATAGAAACGTATTATTGATAGCAAAGAATGATAAAACTTCTGATATTATGGGAGGGAGGTAAAGGAAAAGCTAGAAGTGGGAAGAGCCCCCCAAAACACATCTGCCATTTCTCCAATCACTGCAGTATCTCCCAATGAATTAAAATCAGCAAATACCATCAGTATTTTATATGCAAATGTTAAGTTATGACTCAGTAAATACTGCAGTGCAAAAGTTTGAATGCTTTGTATTATTAAAATGTTTTTTGAAGTTCAAATACTATCATTTGCAATTACTTCTTTTCTCTTTGTGAGTGGGAATCAGGTTGACTGTTTATATCACTGTGGTACAGGGACAGTAAAAATACTAAACTGAAGAGAGAATTACAGACACAGGAAGCAAAATCAGGGAAACCATGATCTATTTTGGACAAAGTAAAACCAGCCAGGACCCAAATTCTTCAAGTGAATTTTGAAGCCTACCCTCACGCCGCAAAAATGGAAGTGCTGGCACTATACAAAAACTGAACACTGGCACCATAAGCAGTGAATGGCTGAACCTTTCCGAAAGAGCATCTAGCCCGCCATATTCCAGTTTTGATGCATGCTTTTAATTATTTTTATTTTTGTTTCTTGTCTCTTTGCCCATCCAACTGCTCTTTTCAAAACACAGAGCTTGAACTACTTCAACAAATTAAAGGCAATTGAAAGCTATTCTGAGTTCAAGCACTTCACACATCATACCATTAAGCAGTTAATGACATTTCATTTAAATTAAGCAGTTGAGAATAGAGAGATTTAGAAAAAAAGAAAACAATTCCCATTAAGGTGCAGTATTACTTCTAATGAAATACTGTACCTATAGGTAGAAAGTGTTTGTTTGCTTTTTGCATTCTTCACAAAACACACGTTAAAAACAGAAGTGAACATTCGTTCACCCACATTAAAAGTAATGTATCTATGCTGTATGGGAACTGCTGAGTCACGGCCTGAACCTCTGATTAATCAGCT
>NW_024884253.1:7509434-7667441 GCF_019232065.1 Centrocercus urophasianus
AGCTGATTAATCAGAGGTTCAGGCCGTGACTCAGCAGTTCCCATACATATGCAGTAAGAGATTTAAGAGTGCAGAAATCAATATGCTAAATTCTTTACAGTTCTGTTTTGCAGTGCAAGCTTGTATAATAAATGCTCAAAGCAACATTCATTAAGCATTAGGTATCAACATATGTAGTGTTAAATCTTCAGCGTAGTAAAATCACAGCTTTATAGCACTGAAAGAGGTTGAATACAGAAATGCCACGAGTCAAATGAGCTCATAATATCTATGTACTCTACAGATACTCTAATAGAAAAAATCTTCTAGTATTTCAGGATTACTGAGATTTAAGAGACATAATATAAAAAACCTTGTAGCTTCTGCTAACATCAGACTTTCAGAAAGCCGTAAGTGTTGCTAGCATGTTGGATTTTAGTAGTAATAAAGTCCCAGGCACCCTGTTAGGTAAGTAATGAGAAGTAGTTTTATAAAAGCACAATGATTAGAATACCAGTAACCTGCAGCTTTATCGAGCTGCTGAGCACCTTGATTGCCTCTCTTTTTTTTTTTCTTTTTTTTTTCTTTATTTCCTGCTCTGGTATAGTCATACAGTCATCCTCCTCAGAGCAAAGACACAAATGACTGTGTAGGAGAATCATTCTTGTTAATGTTTTGACACAGACTTACTAGACAATAGTTTTACAGAGAGGAGTGGGATGGGGTAAGAGAACAAGGCGAAGAACACACACAGTTGATATACCTGGAAGAATTCTACTCAAAACACAATAAAAATAAGTTATAAACTGAGAAGTACTGCTTGGATTCTTGCTCAGAAGAGGTTACAGGAAGAAACTGCAGAAGTTATATGAACATTACGGATATATTCAAACTTAAGTCTCTAAGAAGTATTAGTACTATTTGCCTTAAATAAGGTTGACACTTCCAATTTTACAGTTACCTTGAATGATAATTTATAAAATAACTGAAAATAACCTTTAAATTTTCTATTTGATACATACCTTCCCCTTGTTCTGAATCTTCTAGAAAATCTTTAAAGGGAGGGAAGAATCTCTCGGGTTTATAATATACTGAAAGTATGTACAGCAATTGTAGCATAGTACAACTTAAAAAACCCAGTAGTTTTTATACGTTACGCAGGCAAATTTATTTGAGAGTCACCTATTCAGACACATGGAAGAAATGAGCCACAATTACAATTATCTTAAAAAAAAAAAAAAAAAAAAGTGTAAATTTTTAATCCTCAACTCCAATAACTATATCTTCTGATTTGAATTCAGGAGTTAAGCTCTGAAGGTTACACAAACATAAATTATGCTGCTCTTCAAGGTAAAGCTTACATATGTTTGCCTCAGCATTGCCACAATTATTTTCTATGGACTTCAGATAGGGATATTTTCTAGAATTTCTGCTTCCTCACAACGCTTTCATTCCATCTGCCAAAACAGATGTTTCTTACTCCTACTCTTCACGAAGCCTCTATTTGTTCTCCACAAAATATGAAGTTTCATATAAAACAAAATAGGACATTCTCTAACATCATTTAAGGCCAGAAGATCAACAATTTATAAATATTGTTTTCAGCTTTTCTATCATATGTGCATCATAAGGCCCCTGTTTGTCACATGGAAATTCATGAGTCTTTTCTTCTACTGAATATGCATTATAGGAAAAGGTTTGAAGAAGCCAGTTCAGATATTTAATTAACAGTTGCTTTATGACAGATTTGTTTTTCTTCCACCAACGCTGCATTGCTCGACAAATGATAAAAAATGAGTCCTGTAGCAGATATAAACTGATCTGCTTTATGCAGCCGATCCAAACCCTCCTTCAGTCAGTAGTTAACTTGGCTGCATAAAGGCAAATATATGCTTGGGGGCACTGTAAGGGGTAATTAAGGAAAGAACATCTAGAAACACTGTGAGAGCAAGCAAAGGCTAAAACATTCTCAAAGAGCAGGTTCAGAAACCTTTGGCTCTCATTCAGATTTAAAATCCAAGTGGATATTTCTGTGTGTACTTGGTGAGCTGCTAATGATAAGCAGTAAATACATAAAGCATGCATAGATAGACAACAAATTTCAGCCATTTAGTTTGAAAATTTACTTAATAGAAGAGCCAGGTACTAATAGTTAGGAATAAAAGAAGTAAAGCTGAGGTATGAAAAGAAAAAAAGAGAAAACTGAATGATTGTGAAAGCTGAGTGTCACACAAAAGCATAAAAAGCATGTTGTTACTGGATGCCTGCTGAGCCTACCAGGCAAGTTTCGAAGCAGCTAGGGCTGCATGTGATGCAAACATTTAAGCTTTTTCACACAGCTGAAGTAGGTTTTCATAAGCTTAAGTTTTACAGTGCTATCGCTATCAATAACCATTTTCTACACCTGCATAGTGTTAAGACATGAATATATACACGGACCAAAAAGAAGTGACATTTCTAAGGTAAATGGCATATTCTCAACATCAGTAATTGCATAGATCTTTTCTGAATGCCAAATTGGCACGTAAATATGGCTGGAAGCTATTCAGGGCAAAAAGAGTAGAAATTTTCTCTTTTCTTTAAGAACTGCTGCAGACAGGACAGAGAATTGCTCCGATGACTAAGCAGGAATTGAACCCTCAACTTTTAACAAATATAACTAGTGAAATCTGAGTTACCTACAAACTTCTGCTTAGCAATCACTGCATCTGACATACTACAAAAACAGAATTAGAATTGAGGAGTAAACATGGATATACAACTTCTTGAACAGTGAACAAGTGAAATGCAGGTGGTCGAAAAGACAAAAGTATTAGCAGCAGGTAGGTAAAGCTGTTCTATTTCAAGAACATTTGGCTAATAAACTACTGATTTCCACCAGTAAGAAAAAGATCAGTATCATAAAAACTAAAACTTACTAGTAGTCAGGAATAAAAATACCTGTCAACATCCTCTATCTTCTGCATATTAAACAGTAATGATGGTACTATCTTATCCATGTGCTGAGGTTCCCAAATAGTTGCTCGAAGTTCATCATTAACTGCTTTACGAACCACTCCCTGAATGCCTCTGATTCCAGCAATCCGGATCCTAAGGAAAGAAGAAATGGAATTATGAAATAGGAGAAACACAGCACTTAGCAGTGCTGTCTATGTATTACACAGGAGCAATTACGTAGTGTGGAATTTCATCGGGTTCTCAAAAACAGTAATTTGGAAATTACTGGGTAAAATCTTGATAAGCTCTGTGGAGTTTAGTATCCATCAGTGGCAAACTTAACCTACTCCACCGCAGAAAAACATTGTGAAACTAGCACAGCTCAGCTGCTGCAACAGCTACCACAATAACACAATTAAGTCTTTAAAAACTGTAGTGAAGGCTGTGGATTAACAGTAAGTCTTTAAAGATTTGTGGAAGATGAACACCATGGAAAGCACACAAAAGGTACTTCTGTCAAATTAAGCCTGATACACCAAAGGAGCCACCGCTTTTGTTCTAAAACTCTTTTAGCTAAATTAATTGTGGCTGATAAACAACAAAAGAAAATTTAATACCAGTTTTAGAAAAGATTTAGTCAAGCTATTAGATACTTTCATTATTTTTAACAAAAAGAACATGTACAATGAAATGTACAGCAACTCAGTGCTCTTTTATTTTTCAGATATCAAGTTATAAATGTCTAACAATGCAGCCCTCTCTTTTAAAACTATTTCTGAATGAAGCTACATGCATTCAAACAGAATCCAACAGCAGTTATCTAGTCATTTTAGATGTGTAAGTACAACTTCAATAGTGTTTTTATATAAATCTGAGGAGAGGGATACGCAAACAATGATCAAAGCACTGTCTGATCCTCCAGTACAACCACAGTGAAGTTTTCAGATATTAAATTTTCAATATTAAGAATCTAAAATTGCCATTTAAGACAGAGAATTTCCAAAATCCCATCACTGAAAGACTTTTCACAGGCAACTGCTGTCACCTACAAATAACCTGGATTTTCTGCAGGCTTCCTGTTGAAAGGGAAATGTCACTTACGAGGTGAGATTTGCTCTCAAGCTCAGAAATCTCCATTGTTTGACCATAAATGTAGATTTTATTCAAACTCCCATTCACGTTCAAGTCAGTAAGTTCAATGGAACCTCAAGCTACACAGGCAAACTGCAGCTACACATGCCCATTTTAGGATAAGGTGAATTATGCTCTAGGCTCTATCAAATGCACTAGCTACTTGTGATATCTGCATTTAGAATTGTTATCTGGAATCAAGGGTCATCTGCTACCCCTGTACTTACAGCAAATTTAATATGACAGCTCCAAGAATGATTTTTTTCTCAAAGGAAGAGGACTTGTTTTAAATTTCTATTTCAAAAGAAATGCATTCAAACTGTCTACAAAGATGTGAAGAAGTTATATTGCTACAAATCTGGTTATTCTAAGTAAAAACACTTTCACTCCCATAGTATATATATACTTCTGTGTATTAGAGCATTAGTAGCACTAATTTCATGTCCCTTCTGTTTTACAAGGAGGTCTAGAAAAAGAAGATGTAACGTTTGATGGCTTGCAGCATCAAATTCGACCCATAAAGGAAAGGTTTAATAAGATATTAAAGCATTTAAATCAAGGGTGTGTGCAGTCTTAGGTCACTAGGATGAAATTCCTCCCTAAAGGGTACAACAACATTGCAAACTGAAGCACATGTAACAATGTAGACTGATAATGTGCAAATCTGAACACTTAACAGGGCTATTTTACTCCAATAATAACCACTCCTTTGACGTATGTTACTCTGGAGTATCATTCTGAGCAGCAGATAATACCTGACAAATAAATCAGAATTACACTCTCAATGCATTTTATGCTCGTGATCATTACTGAAATTCTCTCTTTTATGAGGGGAAACGAAGGTAGAAGAAATACTAAAAAAAAAATAAATAAAATAAAATAACTCAATCTGTGCTCCATATCTTAACCTGTTTCAGAATGTTTTATGTTAAGTACTTTAATACTTCTTTTCCTTACTCTAAACCTTTTTTTTAAAAAAAAAATCACAAAACTCATTAAAGCGTTTATGAATATAGTACTTTGCAACCATCAGCTTCAGGTAAATAAACACACTGAAAGAAAAATATTGTTATAAGGTAGTTGCACAATACACCAGCTTCACCAGCAACACTTGCTTAAGAATCACAGAACGGTTTGTGTTGGAAGGGACCTTAACGACTGTCTAGCTCCAACACCCCCTGCCATGGGCAGGGCTGCCACCCACTCGGTCAGGCTGCTCAAAGTCACATCCAGTCTGGCCTTGAATGGCCAGATAAGGAGCACAACCAGCTGTTCTGGGCAATCTGTTCCACTGCTTCATCATCCTCATTGAAAGATCCGCTTGCTTAAGCCTAACCTAAACCTACACTTTTGTCTACTCCTCTGTCTCAAAGGACTACTCTTGTCCTTTGTTCTGTCACTAAACTCCCTGAATAAGTATATGGACTTATCATAGTTGGTTGAATAATGTAATGCATGGAAATAAATGAGTGCAACAGTGATGAAAATTATACAGTTAAATATTGATGAACGGTTCACATAAAGAAAAAAAGCACTAGGGGGAGCTAAAGTTAAAAACACTGTGGTGCTTACATAATGTTGAATTCATATCAAATTTTTCACAAAGGCATTTCAGTTTCACACAGTATCATATGACAGACATCTAATAAAATTCAATTTTAAAGAATAATTCTCAAATAACTCAAAATATGCTTTTCTATTCATGTAGGTAGCCCCACTGATTTCTCAAATGAGTTATGCAACTTGCACACATTTGAAGTAATAAGTGCTGACCTTCTGGAGAGAATCAGTGCAATTCAGCAGTCATCAATGAGTTAAAATTTCACCTGAATATTCTATGAGTCCAAACTATCTAAGATTTTTAATATTTGGTACCACTTAAGAAGTCAATTTCATTTTTTTCCCCATGGAATGAATGATTCTACTACATACGATAATAAAAACTTTACAGACAATTCTTTGCAATACATAAGGAACAGCACTTACTCAGTTTGTGTTTCTGGATCATGGTCACATGAATGACACATGGCACTGAACCGAGATACAAAGAAGTCATAGCGTCTGTGATATGAAGGTGTGTCTTCCTCAATGTTGGCAAATTTGACAAACTGGAAAATGAAATATATTAAAAGAAGTTTTTGATACCAAGGAATACTAAGCTTCATTTAAGAATAATACGAAACAGCGCATTAAAATGGAATCCAGATTTTTAAATAATATCACAATGTTTAAACACCTAACTTCGTAGCAGAAAATCAAACTGAGAGCTTTTCTTTTTAAAGAATTTCCGCCAGAACTTCATTTAGATTATTTAGGTCATTTCGATCATTACTAAATGATGAAACTGAATTAAATTACATATTATGCAATATGGAAACATCTCAATAGCAAATGTCTTTAAGTCACGCAATCTAAGAAATCCCATGGTAGACTGCCACTGGCTGGCAAAGCAGCAACCGAGTTCAAAGGAAACAAACGTGAAGGAATTCTGTCAATTCTGTTTATTTTCACAATAGGTAAAAAAAGAAGAAAAAATAAGGAGTGGAGCAATCATGGAACTGTAACCCACTCAACCAAAGAACCATTTATCTAAAGTTTCACTCACAAAGGCCACAAAAAATATCCAGATTTGCAAACATCTACGAAGTAACAAAGGGACAAGTAACAATCAACGTAAATTAGTCAACTAGAAATCAGATCAACTCAGCCTAAATTATTCCTATGACAAGGAAACAGATTTTGTGAATCCAGATGAAGCAACAATTGTCACAACTTAACTTCAGTGACGTTGACTAAAAAAAAACCACCAATCTCAGAGAAGCTACAAAAACGATGTCAAAAGAACACTTTCCATACGACAGAAAGGTTTAAAAAAATACCAATACATGTAAATCATCAAACTGCAATACGGCACTCAGTGAGTTTCTGAAGAGGCCCTTCTAGAATTAGGCAGTATTTCAAGTTTTACTAGAGGCTACCATTTTAAGGCAGCTGTGCAAATAGACATCAGATACAATTGAATGCAGATAAGAAACTGAGGGTTGTATTCAACAAAATTTGATGCTTTTATACAGTCATGATACAGAAAACAATTAATTATGATATGTATTATTTGTGAGATCTATGAAGAGTTTTGCCATCCAATTGGCATTAATAAACCCATAGATGAAGTAACACATCCATTTTAAGCATCACTGCTGAAGGTGCTGATTAAGTGATATTGTCCTTCAATTATTCTATAGATGAACAAGTTGTATGTTTAAAAAAAAAAGAAAGTTAAAAAGACTGAAAGGTATTAAATTATCTATTCTAGAGCTGCCAAAAAAGACAGTAGTCTTCCAGTATACAGAAGAGACAGCTGTGAAAAGAAAACCAATAGTATGTTTTATTTGTTCAGTGGTAGTAAGAAAAGCAATAGCGAGCTTACAGTGCAGCAAAAGCTGCTTGAGCTAAACATTAAATAAACCACCTAAGCGAACAGACTGCCTGAAGGCACTGTGGATTCTCTACCACTGAAAATTTTAGAATGGACTACACAGAGAAGAAAAAAAGGGCAAGGAAAAGATGTCAGGTCTAACACCGTGCTGATGCTGCCTCATGAAGCACAGTGATGTCATATTAAGATAACTCCACTTTTTCCTCTACAATGCATTCTTATCAATTGCTAAACAAAAGTTGAGACATTTGTTGTGCATCTACAAAGATGTAGATATTTTTATCACTTTCCTACATGCTTAAAGATCAGCCCAAATTTGGTATGATCTACAGTACACTGATTTATGGAGGGTCTGAGATAGCTGAAAGACAAACCTGCGTATTGCTGAGAAAAATATACCGCATTCTACTCTGTAATACTATTTTTTCTGCTTTATCTAGGACAGTTATTCACTGCAACCACACTATCAATTCACCTTCAGAAAGTTTCTAAAACGATATTCCCATTCATTACTGAAAAAGGTGCAAAATTGTCTAATACCTGTTCATTTTATATAACTTCCTGTAGTGAAGAGCTTGTATAGTCAGGTGGTAAGAAAGTGAAAAAAACAACAACAAAATGGCAAAACAAGAACAACAAAAACAATCCAAAAGAACTGTATATTCTGCTGCCACAGATGAGAATTCAGTCTTTGAATGGCAATCACACTGCTTTCTCAATAGGGTGAGGTATAAATACCATCTTCTCCTTCAACGTACACTGGAAAATGCTTTACTGTCTTATTTATTTCTCATGATTTTGTTTCACAGATTGTTTATTACAAAACAAGTACACATTCTGAAGGCTTTTTTGTTTTTTGTTGTTTTTGTTTTTGAAAGACGAAACCTAATCAATCCTTAAGTTTGCGGGGGAAAAAAGAGTAATACAATCTGAAGTGTTCTTCAAACATTCAAGCATTTAGGTTTACAACTGATTCACACAGCAAACTTCCATCAGCGCACGAACAGAAGTAATATACTACAGATGTGGTCATGAGCTTATTAACTTTTCTAGCATCCAGGATCAGCAGTAACCATCTAAAATATGTGAGGACTTGACTTCAAATAGCAGTATTTGCTAGGAGGAACATCTCCTCTTGTACTAAGAAATTCTTTTATCAGAATTAATGAAGAATTGAGACCATGAAAACATTAGCCACTCTCTGGACATTTTTCCTAAACCACAATGCAGTTTTACAGCAGGGATGCAAGTACTCGGCCTCTTAAAATGATGCTCACAGTTAAATACCCAGAAAGAGAGAACGATTCCCTCCAATATATCATAATTTCATCCACCAAACATAAAGCACTTCCAAGTGATTTCAAGGCTAAGCATTCAGATGACTAAATATTTAGGTCACAGGAAATCTAACAGTCATAAGACTGTTATGAGTTGCTGTCATGGTTCTATGTTTTTGTTTTTTGTCTTGTTTTTTTTTTTATGGTTTCAGTATTCCACATCAACACATCATGTAGTGTACGGGGCATTAAAGTGTCACTGCCCAATCCCAGGTTCCTATCCCTGTACATTACAGCAGTCACGGGATCTGGCCCTTCCGGGTGGGGGGGCGCTCTCTTGCTGCCTTGCAGTGGGTGCTGGAGGTGCTTTCCTGGCCGTTCCAAGCTTTTCAGGTTTGACTCGGTCCCGGGAACTCTCTCTCTCATCTTGTCTGATTTATTAATCCCAATTTCAATTAAATTGTATTATATTTTGTTATCTTGTATTCCAATATTATAGAAAAATAAGTTTTCCTCCATAGATTGTTGCCGCTGTTCTTTTCCTCCCTTCCTTCCTTCCCATTTCTGTGGGACTGGGGTGGAGGAGGGAGGGCAGAGGCCTGTCGCCCCTGTCACGGACATAGATTGATCTGGTCAACTCCGTGACAGCTGCACTGTCATGAACAAGTTTCCACAGTACATATTAGTATATACTTCCTACTTGCTTGAAAGTGATGTTCTTAAAATGTTATAGCTGTTAAACTTACAACATCAAGCACAACACAAACACAAAAACACAAAAATAGTTTAACTTTAAAAAGGCGATTTTTTAAATGAAATTTCAAGCAGTTGCCTAGGATATATTTAAAGTAAGCTTTCTTATTTTGTTTTAATATATATAGATGTAAACATGTCTGTCAATCATAGTAAATGCTTACAATAGCATACTGACATTTTGGAAGCTTTTCCAGTACAAACATTACACAATACAGAAGGTACAATGAGGTACTTACATTGCTAGTATCTATTTCCATTAATTTTGAAATCAATAAAATTCAAGTAGTATAAAACCTTATAAATCTACCACTAAGGCAGGAACATTTTCAGAAAATGCAGGTTTTTCAGAAAATGCTTATCCAGGATTGAGTCAAGAAAGTTGAATCATATTACCAGGGAGAAACAGACTGCTGGTGTGTGCGTGCAATCATTTGGTCCTGGCCTGGTTTTAGGTCAGTACCGTAGGAGGCAATGCAACAGACTGCACAAGTCCTATGAGTAAATTATGCAAGTTCTGAAATTAAACTCCCAAAGACATAATTACTTATGTATAATTATGCTGTCTTATCACTCTGAGATAGCCAATACTTCATATCTGTAGAAAAAATAGATGTTGGGACAGAAGCTTTGACACCCTCTGGATGTCTTTAAAGAAGGCCTGTTTTTTTCTGCAGCAGTTCAAGAAGAATCAAAATGCATTATATTTAAATCTAAGTTATGTTAAAGTGACAATCTGTAAAATGTGTAGGCTGGATCTGAGCAGTATTTTCTGATATTTGAGCTTCCAACTTCTATCTTTGATAGCCTGAATTTTTCTCATGTTTCATTTGAAGTGGGGAGATGATGATATAGATAATTATAGAAAAAGCTACTATACTATGAGGAAACTATCACATAGGAATAACAAGAAGTGTGTGAACGTATACAGGCACTGCAGTAAGCAACTATAGAAAGAACAAACATTTCAAGGTTCAAACACCAGATTCATACAGCTACAGAATTCCAGAATGGTTGAGAACAGCAGAGACCTCTGAGTCCATCTAGACCCTCCTGAAGCAGACACCCAGGGCACAGGGCCCAAGGTCATGTCCAGCTGCCTTTTGGACACCTCCGAGGTGGATGAGAAGGAGACTCCACAGCCTTTCTGCCAGTGCTCAGCTACCTGCACAACATAGAAATGTTTCTTGGTGTTCAGAAGAAACCTCCTGTGCTCCAGTGTGCAGCACTGGGTGCCATTAACCTCATAAACGCAGTACTAAAATGACAATTAACAATGAAAAGAAAAGTTTTCTCAGTAACAGAAATTAGCGATTTAGAAATCAGCAGGTTGTCACCCAGCAGATCAGGCTGCTCTGGTCCCCAGGCAACCTGCTCTTGAATATCTCCAGGGATTGGGCATCTACAGCTCCTCTGGGCAGCTTGTGGTAAGCCTGACCCTCACCATTCTAAGTAAAAAATTTCTTCTACCTTTCTTTACACAAAATCACAGAACTAAAGTTGGAAAAGACCTCCACGATCATTCAGTCTGACTGTTCATCTGTCACCAAATATTTCCCCACTAATTCATGTTCCTTCATACAACACTTAAATGTTTCTTGAATACCTCCAGGGACGGTGACTCAACCACCTTCCTGGGCAGCCCACTCCAGTGCCTGAACACTCCTTCTGAGAAGAATTCTTTCCTAATATCCAACCTGAACCTCCCCTGGTGCAACTTGAGGCCATTCCCTTTAACTATCGATAGTTACATGGGAGGAGAGGCCAACCCCCACCTTGCCACAACCTCCTCTCAGGAAGTTTGGAGATGCTTATTCTTCCTGGTTAAGAAGAGCAGACAAATAGAATTAACTCTAATAGTATAACAACCATGGATCTAACAACACATTTAATTATTTGTACAAAGGGAGATACAAATATTCTACATAATTTTTTAAGCCTATTTACAGAATTTCGGTAACAAGAGAGAAATTAAGCACTTCAATAAATTTCCGAACAATGAATTTACTACAATCAGCTTTCAGATTCTATATTACTTAGGCAAAGTTTTTCTTACCACATTTTTTTCCCCACCAGCATATGCTGTCTTAGCACACGGTTAATAAAAATATCTACCATGACAGAAACAGACTTTCTGTATTTTACAGATACTGCCAATTTGAAACCTCTTCTACTCCAAAAATGAAACAGTTCACTATTCAATTCCACCTGCTCTCAAATATCTGTGTAAGCAGGTTTACAGTTATATTATTAAAAAATTTCTAGGAAGAAATTACTTACAAATGCAGTAAGAAAGAATTTCTAATAAGAAATTGCTTACAAATGCAATGTAAAAAATCAGAAAACTATTCACTAATTTGAAAGGCAGGCACAAGAAATACATAAATAAAAAAATCAAAACAGTTGTTTTTCCAGAATAGTATTCTTCAGCTTTGATTTTTAAATGTAAATAAATAATAATAATTTAAAAAATAATAGTTTTAAAAGTCAAAGAGCTGAATACAAACTCTGTGGGCTTTTTTGGTAAGACATAGGATCACTGAAGTTGGAAGGGATCTCTAAGATCATCTAGTCCAACCATCAATTCATCACCACCATGCCCCTAAACCACATCCCCATAACTCGTCAGTGTAGTACACACAGAGTCCTGGTGTGATGAGCAGTGTTTCATACAGAGGAGTGGGAACGACAGCTAAGGATCCCTCCATGGAGCACCAAACTGAAAAATTTCTGCCTCCAAGAACCTAAGATTTACAAGTTACGGAAAAACCTTGAAGGCACCATCAGCAGCTTTCAGGTGTTTCCAAGACTTCAAACTTCAAGAAGTCTTTCAGTAAATAAGTCTGGCTTTTTTTTTGTTTTTTTTTTTTTTGTTTTTTCTGTTTTTTAATTTGAAGCAAAGTCTGTTTGGGAGGCTGAGAAAAAACATTCAACAATTAAGACAGCTGACTCTTACTTGAAAGTCATAAGTGCCTTTATATTCCTGTGAATCTTTGTAAGTCATCTTTGGAATGGAAAATAATCATCATATTCTTACAAAGATAGAGAATATGACTGTGATTATAAGCAGAAGCTAATGTGAAAATCATTTTCAACAGCAACAACAACAAAAAATACAGAAATTTTCCCAAATACTGACTTTTCCCCAATTTATGTTTTACTCATAGCTATTTCAGATAGTACCAGTTTCCCCTTCAAAGTGGTACAATAGAATAATTGAAGCACATAAAGGATAATTCAGTTATACTTCACCATCTATATTTTATTTGGGAGGAAAAAAAAAGCTATAAAAGGATAAATGGGATTATAAACCCTCTCCGTGCCTGACATCAAATTTATTTAAGATCCTAGTAGGCCAATGTCCTCAGTAAAAGACAATTTCATTGCCAATATAGAGTTTTCTCGTCTAGAGTTAACACAAATTGACTTTTCTCTCTATTGACTATATGGGGCATCTAGAGAAATTAGCATAATAGACTAAAACTAGCCTTTGGAATACTGTTGAAGATCCACATATTCACTCTCCTAACAGAATTTAACATCTCATTTTTGGTTACCAAGTTTCAAGACAGAAAAACAAGAAATATTTCCTAATTTAGGAAATCTATTGACCCATTTTGCTCATAAAATGCCTCATTAGGAATAGACAGCGATATCAAACAGATGACCGTAATGTGAACTTCTGTTCAATATTCATTTGGAAGAGATGTGTGCCTTGTATACCAAAGTGGAGGTTTACAGTAGCTGTTTATCAGTAAGGATTTTAAACAACCGGACAGTGATATACATCTTCCATTTGGCAGCTGTGAAAATAAGTTCCAAAGCTTTTTTCTAATTCTATAAGGGACCATGCCAAGGCACTGCTTTTACAATTAAAAAAAAAACAAAAAAAAAACAGGGAAGTAGACCTCAAAGGTATTAAAGAAGATACATACAGAGAAACAGAATACTTTGAGTTAAAAGGGCCTTATGGCAGAGACACCTTCCCATCAGATCAGCTTTGTCAGGCTCAAGATCCCCTCCAATCCTTGAACAATCCCAGGGGTGGGGCATCCACAGCTTCTCAGGGCAACAGGTTCCTATAAGTAAAGACTTTCTTGCTTATACTTGATCTAATTCTACCTTCTTTAAGTTTAAAACTGTTAGCTCTTGTCCTGTCTCTAAAATCCCTGATAAACTCTGCCACAGGAGATGGACTCTTTTATCATGTATGTATTATGTATGTATACATGCACACTCATATGTAAGTGTGTATATATACATATATATAGTGTAAACACATTTCCTGTCAGTAAAACTGTCCTGGTGGTCTGAGGTACAAGGGGAAGCTTCTCCCCTTTGTCACAGCAAGAATCCTTTGTGTTCAAATCTAGGAGGAAATTCTACACCAGAGTCATATCACTCTAATAGACCTTCTTGCCTCCCTGAAGTACAACTTCATTTAGTTCCATGAGCTAGGAATCATGCCCACGGCAAAGTCCAACAATTTTACAGAATCCACAAAGAACATTCCTCACAGCTAGCAACAACAACCTACATTAAATGCAAGGTCTGTTTTTTCTGCAGCAGTTCAAGAAGAATCAAGATTTAAATCTAAGTTACTTTACATTAGATTACATGAAAAAGGAACTTATTTCCTCTTTCTCACATCACTTCTCTTATTGCTTGAAAGAAATAAAACATTGCCTTATCTACACAATGTCTTTAGGTCTGTCAAAGACTCAAAATAAGAATCCACAAAACAGCTTTCCTATTCCTTCCAGAAGTTATTTCTGCAGAGGATGAGCCCAACCATCAAAAGAGTTTGAAACAGGTTTTTCTGCCTCTAGCTGGTAAATGTTCTGTGCCCAAACAGTGTATCTCACCACACACAGAACCTTCTCAGTTCATGTAGCTGACAGATACTTTGTCAATTCTGAAACTATTTTGCCTTAACAAATAAGCAAAAACTTAGTTTAAGTTAGCATCCAAGTTTACTCACAGAATTAGTTCCAAGAACTTGCAGCTTTGGTTCACCTGATTCCAGAAGCTTGGCCACCATATGAAGAAAGCTTTCCACAAACGGCTTTATGCTTTGAGAATGGCAAGCCATTAGAAGTTGGTCCAATGCCTCCATGGCAATTAAAACATATCTGAAAATTAATTGTGGAGAAACTAACATAAACGCATGTGCAACATTTATCATTAAGTCTTCACTATGAAAAAAATTAGAAAAGAAAGGATGAAGGTACATCTTTCACAGGATCTAAAGAAGAAGAAATTGGTAATTTCTATATTGCGTCAAACAGGATTTTTCAAAGGAATAAATACAGTAATAACAGTTCTATTCAGAACATTTCGTTTTCAACTATAGACCCCAACTTTCTATTCTACATTTTCCCAATCCAAATCCCACTAAAGGAAAGCCATCAAATTATCCACAATTCTGCACAGTGAGAGCACATTCTAATTAAATGAAAATGAGTATAATTAATTATCCTAGCAAGTTGCCATTTTTCCATTCTACAAAGTTATAAAAATATCTTTTGACATCACTTACACCAAAGACAATGGCCTCTGATGGATATTTCGCTTCTCTTCCAATTCTTGCATGCAATATTTTTGGACATCATATTCATATTACTTATAATTTTCTCCTTCTGACTACACCTTATCTTCTAAACTCATCATCTTTGATTTGACCCTATGTTCAGCTACCTGTTAGCATCTGTTTTTAATGTTGTGACTTACTTCCTTACCCATATCGATGTCTGACAACATCTCGGCTCAATCTCTCTGCCAGGTAAGCACCAATTCGATCCAGCTTTTCTGGTGCAGAAACAGCATAGAAAGTCAGCTTCTCCATGTCAGCTTTAACAAGTCCATCCTAAGAACACAAAATAACAAATAAAAATAATTACATCTACAGAAATTATGAAGCTTTTAAAGTGCTTTCATTTTGGCTACTCAGAGTAAAAGATCTGACTCAGATTACAAAATATGTAACTTCCAAGCAAAATAGCCAAAAGCTTTAGCTCCAAAAACCAGTAACTTCAAAAATTATGTTATGTAAAAACAAGATTTTACTTTAAACCTTTCACTTCTTCAGTGTCATGTCTTGGACAAGGCTGAAACACAGGCTACCTGAAAGCTAATCGTGAAAACAAGATCAGGCAGAAATTAATATATTAGTTACAACGTGAACTGTGATATGGACATCCTCATTTTTATTTTCCTGTAAGTACTCTAAACATTATCTTTTTCAAATAAATGGCTGAAGTGTTAAACATGATCAGTAGCAGGTAAGTATATTTTATCAACCAAGTCTTCTAATACTTTAGCAAAGCCCTGTAATTCAGTGAAACACCATGGACCAGCTTGGAGATGTTCACAGACAGCTGTAAAACTACAACTGTAGGCATTTGAGGTCTCTATATTTGCATCAAGTCAGGAGATTGCAATAAAGCTATAAAACCATATGATTCCATGTTTCCTGTGCTTACTATACACACAAATCATTTCATTTAAAGCCATTAACATACATCAATGCAGTAACTAGCACTCATTACCAATACATTTTAATGAAAAGCCCATGTACTCTGCAGATAATAATCCAAACATTATACAAATCCTGACTGCTCTGCTCATTTTTTCCATGATAAAAGATATAAAACATTTTAAAAAACGTAGCACCATAAATAAACTCCATTACACTGCACAATCATGATTATGTACAGATAAAAGCATTATTAACTGTTATTTCAGAAATCATTTCAACAGAGAATAGTCATTGAGCTTTAACACAACTCCGAGATTATTCAAATGAAGTGTTTACATCTGCAAACAAAACAAGTGTTCATGATTCTAAACTGTTATGAAGTCAAATGCTACCTCTGTGGCAGAATACCAACATTAATTAAATCTCCATTTAGTTGAGGAAAACATACTTTCTTCTTTTCAGTATGCACTGCCCTGCTCTGATAAGGGAGTTAGTCAACTATTTAAAGAGGTTCCCCTCCAAATGAATTTTCTACTAATCTCTGTCAAAGATACGAAGCATTACAGCAGAATTTACTGTGAAATGCAAAAATAAAAATAAATGCTGAAGTGTTCCCTACAAAAAAAATTAACTTCTCAATAACCCTTACAATTTTAAGTCATCACTCACTTTTGGATCTTCGGGAAATATGTTATCTACCAGACGCTTGTAACGAGGTCGTAAAGCAGCACAGCAGCAGCACACTCCTGCAGAGAGATGTAGCCACCAGAATTTAGAACAAAATTTTAGGAACTCTGGTAATTTCACCTTAAGAGAAAGAAAAAAAAAAAAAAGATAGTGCTTGCTACTTAAGTAAAATTAAGGTAGTTGAAAAAGATTGATAAGTCGTATAAGTCAAAACTGGTATAAAGCAATAATTGCAAAAATATGCAAACATTGGAAATGCACCTGCCATCAAGCCATTCCAAAAAATACATGGAAAGACCAAGGAATTTCAAAAGTTAGCAGTACAAAAACCAAGACTACTTTCACTTGCTCCTTTATGTTCATTCTAAATGATCATTTCAAAACCTAACCAAACACACATTCTATTTGCTGCTTTAAGAATTCAATGAAATCGTCACTGTATTTTAGAGGGAATCATATAAATTGATGTAAGCACAATCAACAAAAGATTCTCTACTTCCATTATTTCACTGTTTTCCTTTGCATCAGAAAAAAAGACAGTCACCTGGAGTGGCAGAAAGTATTCTTTTGACCTTATTTCTACTCTCCCACTGATACCGTATTCATACATCAACAATCACAGCTATAAATGTAGCTTGTAACTCTATTAGTTTAAAAAGATACTTTAGTAAACAGAGACTTACGAAGAAAGCGTTTCTCTTTTTTTTCCCCTAAGATTCAGGACTACTAGTACCTTGGAATAATTCCAGTTTCTATTAAAAATAGCATCTGAAGTGAACAAAATTCAGCACGCACACACACATACAGAGAAAAAGCTTCTAGATATTTGTCCCATTCACTTTAGGATTTATGAGGATTTTAGGATGAGGATTTATTCCCAAGGAATGTAAGCGTTTCAGCAAATTGGATTTAAAACGTTTCAGTAGAAACATCAGACTATTTCTCTGGTCAGGTCTCAGACCAACGTTAAAGCAGCTCTGGTGAACAAAAACCACCGAGCTGAAACAAGTCCAATAGTATACTAATTAATTACATGCCAAGTTTGCATGAAGATCACGCCTAGTCTTTCATACCGTGCTGCCTACAGCATTCAGTGTAGCTAGGTACCTTAATAACGTCTCACAAAAAGCTAGCCTCTTATGTACCCAAAAACTATTTGCTCAGAATAGTAAAATCTGCAAAAGATTAGTCACATTCAACTCGAAACAGCAATTGAATAAAGGTTACCTTTGGGATAACGTTGCTGTTTACAATTTATCTCCAAAATTATTAGATTGCTAAGAACTATTACACAAACCTACCAGGACCTGCATTTCTTTACTTAAGAAATCAGAGCTGTTTTGTACCATACTTCCTAAAATATCTGGGAAGTTCAGGCCTAAGCCTTCCTTTGCTGTACTTTTTGATTACAAGGCTCTGCACGAGTAAATTTACCCTCTATTCAAACTGCTTTATGATGTTACCATTTTCTAGACAGAAGCCCGAATACTACTAAGAGTCTGATAATTTCATTCTTCCAATTCATTTATTTGGAAACAATTACAATAGATAGATCTTTGTTTTTGAAGCCAGACTTTGACTCTAAGTTCTCTTAGCTAGTCTTTTCACTCAAGTCATGGATGAGTGTACAATCAGTAAAATGAATGCAAATTAGGGCCTCAAAAAGCTATAAAAGCAAAACATATTCAAGCAGTAAAGAACTGTAACACTGAGGATTTATTTGTGAAGCACTACTTTGTTACTACTGCCAAGTACTTTGAGCACTATTTCTGTTGACATCCCCCTCTTAGAGGACTAATCAATGTAAAACTCCACATTTATTCAAAAGATGTAGGTATTCAGTAATTAAAATCAAAGCCATTTCATACGCCAGTGGAAAACGTATATAGATAACTCTGAATTAAGAGGTTAAAAATCTACTTATATTACAACAAAGCTGTACAATTTTATCCCATCAAGACCAGTGTTTTGCAACAACCTAAAATCAAGTAAAACCATGATAAGGTAGGAGTACCTATTAAGCGACCAGTATGTTACACAGTATTGTGAAATTCAAGTAAACAATCAAAATCCACCTAAAAAAGACTTAACTTTGTTGAATGTTTCATTAATTAGATATGCAGCTCAGCACCTGACTCGACACTCTTCAGACTATCGTTTTCATGCTTGGTGTTCTGCTTCACAGAAGGTAAATTTCCCAGGTAAAAAATGAGTTTGATCATTATTTGTTAAAGCAAAATATTAATACAATAACAGTAGTATTTTCTACAGCTATCTCAAGCACAGTATTACAGAAGATATCATACAATATTAAACTTAAGACAGAGGTAAAAAAATTCTTTTAGAATTTGTTTCTCCCTCTTCATATAATAAGAAAATTCTTGCAACAAACTAAGTCTGAAAACAATATTTTAGAGCTATGGTAGCCATGTAAATTGAGCATAAAACCCAGATACAGACTCTCAACTGAGAAGGGTGAGATATCAGATAGCACCATACAAGGTCATCTCACAGCCTAACCAGATGGTTTCAGTTAAATGAAACCCAATAGTGTTCTATTACTGATCTTCTAATGAAAGGTATACAGTCAATTTTGAGATCAGAAAAGGCCTACAAATAAGTGTTTAGCATCAGAGTTGAAAAACCTACCTTTCTTGGATTTTCAGTAGTATCTTTACATTGTTATCTATTTAATTACAGAACAGTTCGCAGAAAAAAAAAAAACCAAAAACTCCTCAAATTATTCACTATCAACATTAAAATTCATATATTTTTATTTCTTTACTTTAACTCACATTAACATAATTTTCTCATTTAAACAGAACTTTCAAGTATTAGAAAGGTAGAGCTAATCTACCTAAGTTTTCAGTCTTAGAGGGTTTTTTGAGTGAAGAAATTTGAACAGAACACTACTAAAATACTGAAGCTCTCAAAGGCAGGAAAAGAAACAAGAAGAAAACACAAAACAAGTAACCAATACAATTAATAGTCATGAGACAGGCTTTGATGAAAAAAATTGCAGGAAACATATGGAATAGATGTAAAAAAATCACAGGAAAAAGAAAATTAAAAAATACCACAGAATAATCATGTCTTATTAATACATGTTAACAGCACACTGAACTTAAACAAACAACATCCTGAAACATTTCACTACCTAACCCAAGAAAGAAGAACACTATTAAATGGAGCGAAGCCACTGAAAAATGATTATTTGTTTCTTCAGTACCAATTTAACCCACATATCTCTGATCTAAGTAAAACAGATTCACTTCAGACTGTTCTGCAGCTCTGCAGGTTGCAGTCACTAAGCTGGGTAAAAGAAACATATTCCAATTTGAGCTGACAAATTTTTATTTGTCACCCAAATTCCACTGATAATTTCCTTTCGGTTCCAGGCATAATTTGCATTTAATGATCTCCCATCTTTAAGTCATTTAATACAAATAAATACAAATTTAACATCAAATCTACAGAGAAGCTTGCACAGTTATAAGCTAGCCAATGTGAAAGTTTTAAACAGCACACAAACACACAGACACGTACATTGATATCTCAACAACAATGGGATTTTCCAAGTTAAAAAATGCATGTTATCTACTGCTCAAAGAATCCCATAACCCACACTTCATATGTTAAAGCTACAGCTGCACATATTTACCAACTGCAAGAATACTGTTTTTCACAAGCATTTATTCTACACAACATCAATAGCAAGAAACAGTCTACTTAATCATAAAACAATTGTTTCACCTACCCAAACACATACATGGTCTTGGTTCAAAAGCAGAATTATAATCATAGGCTTTTTCTTGCTCAATAGTTGGAACTTGAACATACTGCCTCATCCTGGATATGATTTCAGTCCCCGGTACTCTGTCCTTGTTCAGAAAGTTGCTCTCTCACACTAGCATAGAAGCAGTTACTTCACGAGAGGGCTGTGATACTGTAAGCTTATCTGATTAGTTCTGTGACATCTACATAAAGCCGACAAACACGTGAAAAACTTCAGTATCAAATTCTGTTAACAAAGCCAAGCATAAGGAAAAACAAAAAGAAAAAAATCTATACTGTCAATGTAGGATTCACATCTCACCAAATAAAACTGAATAAAGCCAGTTTAACTACCTCAGCCTCACCTGAACATGCGGTTTTCTCACTTTCATGACAACAGAGAAAAACATCAGGATATATTTAAAAAAGCTTCTAGTCATTTGGTTGCCACAACCAAATTTATCACTGAAGACTGATGTGTATTTTGGCAAAACACCTCACTTATATTGCTGAATAACAGCCAAAAAATAATACATAAGACAGACTGTTAAGTATAAAGGCATTTTAAACAGAAAGATTTAAATGTAAAGTGGTTCTTTAATTTTAAATAGGTTGGTAAAATTAACATTCTCTCTGATAATATTTGAAAACGTAAGCCAGGATTACAGAACTTTAATCCTTAACATCCTTGATCACAAAGGGCATGGTACATCAGGGAGAAATTCCATTCTGAGGTAAGCAGTTTTGAAGTTACTTTCCAGCTTCCCATTATTTTCTATCATCTCATTTGTTTTATTTTCTACTTTACAATCACTTGCATAACACAAATAACTTTTAGTTATTTTCTTATATTTGGGAAGATAAATGTACACAAAAATAAATTTGCTTCAACTATCCACAGGAAAGTGCATAAACTAACACTGACAGCTACACTAGCCCTACCTGGCTGGGTCTGAACTGTTAGCATCAGCCAATCTAATTCAGAGCTGGAACTATTTTCAAGGGCATTCCCCTTCTGGAACTAAAACCAGATCAAATACTTTGGAACAGCGAAATTATTCTGGCCCTATAAAGAAGTTAATTAGAAATATTCTTCAACCTGCTATAAAAAGAACAAAAGCTCTAAGGAGGTGCTTATCAGCCAGCACAGTGTCCCTCTTGTGTTCCAGGGGAGAACAGAGGACTCATCATGTAAATCACCTCTTATTCGCCATTTCTTACTCCAGCACCATTTGCCTTCTACTCAGCTGGTCCCTATCCTCTCCCCACTAAGAAGCTGCAAATAAAACCTCCAGCATACAGATCCAATTTCCCCCTAAAGAATGCAGTAGTCAGCTTCTCAACCCCCCCATGACAGCAAAATCTCAAGACAACAGCAAATGTGAGAAATTCCATCCAATACTTACATTTGACCACTGTACATTTAATATTTTGGTGCTTAATCAAATTGAAATAAACAAACAAAAAACAACTCATTTTTTGCCTTACAGTAAATTCGTACAGCTAATTCTGGTTTTATACAACTTCAAGACCAGTGCTTTTATACTTGGATCAATATGGGAAGATGAAAAAATAAGTAAAAACAAAAATAATCTATTACCACTCCATAAAAACAAGAGATGACAACACACATCAAGCACCTTGTAAGAAACAGATTAAAAAAAAATATTAAAAATTCTAGTTAAATAAAGCTTACCACTTAGCTTCTTCAACAAAACACTCTTTTCAGACCCATTAGCAATTAAAAGAAATCCCCAGAGAAGATATTATCTTTGGGATGGCGCCTTTTAAAGACTTCTAATCCATTAAAAGAAAGTTTTCCATTACAGCAAGTTCTCTGGTTACATTCTTTCTCACAAGTTCCATTGCCTACAGTGTTTCCATGCTGTCTCTTCTTTCTCCCACCTTTGTTGTTTCCACATGGGAACTTTGTTAACTTGTTCATTTCTGTTCTCTTCAATATCACCTCCTCTTTTCCTACTCTGAGATACCATGAGAGTTATCTATTTTTAAAACATTATTATCTAAAATTAATCTAGTTCCAGTGAGAGAATCGCTATGACTTATTATGCATTTTGCTTCTTGTCCTTACTTGTATTTCTACTAGCAATAACAAGGTCATTTATTTCTTAACACTAAAATAATAAAAAAACCACCAAATTTTATTACTTCCACTCCAGGAAAGACATCTGGAAATACACATCTGCATAAATCTCCTTGACTCTTTCCCATTATAGCTAATACTGATAATATGTTTGATAATATTGTGGACAAGTACAATTTTCGTTCCTGCTTTCAGAGTTTGCAGTCAGGAAATGAGTTCTGGTTGATAATACTTCTTCTTTTCCCTCCTTTATGAGCTCGTCGTGATATCCCTATTTATAAAAATACTGATTTTATAGCAATGTTTCATAAATCAGGACAAAAAGGGGACACGGGAAAAATACTGTAGTGAAGACGCAGGGTTAGGAAAAGAGAACTCACAGTACCTTGTGCAGCCTCTAAGGCATGTGAATATGCATTCTTTCTCCCTCCAGACAAGCAGAAGTACAACATAGAGCAGAGTCATCATAAACATTGACAAAATACCTGCTGCACTTAAGGGCCACATCCATTAGCACACTGAGCCAGGATATCCTTTTAAAATTTAAATTTGATGGTAGTATATCTACTATTTAATTCAGAATAAAGTAAAGAAGAATTGACATAATCATAGCAGCCTCCTCCTGCTCTCACCAACTCCCACCAATCCTACTCTTTCTCTCTCTCTCTGACTTCTCCAGAGATTTGCAGCTGTAGCAGAACCGTATCTGCCAGCACAGTGCTGACCCTGGCAGAGAACTTCCAAGTATCAGATGGACTGTCCTGCTCAGCCTGGCTTCATCCTCACTCTAAGTTTTCCTCTAACTCAACTGAGCAAAGTACAAAGAACAACATCCTTATATTACACTCACTACAGGATGTCACTGATGAGAGGCTACAGCATTTGCACTCTACTTGCACCACTCAGTTCCCACATTGCTGGGAGTAGGGAGTAACACCTAACCTGGAAGAGCATTTTCCAGGCCATGGCACTGTGCCTGAATCAGAAGGACACTATAGCTGCCTTGGTTAAAAGGCTGAAGGATAACAGGACAAGCAGCAACATGACCAAAGGCTGGCAACAAGTCTCTGAGATGTACAAGGGGCAAAACTATTGCAAGAAGATTACTGCTGCCCTCTGGAAAACTAGCAATATCTCAAGATAGTCATGATTGGTAAACCACAGGTAAAAATATTTATCTGTATATCTGGCTCAACAAGTGCTCATGCCTGATACCTAAGTCCAGACTAAAAAGCCCTGCCAAGATGCTTAAGCTGGTCACACTTTTTTTTCCTACTCCCAGCTCCAGGCAGCCAAACAGACAGCCAACAGGAATATTCCCTATGTCACCCTTCCCAGTCCTTTTCCCATTCCCACTGCTACTTTCAAGTTTTAGACTTTTCCTGCTTCTCTGCCCATTGCACATCCTCATAGATTTACTCTCATTTAAGTACATTCAGCTGTAAACTTCAGTACCTATACAGAAATTTGACAAACACTTCCTTATTAAAATAGAACTTTTAAAATAGAATCAGTATCTAAATAACATATTACAGAAATTACGTATTTTCTCTCACTGTACATAAAAAGCATAGACAGCAGCATAAGAATATACCACGGCACCCACATTGAGAAAACTCAATGCTGCAATAGTTCTGAGGCACACAGAGTCCAAAACGTGCTAAGACATCTCCTTCTCTTAAGCAGCAAAACATTTATATTGCATTGAGTTTACTGAAAAAAATCAAATGCTAAACAAAATACTGCAATATTACTTGAAAGACAGTCACAGAAGACACACAAGATTAAGTACAACCTCTTGTCTGAGTTGAACTGATTTGCAGCCTAGAGAGTCTACCTCTACCTATTCAATGTTCTCAGGAAGCATTAACCAAAAGTAATACTCCGATTTGGATATATGAATGTATTTATAGAATACTAGAATTATTTGGGCTAGAAAATTTTAAGTCTCTTCATAAATTATTAAGAATAGATCTCCAGATCTGCCTGTATATTACACTATACACAACTTCTTCCCTGAAGACAGTCTGATTATAGTTCATTCTACCCCCACTAAAAATCAGCTTAGTGCTAAATCAAGCAAATAGAAGCTCATGTAACAACTTTTCAACATTAACAGTTGTTAATTCACACGTGAAGGATACAAATTACATTAAAGAAAACCTTCTGGTTTAATTTGAATTATTAACAATCACAAGGATATTTTATCTTCTCCATTAGTTCTATGAAGCGCACCAGCTTCAATCCATATGTTCCATAATAACCAGAATAAATAGTGCAGCTGCTACTAGAGTCTGAATGATTATCAGAACCTAAGAACAGCAAAAGCAATGGTAGAATATACATCTTGAAGGCCCTGTCCAGAACTATGTACCCCAACTAAGTAAAAAGGAGCCCACCCCTTCTGTAATTTCTGCTCAGCAATGGGATATTTAAGGAATGTAAAGTAAATGAAAACTCTTCTGCAAATCTTCAGTGCCTAAAGGCTATGTCTGTTTGCCATCTCCACTCTGATCCCACTAAACTGCTCACTCTAGAAGACAGCTCTATAGTTATATAGAAAGAAGTTGATATATGTACATGTACAGATGTTAACCATCTAGTCTCAAACGCCTTAGACGTAAAAACCAGACTTCTGCCAAACAAAACAAACAAAAATGTTTTCCTCTTGAATTTGAAACAACTCTACACAATTCTGCAAGTAATTAAACTGCACGAACATGAATTAGACTATTGCTCTTTTGATACAGATTTTTTATATAGATTTTGAATTTTATAAACTACCAGAAATCGCTCTCTAAATCTTAAGACTTTTTCATATCTTTTTTTTTTTCTATTATTTGGGTAAGCTACTTCTTTTTATAGTTAGGACAAGACAAGCAGAAAAATGATCTGGAACTGATCTGACCCGTGCTGACACATTCCCACCTGCTTTGTCATTTGTGAAAAATGCTCAGAACTGAAACTGCTGGGAACTCTTACCCTGCAAGCATGGAGATGAAAGTGCTCTAGTGCTAAATTAAAAAACCTAACTGTGGGGAAAAAATTCACTAGACATTTCACAACTCAAATACTTAACAGTACTTACTACATATAAAATAACTGATAGAGGAAGCTTTCCACTGTGTTCAGACGTTTCTCCTAATTTTTCTTCTTTATAATTCTGATATAATTTTATTTTTGTTTAAGTCATTGAATTTAAAAAGAGACATTTGAAATCAAATCTTTATCTTTTATAAAGATATATTCAAACCCCTAATAACTGGGGAAGATTAACTTTTACTCATTAACTTTTACCATCATTAATTTAGTTTAGAAGAATTCAGTACTTTAAAAAAGCCAAAGTTCTTAAATTCAAAACAGGAGCACTTCAGTAATGCTCGTTTCACATGGCACATGTAAGTCATCAAAGGATCAGCAGTTGAACATCCATGAAACATTCTTCTTGAGAACTAAGAGCAGGCACATCAGAATACTACAATATTCATTCTAGACAAATACATATTTAAAGAAAAAAAAGCCAGGTATTTCAATAATAGATTTAATTAAATTGCTTTTTATATTTTATTTGTAGACAATCTGAGAATTCCCTAATTTCAAGATGTCTTAGTAGTCTTAAGATTCGTAAATACATTTTTGTAAGACAATAGTTCTGTAACTGCTTTAGATTTTGAAATATAAAAAATTATAACATACAGCTGTTGTAAAATCGCATGCCAACCTCTACACTGGTATCAAAAGGTTTGTAAACTTTCAGTCAGCAGGGATACTATTAATTGTCATCAGTTGTTTCCTTGAATACATCAACTATGAAAAAACAGAATTTGCTAAGATACTTCACAGGCACAAACACAAAATATGGAATTAAGCAGAACTTTGATTGTTCAGCTAAGCACCTTCAAATACCAAAATTCAGAGCTGATCCCCTTTGGACACAATCATCAGCCAAAATCTACAACTTACTAGATGAGGTAAAGTCTCATTCACCTACTTACCCCCAGCTTTCTACTCACTCCTGTCTAACTGCTGTGAATGACGTCATTTTCTAGAAATGTAATAGCATTCCTTGAAAGCCAAGATTTATGTACACAGTTAACTTCTGTCATCAGGAATTCATTAGTTATCTGACTTTCTCAGAACCATTGGGGATCCTCGTGACATAGCAGAGACAGGAAAAATAGCTCATAGGCCATATAAAGGGCAGGCCAAAACATTTTTAGAAGCAGTTTACTCTGGTCTTTCCACAGATGCATGCATTTAATCACATACTGGTAAGCTTAACCCCTCCCCAAATCAATCTTTCTTTGTCATGCATAAAAAAATAGGACACTTGCATGCATAAACAGCATGAGACTTCTTACCCTTTCGTCCCATGATTGAGAAATCAATATCAAATAATGCTGCATATGAAGGTTAATCGACTCATAGAAAAACCACTTGCAAAGCAATTTCTGTAAATAATAATGACAGCAATATTTTAATAAAACCTGAAAAAGCCCTATTAGGCTACATTTTAACATTTAATATGCGTAGTTTAAAAACACATAAAGACTTCAATCTGCACAGAATCAAGTTCTGCTCTAAACCACTTGATGGTTTAACAGTAATAAACCCAGACTGCATACACAAAACTGACAACTGAGGAAATATACTCCCTAGCTTTTGATAAGCAATGTATTGGAGAAAACGTGTTCATTTCTTGGCTCCATTGAAGAAAGTTCTAAAATTAATGGAAGGCCATAAAGGGAGAAACGATGTCACTAGATATTATCTGCAAGGTGTTGGCACAAATGGTTTTCTCTTTCTATGGAGCATACAGTTCTCCAAGTGGGTAAAGGATGACACACACACTTTTGTTGAATTAACAGTCAACAGAAACCAACAAAATGAATATATACTCAAAATTAAGAGATCTTAAAGAAACTCATGTAGATTCATTAATAAAAATGAACGCAGCCACCCTAACAGCTCACAAAGTCACATATGATACCATAAGTGAATAAAAACAGCTACAAACTACATTTTTTCTTGTTGTAAGTTACCAGATTTTCCTTTCTTAATGAAAAGATACACTGAGATTAGTTTTATTGTCAGTGTAGGAAAGAAAACGATCTAAAAATCAACGCAAGGCATCAGTGTGCTATTAACACTGCTGACTGACAGCAGGGCACAGGGACAGCAGTGCTGTGCAGCGCCAGCTCAAGTGATGGCTAATATTGTATGCATGTTGATACACTGCCTAAACGCAGGGCTCTGAACAACAACGAATACATAGCTGTGCTTTCTGTTTTGATAAAGGAATTTGAAAACAGAACCAGAGAATTGGAAGGGATCTCAAAAGATCAAGTCATAGAACCACAGAATAACTATTTCCTCAGAGTTGGAAGGGATCCTTAAAAGCCATCTGGTCCAACTCCCCTGCAATGAACAGGGATACCTACAGCCAGATCAGGTTGCACAGAGCTCCCCCAGCCTGAACGACTCCAGAGATGGGGCATCCATAACCTGCTTGGGCAACCTGTTCCAGTGCCTCACCACCCTTACTGTAAAATACTTTTTCCTTATATCCAACCTAAACCCATAGCTTGGGGCTCCAAGACTACAAAAATAAATAAATAAATAAATCATTGATTTAAGTTTTGAGACCATTCTTGGTTGATACAAATAAATGACTCGAAAATTTTCACATGGAATGCATAGTGTTGCAATCAGACATTCAACTCAAAAATCTGTTCGTGTCTCTTAACTGACTTTCATAATGTGTATTTTAGAAAAATACCCTTTGCTTCGCAATCACACCTTAATCATATCATGGTGTTTTGGGAGTACACACATTTTGAACAATTGTTTACAAAGCTGATGAACAAGAAGAGTAAGATGTCAGCAAATAACTCTGATGAGCAGCCTGAGAGCTCACTAAGAATTGCAGCCACTGCCATCGAACCAGACTGGTACGTTAGTCTCACAAAAACAAGGTCCAACATCCCACTAGTTCTACGTTTTTGTTCCTTTTTTTTTTTTTTTTTTTTTGTTAGAGTTTTAAGAAAAATATTTAAGATTAAATGTTTTGTTACTTACAGATTAACAACACGTTTTTTTTTGTGAGGGCTGCTCCAAAAGTAATGCCTCCTGTTTTATTATGCTGGCCCATAACATCAGAGGTGGATGTTGGCGGCACTGCAGAAGAGATTAAACCTTCTCACCAGTATTCCATTACATTTTGTTGCCATATTACAGATGGCAGCAGAGGGGCAGTCTGACAAAATAGCATCTGACATGGAAGTGCGTATGAAACAAAGGCGTGTCACTGAATGCAATGCAGAACAGACTGCACCCAGTGACATTCACCAATGCCTGCTGAACGTTACTGGAGACCAAACAGTGACCACGTGCACAGGGAGGTGGTGGGTGGTACATTTTAGCTGTGGTGACAGCGGGTCACCTTTGCTGGTGCAGACGGTTATGAGTGCAGCATGCAGGCTTTGGTTCAGAGCTGGTGAAAATGCACAGCTAATGGTGGTGACCACATTGAAAAACAGTGTTTTGTAGTTGAGAATTTGCTTTATCAAGTAGTGTTATTGTGCTTTTTCCATCTGTTGTCATTTCTATGGAAATAGGAGATACAACTTCTGGAACTGCACATGTATATAAGGTCCAAGACAATTTCTACTCACTAAACAAACAACCTAGGCAAGGTTGGACACTTGTTTTAGAGAGTCATAATGTAACTATTTTAACACTATTCTGTGTAGTCAACAATACTTCTGGAAAACAAATAGAAACTATACTGCTACAAAATTAATTAAAACAATACCAAAAAACCCACTTCATTAAGTGGAAGGTCCCATTTGGGATTCTGAAGAGTCAAGGGTACACAAGAAACATGTAAAGATTGAAGAATGCTATTGCTTAGAACTACAATGTAATTTTTTGCTATAAAAGCAAAAAAAACCCCAAACAAACAAAAAAACAAAAAACCAAACAAACCAACAATGCATTATCCTATGAAATATTTATACAGACAGAAGTAGGAATACATCTTCAACCACCATAAGGGTATTTTAGAACTTTATTTCATAGAGAAATAAACCTTTCCTTCTCATTAGTCATGTTGTTAATACAGAATAAACCTGGAACGGTCAGAGAACTAAATTCTCCTAAGTCGTGGAGCAAAAAAACTCAAAATGAAAACAGTTAAAGCCTCTTAAAATAAGTTCAAAAGATTAATATAAGTAAAGAATTTACATGTATTTTAAGTATTCAAGTGTATTTAAAAAGAGAATTTCCTTTTTTTTATTTTTTTTTAATAAAGGTTATAAACAACTTTGACCAAGAAAGCAAGATCAAAGTAAAAAAAAAATAAAAATGAAAAAGACAATCACTCCATTAAATTGTTCTATCTTACACTCCTGTACTGGTGACTTCCCTAATCTCTGCAATGCACCTCAACTATCCACTAGCTATCTCTACGAAGATGACAGTAAAAAGCCATAAGGTATTCTGATAGTTGAGGAAACAAAATTTTACACAGCTGAAGGTGAAGCAACACAGAATGTCTTACTCAGTATATTCTGAGAAGTGTTCTGAAGTTACCAAAAGGATGACTGCACAATAACCAGGAACAGGCCAAATTATAGGTGTTTTTCTCCATAACTAATACATTACATAACTCTAAAATCAACTCATCTCTTTCGATGGCAAATAGTGTAGGGGATGTTTGCATTAATAAACTTTTCAGTATTATTAATACAATGGCAGAATACAAAATCATATTGTTATTTCTTCTTGTTTGCTCCCTGAATTTGCATGTCAGTAAAGCAGTCATAAAATGATCTGCTAATTATGAGCCAGAATCAGTATAACATAACATATACTATTAACAAAATCTTGAGAATTAAGGATGTAATTTAAGTATGTTAAAGAAAACAAGACTAAGTTATCTAAAAGAAACCTCGTTAGCTAGCAAACTGTTGCTTGAAGCATCTGATTAAGTGTGAATATTTGGAACATAATGCCCAAAACCACAATTCTTAATTAAATGTTTTCACAGAAGATTTAGCTACGCTTTTTTCCTTAACAGAAGGACTCACATCCTTTCATTTCAAAGGCAGTCAAAAATACCAGAAACAGCTTTGTTCCATACCACATTAAATGAAGTTATCTGCATAAGTTATTGAGCCAGGAAATTGAGGCCGCACATTTGATGACTAAAAAGACTATTTATTCAGATAGTCTTGGTGGGAGAAAGCAGTAAGCTATTCATACTCCATTTTTAAACAAAAGAGCTAATTGACATTTTAATCCAAGCTAAATCAGTTAACAAAATTGTTCAAATCAACTTGCTCTTACTGTACTATAATACTGGTAAAAAATCTTATTTACTTTCTCATATTTCATAACTTGCATTTCAACTTGGGATGAAGGCAACAAGTTTGTATCATTAATGCCCATGCTATTTGCAGAAAAGGATATAAAGTTAGAGCTACAAAAAAAAAAAAAAAAAAAGAAAAAGAAAAGAAACATTTTGGCAATTTTTTTTTATCACTGTTGCAGCAATTTCATCACACTACAAACTGTGCCATTGCTAGTCACAGCCAGCAATTCTACATCTAAAGATTAACAGTTACTACTGGGGGAAGCAGAATTTACAATAACTTCAGAATGACTTTTTCAAGTATCTCTAGCAAAAGTTAAAGTCCCCCAAAAGATTTAACATTGCCCAGAGACCAAAACTGGCTCCTGACTTTCCATACCACCACTTCCACACATTCACATTCCTTAACTAAACTGAATAAAAGGGTAGAAAAAATGCTATAAGTCACCGATACAATCTCATGCAAACAAGCAGGACAATACTGGAAAAGCTGTCATGATGATCTGAAAACTAAATTTCTAAGTTAACTCTCTGCAGTAGAAACCTATTTTATCTCAGCATGCTCTGGAAATAAATTGGAGGAACATTTAGAAACCTAAATGAGTGGACAAAGTGGTCCCTTATACATTCAGAAAGCTGAAGTCTTGGAGGCTGCACTTTGGTGAAAGGTACCTCTATCAAAAAAATAATGCTTGCTTCCGTTAGAATCCAATCTCTCTTTACTGCAACAATTTTGCAAGGAAAATATTAATAAAGTACTGTCATCTCATAATACACATGAATGTTACAGTAACTTCTTTTCTAATTCATTCAACAAAGAAGAGTCTAATGTAAACAGAAATAAATGGCTGTGTAATTCTGAACATCTCACTACAGAAAAATTGTTTTGATCTCATTCAAGTTCTACCAGACTCTGCAGTTATCTATGTGCATCAGGGTAAGTAATGTTAATAATGCCCCTCGTGTAGGTTAAAAAAAAAAAAAAAAGCCTTTTAATTTACTAGCTTAATTATTAAAGCAAACAAAACAAACAGATACAGCAAAACACCTTCCCAGCAAAAATTAGTATCAAAACTACAATTAAAAGGCAGCGTCAGTTCATGGTATTCCAAAAGTTAGACCACAGCACAGTCTGAATATACATATTTGCCACTATTGTGTTACATCAGCTCACAAATATGTACAGGCAGAATTTCAACTACTTACCACAAAACCAAAATAACTCAAAATACTTACAGTGAAGTATTTTACACGACAATGACTCCATCAGTACTACGTATCAAAACATTGCCATTACTTACAGATACTTTCAGATCAGACATTCATAGATGTGACCATGGATCATTGCAATTACTTTGAAGTATTTTTAAACAACCACTAATCACAGCTTATAACAAATATAAGGTCACCCCCCAAAAACAGTCCTCAAATGATTCCCCGTGAAATGAAACACTTGCTGAACTCATTACAAGCATATAATTAAAGTGCACTCAATACATTTTAAATCGTTAAACTCAATGTTAAACTGTGAGCATCTCTTGAAAATACATGCTGAGATCTACAGAGACCACAAAATATCAAGATCTTAAATACCTCAAAAATAACAGCAAGTATCATTTGTTGACCCCCCTCCACTTTAAATTTTGTTACAACTTTTAGTTCCCAAAGAAAATACACATATCCACAAAAACCTCTAAACATTATCTTCAAGTATTTAAAGTAACAATACTTACTAGCAGGCATGGTTAATCAGTAATCTGTCTTCTATTTTGAGAGGTATAAGCTACAAAGAGAACAAAAACGTAATTCAAAACAATAATTTTGGACAATTTACATCCAAATATACACAGAAACTTATGAAGAATGAGAGAAGTGACGTTCTTTAGCTCCAACACCACACAGACCGTTACCACAGAAACCCAGACATTCACTCTATCTGACCAGAATAGTTTCCCTATTCTTGAAATTCCATCAGCCTGTTCTTACATTTGATGTCTGATTAAATGTCTTCTTTTAATTTATTCAGATGATCTTCCTCACTGTCACTGCTTATGGTGCTGAATGGTGAACATCCATACAAGGTACTTCCACTTCAAATGTAAATCACAGCACAGGGGATGTGAAAGGTTTCTGTTCTACACAAAGAAAACGATGCTAAATATTCATGTGGATTTTCTGTAACATTTTTCTCTCAGTATTAAGAAAATAGATTCTAGATGAGAGAGCAAACAATTATAAACAGAAGACGCTTAATATACTTTTGACACAATTAGATATTTTCATGCTGCTAAATCAGACTTCAAACAACCTATTTTGGGAATAAATATAGCCTAACCTACTGTTTAAATACTGAAGTGCAAATTATTTGGCATTTTTCTATATTAAATCACCACACGTGGATTTTAGTAACAGCTAAATGCAAAGAGCCCTGCAAATACACTTCTTCACAAATAGAAAAAATCTCAGATAAACACTGTGTTGCTCCTTTCAAAAATAACAAATGAAAAAAGCAACATTCAACTGATAATTGTTATATATGTACATATAAAACACAGATTATTTTTCCAAGTACTAACAAGGTGAGAACGAACATTCAATTTGGTCAGAAGTACGTTTAAACGGCACCAAAGCAAGAGTCAGAAGTAGCATAATTTGATATGAGGAAATTTATTTTTAAGGCAGTTGTTCAAATGGAACATTTTCGGTTTCACTTTAAAATAGTTAACTGGATTTTTAATTACATTATGATTTGTAACAGGACCAAAAATTCAAAACGAAGCTACAACTTATACGTGCAAAACACAGCCCATAGCTTCCTAAATACAGTGTTGAATCACAGGCAGATTAGGCCTAGGGCAAATTTTTTTTCCACAGATGCTGGTATCTCCTGAATAAAATGCAATAGAACAGCACTAGCTAAAATAATAAGCTTCTCACGATGACCCTGCTTTGCTGTTTGCCACTGGAATAAATTTCTAAGCATTAAGGGAAAAAATGTCCAGTATTTGATGAACAACAACTCAACAACTGAAAAAAAGATAAAGCCAACTGTGATAAAACAGTCATAATTTAGTTTAGGAGTGACATCTGAAAAAAAAAGACTAGAAGCTGTTTTCCTAATGATAATAGTAAATCTAAACACAATTATAACTGAAGTACAACTTTTCTGAACCTACACTTAAAAAGCAGATCAACGTTTGTGCGACAGGTTAGGGTCACCTTTCTTAACAAGAACTTTCAGTTTCATTTATAACTTTTTTAGAACAACTTGGCAAGGGTGAAGAAATGCATTGATTCATCAGATTCCAGAAGCACTAACATAGGAATAAAAACATGCTTTGTTGTATTTATTGTTTCTGATCCTGATCACTCTCTCCCTCAAGTGTGCATCTTCTGTCTTTACTTCAGATAACCCAGGATGCAAAATTAAAGGATAGTTCAGAAGTTGAAACTATTTCTTTATTACCCAAGATTCCATAAATGGCACTAAAAGCCAAACAAAAGAACAGACATATTTCTCTTGTTCAGCTTTAAAAGAAAAAAAGAAACCACTGTAGACATCTAATATGGGAAGATCTCATGGCCCATATTCCACTATGTCAGATTATCTCAGAAATTTAAGAGTACATGACTCTATTCAGCGAGGGGAAAAAAAAGTATTCAGAGCTTTGGACCAAATCTGATTTCATAAGGATTGTCTTTAAAAAAAAAAAAAAAGATTATATGCACAAGTGCTGGATGATGGGAAAAGAAAAAAGTATTAACAGCAGAATTATTATCTCGGCCCAATACAACCAGATCAGTAAAACTGTATATACCTGAGCTTCAGCTGAAGAAATTAGTATATTATGGTGCTGTATTTTCTTTCTGTAACTACAGCATTACGTAACTCCATTATGTAACACTATAAATAATTAACTTAATTTGAGGATTCAAAATGAGATTGTAAACTGGGCACCCATCCATTCCTGCAAATTAAGACAAAGGAAAGCACAGGTTTAAGCTTCTCTCGCTTAGATGTCAGATGGTCTGGGCTGGTGAGCAGGCACGAGCTGAAAATGCTATAATGTACTACGCATTAAGTTCTGACATTGCTTGTTTCCCCACTCATATTTTCTACCTGAAAAACTGATCAAAACAGTTAGTTTTGTCAATAGGTAATTTGCCAAAGAGACACAAGATTAAGGAGTCCCATGCTTACTCTTAAATATCAACAGTTTGGCTCCAAAATGCAGTTTTCAGAATAAAACACAGCTTAAAATGGATATTTCTATTCTTTCTCAAAGGCCAGTTTAACCCAATGTCCATTTCAGTCTCAAAACTGAAAGCACCACTCCTATGCCTCTGTACATACACTGCCAGCAGTGAGTTAAAAACCCATCAAATAAATACTTCTCCTCTATTTCATGTGAAGAACATATGATTTTGTTTTTACATAAAAACATTCAAAGTTGTTTAAAAATTACACAGTGATTTTACAAGTATTCCTTTGTTACAGAATTAGACTAGACAAATTAAAAACCACTGATATCAACAGACACTGTCTTTAACCCATACTGTTTACAGCTTAGATCTCATAATTAAAAGTGCAGTTCACAGAATCACAGAATCACAGAATCACCCGGGTTGGAAGGGACCTCAAGGATCATGTAGTTCCAACCCCCCTGCCTAGCAGGGCCACCAAACACACATTCAGATCAGGTTGCCCAGGACCCCGTCCAACCTGGCCTTAAACACATCCAAGGACGGGGCATCCACAACCTCCCTGGGCAGCCCGTTCCAGGGCCTAACCACTCTCCTTGTATAGAACTTCCCCCTAACATCCAACCTAAATCTTCCCTCCTTCAACTTCGATCCATTTCCCCTAGTCCTGCTGTTGTCAGCCCTTTTGAAGAGTTTACTCCCCTCGTGGGTGTAGGTTCCCTTCAGGTATTGATAGGCTGCAATGAGGTCACCCTGCAGCCTTCTCTTCTCCAGGCTGAACAAGCCCAACTCCCTCAGCCTGTCCTCATAGGGGAGGTGCTCCAGCCCCCTGATCATCTTAGTCACCCTCCTCTGGACCCTTTCCAAAATCTCTCTGTCTTTCTTGTACTGAGGGCTCCACACCTGGACACAGTACTCCAGATGGGGCCTCACAAGAGCCGAGTAGAGAGGGACGATCACCTCCCTGTCCCTGCTGACCACCCCTCTCCTGATGGAGCCCAGGATCCCATTTGCCTTTCGAGCTGCCAGAGCGCACTGCTGGCTCATGTTCAGTCTCTCGTCCATCAGGACCCCCAGGTCCTTCTCTGCCGAGCTGCTCTCAAGGACCACTCCTCCCAGCCTGTACGGGTGCCTGGGGTTCTTCCGGCCCAAATGCAAAACCTTGCACTTTCACTTTCATAATAGCTGAAGTTAAATTGATGAGTCTGGACATGCCAATGCCTCCTTCCACGTACACTGCATACAAAAACTGTCAATTCTTTTCTCCAGCATAAGTTTGCTTCAGAAGCAGAGATAAGATAATGTTCCTCATTAACTGCCCACGTTTCCTCAAGATGATGCCAGACTTAAAGCAATCACCTTCAAACAAATATTAAACTGAAACTATACAACCATTTTTGTTAGCTTTTTCCTGAATTGGAAATGCGTGTGAGCCTTTTCAGATATCAATGTATTACAATTCAGTTCAGGAAAATTTTACCCCCCTTCCTTCTCCCCCTTATTATTATTACTATTATTATTATTATTACGAGCATCGACACACTGACTTTTCTGGCAAGATGGCTTAATACTGAAGTTACTCAAGAATACATTTCAAATTATTTTGTGTATATTATAAAAGATTCAGAAAGCAGGCCACACATGCCTTGTCAAAGCCTTGGCCATTCCTCTGGTTTTATACTGCCTACTCAATTCACAGAGCAAACATAGAATCATAGAACATCTGATGTAGCTTTACAAACACGAACTGGCTAACTTGATTTAGATATGGGAGTTAAAACTCATTTTGATATGGGACTTTTCTACAAATTCTCCAACAGAGCATGGAGATACCACAATCCAACCCACGCTTTTTTATTCCTAATATCTCAGCTCAAAGTACTATGGGATACCTCCCTAACCACATTAAGCTTAAAGGAAGAAATGGTAATATAATTAGTTCTCAGTAACAGGATTTGTGAACCTGCACCTCAATTATCTTAAGCATGGCTCCATGCAGGGCACTTACTGGCAAGCGCAGTCTGGTAAATTCACCCGGTAATGACTGTCCACAAAAGTGCACATCATCTACCAGACAGTGCTGGCAGAAAAACACACACAACACCAAAGCATACAAGAACTTTAAAGTAAAGCGTTAAGCTATTTAAGAATGCTCCGGTATAGTCCTATTGGACAGTCTCACTGTGTTCAACTAAAGTTTATCATAGAAAAGTTTGGGTTGGAAGGGACCTCCAAGTTTCAACCCTGCTGTGGGCAGGGTTGCCACCCACCAGATCAGGCTGCCCAGGGCCCATCCAATGCGGTATTGAAGAGGGAGCATCCACACTGAGATACTGCTGTGTTAAAGGCATTTCATAGATTCATACAATTGTCTGAGTTGGAAGACACCTTTAAAGGTCATCTAGTCCAACTTTCCTGTAATGAACAGGGGCAGCTACAGCTAGATCAGGTTGCTCAGAGACTCACCTAGCCTAACCTTGAATATCTACAGGGACAAGGTATTCATCACATCTCTGGGCAACCTGTTCTACAACAGTCCCTAACAGAGAGTCTGACCTCTTCCTTATTACAAACCCCCTTTGGATACTGAAAGGCTGCTATCTGGTATCCCCAGAGCATTCTCTTCCCCAGCATAACAGCCCCAGCTCTCAGCCTGACCTCACAGGGGAGGTGGTTCCCAACAGATCAGAGTCTCTCCTGTGCAGAGGACTCCACACATCTGTTGTTACCAACCTGCCTGAACTGCTCACCAGGAGGGAATGCTATCCAGATTAGGAAGGCAAGCAGCTGGGATCCCTCCATAGACAAGGAGTCATTGACAAAGTGACTGCAAAAAATAAAATCTCCCCTGTCTGGATGCAACTCCTGTCAGCTGTGAAGGACAGGGATCTCTACAAAGAAAGCTTTACATGTTAGCCAGGACCACCATGGAGAGAGGCACCCAGTATCTATGGAGAAAGCCACCCAGGAAACAACTCCAACCCATAATCTTCCTCCAGCGCTTGCAAACTGATAACCGGGACCTCAGCACTGCTAGCAAGGCTCTGGCTGCGGGCAGACTCACGGAAGGCCTCCTGCCCTCCAGTGCCAGGCAGGCACCACTCAGCTAGAGCCCTCCTGGGGCCCTGCAGGGACAGCAGCTCGACTCGCTCAGAGGACGTCCCGCGGCTCTTCGCTCACCTTCCCTTTCTCTTCCTTTTCCCCAATCCCTCACCCCTCCGCAGCCCCTCAGCGCCCGCCCCGCGCGACCTCCTCGCTCCTAAACGGGACAACAGGAGAAAAAAAAAAGAAAAAGAAAAAGAAAAAGACGATCGCGAAGACAGAAACGAAGAACAGAACGGCTTCCCGACTGCCCCCCGCTCACCTCAGCCACCGCTCCGACTCAGTTCAGCGGCCGCCATTTTCTCCCCACCCCCATCTCGTCCTGCTGCCCGCCCGCAGCGCACGCCGGGACCTGTAGTTCTAATGGGGCCACGCTGCGTCACGGCCGTACTGAATAACTGGAACGGAAGTCATCGTGAAGCTGCTGTGGATCCAAGGCAGCGTCAGTTCTTAATGCGTTCTCCTTGAAACCAGCTTCAAAGTCGGACGTACTCGATGTCTGGTTTTCTAGACGGGCAAGGAGAAATATTAAATTCTGTTGTTCATGAAGGAAGTGCCAGTCTGTAGAGTTGGGTTGGTGTGCATAAGTACTCTAAGCTGGTAGCTAAACTATTAGTAAAAATGTACATTGTTCACTGATTCCTGTGAAATCGCTGATTTCTGTGTGTGATTTCTGATTTTCACTGATTTCTGTGTGTGTACAGTGATCACATCATGGTACAGCTGGTGAAGAGCTAACGTTGAATCTTGTTTCCTTCATTTCATCAATTACAGAAGCAGTATCAATGTTTCTGACTCGTGCTAATTGAAAATAACCACTAAAAATGCCAGGCAGGGAGATGAGATGTCCCCACGCCTCATGTTCTTTAGCAGTATCCAAGCCATATGCAGATTTAAGAAAAATGACAAAAACTATCGCAATATGTGGGGGAAACCAAGGGAGTCAGAAGAATCCTTTTTATTTGCATGATTTCTCAAATACAGGTTGTGGTTCTGACCTGCAAATGATAAATATAATGAGAAAAAGTGACGGGTCTGTTTACTATGGATTGTACGTGGAGTTGCTGCCTATAAAAGATAACCTTTGGGCTTGGACTGCAATTTATGAACTTTTCAGTCAACGATGGGGAACACTAAGTTACTCCATACAGCAGCATTTGTCCTTCATCCATTAGTTTTGTTAATGGTAAGAACTTTTCTAGTCTTCTCTGCAATGTAGAAGAGATAGCCCACAGACTTGTCAGGTGTGCCTCCAAGTTCATAAATAATTCTTCCAACAATCAGCTACAGGCAGCTTGCTCTGTATTGCTCTGTATCTGTGCATTGGAATGTTTTGTTCAGGATAGTTCTGTCTCATTTTTCTATTAACTGTGCATAAGGGAGTGCAGGTTCCAACGTACTCGTCATGCCATATGGTATCAGGAAAATGCTGGCAAATAGTGCACCTCCTAGTCCTTGGTAGTTGTCTGAATAAGAAAGGCATCAAGCCTGGCTGGTGCCCATTCAGCCACTACACACAATTTTAAGTAATGCTTTGAGTGACATGTCCTTATTAGTCTATTTTTCTTTTGTTTTAAAAAACACTAAAGCAATTTAAAACCATAGTTTCGGTTGTCAGACAGTACAACTTCCATGCCTGGGATAAATATCTGTTTTTCTTTGAGGTTTTTTAAAATGTTTTCTTCTAGTTTCCTTGCATTACAAACACCTTATGTATATCAAATAGACTTATAAAGCCCAAAACATAAAATAGATTCAGTGTTGGGATTGTAGTTTGTTTGAAGAGATACAATATATTTTAAAGCAGTCCTCTTTTATGACATTATTTTATAAACCATGTAGTAACTAATGCTCAGTAAAAGTCATTAAAGCCCTTAGCCTAATTGTAGTGCTGCTGTTTAAAACAACTGTTTTCCTAATTCAGTTCCAAAATAGAGGAAACAGCTGTGGTCTATGAATATGTATGTGCCGATCTCTGTGAGTTTTCCTTATGTATTCCGTTGTGAATAACAAATTTAATTGTACAATGCATGAATTTGTCATTTCATTGAGGGCATCAGAAGAGTATCTCGCCACCTTTCTCTCCAGCAAGTTTTCCATGCACTGTCAATAAAAAACAGATCTCTTCCTTAGATCACATCTAGGGCAACAAACTGCTCAATAGGAAGTTTAATTAAGTGCATGTGAAATTTCCATACAGCTTATTTTTAGTTAAACCATTCAGTATTACTTTTATTCATCCCAAACCCATATAAGTGTACTGGTCGATATTACTCCTAGCATCTCCTAAATCTTCTGGAGCTACAGTTCATATATGTGTTGATCCACAGATTCACAAAATTCTGTATCCCAAGTGACCTGCCAATTTTTATTTTTTTTTAACTGGTTATGATAACATATGTACAACTCTTAAAATATGTAAAATATTAGACAGAAACATTCAGTTCCGTGACCAACAACATGGAGATGTGATTTGTGCTAGTAATTTGGCATTAGCAGTTCCACATTTGCTAATTAGATTTTCTATACACATAAAAGTACAATAAAAGTGCTCAGTGTCTGGAACAAGCAGCAAAAAGTACCTTATTATGTAGCAAATGGAGGTACAAAAGGGTAAAAGGAATGATTAGTTAGTGTTAAACAGTCTGGGAGTATGAGTTCTTTTCAAGGTTTTTTAAAGGAAAAGATAAAAAATATCAACTGAGTTAATGTGCACTGTTAAGGAGCAGTCTAAGATAGGGACTGCAAAATGTTACATTGCTTCTCTACCTGTATAAGAAAGATATTTAAAATATTTAGTTTCACATAATTTTACGTAAACAGCAAAATAAGAGATAAGAAAATATGCAATATACATCAAAAACAAACAAATAAATGCTGAGTTGGTGAATGATGTATACAGCTGCTCACCACTACATTGTATAAAAGCTTTATGGTAATTCATTTTGGATTTCAGTAGTAAGAAGCAGTAGTTTTATTGGGATGACTGTCTGGCTTGCTCAACTACCCGTAAAGAAAACCTTTCACAGGCATTTCATTTGACTATTTTTTTTATTTTTATAATTAGTTGCCAGTTGAATTTTTATTTTGCAGTGTATTTTTTCAACCGCATGTATAAATATGATTCATTCTATAAATGGAGGCAAATACAATATTTTGTGAGCAGCCAAATGTAGTTGATGATAAGAGAGATTTCTACCAAGAGTAGTTCTAGTGCAGAGGTCAGGTCCTCAGGCTCTATGTTAAGAAATTTGCTCTTGTCATAGATCGTTTTGGCAGAAGGCAGAGTGGAGGCAAACCAGCGATATTAACCAGCCCTGAAAGCAGAGAGTTCATGCCAATTCAGCCCTGCAAACCACCCAGTAGCTCATGTTAGATTTTTTTTTTCCAGTCTCTTCTTGAGCAAGGCTTCTCAGTGACAGCTCTGCTCACTGGGAAGACAGCTGTCAGAAGGACAGTAAAAATAGATTGGAATGATTATGTTTTTTTCAAGATTCTCAGAAAGTGCTGAGCAGCAGCGTCGGAAAAGTTGGTGTCTTGCAGATGTCTTGGAGCAAAAATATTCAGATCACCTCCAAAATTCCCAAATTCTTTTAAAATTATGTTCATGTGTACCTGAAAAGAAATTCTACCTGAGAATTAAAGGTGATGAAATTACAGAGATGTTTTTGTATCATATATAACACATGTATTTGATGACCAGTAATAGTTTATAATATAAATGATGCAGATTCTTTGTTTGTTTGTTTTTTTTAAGCTCTATAAGTCCTGAAGCCGAAGAGAGTTTACAAGAAGATTATTCAGACATTAAAAGAGATGTTCTGACTACAAAGGATTACATGTTTCTAACCACAGAATCATAAAATAGCTTGGGTTGAAAAGGACCACAGTGATCATCTAGTTTCAACCCCCTGCTATGTGCAGGGTCACCAACCAGACCAGGCTGCCCAGACCCACATCCAGCCTGGCCTTGAATGCGTCCAGGAATGGGGCATCCAAAACCTCCTTGAGCAATCTGTTCCAGTGCCTCACCACCCTCTGTGTAAAAAATTTCCTCCTAATATCTAACCTAAACCTTCCCTGTCTCATTCCGCCTTGTCCTATTACTATCCACCCTCATAAGCAGCTGTTCCTCGTCCCGTTTATACGCTCCCTTCAAGTACTGAAGTGAGTACCACAGTGAGGTCTCCCCGGAGCCTTCTCTTCTCCAAGCTAAACAAGCCTAGTTCTCTTGACCTTTCCTCATAGGAGCGGTGCTCCAGCTCTCTGATCAAGTTAGTGACTCTCCTCTTGGCCACTCATAATGGCCCTTAATGCATTAGGAGCATTTGCCATAATAACATTTTTATAGATTAGAGCAATTCTGATAGAATTTATTTTTAGGGCTGGTGGTGTAAACGTGTAAACAGTTTTATATCACTGTATTTAAATGAGGTGTTGTTAAAATTTAATTTGCTTGTCTGAGTGAGGGCAGGAGGGCAATGGAGTACAAAACTTTCTCCAATACTGAATAGGTGGCAACGTGATGTACTGAATATTCTATGTGAAACTGAGAGTTTCCGTAAAGAGAGCTGACTAGATGTAAGATTCCCAGTTGATCTACATTACATTTTTTCCCACTCCAAATCAGTGCCATTTTATATTAGTCAAGTTCATAGTCCATTTCTCAGGGCTGATTTACCTTGGTATACTCTGTATATCTTCAACTGAGGCCTTCTTTTCCCTCTACTGTGTAATAAGAGACTAATGTCTAGATTTTTCATTACCATCACATCCAAAAATAGAATCTAGTTATTCTTTTCAATTTCCAGGCTCAACTGAATTTTTGAGAATCTAGTAAAATCCTATATAAAAACATGAATTTGCTTCAGTTTTTCTGCAACTAATACTTGCTTACTTACCGATAACAAGTAATGCACATTAAGTTCCATGCAATTGATTTTTGTTTATTTTTCTTTGGATTCTAAGGCTTATGCAATTGCGCTGTCTTATCAGTTCCCAGTAATGTCTCCTCCTCTCTGCCAGGAATAGACACTAGGACCCGGGAATCCCATCAACCCTCTGTTGTTAGCTGATCTTTTAAGTACTGGAAATACTGGGAGCAGAGCTATCTAAGAAATTATTTGGATCAACTAAAATAATTTTATTTCTTTTTAAAAATAATTTCCTGTCCTTCTCACTTGAGTTAAATCCAAAAATTGTGTTCAGCTGGTTTATAAAATTTTACCCCTTCCTATCTTTTTAGGTCAATTCTGAAGTCATACTTCAGAACTACATCTACATCATCAATATATTTCATTTACAAAGTATCTGTATAGACATAGCATTTTTTTTTTTTATTTTTTCCACTGATAGCTACTTGACATATATGTCAGATTTGCATTTTTCTTCAGATCTGTAATGTAGAAAATAATTAAATAAATTGCTGAGCTCTATATTTAAGAAATGCCAGGAGGTGGCGTGAGCCTACTTATTTTACTCCTTCAGACTCAGGTGCTCAGTTTTGCACTGCGTGTGATCACATACTATTGCTTCCACTTGCACCTCTCCTCCATTTTATGTACATAGCAACTATGAGAAAGTATTCTCTAATTTGTTTGATCATCGCTGTTCAAAATTAAGTGTCTATAACTACTTAGATTTTGCTTTTAAAACTTCATTTTTATGTGGACTCTTGCCAGAGAACTTGCTGGTACTTGTCTGTATTCACAAAATGGAATGTATTAATTTGTTTTACATGGCCCCTTTTTGAGATGAATGGGGATTACACTGTCTCATTTGAATAGAAGCATCGTTAAGGTTTGGGGTATGGAATTTGAGATGCAGAAATCTTGACTTTTCTGGTGAATTTATGTAGGTGGTCAGTTGCTACTGCTGTTCAAAATGGTTGCTGCCACTGCCTACCCACTCATTCTAACATCTCCTGTGATCTCCTGCTCTCCTGCGTCCTAGAAAGTAAGTTTGTATTTTCCTCTCTTACTCCCACCACAGCAGTGTGTGTGAAGAGGAATGAATGCTGCTACTTCTTTACTGAAAAAAAATGTGAATAAACATAAGCTAAGAGAATCACAGGAGATTGTGGGAGAGGAGAATAGAAGGTGGAGACCAAGACCCCATGTCCTTTATTTAAGAGTCCTCCAGAGGTGTGCTGACAGCGCTTAGTATCCCTTACCAAAAGTTCTGCAGTTATCACTCAGTGTCCTTCATCTCTCACCAAAATTCTCCCCACATTCACTTGTTTGCCTCAGCCATGGGATCTTCCCAGCTCATTGCTTGTATTTTCCCATGTTTTTCTCCAGTCATTTCCCACCTGCTTTCCTCTTACCAGTTGCCATTTCCATTTAGACTGAATTTTGCTCTGTGTCTGAACAGCTGAATAAAAGCCACCATATTCAAACAGAATGCTGATGAGTGTACCCGCGCCTTCTTTTTCCTCTTTTTCTTTCTCCTTTTTCCTTTCCTCTCCCCTCCTCTCCTCTCCCATTTCCCCTTTCCCTACTCCCTCCCCTTCCATTCCCTTCTCCCTCATCAATTTTTTGGGGAGTTTCCCATTTAATTGTGCCAATATTCCAAATTCACAAATAGAGTACTGTAATGAAGATGTTTCTTTACTGAGTTTATGTTGGAAGCAGCAGCCTGGGAAGGGATCATACCCTCGCAGTGATATCTGTGACTATCAAAATGTGAGACAGGTTTTGGATTTTCTCTAAAATGTCCCAGTTGGTCCTGTGTGCTTACAACTCAATTCTGTAAACCATATATCCTTCATGGAAAAGAATTCACATGGGGTTTCAATATTATATCTTCAGCATAATATTCCTAAGAGCCAAAACTGATCAAAGAGATGGTAGCCAGTAAGGTCAGCATTTCCAAGGTTAGGTGACTGCTGTTAGTGAGCTAGCCTGATGCTATCTGTCATTCCTAACATTTTTCTTTAGGCACTGGAGTTTGCTTTTTGGCCCAAAGTAATCCAGAAATTGTACAACTGAGTGCCATGTCCTGCCACACAATTTGTAATCCCATGAACCGTGGCCCTACTCAACACGAACTGGTAGAATCTAAAATTTTTCTGACTTTTCCAAGCTAATCTGGGTGCTCAGTGAGAGACTGAAGGATTAACAATATATTTAAGTACACAAGCTGACTTAAAAAAACAAAAACAAAAACAAAAAACCAGAAAATGCAAAGCGCACAGACTGTAAAAATGCAGCTTTTTGACATTGCTGGCTTTTGAAGTCACTCCAAGAAGTGATATTTAGAGAATCATTGACAGGGTCAATTTCTGACATCACCTTGCTTTTTCAGATGAAATAAGTGAGATTGCATACATGTGAATGAGTAACATTTAGCTCAGTGTGTTTCATCCACATTAGCTGCTGTGGGAAAATTATCAGTTGCTTGACCACATTCTGTCCTTTTTCTTGTAATAATTTTGGCAGACTAACAAATACAGTATTTAGTACTGTTTGGTATGCTTAAAAAAAGTCTTTGCAGTTTCAAATGCAACAGAATATATAACCCTCTTTAACCTGCAGTGTCTTTTCTGAATAAGTGATTTTTGAATATAAGCAAGCATTTCTGAATTGCTTGTATTTTTCAGTTGTTTCTAGTTCCTGTTGACTTTCTGATTGTTCTTCAGAAAGTGCAAAAGATAGATTTGCTTTACTTCTATTTTTTGAAATAGCCTGCAGGAAAAAAAAAAAAAAAAATCATGGAAGTAATGACTTAATGTTTCTGAGAAATAAAACTTTTATTTTACAATATTTGAGATGGTTTCTGCAAGGAGGAAGGAAGATATTTATACATATATATTTACATATATATATATTCAAATACAGACTTAGATCTATATGTAATACTTTGAATCTTCACAGTAAAGGAAACAAGTGAAAATGTCTTTTCTCAAACAAGTCCTAGAAGCAGTGTATGCTGCTGCAACTATTGCAGTATTATGTAGTTTTCTTACATTTAATTTATGGAAGGATAACTGGGTTATTCTAATAGCAGTTATCTATTTTCTTTCACTAAAATGATTTTATTGTTTAGGTAATTGGATACAATTGGCTGGCAAAAATGATGACTAGTGGGCAAATTTACAATGTACTGTATTTATACTGCAGATGTGCAGTATCATTTTTTATGTATCATTAAAATGTATTCCAAAACAAAAGGACTTCATTAACAAACATACAGCGTGACAAAAGTCTCTGTGAAGAAAAATGCAGATCATCTGGAGTCAAAGCTTCTTCATTAGGACATTATTAAATCTTTGCAACATCATGAAAAGGCTTGTTTAAAATACTTTGGTGGCATCAAGGTACAGAGTCGGATTCTAATCTGCCATATATTCATTCCCTTGGTGACTGTCTATAATAAAGTCAAAGTGGGATGAATTTACATTCATGCATCCACAGGACAAGTGGCATTCTTTAGGGATTGGTGCTGGGATTGATGTTATTTAGCATCTTTGTAAGTGACATGGACCATGGGATTGAGTGCACCCACAGCAAGTTTACAGATACCAAGCTTAGTGATGCAGCTGACATGCTAGAGGGAGGGGATGCTATCCAGGACATAAGAAGGCTCACAAAGCTCAGTAAGGCCAAGTGCAAGGTCCTGAACACAGATACAGGTTGGACAGAAAATGGCTGTGAGGAGAAGGATTTAGGGGTGTTGGTTGATGAAAGACTCAGTATGAGCCAGCAGTGTGTGCTTGCAGCCCAGAATGCCAATTGTATCCTGAGTTGCAATCGAGAAGCATGGCCAGAAGGTTGAGGGAGGTGATTCTGCCCCTCTACTCTGCTTTTGGGTAGACCCTACCTGGAGTACTGTGTCCAATTCTGGGAATCTCAAGAGAAGGACATCAGAGTGTTGGAGGGCCATGAAGATTATGAGAGAGCTGAAGCACCTCCCCTACAAGAACAGGCTGAGAGCCTGGAAAAGGCTCCATGGGAACCTTGTAATATATTATAATATATAAATTATAATAATAAGAATTCCAGTATATGAAGGGGGCTTACAGAAAAGCCGTGGAGGGACTTTTTGTAAAGGCATGTAACGACAGGATAAGGGGAAGCAGTTTTGAACTGGAAGAGGGTAGATATTAGAAAGAAATTCTTTGCTGTGAGGGTGGCGAGACACTGGAACAGATTGCCTGGAGAGGCTGTGGATGCCCCTCCCTGGAAGCATTCAAGGCCAGGCTGGATGGGACTTTGAGCAACCTGGTCTAGTGGGAGGTCTCCCTGACTATAGCAGGGGGTTGTAACTAGATGATCTTAGTGGTCCTTTCCAACTCAAACCATTCTATGATTCTGTGATTCCGTGATTTTTAATTTATTTTCCTTTTGTAAATATTAATCATATCTTGGCTGTAAGGAGAACTTTCAGATTCTCCTCTTTCCCTTCCTCCTTCCCTCCTTCTCTTTCCTGTTTATCAGGATAGTTTCTCCAGAATTTGTGATGATATCCATTCTACAGTTGGAAAATAATACCATGATATTTTGCATCAATGCGATTAATCAGAGCTGACAGCAGTGTCTCCTGATAGTTTTTCAAAAAATAAAGTCTGATTTCACAAGGAATAAGGCTTAGCAGAACAGGAGTTCTGTCTTGTGCTCATCTGGCCTTTCATGTTATGCTCAACAGATCTTGTTGTCTGTAGTCTAGCTTAAAAGGAGGAAATTGCTAATACTAAAATTTGCATTGCTTATGGTAAGGAGGAAATTGCTAATACTAAAATTTGCATTGCTTATGGTAAGGAAAAAAAAAAGAGAGACGGAAAAAGAAAGAAGAAATCAGTCATTTACAACAAACTGCATGTATACTGCAGAGAAACTCAAGGCTTGAATAAAAAATACTCTGTCATGATATAATGCAGATCTGTTTGGTTGTTTTATAATCATATTCAGAAGCCTTTCATCTACGGATACAGTTGCAAATAAATTAGCCCAGGTTTAGCCTCTACAAGAGCACGATCAAGTGACTGGCACTCCCCATAGTTGATCTAGATAACTGTCCACATTTACAGTAAAAGCATTTAGGACTTAGGCCAACTCTTATTATTTTTTTTAATTTTAAAAATAAAATGTTTAATTGAAAGATTCAAAGCAAATTATGTAAAATGTTTTCCAGTATAAAATACAAAATATAAGCTTATCCTGAATTTATTCCTACTACGTTTAGACAAATTTTTGTTGTTGATGTGATGACTCAATAACTTTCACATTATATCTATTTATTGGTGGTTCAGAGGATATTTCAGTATTTCCTGTGTGCTCTGTACATTCTCTAAAAATGTAGGTAGAAATCATTTCTTTCACATAATCAAAGCCATCCTAAAGGAAAGACTTTGTCTTCTTTTTGGAGGAACAGGTTTGTTCAGTCCTTTTTTCCCTCCCAGCTACAGTAATGTACCAGGACATAATGCTTCCTGCTTTATCAGTCCCATTCCAGAATCATAGAATCATAGAATCATAGAATTGCTCAGGTTGGAAAAGATCTTAAAGATCACTGAGTTCATCCATAACCTAACCATACTACCCTAACAACCATCTGCTAAATCGTGTCCCTGAGCACCACATCCAAACTTGACTTGCTACAGATTATCTTTTTCCTCTCTTCCTCTTCTTAAGAAAAAAAGGAAGAATTAAACTAATTGAAGTAACAGGGTTCTTTTTTTAATAGTTTTTGTTGTTGTTTTCCCCAAGAACTCTGTGTAGTGACATGAAACAACTTTGCTTACAAGACAGAGTAAAGATAGGCAATAACCTAAATTTGAATAAAGTTAAAATTGAGAAAAAAAGTTTGATGGATTTCATTCACAATTTTTCCAAAGGAGGCTGAGCAACTGAAGTACTCCATCTGTAGCTTATCTTTAGCCTCTCAGTCTTATGTCTGAGACTTCAAAACAGCTCTCCAAAGCAGGTGGAAATGATTGGTTTTCATGCTTCCTTCATGTGAGATTGCTTTTATTCTCCCATAGCATTCATTAGGAATGTGATTGGATGTTGAAGTAAGCAAACAAAACAAACTCAGGGATTTTTATAAAGTACTGTATTTGTCTACCTTTTTCCAATTTGATCATATGGAAGAGATGAGCCACTAAGAACAGATGGGGGTTGCAGCTGTATGATGTTATGGCACAGAGAAGGGAAAGGGGATGGCATAAGAGTTGGAAGAGAACTTCAGGGCTTGTAATTTCCCTCTGCTTCTCTTTCTCGTTTTCAATGCAGCTTCTGTACTTCCTCCCAGGTATGTTCCTGGTTGGGATGGCTCCCTGGGAAGTTAACCTACTTACATTGCTGTCCCATGCCTTGCTGAGGGAGGACATCCAACACCTGAAGAGTCACACTGTTTGGTTGATGTGGCAATCAGTCTGATAAGGAAAGAATCATGTCCAAGAACTGAGTCTACTATATTGAGACTTCGTACAGCTCAAAAAAACCCACCAATTACACAGCTTTTCCCCTAACATATGAAGTCTGCTCAAGGTTCAGACTTGAAGGATGACTGACAAACCATAGAATCACAGAAGCATTAAGTTTGGAAAAGACTACTAAGGTCATCTGGTCCAGTCATCCACCTACCACCAATATTACCCACTAAGCCATGTCCCTGATTACTACATCTAGCCTTTCCTTAAACATGTTCAGGGATGATGACTCCACCACTCCCCTGGGCAGCCTGTTCCAATGCATTACCATTCTCTGAGAAGAAATTTTTCCTAATATCCAACTGAACTTCCCGTGGCTCAACTTGAGGCCATTCCCCTTGGCACTAGCTTCTTCCTGGGAGAAGAAGCTGACCCTCACCTTGCCACAGCAAGTTGCTAGCAACTTCCCTGTACTCTCCCTGAACTGCAAAATGCCGTAACTATATTACAGAATTGTATGCTCATAGAATAAACTGCTATAAAACTATTTTCTGCTCAAGTGAATAAAGCATTTGAATATGAATGATAAGCTTTTCACCATTCATCATTTGTGAGATTCTAACATGCATTTAAATGTTATATGAAGTTTTCTGATACTTCAAGGAGATCCCCATTTTTCTCAGCCTAAAGAAAGTAGTTAAGTAAAATAAAGCTGAGGTGAGAAGCACCTTTATCTCCATGAGCATGCTTCAGTCTCTAGGGTCACAGCACTTCTACCTCTCAGAAACTCCCATTTGATGGGAGTAAGAGAAGTACAGGAAGGGATGGATAGGGGACCATGTCTGCAAGCTGTGAGGCATATTTAGAACTGGGAGACAAAATGTAAGAAAGAATCACCAGTCTTTGAACATTTGTGTTTCACAGACTGAAATCCCCTATGTTTTATCCACTGGGAAGAAGACTAAAGTTAGTAAAATTATTAAGGGGCAACATTAGCCCCCTCCCTGACACAGATTTTGCTTTTGATAGGACTGACTCATTCTGTTCTTTCGTTAGTGAGACAGTATCTCACTAGAATAACAATGTCCCTAGTCATTACTAAAATTCAAAATACAATTCAGTTATAAATATTGCTATTAGTTTCAAAATCTCTAGGGATATACTGAGACACTGATGCCTAATTGCTACTATACCTTACAAACTTGTCTTACACAGATTGCAAAATTGTATTTATATATTCCGCAGTTCTGATTAATAAATATATCAGCAAAAAATAAAGTTCAGACCAGGTTGGTTTCTTGCAAATTTACCTTTCTTTTCAACTTTTTGACTGACTGAAAATATGATTTATGTTAATTACTCATCATAAAAGCTTTCTCCGTGAGCAGGGGGTAGGGAGTCCGCCTCTACCTTTGCACTTCCATGTGCTTAGGAGTAAGACACTTTATCTTCTGTTCTCCTATTTCTTATCTCTGAAATAGCATCAATAAATGTTACATCCTCCATAAAGAACATTTGCTTCCACTGGTGAAAAGCACTTGCGCTGAAGCAAGGTGTTCTTACAAACTCAGAATGCAGTAGTCTGCCCCATTTCTCTTCCTGCTTCTCCCAGACTGAGAGTAGCTTAATTTTTGAAAGATTTAAGCAATGATAACTGGCACAGAATTTTTCTTCTTTCCGTTTGGATGTGTCTCATGTGTCTTATGTCAAGTTTTTATTCACGACAGCCAGTTAGAGACTTAGTTACTGACTGCTCATGGCAGGAGGCATTTCTAGATTTGGAACCTGCCAAAAGGAAACTAATGAACAAGAAGGTTTCTTCACCCCGCTTCTTAATCTGATATTGAGAATGAAGTTGAATTTCACAACAGTGTATGAAGTTAAACAGACTAGACTCCAGATGGACTGCTGACTTGACACATGCCTGATTTGGTTTCATAACAATTATTTTCAGATCAGATTGGTCTCCTAAAGTATGTGTATACAACATTTTTCTTCTGTGCCTGCTTTAAGGTTAGTGTCTGCTTGGGACATTTATAGATGAGATTATGATTTCATCAGAATGCTATTTCAAAAAGTACTTTAACTGGTTTATGAAAGTATTCCATTAAAGGCAAAGTGAAACAGAATGCATTGCAGGATGTAATCTGTGCTATGAAATATGTTTTCTATACTTTGTAACGTGTTTGGCTTCACAATAAGTGCTGTTTCTGAGAAATTGAGTTGTTTCTCTATGTTAATCCAACGTGAGTCGTCACAGTTAATACAGATTAACATAGAAACACAGTACCGTAATGCACTTTTAAAGAAATCAGTGTGTTAACGCTAACAACTGCGTTGAGCATGGATAGCAGTTGCTTCTCACCGCCTTTCTAATCAGCACTGAGCATCAGGCAAAACAAACCTCAAGTCTTAACATAGAGCACCACCTCTCGATGGGACGGCTTTCTGCACAGGGCTGGCTGCAGAGCTGACTTGGTGCTGGGAGATCAGACCCCCGTGAGAAAATCTCTTCTAGTCATGGTCTGTCTTATATGAAATTTTGCCAAAGGCCAGGTCTCTTTTAGCAGGAAAGGTTAACAGGCATAATCACAGACTGACTGGCATACTTTCAGGCTTTGTACTGCTCTCATGCACTTTCAAATTTGGGAGGGTCAGGTTGGATATCAGGAAAACTTTCTTCACCAGAGGGTGGTGAGCATGGAAAAAGCTCCCCAGGGCAGTGGGCATGGCCCCAGGCTGCTAAAGTTCAAGGAGTGTTTGGAAAATGCTCTCAGAGATAGGGTCTGATTATTGAGTGGTCCTGTGTGGAGCCAGGAATTGGATTTGTTGATCCTGATGGATCCCTTCCAATATGGGATATTCTTTTTAAAGGAAAACAAACAATAACAATTATCTATAAAATTATCTATAAGTTATCAGAATTTTTCAGTTTTACTTTTTTTTTCACAAAGAAATATGTGTTCAGAACCAATGTGGACTGATGGTTATGCTAGTCAACCGGCAGGGTGATTAGTTCCTCATAGTAACATTGTTCTGAAAAGTCCCAGCAGTACAGTGAGCACTTTTAGAGTGCTGAATTCTCTGGTGACTTTCATTTGAGGAACAGGGAGAAAAAGAGTATGCTCCTTCAGTGTGGAGGCTGCCATGGGGAAGATGTAAATGCATGCTTTCAGTCAGCATGAAATTTATTGTATAATCAGAATTTTATTCTGTTACCAAAATGTATGACACTGCGGGAGTTCAAAGTTCTTTGCATGTTATCCATCACATTAAAGTCTTGTGCAAATAATATTATAAAATGCCAGAAGCTGATTTATGCTTTAAATGGCCTGAGTGTCCAACATTTGGGCTTGCCTGGGCCACAATGAGTGAAGATGAATTGTCTTGGGCTTCATATATAATATATAATATAGTTAATTTATATAAGTTAAATATATATATATAAATTAATATTTTTATTAAAGCATAAAAAAAGAGAGCAAGAAAGACATAAAACTGAAGGATTGGATATCTATGCTTTAAAGGATAGCAGTGGTTTGTAATTATGTATTAAATCTTTGGTCATTTTCTGAGAAAAGTAAATCAGTTTATCATTTTTATTTTGTAGATTATTAAAAAATATGATGGCTAATTAGAACAACACCCAAAAAGTAGCTTCATTATGCATAGTACTGAAATGTAAAACAAAGCTTTATCAACATGATCCAGAAATGAAAAGACACATTAAATTGGTAACCTCAAGCTTGAAAGTTTACGAAAAGTGCATATGAATAATGAATCTCAAAGAGGATTCAAAAAATTAAAGATAACTTGAATCCTGTAAACATGTGCAAGCAAAACTCCCACAGAAACATTAAGTTTTCCTATGGAAGAAGACCTCAGGGCTTAGAAGATGGGATCAGCTGAAGGAAAAATGTGTGTTTTATTAAAAATGATCTGATATGAAAAACCTTTTCTTGAATTGAAACAGTAGTTTAATCCTTCCTAATCATAAAATTATTATTTTCTGATTCTGGGTCTTTTTTTTTTTTTTCCACATTATCCTTTGAAGCACATACAAGAACAGAGATTTCCGAAGGAAGATGATGGCATATGAGCTTGCTATTTTTACTTCTGTGTGTTGGCTTGATTCTTTTAAAATGGATCCATGCCTATAACTCTAACTATAATCTTTATTTTGTTTGCATAAAGCAAAGACACTGGCTAGAAGCAAGAACTGCTTAGTGACTTTTCTTCTGCTGCCCAGCTGAAGGGAATAGAGAAATGCACGGCTGTTCAAAGGAGATGCGCTAAAACAGTGCTCCCCATCAATGCTTTGCTGGGCAGTTAACTACAGACAGCTTATGTGCTTGAGGGAAAATAAAGACCCCTACTATGCATCCACCCCTAGCTATTCTTCCTTTCTGCTCTGGTGTGCACTTAAATTATAGCTATTTCCCATTTTCCCAGAATAGCGCCAGCAAGCTTACCAGAAGGAAAAAGTCAGTGGAAGGAAGAAAGCCTCAAGTACTGAAATTAGTAGAAGCTGAGAACTGTAAGACTTACAGTGCTTCCCACCCATAGCAGCCTGCAACTGGGCTTGAAACAGAGAAATCTATGTCAACAACTGTTATGTGACATTCACACAACTGCTAAAGTCTTCAGCTCTACTTGAATCCTTTGCTACTGCTGTCTATCATCCTTCGGAGAAGCCACATCCTGGAATAAATAATTCACTAGCAAATCCTACAATGAATGTATGAATTCATTAAATAAAATCACTCCTAAGCATACATAGGACTGTATTAGTAGAAATTATCATCATATCCTAGAATCGTTAAGGTTGGAAAGGACCTCTAAGATCATCTGGTCCAACATCAGTCTACCACCAATGGCCCACTAAGCCACATCCCTAAGTACTACATCTAGCTTTTCCTTAAATGCTTCCAAGTATGGTAACTCAACCACCTCCCTGGGCAGCCTGTTCCAGTGCCTCACCTCTCCAAGAAGAAATTTTTCATCATATCAAACCTGAACCTCCTCAGCACAACTTGAAACTATTCCCTCTAGTATTACCTCTGTTACCTGGGAGAAGAAGCCGACCCTCAGCTCACTACAACCTGCTTTCAGGGAACTGTAGAGAGTGATAGTCTCTCCTGAGCCTCCTTTTCTCCAGAATGAGCAAACCCAGTTCCCTTAGCTGCTTGCCATAAAACTTGTGCTCCAGCCTTGTCACAACTTTGTTGCCCTTCTCTGGACACACATTAGGTTCTTGACATCTTTCTTGGACTGAGGGGACCAAAACTGAACACAGTACTTGAAGTGCAGCCTCACCCGAGTTGAGTATAGGGGGAGGTTAACCTCCCTGCTTTTGCTGGTTGCACTATTTCAGATACAAGCCAGGATGCCATTAGCCTTTCTAGACTACCTTGGCATAATACTGGCTCATGTTCAGCCAGCCACTGACCAACATCCTCAGATCCGCTCCAATACCAACCCCTAGGGAACACCACTCATGACTTGTCATTAGCTGGATTTGATACTGTTATTGCCTTTTATTTTGCTATGCACACATTAGGTGAATACATTTCTGCTTCTGGCTAGTTTTTGCAGAGTTCCACGCTCACCTCTGCTGACCGTTTGATAAGATGACACAGAAGATGGGGTGTAATTGATGTGCAACAAGTTCATCCCCAGATGTGCACATGGGAGAAACCATTCTTATTCACTCCCACAACCACAGTTTAATCAGGCTCCTGTGCCCCTTGTTTTCCTCTTGGACCCCTTTCAGTATGCTTTTATTTGTTTGTCTTGCGGGCAGATGAACACATACTCACTGACTCTTCAGAAGTCCCCAGATCTAAATTACTAAAGACAGGAACATGTATATACAAAAGAATATGAGTAAATTTCAGTTTCAGAAAAAAAAAAATCATGGGCATCTTTAAAGAGGAACGCTGAAATAATTTCCATTTATTGGTTTATTGGTTTAATATAAAAATCTAAATGGCCTTAAATATTAGTAGAAAAGTCACCTAGTTATTGTCTCATGAAACATGCTGCTCTTAGTTTTTGCTTAAGTTTTTAGAAAACCTGTGAAGAACACTGTGTTTGGAAATGTAAAATAAACTGAATTGTACAGAGTGCCAGCAGTCAGGCAAAATGAAACTTTCAGGGAGGCACAATAGCAGAGAACATAATGATATTTAAATTACTGGGCCATAAAGCATGGAACTATCAACAAGTGAAAAAAAACCATAACCTATAAAGAAAATCCCAGAGCAAAGTACAGTTATTCCATCCCATTAAGAGGTTCAACTTCTTTTCTCATTTTTGAAACAGATGGTTTGACAAGATTGGCAATGCTCAGCAGCGTGAATATAATCTAACTCATTCAAATAGGAGATGAAAATAACAAAATGTAACTCAGCATGGAAAAAGATTCAAGCTAACACATGCTTCAGGAAAGAAATTCAAAACAAAGAGGTGCAAACAGGACTAGAAACCTGGAAAGCAAGTGTGTTAAAGGAGTCCAGCAAAAGAGTGGCAAATAAATGATGTCCATTTAAGCAAGAGTATTTTGTTTTTGTTACGCAGATTTTAATTATCCAAACTCATATGCCTGAGATGTTGAAACTTGCACTTCTACCATCAGAGAATGGGTCGGTGATTGCATAGCTTTTAACAATCAGAAGTCACTGGAGCCTGAGTTTCCACGTCTTTTCTGAAATTTTCCATACCTCACTGAACTTCTTCACAGTAGAAATGAGACACAGTGGTTTATGGTTCAGGAAATTGATGGATCTTGAATGCATTGCAGGTTGCTCTTTCTCCTGAGCCTCCCAGGGAGGGACTGAATCAGCACCATAGTGCCACCTTTCTGAATGTGCAGCAAATGCCACATTTCCTGTATCTCATAGAATAATGCAAAATCAAGATCCTGATACAAAGCTGCTACAGTTTTTTGTGAAAACTTGTACTCTGAATTCAATTCAGAAATGCTGGTAAATACTTAAAAGTGCTTCATGAAAGATTTGGAAAGAATTCTTACTTCCATTCCTCTTCCCAGCCACTTTGTACACAGTTAACTGTAGTGCTTCCCTTGCTTCTTCCTGTAATGTGTGTTGTCTGTTATTTGATCAGTGCAAAATATTTATAATGAAGACTGAACAAAAGGGAACTTCTACAAATTTCTTCTCATTTCACCAAATAAAGTCACCTCTTCTAGTACAGCCACAATATGAAATTCTGTGGGTTTTTTTTTTCCTTACAGAGTGGTTAGATATCTTGCTCCGGGCATCTAACAAAATTGGCTAGCAAAATTAAAAATGAATGAATAAACAAATGGCAGGTTGGTCATGATGAGTTTCTGTATCCATTAGAGTTCCTACAGAGGATATGAAAACACATGGTTCATCCAAAGAATTATAGAACTGTTGAAAGGCCTGAAAAAAAGGTTTTTTACCCTTGTAAAAAGTTGATTTTCCTCATGTTTATTAACTCCATTTAAATATTGGAAAGCCACAACGTGGTCTCCTCACAACGTTCTCTTTTCCAGGCTGATCAAGCCCAGTTCCTGAAACCTGTCTTCCTAGGAAAGGCTCTCCAGCCCTTGGATCACTTTTGTGGCCCACCCCTGGAACCTCTCCAAAATCTCAACACCTTTCCTGTGTTGGGAGCCCCAGACTTGGACACAGTACTCCAGATGAGGTCTCACAAGAACAGAATAGAGGGGGACAATCACCTCCCTCGCCCTGCTGACCACCTCTCTTCTGATGGAACCCAAGACACCACTGGCTTTCTCGGCTGCAAAAACACGCTGCTGGTTCATATTAAGTTTTTCGTTAGCCAGGATCCCTAGGTCTTTCTCAGTAGGGCTACTCTCTAGGAGTTCTCCCAGTCTGTATATGTATCTGGGATTACCTTGACCCAAGTGCAAAATCTCATTAGGATGATAAGGGCCTATTGGCTTAGTACCTCAGCCTTCTCCATATCTGTTGTAGCCAGTTCTTCATTAGCAGAGGAGTTGTGCTCTCTTTGGGCTGTCTCTTCTGATCTCTGTACCTGTATAATACCTTCTTGTTGTTTTTGACATCGCTCACCAAATTCAGTTCTATTTGTGCCTTGGCTCTCCAAATACTATCTCTACAAATCCAGGCAGCATCCTCATATTCTTCCCAGAGAATGGCCTGGAGAAATCCCCTGCCATAAGTAATTACTGTGGTATCTCCTGGTAGTGTAGATTGAGATGTCATTTCATTTCCTTTTCCTCCTCAGTCCTTCTTAACATTGCCATAATTTTGCTCTCCTGCACATCTTTTCCTGCCTGCTTGGCTTTTAAAACCATTTGAAGGCTCATCAGCATGTGTGCTCACCTTGAAGAAATCAAATAACTCAAAAAAATTATTTTGTAATAACCTCATTAAATTCTCAGTGTTCATTATGTGAGGAGGTTGATATTTAGATCAGACACACTATAACCGAGGACAAAATTAAGAAAAGGTGCTTAAGCCAAGCATCATTAGCCCTTGGGCACTGTTAAACTGGTTCAGAGCATTTAGAACTTGTAGTTTTGTTTGTTTTCTAAATTATTTTTCTTGTTCTTCTAAACAAACATGATAAAGAATCTGAAATGAAATTACTTTGCTTTGTCATTCAAAATACAAGAACAACTGTAAGTTTCCGGGGCCAGGTTTTTATTTTATGTTAATACAGCAGTTACCAAGGAAAAGTTTTGTACTGCGTTTATAAAACATTACTTACGTGAGCAACAGTTAATGATATTTCCTGTAACATATCTGAAGTTCAGAATTAAATGCAGCCTTTAACAGAAAGCGTCTTTTTCTGACTTGATTATAAGTCATTACAGTGACTCATTAAAATATATTGTTTCTGAAAACTCCCTAAGGCTGTGAAAGAAATGTCATACAAGCACATCATCATCAGTAAGGCACTGCTTTGCAATTAATATGACTTCTATAACACAGCTTTATTTTTTTTTCTTGACAGTGTGCCCTGAACTTTATTTTTTGGAGCATTACAGACAGCTTTGAAATGTTGGAAATCACTCTGGGTATGCACAAAGCGGAATGGTCATGGGGATACATCCTGTCATTGCCTCTCAGAATGTAAATTCTGCATGTCTGTACACCTAAGTGTTGAAGTTCACTATGAGATTTTGTGTATACAAATGGAAGAAGCTGTTTGCATACCCTTATGTTGATTTTAGCGTAGCTGTAGCATATGTATGAGAGTGTCAGACTGCACAGATCCTTGCTGGGATTATCCTTCAGCACTATATGCAGTAGTTGGCCTATGCGGAGGGGAAGAGCCCGGGCAAAGGAATCAGAAGAGTGTCATATTGTAAGCAGTAGCAATACACAGTGGAGAGGAATACTGTGTTTGGTTATACTCAGCACTTCAGGGAACTTCAGTCCAGCTGTATCCCACTCAGCAAAAGCCCCTCCATCATCCTAAGAAAGATGTATCCTTTCTTTCCCTCATGGCAATGCTTTTCAATAGTCATTACATTGATGAGCATAAATCTGAGTTAGTGTCCTGACCAGGACACCATGAGGTGTATTCCACATATTGAAAAGTGCAGAAAAGTCCAACAGATATTCTGCTAAATGCGAATATTGAGTAATTAGTACAGCCAGAGTGTTTGGCTGACAAATCCAAAACTGTTTAAATCCCTCTATCATGCAGATTATTTTATTAAGCAAAAAGACATTATTTTGGTAAATCCAAATCGACTTGTTTTCCTAGCCTGTTTATTCAGCTAATAAACTGCAATGTCAAACAGAAAATGAATCAAGGGTGAATCCAATAGTCAGTGATGGGGACTGGACATCTGAAGAGCCCTCTGGGAATGCATCTGTGCTGAACCACAGAGATCAACCTGCCAATACAGGCTTCAGGCAGGCAGGGAGTAGTGCACATCGCCTTCCATTGGCTGCAGTTCATATGCTGTGGGACCGGGATCCTCAGGGACCTACACCACACCTCTAACCAGGGAAATACACGTTGCTTTGCTTAGGCACACATAATCTCTGTCTTTAACATCAGGGCAGTCTGAAGCACTGCTTGCTCACAAAGAGAATCTTGCTCCTGACAGATATTGGCTGACTAAGAAATCAGTTGTTTGAATTCTTTACCTGCTGCTTAGGAAAACTGTGTGTTACAATGTCATCACCAAGCAGTGATGCAGTACCTTCAGAACACATCATGTTTTGGGGATTTCACATCACCATGGCTGCCTGGCTGCTTTCTCCCTCTTCCTCCTCCTCCTCTTGTCTCACTCTTCAACTCTCTTTCTTTTCCTCCTTTCCCTTATGAAGAACTAAACGTTACCCCTCCAGTTCCTTTTAAACTAAAGGGAGGTATTGCATCTCCCAATGCCATTTAGTTCTTTACCTCTAATCTAACCAAAATACACCCTAGGAGGCTTTTATCACGCTCTGGAGGTCTTTATGTGACTCTAGAGGCTAATAGTGAGTTTTCAGCTGCTCAATTATATGCTGTGAAAACAGAGATGAATAACCCAGGAGAACAAGAAATAAAATGTCTAATGAAAGAGAGAAGTGGAAAATAAAATGTGATGGATCCATGAACCAGGAAAATACAAAAGGCTTTTCCAGACTGCAGAAGTTGTAGAGGAGAAAGCTTCTCTCTCTGAAAGATAAAATGCTGTGTGAAGAAAAGTCACTGAGATTAGGAGAAGTACTCCTCCTGTCTTAGTTACTGCACTCAGATGAAATACCTTTACCTGACGGTTGCCATTTGAAGATGGAGGAACCCAGCTGCTGACCTGCTGTTCTATCTCACTCACCCATCTCACCCAGTGTGGCTATTTAGGCAGCAAGAGCTGCCCTAATCCCCGAGTGCATTCTGTCATGCCTGGGGGTGTCCCTGCACAGAGTGTGTCACAAGCTGCTCCTGCCTCTGCTGCCCAGAGAGGGGGGAACAAGGAGCAGCTGTCTGCTGCACACTGGAGCCATGTCTGCCTGCATTGGCTGGTGCTGTCACATCGTGACAGAGAAAAAAAAAAAGGTATACCCTCCCCCCCCCCAGAATCTACCCTCCAAAATAAAATATTTGACCTACTTTTTCAAGCTGTAGAGCTAAATTAAATGAATTATCTGTAGCGAAAACAGCAATGGGTAAAAAGTCTTCCCAGCCAAAAAGAGCAGCTCTGGTAATTCCCTTTCAGTGCTCTGCTGCTCAGTAAAATGTCTGATTTTAATTCTATTTCCTTAACAATTTAATAAAAGGACACAGCCCTAGCCCTATTCTGCTGCTGGCAGTAAAGCTGGAAGCATTTGAGCCTCCTGTGCCTGTGAAGGGTTTACTTGCTGGGTCATGGGGGACTGCACAGAAATTGCTTTACTAACATTTATTCATTGGTTTGGACTATGTGGATAATCAGCAAGTGCTTTTCTGCCATCAGTCAGGAGCTGTGCTTTAACTGAATTATTCAGACTAGATACCCAAATTCTCCTCTAGAGTTTCCATAAGCAAAATGTAAAATGGTGAATGCTGCTTTCAGATTGGAATGTGCTATTTCACGAGGCTGAACCTAAGAGATCTTGCAATGCACATTCCCCAGTCAGCCCCACATATGAGAAGCAACTCCCACAAAGCCTCTCTGAATTTAGGAATTAAAAAGCCAAATCCATTTACTCGAGTCCTCCCAAGCAAAGCAATTTAAACTTCTATTTCTTGTAGCATCTTTTGGCTGATTTATGCTATGATTAAATTTTTTTTTGTTGATGATACATAATGCATGTAATATCTGATGAAGTAAGATCACAGTAAAGTCTAAAAATAGAGCCATTCAAGTACCCTTAAAAGAAAACCCGACATGAATACCTCATAGCTCTCACATCAATGAAACTGAGCTGCAAAGGTACACTACTCTTATCCACACTTCAGGCAGAATTTAAAGCGTAGACGAATCTCTGTCGTCCACATTCCTAACATCTAGACCTCAGAGTTCATTTAATTTACTTTAATTTAATGAGACAACAAGACTGTGAACGTGTACGCTGAGCTCCCCCGTACAGCACAAGTTGATAGTTTTGCCCATTTTGCCCTCTCCGCTTACTTTGTTGCTGTTGGCTCTTGTTTCTACCCCCGAGTAGACCAATGGGTGCCACCACAATCAAGGATGTTTTTCCCCTTCTCTAATAAGAGTGAAACAACTCAACCTTATCAATATCAACAGATGAAAGGATCTTTCTTTCATTCAAACAAAGAAGCTGAGACTTAAGGCTGACTCCTATAACCTGCTTACTGGTGCTTTATGAGGAGGATCAGCTGTCTTCTTGAGTCATTGCAGGGCCAGATCTTGTTGCTGTGCCCTCTTCCATTTGAATGGGTGCTTCTAATCTTGGGAACATCATTCAGCCTCTCCCTGGATGTCAGGGAGGGTAATGAGTGAATGTTTGGTTAGCCAAGCAGAGCTGCAAACAGGTTTTAATCTCTGTATTCACTGAGGGAATGCTTCTGTATGGGTAAGATAGAGGTATCCAGAACAGGATATAAGATCCAGTCATGTTCAGGCATCACATCATAGAATCATTAATAGAATGGATTGGATTGGAAGAGACCTTAAAGATCATCCATTTCAAACCCCTTGCGAGGGCAGTGCTGCCACTCACCAGATCAGGCTGCCCAGGGCCCCATCCAGCCTGCCCTTGAATGCCTCCAGGGATGGGACATATTGCTTCAGTTCTGCTAGAAGACAGTCAGAATTTAAATATCTTGAAACTACAGAGATCCTGAATGTTATAATGAGAGATTCTTCTACTTTAGGCTCTGAAAAATATAGTAGCTGTTGCAGAAAACAAAAATGGATAAGAGAAATGGCTGTTGTTTGGAAAGTGAAGTGTGATGGAAAAAGTGATCTGACTTCGGGACTTCTCCCCTTCCAGATCATAAGTGTTCCTCAAAGCTTTTCCCATGTCTGTTTTAGTGCTTGCCTCCATGCTGGCACTGCTCTTCTCTTCACTGCAATTAACCCTACAGAATGAAGATTTCCTCTTGAAGGATGCCTTCTGAAATTTATTATTTTAGTTTTGGTATGACAGTATCTTCTGTTAGCACATGCAAATTGATGGTGTGCTTTGTTTCTGAGCACAGCAGACACAGACTTGTCTGCAAAGAACATGGAGTTGACCTTGCAAACACAGCTATTGTTGTGGTATCGGCTTGCTCTGTAGTGAAGGGATTTATTTATTTTACCTCTGTCTCTCAGCAGCAGAATGCTCTGACAGAATATCAATGCAATGGGTTAATTCTCAGGCATTTCCAGACAGTCTTCCCCTGAAATCAAGATTTCATCATTTTGTGACTGAGAGAAAAACAGTTTTCGCTTTCTCTCCTGCAGTATGCAGGGTCTCTAGCTGGATCACCTGGGGCACATTTTCAGTGCTTAAGTAAGCTTTCACTGCTTCACAGAAAAAAAATACAGGCTTTCATTAAGTGTACATAGAACAATTAGCCCCTTAGCAGCGATGACTTTAATTATTTCATTTGCAATTGCTAGTTCTAGTCTGTTTATTTTGAATAACACAGCCACAATAGTTAATGACTGCAGCACAAGCAGAGAGATCAGCAGTGAGATAGACATGCTTGCAAGCAAAGGTATATGCAAACCTCTCTGCATTCCATGTTAGATTCTTACCCTTTGATGACGATCAAATGCAGGCTACAGCATCTCCATATTCAAAATTATAAAAAAAGATATTTAATACATGCAGATTTGCCCCCCTCTAAGGTTACTGACTGTAGCAGCCTGTTATTTAACAGCATGTGACAGAATTGCTGCTTTTGCTCAAATTGTGCAGATCTGTACTTTTGGAGCTGAAAGCTCCAGGTTTATTCCTAGTTAATGGCAGTAGCCCTCACTGCTGCGCACATGCATTATTTACACAGAAACAAGATTAAAAGTTTTGACAGAGAATGATATTTTAGGTAGATTTTTTCTGTTTTCATTAAGCAGTGGGAAGCAGTGATGCCATAACGGAGAGCATAACACGGTTAGATCCATCTTTGATATATCCAGAAGTGACAAGGTAATTTTACCAAGGGTCAGAATATTCTCGACCCATTCCTATCTAATGAGCCAGTGATCCATCTCCCCATTACATCAGGTATCTTCACACCATAACATTTGGAAAGTTACTTGAAATTCGTACAAGAAAACTTCATCCTGATAATTCTTTTTAAATTATTAAAATCAGTAGGAAATATAAATCCAGCAGCCAGAGTATCATTTATTTTTCTGTGTGACAATCTAAACACTGTGCTACTGAGACTGCAGTAGGCTGAGTTACTTGTTGGCTTTGTCTGAGATTTATTAAAGTCAAATGTAAGCCCTTCTCTGTCTACACACACAGAAAACAAACAAATGAAAAAAAAAAAAACAAAAAAAACCCCAAAATATATCTTTCCCTTTATCTACATTCTTAAACATTGCAGAAAAAGTCTTTAATTTAGGCCAGCCAAGACAGGAATACGCATTATCTATTCAAATAATAAGTAGTTCTGGCTTTTGAAATGTTAATAGAAACATTAATCCCTCTGGTATTATATAAAATTTTGAATAGTTTTAGAAGTAAAACTTCTGAGTATGTTTACTGAAAATCTGTTATTGCTGAAGTAAAAGGGTGTTTTATTCGGAGAAACACATGCTGCAGACTTATTTTTATATTTAGACTCTAAGTACACCTATTTACAAAGGTTTAAGGTGAAACTGCACTTCTTCCCCAATCCCTTCTCCTGCTCTCTAAGAAAATGACTTTTCAAAGCTTTTTTTTTTTTTTTTTTTTTTTAATACTATATCTATTTCAAGAAAGATGGCATTTCCATTCAGTTCTGTGAGACCAGTTCTGCAGCTGTCCTCAGGGATAAAACAGCCTACAGATTATTCTTAAACTTATCCAATGCAGGATACTTCCCTGTTCCCTGTGCTCTGAATACGTTTCTCCCTTTCTTAATTCCTTGGAGAAATGTTTGCTTTATTATGATATAGATTGAGACGGTTTTTCAATTTCTAAAATATTCATGGAATGAGAAACGATATGAATCTATCTGGATTTTACAGATTAAATACTGAGCTTCTGAGGTCAGCCAGAATTTTGATATACTTCCAATGTACATCCTCTAGCCGAATAACATAGTGGTAGATTTATAATTTATGGTCTAGCTCTATTCAAAGAGTTAAGCTTGAGATCCAGCTTCATTCCACTTAAAAAAAAAAAAAAAAAAAAAAATCTGAGTCATGAATTCATCCAAAATTTTGACTATTTAACAAAAAAGTAAGGCATCATTTGCTGTTAAAAGGATTTGGATTATTTTAGACGCACCTGCAATGCAGATCCTGCTGCCAGCCAATCCCCCAAAGGAGGTCAATGTCCTCTTTGACTCCTGTTTGTGGCTCAGGGAAGCACCTGTGTGTGGTTACACAGTGCCAGGTGCTTCAGAGCCGCCCTAAACAGTGCCAACAGCGCAGATCGAGGGTCTCTATAGGCATCCTGGTTCTGACACAATGCTTGGCCCAGTATTTATGAAACAGAAAGGCAATCAGATGTGGCAAAGAGTATCAAATTATGTTTATTGTGAGCAGGGTGATGAACTCTCAGTTTTTCAGCTTGCGCTTTAGTTGTGCAGGGTGCTCAGCACAAGCAGGGCTCACACTGGAGGGCACAATTCTGCTGCTGCTCATCAGTGATGCCTCCCTTGGTTTGAGAGCTGAGGAATTAAGAAAGATACTGTGCATTGCTTCAGTGCTATATTTACAGCTGTTACATAATCTTAAAAGTTGCTTATGATATAATGAAGAAACCCAGCAGGTTGCCGCCTTAAATAATATTTCATGTGTGCGCTAAAATGAGTTCCCCTTCCCCATTCAGGTTGTTGCAGCCCTGGGACTCAGGCAGTCTTCATTCTGCTGTATTTACAGTATAATAAATTTCGCTGCACTATGGAACAAAATTATTTTCTAAATAATGCTGCAGATTGGATTATATCTCAACAGCAGAACCAAAAATCAACAGATGTATCAGATATATTTAAACTAATTACCAACACATCACAGCAGAAACAGGCACATGGCACATGGATTCATTTTCCTGTACCAACCATCTGATCTGTGCCTATGATCATTAATTTAGCACATGCTCAATTGTATTTTCAAATACATCTGAGAAAAAAAATCGACATGTTTTTCAGTTTTCACATTGCAGTCATTCTGTTGTGGACACCTTTCATTAGCCCTTCATAGCCATCAACACCGATTACAAATTAAACATGTAATTGCCCAGTTCTGCAGATGTTGAAATGATTACATGGTGGTTGCTTCTTGGCAGCAATTGTTGAATATCTGGACCGAAATTTTCCAGCTGCTACAAACTGAAGTCAAAAATGAAGTATGGAATAGGTGGGAGAGTGAAGGGTGAGTGGGTGGAAGGATAGGGCACATTCATGCCAATGGATTTGGTGAGGGGTAGCTAATGAGCTGTCGGCTGTCATTTAAAAACTGTGCTGGACCTTCATCTTACAACGTGGTTTTGAGCAAATATAACACTCCTAAACAGCATGAAAAGGAGCAACTGAAGTATGAATAAGTGTACCAGCATGAGCTGTATCCTTCATGTTAGCAAGATGGCTCTCATGAATCAAGTTACTTGCATTAGGAAGGCACTTCAGTTTTCACCCTTTGTTAGAAAGCAAAATTGTCTCACTTCCATGCACATAAACTGCATCTTTATACTGCTATTCAGTGTCCTTGCAGAGGAGGTGCCTGAGTCATACATCTTTTTACTTCATTAGCAGCAATACTACCACCGTAAGTGATATTAAATCTACATGAAGAAGAGCACAAATATTTGAAGCACTAGCATCAGCAAGAAAGGTAGGAAGTCTGTCGTAACCTAGGGCCTGCTCTACACTCTGAGAAACGAGACTGGGCAGCTGTTACTGAGGGAGAAGCTGAGATATATAGCAGTTAGCATTGAGCAGGAGAGATGGACCTTTCTGGCTACAGTAGGTGCTATCCTCTTTCTAAAGGCTCTCTAAATGTGGTTCTTAAGTAAAATCCTGCTCCTTTTTACCTTTCTGTCTTTTGCCAACAATCAGCCTCTGAGATGAATTTTCAGAATGGAACAAAATACTGCAGAGTCTGATGAGATTTTCTTAAGGTTTATAATGCACCTGTAGTCAGTAGAATAACAGACACCTGAAAGGCAAAATAAAATCTACATTATCCCAAATAATGTGACTGATTCGTGTCTATTTTTTAATATCTGTATCTGCAGTGCTGTAGACCTAAACAACTAAGAATTTAACAAAATGATCTTCGTAAGAAAGATGGGAAAGAAGGAATAATTATTTCTGTATGTATGGAATATGGAAGTATGGAAAGATGGCGCTGGAAATGTACAGAAAGGCAGGGAATAAAAACCACATTAGCTCAGGGTCAAGCTGTTGTACAGAGTTGAGGAAGCCGTATTGTCTGGCAATAAGGGACTTCTCCCCTTCCTGTCTGACTACTACAGGTACCTACACTGGTAGACAGGACTTCATTGAACACTATGGATGATGTTAGAATTGAGAAGGATTCTCCTGATTCAAATTGGCACATGGGGTTTCATCTGTGCCTATGCAAGTTTGGACCCTTGTGTATGAAGGGGTGAGGTACCTGACAGTCTGCAGAGCTCTTCCCATCAGCCTCAGGAAACAACAGCAAGAAAATGGCTGTTGCCACAAGAGTGATATCACCCAGCACAAGCCAAAGCAGGCTCCACTCATCCTCTATCCCTATTAAAAAAAAGACCAGTTTGAGAACAGCAGGCAGGAAGGTGGGTGGTAGCTAAGGAGAAGATTAAGAAATAGCAAGCTGGAGCAGAAAGAACAGTAACAGAGGCAAATGTGTGGTCTTTGATATTTTAAAGTACAGTTCAAAAGGAACCTACACAATTATAGTTTTCCCTGAAGATGCAGCACACCATAATCTTGTACAAATACTCTAGCCCTTCTGCAACCAAGAGATAATTTAGAAGGAAGGTATATTAAGTGTCCCAGCATTGCTTCTTTAACACTAAAAGCCTCTTTGCTTCTCTTCAAAGAAGAGCTTCTTATAGCAGGCAGCTAAATAAGCTGCCTTTTGTTTTCAGGTGAGCTCATCAGTGGAGAGGCTGTAGAGTATCATGCTATCTGACAAACACCACCCGTGCATGTCTGTGCTGCAAACAGACTAGTGTGCTGGTATCTCTTCAAAAGACTGTGTTACCCAATATGATAAAGGCTATCATTCTATCACCTGTAGATTTCTAAAGTATGACAGCTGAGAAGTTTTTTCAGAGCTGAGTTTGCAACTTTTCACTAATGTAAACTGCCCTAAAGATAAAATTCCCCTTCCTTCTTTGTATGCTAGACAAGACCAAGTTTTGGCCTGCTCTTATCCCAGTGCACTGGGGGATATTAGCTTCAGGCACCAAGAATTCACCTCAGTTTTCAGAAAAGATTTAATAGGATAAGGAAACGAACAAACAAGGATGAGGGGAAATGAGTGAATGGTAAGAGAATGATGGAAAACAACACCAGCTGACTGTGTTCATGGTTTCCAGACAACAAGTTTGATGCCAATGCACCAACAATTCTGTTGGTTTCTCATGGCAACTGCTGCTTTGAGACAGAGTGAGTTTTGGGGAGCAGATGTGGTGTTGGGCTTAGAACTTTTAAAATGATATTTATCTCACACAACAAAGATAGCAGAATTTGGCTTGGGCCAGGGAGGGGAAAATAAATCAACAATATTGCCTAAAAATCAAAAAGAGATAGTAATCTAGTCGTTGACAGGCTAAATGGGGCAGAAATGAAGATTAAGTGGACAAACTTGGATTTGCTAAAGAGAGGGAGGATATGAAAAATATTGGCAGACCCCGAATAGAAGAGCAGGAAGGTAATTTCAACAGGAATGATATGTAAGATATGCTGGAGATATCAGAAGATCTCGACAAAAAATCAGCAATTCCACAGCAAATTGTCAGCAGTGCACAGCTCTAGAATTGATTCTTTAGGCATAATCAGCTTTTCCTTCTGTGCTTTTGGTTTGACACAGGGCTGTGCTGTTAGAAAAAGAATGCAGGCAGCTTCAGAGCAGGTTCTGCTAAGGTGAGTGCAGTGTCCAAAGTAAGTTACTTAATGAACTTTCTTGCTAGGACTTGCAAAAATAGGACACTATGGGATCGATAGTCTAACACTTAAGAGACTTCTCACAGCCTCTTCTCTTTCTAGTCTCCAATATCTTCATTTATTAGAAAACTCATTGGATTTTTGTTTATTTACTTGCTTCTTGTTTGTTTTTGTTGTTTGTTTTTGTTTGTTTTTTTTCTCTTCCAATGGGGATAGATAGAGGGGTGTTCTGAGTTAAAGAAATGATGGATGGGAAGCTGGACATGAGCCGGCAATATGCCCTTGCAGCCCAAAAAGCCAGATGTATCCTGGGCTGTGATTTTGCCCCTCTGCTCTGTGCTGGTGAGGCTTCATCTGGAGTACTGTGTCCAGATGTGGAGTCCTCAGTATAGGAAAGACATGGAGCTGTTGGAGTGCATCCAGAGAAGGTCACAAAAATGGCCCATGGAATGGAATCCCTCTCCTGTGAGGATAGGGTGAGAGAGATGAGGCTGTTCAGCCTGGAGAGAAGGCCGTGGTGTGACCTGAGAGCAGCCTTTCAAGATCTTAAGGAGAGATACAGGGAAGAATGGAAAGGACTCGTTAGAAGGGTCTGTTGTGGTAGAACAAGGGGAAATAGTTTCAATCTTAAAGAGGGTGGATTTAGGTTAGTTATAAGGAAAAGGTCTTTTACAGCGAGGATGGTGAGGCACTGGAACAGGTTGCCCAGAGATGTGGTTGATACCCTGTCCCTGGAGACTTTCAAAGTGAGGCTGGATCAGGCCCTGGACAACCTGTTCTAGCTGTGGATGTCTCTGTTAATTGCAGGGAAGTTGGACTAGATGGCCTTTAAATGTCCCTTCCAACACTAAAGATTCTATGATTCTATGAAATGAAAAGATACACTCAAACATACAGAAGGTCCTCACCAGCTGATGCTGAGAGGTAATACTGCTGATTCATTTTCATGGTTGTTTCACTAGTGTGGGAGTTCCAAAAGAAAGAATAAAAGAAAAAAAAAAAAAAGCTTGTTTTGCTGTTTACTTTTGGAGACTTTGCACATTGTTCTGTTTTTCTTTTCTGATAGTCTCTTACATGCTACTGTCATGCTACCATCTCTCTGTATGAAAGGGTAAACTCTTCAAACATGCTTTGTGTAACACGCTGAGAGGCATAGTGGTAGGTGTCTTTGAGTTGGAGTTTAGCTCTTACTTACTACTAGGTTTACTGAAAAAAGACTAATAGTCTTTCTCACACTTGAAACAACACCATTTCAGCAGTGTAAATTAACGGCTTGTTATGAGGAAACTGTATGGTCATTCTGGGATTAAGATCAGTCAGGTCCCCTTACACCATAGATGCTTGTACAACCCTTGTACGTCATTTGTCCAAGAGCACTTTTGCAATGATCCCAGTATTTTTTACCTAAACTTTGGAAGTGCTGTGCACATTCAAGGGTCTGTTTACCAGTTTTCAGATAGAAGCTTGCTTTTCTTTTCTTTAGAAACTAAAACACAGGGCAAAACCCTTGCTGTAATGCACACCCTGAGCAATGAGGCTGAACTTTGACTTTCTGCTTGACAATAGAATTTTAAGCCCTTGCAGAGTCACTAGATGCTTCTCCTGTTCCTTTTATTTATTAAAAGTTTTCTTGGAAATAAGATAGATGTTTCTTTTCTTTTTTTCCCCCTCTTTTTATCACTGTGTGGTATCCTCATCTATCAGAAATCTGATCGTACTGAGACCTAAGCAAGTATCCAAGGTCATACATGGATGTCAACATAAGGTAGATTTTAAAAGCAAACACTACTGAGCTCTGAAGGAATCAAATGTGATTTTTGTTTGTTTGTTTTATTTGTTTGCTTGTTTGTTTTCCCCTTTGATTTGCTATTCAGTGAAATATGGAATTTTATACTAAGCTGTTTTGTTTAGTTTAAAAACTGATAAAAGCTGCTTCTCTTATGACAGAACATAATCCGTTGTTAAAGATTGACTGATCTAGTAAAAAATTGAATGAAAGAAGCTATAAAAGGAAAGAAAGATTTTGGGATGCTGCATAGCTTTCACTGAGAAAATTACTCTCATTTAACAGAACCGTTCAGTGATAGAGTTGCATGGTTTACCTTATCCTCCCCTATGCTTAAAAGATTTTTCATAATTGCTAAGCTAAATGAATTTAGTTTTCCATTCCTTGAATTTCATACTGCAGTGTATAAGGGAAGCACACTGGTAATTCTGGTAATTTCTCATGCCATGTGAGTCCAAAGCGTTTTAACCAGGTTCTGTGAAGGTAGAAGGCTCAGCACTGTGTCCTCTCCTACCTGAAATGGTGCAGAACATGCGATATAGGTGATGTTGATGGTGCTACATTTTCCATATGTGCTTCTGTCATACTGTTCTGTTTCTGGTTTCATAGATTAGAACAAGTGAAACTTTACTTAGAAACTGAATACAGCTTGTGTATGTCACACGAAACCCCTGCCAGATGCCTCCATTCACATACAACACAGTTGGCTGGCATGTCTAGCATAAATTCAGTTCTGCTGCTTCTGCACAGTTTCTGCAGTACAGAGCACAGTTGTGCAGAGACCCAGTAACCAAACTGTTCAGTACAACCACCTTTTCACTCTTTTCTTCTGTGCTCCCTCACAAGGTGTTTTTTTTTTTTTTTTAATGAGCTCTCACTTCTGGTGGTGTCCAATCATTAATCAGCCTGTGAACAATGCATTTGCACCCCTAGTACCTGAACTCCATTAGTATAGAAGAGTAGAGCACTGTCTGAGCTTAACAATTGCAGTGTTCACCTTTAGCTTTGGAAATACTTGGAGGGAAGCTCTTGGATTAGAACTAGCTGTATGAAACAAGCAATATTTACATAAACATAAAATGTTTTCATTATTTCTAAAAAAGAAAAAGGTGATCAAATGTGGGCATATTCACACTGTATTTATCTCCTTTAAAAAAAAAAAAGAACAGAAAGAAAAAATTTGGATTTATATCAATGAGTTTAATTGCGCCTTTACCACAGCCCATTATTTTTCTCTTTTGTCCTTTCTTGATTATTCCCTCATTCAGAATGATTGCTAGTTTTCAGTATGCAGCATCCCAGTTGAGCTATTTGCATTCATTAACCTTTCAACTTGCATTTTGGTTTTTGGTCTGATGTTTCAGCTTCACTCTTGTTTTTTTTTTTTTTTTTTTTGTCTGCTAAGTTCTTCCCCTCACCGCTTCCTTCTTCCTGAACTGGAGACACACATGAACTAAAAGGAGCACAAATTTTAAAAAGTAATTATCTGTGAAAATGAGTCCTATGCTGTCAAGCAATTCTTTGTGCTGTTGCACTTTCCAAGTAGGCTTCCTTTAAAAATGCTCCCATGTCTTCTTTTTCCCACTGATCTCACATTTGTCTATTGACTGGTAAAGAATAGTTTCATTTTTATACCGTTGCAAGATTCTTTAGATTGATACAAAAATGATGCCTCTAATTATAGCTTGGATCTAATTTCTCTGTCCTGTTTCCTCCTTCAGTGGTTAACATCAGCTCTGTTTGTTAGCTTCAATAAAGTTCTTGCTGTTAAGTAGAATGGCTCACATCAATCATAGCTGCATGTATGCAATTGTCCTTACCATCCTGATTGACTTTGAATGCTTCATTGGCAGTGGGGAAAATCCTCTAAGAGAAGTGTTTGGGTCTGTTACTGCAGCCCTGAACACTGGATACCACAGATATGCTATTTTGGGGTATTTTTCAACTCAGTCGAGTAAAGCAAGCAGGCTCCCCTCCTGAGTTACTTTGGTTGACATTCTTTTTTACAGAGAGAGAAGCACATTGTTTTTTAAACTAAAGGAAAATTTGCCTTACTGCCTGAGGGTGTCAGCAGATATTTGGAATTCTCCAGGAAAAAAAAAAAAAAAAAAGGTAAAAATAAGTGGCGAGTCTCTCTAAAAATGAATCTGCGCTTTCTGCAGTCTTCTTAGAGAAGGAACATTTCTTCACCGGAAGTGTTTATCAGTTTCTCTGAAATATTTGGCTATGAGACCTGGAGTAATAGAAGATTTCTTGATAATTTATAACATTTTAATCCACATTTTGTGACTACCATTACTAACTTGACATAAAATCCTTGCACACTAAATTTATTGATTGCTTGCACTTATTTTTTGGCATCTGTGGTAGTCCCTCAGCAGTCCCAGTTCCAAGCAGTGTTTGAACTTTCAGCTCTTTGAGTTACATGTCTTTGAATACCTTTGTCCTGGGAAATCTTTGGTCCTGAATGATGATGTGATGGTGTGGGCTGAGCTTTCCGCGAGCACTGATCTCCCACCAGGAATTTGGAATTTGCCTACAAATATCTTCTGGGGACAGTTGTAAGTTCAGATTATTTAGGATCAAAGGGACTTGAAAAATATTTCCCTCTGTGTTCTTCTAATACCAGCTTACCTTTCTCTGTCCCGTTCTCACTAGCTTTTTGTTGATGTCAGAGAATAGTTTCTTGTTATAGCTTGTATATGGCTGTAGCTTCCTGATAGGTATGTAGTGTTTATGAAATCGTTGGCTACTGTGGGGTTTCTGGTTCGGCTGATAAAGTTAAAAGCCTGAAATGTACTCTTGTTCACTTGGAACCACTCCATGCTTTGGGAATGACAACTGCAATTTCAAGACTGACAGTCCTGCATCAAAATACAACTGAGAGCAAAGGCTTTAGTTTCCAAAGTCCGAGTAGTTACATGATAGTCAGATAGTTTCTCTTGTAACTGGGCAAGAAACTACATTGCCTACATTTTCACATATGAATTCCTAGTTCTGACATTACGTTAAGATTGTGGAAGGAGTCTTGCACAAAGGTAGCTGTATCTCAGAGAGAAGCTACTGGACACACTCTCTTAGGAAGAAAAACCCCTCAGTGGAGGTAATGTTGCTGAAACAATTGCTTGGATAACCCCTTCCTGTCAGTAAGTAGCACATAGGCAAAATAGAGAGCTGCCTTATCTCATGGGGATGTTGCTATGGGGACTCTCATCTCAATAGAGATGGTGTCTTTTCCAGTGCTTGTACACCTGAACATGGAGATGAAGATGGATGGATATGTCCTTCAGTACCCCTGCATGTGCCACCAAGGTCCTGGCAAAGCCAATGACTTGAAATTTTCCCAACTGCAGACACCCCTCCCTTTCTCCCAGGCCCATATTGCAGGACTTGCTGTTAATCCTTACATCTCTGCCTTCCATTGGAGTGAGTGCCACTTTCCCCAGCTGAATGTGCTTTGGACCCTTTCATCCTCTTTGGCCCATTCATTCCTACCTATTCACAGTGACAAAACAAAATAAGTGTTAATTGGTGCGTATGTCCATATTCTGTTCCCCACATTTATTTCACACCATGAACACCTGAGAATGTTGCTGTTTGTATTTTTGTTGAGGATGCTTACTGCATAGCTTACAGTATTTATTATTGTACAATTAGATACACATAGCAATTTCTCCCTTGCTTGCATTTTTCTCCTTGTGATCCATTTTTAGCTTTCTAATCTGCATCGATTCTTTCAAGATATCAGCCTGAAGTCAAGACTGAATCCTAAATTTATTTCACCTGAATTATATGTGCCTTGAAAACTTTTAGTAAAGCATTGATAAAATGTCTATTTTCACTGCAATTTCTGTAGAAAACCTTAAATACTTTGCATACATTTAGTTTAATTCACAGCACTTAACACTGTGATAAATTGAGCTTCTTGAATTATGTAATACTTTTTGTCACTGTTGCATTTTCATTAATTTCATGATGGCAGTAGCTGACCCACTTATATATACTATAATTCATATTATTTTGATTTTATTTTTTCTGTATCCCCAACTGTAGTTAATACCTTTCTTCTTAAAAAAAAAAAAAAAGCCTGTTTTGTATCTCAAAAACTACTCAATTCTCCTCCAGAAGTGTGATATTTGACAACATACCGAAATAATTTTTGTAGATCAAAGTTCCAATTGATTCTTAAAGTCAACTTTCAATGTTGTATACTTACTATTCTACAGAATGCTATCTTAAATTAATGTAAGATATGTCATCAGATGCTCTTTCTCATCTTCTTTCCAGTCAAATGCATAAGTAAAATGGAAATAGTACATCAGGTGTATGGTCATAGTTTATTTTTCTCATTCAGTTATTGGGATTGGTTCCCAGAACAGAGCTCAGCTGCTTCCAGAAATAATTATTTAAAGTCAAACCCCAAATCCCAAAGTGAAATCTGAGAGATGCTAACTGAAATGAGGGCAAGTTTTCACACAGCTCTGTAAGTCTAGCCCATCACATCTCAGAGAATTATCATTGTTATTTTCCCCTATCTTTCCATTTCATATTTATATTCAGTACATACATTCAGTTTTTGCTCTCTGCTAGACATCTGAACTCACTGTGAAGGAATTCAGCTGGATATTAAAAATAATTCCTTCTCTTCTTCTTCCCTAAGAAACATTTAGTTGGAGGCAGCTGGTTAAATTTTTATTTTGAACTGTAAACAACTGTAAACAGAATCACGTATTTAAAACATGAAGCTCCTCAGACACAAAGTCCTACAGCTTATTATTATTATTTTTGTGTGTGCTGCAGCTGCTACACCATAGCGTAGCATGTAGCAGTGCCAATCCACAATTCTATTTCTGTGCATTCCTGATTAGATTTTAGAAGAGTGGGAAGAGAAAAAATATTAGAGTTCTAACCCACAGCTGCTGGGTGAGATTGATCACCTTCAGCCACACGTGCCTCCTGCTGCCCAGTCTTTCCCATTACCTCTGCTCCTCTGGAGAAGTGAATGTGGGGAACACCAGTGCGGAGGTGCAGTTGTACCAGTAATATGGAGGAACGTCACAAGGCAAGGAGTGTACTAACAGTGAAAGCAAAGAAAGCAGCACCTTGTACAGAATGGGACACATTACTACATTAAAAAGCACTCTAAGTGAATCATTAACAACCTTATTGTAATTCCTCCGCCTATGACTATAGTTACTCTTTAAGAATGAACACGTACTTGATATTAATCAGGCACTGCGACTTTCCATAACAATAAGCAGGGAAAGCTGACAGGTATGTTACAGCAGGTGAAATCATCCGCCTCCTCAGCTTGTAGAGACAGAATGGGGGCTTGTGTTTGTCTTTCACTATTGCAACTTTTAACATAGAGCAACTCCATCACAGGAATTTGGAGGCAGGAGAAAAAGTCAACATGTGAAGTGTGGAACATAAATAGCAGGATGTGCAATAAATGTTCATTGGCGTTGCTAAGCAATGTGCCAGGCGTGGGCAAGAGCGATGCCATCCTGGGAGTGCTCCCAGTTGCCAGCCCTTAATGGAATATTCTTCTGCCCGAAATGCCCAAAACACGAAATGCATTTGAGAACGAGAAGTGCATTGGAGAGTACATCAGGAAACTACTGGGAAGTAAAAGCTTCTGAAATGCACATCTATTAATAAAACATGTGACATAAGTTTGAAAGGCCCTCGTGGAGTCATTTCCAAAGTCACCGGTAAAATTTGTCAGCTTATTTGTTAGCTGTAGCTGGGCAATGTCTCTGTGTACTCTGTCCTTCAGAGAATTTCCAGGGTTCTTGCAGAACACGGCACAGCTACTGCCACATCTGATGGCTCAGGTCTGGAAGATGTGGAGCAATGCACCTCCATGTTCTGAAACACCACAGAAGGCTGCAGACAGAACTCTGTGAGATTCCTGTCACAGCCTTTACATCCCTGATCTGGTTGAAGATCTTCTGGGTGAAGGTGTGGTATAAAAAATGAAACAGCACGAGAAAAGAGACAATTTGTAGGAAAATCTCCTCTGATGAAAGAGTATCAGTATGAAGGGCTGTCATTGGTAACTTACTCAAGTGTATTTGTTAAAAGACTTCTGTGTTTTCCATGGCCAGTTTGAGCAGTCTGGTTCCTTCTGATAGATTTTAAATGCATGAAAGCAGCTCATGTTTCTGGTCTTTTCAGCTCATGTCTTGACCACATCCTAGCTCTGTGTAAGGGCAAAGCAAGTCTCTCCCTTTCATTGCTGTGATATGTTACTCTTGGTCCACAGCCAAGCACTCATCCAGGTGCTTGCTTACTCCCCCACTCACCTTGATAGAGGAAGAAATTAGGATTAGAAAGCTCACAGATCATGATGAATACAGGGAGATGACTTGCCAATTAGCATTGTAGGAAAACAGAATCAATCTGAGAAAAATTAATGTCTTACTAATTGAGGTAAGAAATTATTGATTTGGATAGCGGAAGCTGGGAAGATAAAAATTAAAACACCTCTCCTCTCACCATTTTCCATGCCCAGTGTCCTCCCCTCACACCTGACACCTGCTGCAGACCTTGATCTCCTCCTTGCCTCCTCCGTGGGACACGATCCCCTTTGCTTCTCCCTTGCTCAGGGTCCCCTCCTCAGCCTGTGCTGAAATCTGTTCTCCCCAAAGTGCCACCAGCTTAGTGCTGGGCTGAGCTGTGCCCTGCATTGGGGATGTTGGGGCCTTTGCCCACAGAGACCCTGCAGTCTCTGTGCAGCGCTGGGCATGGATACGCAGTGCCCATTCCCCACTTCTATGGAAAAGTAATCTAGAAACAAAGGCTGACAGAAACCCAGAACAAAGTTTGGATGTGATCCAGGGGTTTCACTGTGGGAGCTGGAATCCATATTGCTGTGAGGATCCCATTTTCAGCATGTCAGGAGCCTTTCCACAGCTCTCTAGAGCATTCAGAAGACATCCTGGATAACCACAGCTAATGAAGAGTCTGTGGATTTAAGACCTTGGACCCTCAGGAGGGCAATCCAGATGATGGACATGCCTAAATAAAGCTGTACCAGCACTTAGCACCTAAAAAGGTGGGAAGTTTGCACACATTCTCACAGTCTGACTGCATGCTCAGTCCCTTTGAACATGCACTGGGAATCAGGTGCCGGAGGACTCACCTTAGCCTTCAGTTCTTGCTGAGGAAGAAAACCAGAAAGCTCTTATTTTCACTGAAATAGCTCACAGGCCAAGGGAGAGCTAGAATCCTGCTTTTCTGAGTGAACAGGAAATTCCCATTTTGCTTTCTTCCTCCTTAAATGTTAATCCATTTTGTCAGAAAGGGAGACTCTGTGGAAGAATCTGACGCCCCAGAGGTTAAACTGTGAGCTGGCCATCAGCAAACATTTTTGTGAAAAGATCACTCCCATGAGCTTTTATGGCAACCTAACCATAGAGGAATGGCTTAACAACAGTGAATTTCCCAGACTGCTTTGTTAGCATGTTTTCTCTATTGAAAAAGTTTTCTTGCAGAAAGAAAGGAAGTTTTCAAGTGATTGCAGAAAGACAGGTGTTTGGTACTTGATAAAAACAGCAAATCCCAGTCCCAAATGCTCCCTTAGGTACCAGACTCTTATTTAAGTCAGAAATTGGGACTGTGAACATCTGCATTTTTGTTCCCAGTGTCACTCTGACAGGTAAAAATAATATTTTTGAGCATTTTAAGCTTATGCAAACTGAAAATAAAATAAAAAAAAATTAAAAAGTGTGCACTGAAAGTCAGGCTAGAATTAAGTCCTAACTATCAGGAACTGTATATACATTTTATATTTAATTGAAACAGGATTAAAAAAAAAATCAGCAAAAGGTGGAAAAAGAAACATCTTACCTCTTCGTCCCCCTTCTCCCCCTACACACAGAGAGCGTGGACCCAGAATTTCCTTTATCAGAACAAAATTGTCTAGACATTCTCCTATTGACTATAGTTTCTCTTTGGGTTTTCTCCCTCCACGAATCCTGCAGGCATCACTGGCTGAGGAGTTGATTTAATCAGAATGGTAAGCTAAGTCCAAACAGCAACCTATTCATGAGATATTTTACTCACATTTCTCCAGGGAACGTAGGTTTGAATTCCACGAGAGGGATCCCCTAGCAATTTGCTTTATTTTCAGATATGAAATGGGACCACATTGTTCTCAGATCAGATTCAGCTTCTTGTTATTTTGCTATAGATTAGCACAAGGCATAGACTTTGCTAGCTTTTAATTTGTGAAGTTCATTTGGGTGGCATCTTCCGAGTGTGGAATTGATCTTATTCTGTGTTTGTGGTTACTTTTGCTTTCTCTCTTCTTATGTAATCTAAAAATATGTCAAAGCATATCTTTTATGCTGGCACAAGTTGTTTTTTTACAAATTAAGCTGTCAAAATCTAATCTTTTGTAGAGAAGGGAAAAGAGAAGAGAAAGGAAAAGGGAAGTGGGGGGGGGGGGGGGGGGGTGGGGGGGGGTGGGGATAGAGATGGGTATGGAAGCAAAGAGAAGGAAAGGGAAGGAATAAAGATTGAAGTTTCACAAGTTTAGCTTAATTTTTACATGGCTAAATTTCTGTATGGAACAGAATTTGGCTACTGAGATGTGATATCTTTAAGCTGCTGGCATTAATATGAAAGCAGAAATTCTGTTTTGAATTCCAAGCAACCTCAACCAATTTCTCACCAAAGTCTCTATGGCAATTTTGTCCTTCTTCCCTACCTTCTACAGACGATTTATCACAGATATTATAGTATCCCAAGCACCAACAAAATTTCACCTTCTGCTAAGAAGCAGATGCTTGCCAGCTCACATTTATTATGGTGGTAATAACATTCTGGAGTGAACTGAAATGGCATTCTGCAAAATTGAAGTTTCTTGCTTTCTACCTCTTTTCTCTTTCAATAAGAATCATCATGGAGATACTCCACTGTGTTTTGCTATCATGCAATCTCACAAATGACAACTTCATTGGATTTATTCACCGAGGCACAGAGGATATAGTAATAAAATGTGTCAATTTGCTTATTTTCTCAGTAAATAGGACGTATGGTAAAGTTTAGATTTTTAGGTCTCAAACACTGATATAAATCACAACTTCTTTTGACATGGAACTGCTGAAACTTTTAAGCCTTTGGAAGAGGGGGTATAGCACAAAGATGAGCACTGAGACAGTACAGTAATATCTGTGAGTTCTTGCTTCTTATGATCATTCAGATCTGGGCAAAGGTGGAAGTCACCTTCTGCTACCAAAGTTGATAGGCCACTGTAGGTAGCTACTGGAAGTTCTGTTCTCTTTTTTTGAGAAGTCCTCAGCTCACAGTGCGTTACATTTGTAATTTGGCACAATGGAAGTGGATCAGTTAGTTGAAGTGGTTTGTTTTTGATCAATTATCTCTGCTATAAGCAGATCAAAGGAATGTCTTTGAGTTAATTTTAGACCAACTACTTGAGCTCAACATCATCACTGCATGTAGTGCTTGAGGCTTTCTGAAAGGAAGCCACCCCATAAACCTTTGCTTACTTGTAGACTCCTCTACAAGCCACCTCACTGCCTTATGACAGAGCAAGTCTGCATCTCTATTACCATCACTCATGCAGAAAAGCTATGTCACGGTCTCTTCAGTGTTTTTCAGGTGAAATACCAGGACCCAGCTGCCCTTTCTATCTCCTTAGAGTTTAGACAATGTGGCACAGCGACACTTGCTCAAGGCCAAGTGATCATGGAGATACGTGGGGTCATTTTCCCAACCGTTATCTTTGCATAATGCATAGCACTGATTAATCACCCAGCATTTTAGCCTCTCTGTCTTCCTGAGCTGTGAGAAGACTGAAGACAAGGTTCATATTCCCATCTGGTGTCTTGTTTATAGTGGCTATAGCTGCATAAGCAGCAAGGGTTGCATTACATTGTGGGGTGAAGCTTATTGGACGACTGAGTCCAATACATTTCCTCAGTCCTAACCAAGAGAGCTGGCAACATCTAGATTATTTGTAACCCCAGTAGTTTCTTTTCAATTTGATCTGATGCCAGAATTGATACATGCGCAGACACTGAGTTCTACGTTTTAAATGTATATATGGATGTTTGTCTTTTGTAAACCTGTATAGCTAGAAGGGCCTTCTCAGATTTAGGAATTTTTAGCTCTGTGCTAGGATTGGCCAGTGATACAGAACTGAACTGCTCTGTCTCCAAGCAGTGGTGCCAAGACTTCCAGCCCTTATACACTTCATCTTAAAGTCAGAAGTCAACAGTAAGGATCTGAAATTCAGGCACAATTATAATTGCTGTTTCCTCACAATCACTGTTTCCAAGGACTGAGAAAGACTTTCAAAACAAGGAAAGAGGGATACAATTTTAATATTGTATTGTCTATGGTGCTTCAGGAGAGCATAATCACAGAAATTAGCTTTCTCCATTCTCAGATGAATTTCAATTACGGTATTTATTTGCAGCCCTCTTTGGCAGAAAGTAGTTCTTTCTTTGTGGAGATACTTGGTCTAAATCCAAAAGCAACCCAAAACATTTCTCAGAACAAAGCATGAAGCCATTTACTTTCTGGAGGCCACAAGGCTGTTCTCATTTCTACGGTATCTTCCTGACAACCTATAGCAATATCTAAAAAAAAACCCCTTCTGTGAACAAAATTAAAAGAAGTGAACTCGTTACTCTCCAACAGCCATGTCTTGAAACCGAATGCAGTTCTTTGTTATTTTGTTTTACTCTCACTTGCCCTGAAATGCCTAACAAATCTCTTCAAATCTACAAAATTGCTTCTGGGAAGCTGTGTACTTTTGGGAAGAGGTACTCAGTGAAGCATTTCATATCAAACCAGGAACCCCAGGAAAACAGTAGTGCCAAGATTAAAGAGAATATTGATATTTTCTTGAAGAATATATGTGTTCAAACAGGCACATTCTTTGTTAGGACACAGTCAGCAAGAGAAAAGATATCATTAACTGCCCTGTTCTCTCTGTAATACTGCAATACTTACTGCTGCACTTCAGGTAGATGTGTTGTAGTCAGTAAAAGGTACAACTATAATGTTTATGCTTCTGTTTCACTGTACAGCCTGAAAAACATCAGGGACCTCAGAGTTGGGTACTGTACAGGACATAGAAGAATGCCTTGCCTCATCATTGTTGTATTTAAATAGAAAGGCTCGGGAGTTTGGAGATAGAAGAAAGATCTGGATAACTGAATTTATCCAGGTGAGTGAAGTGTGCAGGTATCCCATGTGTCTGGCATATTTCTGATTGCTCTATTACAGCAGCTCTGATCTTCAGTTCCCTTCTTGTTAGACAAAACTGCCACTACCTTCTGCTGGAGTTAACCATGACAGAACAAACCATACTACAGACCAAAGTACTATATTAGCTAAATTCAAAACAAATATTTGTTCCTGGAAAGGCAAAATGAATCACAGTGACTGCTGCAGAGGAAAACTGCTCAATTCATCTGGTTTATTTCAAATAAACTGTTTATAGATATTTGTTTAAGAGGCAATCAGTCAACTATACATACAGGATCAGTATCAGCAGTCCAGCAGTTAAAGCACAGTCCTAGACACTAGGAAAATATTTGGACAAAAAAAATTCTAGATCTCCTAAGATAAATGTGTCTACTCTGCTGCTCCCTGCACACTTCCCAACAAAATCCCATGGTTGGGTGCAGACTGCCTGTGGTGGCACCACATAGGTGTGAACATTAACTGGGCCAGGCAGAGCTTTTGGTACCACCAGGACTACTTTTGACAGCGCAAAACCAGGATGTGCTTGCAGATGTGTTATTTTCTCTATCCATTGCTACACAGTTCTGTAATGCTTTGCTACATCACACAAACATTGTGTGATTTATTGGATTTGGTGGTGTGAGGTTTGTGCCTGTAAAAATGGGGCAAAGAATTCCATAATGCAGCAAAAACAAATCAGTTTTCCCAAAGCCTAAAAGCCGCCTTCAATTTTAGTATTTTACAGAGGCTTCCTAGGAAGGAAATATAAATTTCCAACCCATCTCATAAATATTGTTTATATGTCCAACTGACAAGTACTATGCATCTCCCATTTGTGAATTCTGTGATTAATTGATACTTGCTGCAGAATATAGTAAATAAACAACACAGTGTCAACTGCTGTACATTGTGAAGCCTAGTAAGTGCTTGAGGGAAGAGATGATTATGGGTGTAGGGAAAAAAGTTTATTGAAGCCCTGGCTTTCTTTTTGAGCTTAGCATGGACATGATTTCAAAAAGTGGATTTTGAGAAACCAGAAGTTAAGAATAGCACAAGAATTACAGGTAAATGATCTGGTCCTTCTTGGTTTTCCTCATGCTTCCTACTCACATATTCCCCTCTGACAACAAAAAAGGAAAAAGAACCATACACACATCCCTGCCACATAGCACTTCCCCATCCCAAGCAGACAGAAGGGTCTCTCAGGTTGACAGGAGCAACAAAATTCCACAAGTTCTCCAGAAGAATTTTTAATGCGTGAAAAACATAAAAAATATGTTTGTATCCCATTGCGGTAGTCTGGACTGCGGAGGAAACAATCATGGAAATCAGATGCCTCTTGTATTCTTAGTATTTCTAATGAATAAATGCTGTATTGTAAGAACGCAGATGACAAATACAGGTGTTTTTATATGAGGAGTTGTAGTAGTACCAGAACACAAAGACTGGCAAAACTAGTGACCTAGTAGTACTAGTTTTGGTTGGGATAGAGTTCATTTTCTTCATAGCATCTCATGTGGTGCTTTATTTTAGAGATGTGATTTAAGCAAGAATACATAATACAGAAATTCTTTAGCTATTGCTGAACAGAGCTTACACAGATTCAAGGTCTCTTCTGTTTTTCATACTGTCCTGACAGTGAGTTGGATGGAAATACACAAGAATAGTCAAACATTGGAACAGGCTGCCCAGGGAGGTGGTGGAGTCACCAAACCTGGAGGTATTTAAGAAGTGTGTTGATGTAGCTATTAGGGACATGGTTTAGTGGTTTTAGTGGTCATGGGCTGACAGTTAGGCTAGTTGATTTTAGAAGTCTTCTTCAACCTGAAAGGTTCTATAATTCTATGATAAGAAGATGGGAGGGGACACAACCAGGACAACTGTTCCAGAGGAATATTCCACATCATATGATGTTGTTATCAACAATAAAAATTAAGAAAAAGAAGGAGGACATTTGAACTTAAGCTGTTTGTCTTCCCAAGTAGCCATTATGCATGATGGATCCCAGCTTTTCTGGCAGTGTCAGGACATCTGCCTGTTGATGAGAAGCAGTGAATGAATTACTTGCTTAGCTTTGCACTGCTTTGCTTTGCTTGCATGGGCAGCTTTAGCTAAATTGTCTTTAATTTGACCCTTGTGTTTTCTTACTTTTACTCTTTCAATTGCCTCCCCTATCCTATTGGGCAGAGAGCAGGGACAGTGAGCTGTGTGGCAATTAGCTGCCTACCAAAGTTAAATCACATCACAGGTTTACATCAGAATACAAAGCATAAGTGGTAAAGAATCAAAAATGCTTAATCTGGGTAGAACGATGAAAATCCAGACAAAAATACAATATTTGTGAACTCAGAGTTTAGTCATTATGAACTAAACTAGTGCAGTGCTGGAAAACATTTTTCCATCCGTGACTCATTCCACAAATTTGCACATTTTCACATGTGAAAGAACAGGTTTGCTGTGAATGCTTCATTTCTTACGTATAGACACACTTTCATCTTTTATGACAGCAACTTTAGATTACTACAGACTTTTGCTGGACATAACTCTAATCAGCTGAAAGTGTGTCCTGGGACTGTTCCATTTTTTCCTCTCTGGCTTTTATTCTTGTTAAATTTTGTACATTGGACAATGGAGAAATGTTCTGCAAAAGAAGATTTAATGACTATGAAACAGCTGCTATAGACGGTGAATACTGTTATAAGCTCTGTAACTCTTGGGCAATTTATGATCTTTCTTGGTGGTCAAAAGGCACAGGTAGAAAAAGAAGCTAGAGAATTTTACCTTTAATCTTTCTGAATTTTCAAGGGAATAGGTAGAAATTACAAAGGTCTTTTCTTTGCTTGTTTTCTTCTGTCATTGGTAAAAGCAGGTTTTGTCATCAAAAGAATGGCACCATTTAGGAAGTCAGCAGAGAATATAAAGAAATACAAAGGGTGACAAGAAAGATAAAAATATTAAGGAAAAAATGTGTAGTGGAGATGTGGAGGGAGCTGAATTTATGTAGTCTATTAGAGGAAGATTCAGAAAGGACGTGATCATGGTTTATATATAACTTCAGAGTAACAATAAATGTAAAGAAAATAATTCCCAGAGGATGCTGTGACAAGAAGCAATGGCCTGGAACTAGTAACAGAAAAGCTTAGCATAGATGTTAAGAGATGTTTTTAAATGAGAAGCATAGTTAAGGGGAGTGGCTGAAACAACTTCCTTCTGTCAAATCAGGACTGGGTAATGTACGTTGTTGTACTTAAGAATCTCCTCACAGACATGAAATGCCAGGTTGATAATGAATTGAGTAAGATTGAATAAATTTTAAGACTCCACAATTTCTGATTTTCTTAGAGGGGACAGCAGTGAAAATCTTCCTTTCTACGAGGCTTTTCAGATCACTGCTTCAGCTTCCTTGATTTTCTGCTGAACAGTAATAAATATCTAAATGTTGTAGACAAGCTTCCTGATTCAGAGAAATTCATGCCGTGTATTACTCCTTTCTTCAAGATTTATGGTCAGTACACCAGTCTCCAGCTCCCAGTGAGAAAATTCCCTGTGTGTAAAAGCTCCATGAAAATAATTCACATCACATAATGCACCGTTTCTTCAAAACCTGCAGTATGCAAATATGAGGCACCATCTTGCCACTGCTACAAGAACAGCACATGACAGTAGCTAAACTAGAAGGGTGGAAAAGCAAAGATGCTGAGGCACAAATGATGACAGTGGCTGTGTAAGGATGGAAGAAAGCACTTTCTAATGGATACTGTGGCATTACAGCATTTAAGCCTAGTAACTGAAGTTAATATCAATTTTAATTATAGTTACTTAGATAGATGGTTTGACAGAAAGTTTTAGATCTCGAAGGTCACGTTTACTTTCTATGCGCCTTGTACCAGGCTCTGGATGGATGCACTGGGCTGGACTCTGAAGAATGCATAAGTAATAATTTTAAAAAGAGGTAGTATTGATCATCGTGTTGGTTACCCACTTGTTCATGGAATGGGTTGGCTTGGAAGGGACCTCAAAGATCATCTAGTTCCAACCCTCCTGGGCAGGGTTGCCAGTCACTAGGTCAGGCACCAGATCAGGTTGCCCAGGGCCTCGACCAGCTTGGACTTGAAGCATCTGAACCTGCAGGCATTCATGCGCTGCGCCTCATGTATCACAACAGAAATATGGTACGTAAAGCTGAGTAATGTTTTGAACCCAACAGGTAGTTGCTGAGTCCTCTCCCTGGACATATATCTCTCCCCACTGAACCTGATGAGAAGTATGAAGAAGAGATCTAACTACAGAACCAATTTATTCAGTGTGATTTCAACAAGGAGGAACAAAATCATAGAGTTGTTTTATATGCAGGCTTTAATCCAATCTTGGCACTTTGCACAAACAGTGGTAGGTTTTTCTGCAATTTTTGCTAGTTGGTAGAGCTAGAAGATGAAAGAGACCTCTATGTTTTTCTATTTTTCAGTTATTTGAGATTATTATTCTTTGTTATCCTCAGAAACTTTAACCTGTGCAAGTTTTTAAAGTGCTCTCAGTGATACCAGTTTTGAAAAGGAAAACAGCCATGAAATCCATTCTGAAGAGGAAGCATTTAGAATGCTAACATCTTTTCACAACCCTTTCACTCCCCACAGATTTCAATCACAAAAGATTTCATGAGAAGGGAAGCCAGATTTTGAAAATCACAGAACTCACCAAAGATGAACCTTCCTCATCATTGAAGGTTAGTGACACTGTCACTGCTTGCAGACCTAAGTAAAGATACAGAGAGACAAATTTTCCCAAGAAGTCCATAATTTTGCATGCACACATAAATGCAAGTGCACAGACGTGTGTGTTAACCATGAATCTCAAAAATGAAATACCTTTGGTAAACTAACCTGGAGGCACAGGGATCTGAACTAGATCTGCTGTTATGAACTGCAACTCAGAGATGTATCTGCTTTATTGGATGCATCTTAGACCCATTCAGGCACTCTGTTGCAGATGCTCTGAAGGTTTTGTTTCCTTCTGTGCAAGTTAATTCATAGAGACATGCTGCAAACCACAGATGACAGTGAGACAAGCTCAGATGAGCACTGCTGCCAGACAGAGGGGATAGGCATTTGCTGTTAGGCTCCTGCTTCAGTTACATGAAAGAAGTAAAGCTGATAAATTGCACTCTAAGGAAAGACTTTGGAGTTATCTCAGGGTACCTAGGGGTTGTACTGAATTGAGGTTATGCTTTGGTAATTTTTCTCACTCAGGCTATCAGAATGATTTTATTTTGTGCACTTAAAACTATAATATACTTCACTGGAGCTAAAACCCAAAGTTTCTTCTCTACTTGTGGAGTTTCTGTTGAACTGATTCATCTCTGATATCTACCAGCTTGCAGGGGGAAAACAAAAAAATAAGATAAAGGCAAAACTAAGACCATCTCTAATAAGGACAAGAACTGAATTTGACCATTGCAGTTTTGATTCCCTGCACTACTGGATTGTGATTGTTGGCTTTTTTTTTTTTTTTTTTTTTTTTTTTTTTTTTTTTTTTTTTTTTTTTAGATCAGATAAATGCCAGCTTGAGGAAAGTCCTTCTTTTTTATGGAGAATTTAACACTATGTAATGAAAAGCAAAACACAAAGCACAATCCTGTGCTGTAGAAAATGGGTACTTGGAAATAGTTTGGCTAAAATCACTTTTCACAAATCTGAGCTTGGAGTCTCCAACTTGAAAACGAAATTACTTACCTTATGGTCAGAAGTGATTGCAGGGGGCCTGTTTGGTAGGAAAGTTTAGGAGCATATCATTGGGAGTTTCATTTTTATTTTTTTTCCTTAGAAACAGGGACACCTACTATTAATACTATCTGTTTGCATTTGTTAAGAGATCTAAGAAATCAGGAATGATCCACGGCAGCGGCAAAAAAATGGTCTTTAGTAACATGGAAGCTGAGCCCATCCAATAATATGAAATAAAGACTTAATGACAAAGAAGCATGAATAACATGCTTGGTGTTACACAGGCATTTTATGGTTATACAGCTTGACTTTAAAAGCAAACATATGGCAGGATTACATTAGCAGTGCATCAACTAGAATGCTTCTTGTTTATGTGCTGCAAATGCTAAATTTATAGAAAGTTATATAATCTTCTGAAGATCAACAGTTTCCACTGAGGATTGCCAAAATTTTGAATGTGACAGGGGAGATAAGCCATGCAGTAAGGGTAGGAATTTGTGTGGCTCATGGCATATGGCGTCTGGCCATATGGAATTTCCTGAATGATACATCAATTACCCGTACCTGTCAAGCAGTCAGTGAAGAAGCTCATTCCAAGAAGGTGAATAGCTAAGAGGCTTTTATCTACTGTAAAAATCACATCTGTTTTTATTTCACATTGCAGTTTTTGTCCGAACGGGGATCATCATGCTAATCATAACATAATGTTGGCTTAGGTCTGATCTGAAACATTTGTTATAGATAAGTAAAGAAAGTTTAATTTGGTTGTTTTCTATTCTCTGAAACAGTGTTATAATGGTATATCAAAACCTGAAATTTTGCATTAATGTTTCTGAAATGTTTCTAAAGCTTACAAAACCTATTATAAATGTGATTCAAAGTGTCAGATCTCCTGTAGTTTACTCTGATAGTTTCATGCTTCGATTTCAGCCACTGCAATGTTTTCTCTCACAAAGAGCTTTCTGGGTTTCTTGTTATTTTCAGTTTACATACTTCTGCCGGCATGACTCATTTTGCAATCTGACTTGCATTTCCATTTTTACTTTGGTGATACTCATCCTAATTTTCTTCTGTGCTCCTAATCAAAGAATGCCTTCTCATAATCATGAAGACTAGCCTGCAAGAGAATTTATTGCAGCTAAATTTAACTGAGCTGCAAAGTTCTGCAGGGGATGAGGACAGTGAGTGGCCTTGGAAAATTGATTTTGTTGAAGTATATTGTTAGTCTTTTAAGGCAATAGCAAGCAGCTTTGACCTTCTAGCTCAGTCATGCTTTGAAAGATGTTTTGCCTTTTATCTTCTTTCCTCTCTTTCAGATAATAAAAGGAAATTTTTCAGTAAGTGCTAAAAAACATTTAGCAGATCTAAGACTGTTGCACATCAGTCAAACACAACGTGACACTCTTTGATGGCTAAGCTGAACCTGCAGTATTGTGTTTCACATCTAAGTAACACATTACTCAGTAACTGGGATTGACTGTTATGTTATAGTGCTCTCATGCGCATGGGCCAGTCATGGATCCATCAGGATCCTGTATCACTTGGCAGTCTGCACGAAGCCACCATCTTTTTCTTCAACTGGTGACAAGGAGTTTACCCATGTGTATGAAAAGAGCTCTATTCTGGTTGGCCTCAGGGTCAAAGAATGAGCCTTGATCTGTTTTATTTACTACTATATACATAGAAACTGAGATCTACTTTGTTAATGGTTAGATTAGAGGGAGAGAAAGTTCATAAGTAAGTTACACAACTTCTTCTGAATGATGCAACCACAAGAGCAGTATTTTACTGGCCACTTCTTTCTTCTGGGTGAATATATATATATATATATATATATGTATATATGTATATATCTGATAGGATTTCGAAAGGTGCTGCAGGAGAGCAGGGATGAACAGATATACTGCAGATGCTTGTCCATGAATATATGATTTTTCAAAGAGTACTAAAAAGGATGCATTGTACAGGAATAAGCAAGAAGCATTTTGCTAAAATATAGCAAGGGAGGTTTAGGTTAGCCTGTAGGAGAAATATTTACAGTAAGGAAATTAAACTCACCAAAGTGTTTTAGGAAGAGACATCAAAACTCTTCCACTTGTTAAAAATGATACTGCAAGGCACATGGCAGGAGGTCAGATTCTTTGAGTTGCTTCTATTTATTCTGTGATTTTTCAGACAAGGTAGTAAGCTTGATTCAGCTCTCAACCTGGAGTTAGAGCACTGACAGCTTTGGTATTTAACAAGACAAGACTCAAGGTCAATTATGTCTATACAAAATAGAGAGCCATAATTTGATGTAAAAAAAAAGAATTGGATTAAGTGTACCTGCAAGGAAAGCAAAATGACTTGAAATGGTGGAAGTAAAGGCAGAACTTCTTAAACTTATTTTTTTAACCATCCCTGATACTAAAATCTGGCGCTGGCTTCCTTCAGTTGTTTGTTTTAAGGCTTACTTCTTACAGAAATTGAAGGAACATGATTGCCACTGACAAGTGAATCAATAACAGGAAGTCAGAGAACGGCTTGTAATGTGATTAAAGCAAGCTTTGGATTAAGGCACTCAAGGCCAACAAATAAAATGTATATTAGCTACAAAAGTGGCTTAGAGATGTTGGTCTTAGAAGTCTCAGAAGCTTCTTTACAAAATGGATCTTCAGAAGATTCTCATTCTGGATCAAGATCAATGGAGAGTGAATGAGATACTTATTCCAAGCCAGTGAATGCAAAGACAATCTGCTGTGATCTCAAACAGACTCAGAAAATAGATCTGAAGAATGCTATATTTTACCATGCAAGAGGTAAAGCTGAGAGAAGCACATTCTTTAGAAATGCATTACAGGACGGCCTAAACCTGAAATTTTAGTGGTTCTTCACCAAGTGTGAGATTGGACAAAATGAGAGCAGTGAGTATGTTATATGGTGCTCTCTGAGTGTTTCTCCTTGATGTGCCTGTGAAGAAGTATGAAACATTAACTAATCCTTGTGGAAAGGCTGGTTCTTTTGATCGGCATGGTTACCAAGGCAATGAGCTTCTTCAGTCAAAAATAGAGACAATTCGTAGCAGTATGACAATGTCACATTTGAGAAGGCAAGCAAATCCCGTAACTGAATAGATGATATTGATATAAAAACATTGACGATCCTGTAACTAAAAAAAAATATTGTTACCAAGCTTGCAAACAGAGAACATGTCACCTTCCACCGATTTATTGCCATGAAGCAGTGAATCTCTCAGTGTGTAATGGACACATGTTGTGAGCTAACCGATTCCAGGACTTAAAGGAAAAGTACTTTTATTCATAATGTCTAAGCAAAAGATATGTCTATAGATGTAGTTCTGAACATAACTGATCCCTAGGCCACTCAGGCTGAATGCTTGAAGTCCATCAATCAGACCACCCTAGATATTCCAGCCTCATCCTATAGCAACAAAAAGAAAATTGAAATAATATCCAGAAATCATTACCTAATTAAGTATTTCTAATGAGAGTCATATGACTCATTTACAAAGCCATTTAATAAATCTTGAATTAGGAATCAGGGTTTTGAGATCACAACTTGACTCCTAGAATGTTGATGGGTCTGTTACCACACTTTGACAAAGCCCATAGTACTTTCTGAGATCTGTGGTCCCCTAAGTATTGTACATAGCTTTTTTCAGATATTTGCTGGTGTCAGAGATGGAAATACCCCATGGTGTTGTCCCTGCTGTGTGGCACTGGCAGGGCCAGTCATGGCTCTGCTACCCTCAATTCCCAGCCCCATATCTTGGGCTGAGAGTATGCCAGCATGATGACATGCTGATCCTGTGAGCTCTTTTGAGAAAGACACTGGTGGTACTCAGTACAGCTGTTTCCATCCTGCTGTGACTCACTCGGAGTTAAAATACTATGATTCATGAAGGAGTTTCAGCTCCATGATTCATTTGGGTCCACTTTTCACTATTGTCCAAAAACTTGTAATCAGTAGGTGTCTTGACTTAGCCAAGAAAACCTAAAAATGAGACAAAGTTAACAGCTGCTCCAAGAGAAAATCAAAGAACAACCAGCACTGGGGCAAGAGTTGGGCACACCAAATCTTGGGATATTCACAAAACAAGTATGCTCCAACTTGAGCAACATATTCATGGACAAATGCTTTTATTATTTATGCACATACAAGAGGCCTGAGCTTCCAATTCTCCCTGACCTCCTGCAAATAATGTTCCTTCTGCCTGAGGTGTATTGTCCAGGAGTTTCCATAGCTTTCCTTATTACAAATATATAGGATATGAGATTTTTTGAATGTCAATTATATTAAATATATTAGATTGAGGAGCAGGCAACAGAATAACCTCCTAGTACTTTAATCTCCTTTTTGCTAAAGATTTTCATGCTCTCAGTTGTGCTGAATGCAGAATCAATTCTTTGTAAGCTTCTACAATGAAAGAAAAGTAAAACTTCAGAAAGATGAGGATGAGGCAGATGAAGGCCAAAATATCTCAGAAGGGTGGAAATAGAGAAACCAATATTCTCTGCAAGGACATTAGGTATGTATTGAATTGTGAGCTATAATTTGAGAAAAGGACAGCGATGGCTATATTCACTCCATCATAAATAAGACATTACTTGTGAGAACTGCTGGCCATTTTACAGAACTGGTTTCTATACTTAGCATTAGAGAAAATCCTAAACCCAGATCCCACATGAATAACCATTTTTTTGTACTTCAAACAGTTTGAAGTGGAAAAGTGCCCAGAGAGTCCAGCTGGAGATTTGAGCATCAGCATACATGATTAATCATACTCTTTGATTATTAGAGATGCAAACATCATAATTGTATTTGGTGTAAAGCGTTCAACTATGAACTATGGTTGGGGCTAAGGCCTTTGCTGGTCTGAGTGTGTTTGACTACAAGGATTTCATGAAGAATAAATCTGATCTTTCTGCCTGCTAATGGGGAAATCATAACTGTGGAACTCGAGGTATCGGTGAAGCGATGAACTGTGCAGTCAGCTGCTTTGTGTGTGCGAATGAGCAACCTTTCTTAATGCCTCACTAACACTCTGCAACCACAGGCTGCTTTGCAGGAATCCCTTCTCTGTGTTCTTGTAGAGGAAAGAGTTGCTGTGTTTGGTGAGATCTGTAGAAAATTACTTGTGTCTTGGCATTCTAAAAGGAACATGATGCCTGAAGCCACTGAAGGTAGTAGGCATTCCCAACTTTCATCTGGGACACGAGCAGTCAAGTTCAATCAGCTGAAGAAAGATTGAAAGTCAGTTTTATATCCTTTTGCAGAAGAAGTAATGAGGATAAACTTCCCTTTATACAAAATATATACAAATGAAGCCCAAGCAAGGGAGTCGCTGACTCATCATTCTGGAAAGAACTGCGTGCAAGAACAGTAGCGCCACTCTTTACTTACGTTGAACCTGGCTGCCAGTCAGGCTGAGAAGTGTGGGGATGTATTTTAAGCTAGTTCTGGCCAGAGCTGAGCCTGGACTCAAGTGAGAAACTTGGGAAAGAGCTAACAGCAAAGAGTCATTAGATGTTGTCAAGCATCATATATAGATAACTCTGATTGGAATTCCTCCTATTGATTTCCATGGAAACTACAACAGATATAAAGAGCACAATAACACTGCCAATTACATGCATAGATCACACAATCAGATTTTTGTCCTCAAGAATCTCTGCATCAGTCTGTAGGAGACCACAGTGGTACAGTGCATCCCAATGTCCTGAGCATTCTGTTTTAGTGTTTTATGAAAATGTAACATGGTAGATGAAGCTAGCAGAATGTGATGAAGAGTTCTTTAATTTTTTTTCCTTTCGTAGTACCCAGCCTAATCTTTGCTGAGCTTGTAAATTTAAAAAAAATATTTCCTCTTCATGAATTAAAAAAAAAAAAAAAAAAAAATGATGCAAAATTCAGGTTAAAGAAAGATCTAATAGATGCCAAACAATCCTGAAATTTCAAAGGTACTTGTATAGCAGCTATATCAGGAAGAAGATCCAGCTTCCCGTTTCCTGGCACATTCAGTTCTGACAGTTGATGCACAATGCCCTCGACTCTCTCACAGTCAGCTGTCTTCAGAGCTCTGCTTATTCCTGGCACCTGCATCTCATTAAGAGAAAATATTTCTGACATACCTGTGAGACACCCCAGAGTGAAATCATCTGCTATAGTCTTTACTCTTCTATAAGTCTATACTCTTCTATAAGAACAGTGCTGGAGCAGAACCGGGAAACAAACACTGCAATGCCTCATGTACTCAGTCTATTTAATGACTCTGGGTTCAATTATTCTGCAATAGCCAGTTCCCAAACTCAAGAGCCCAATTGTTTCATATCTCTGGTGAATAGATGGGAGGAGCCAAGCAGTTTGAGCCATTTTATAGATAACTGGCATTTTGTAAGAGCCTGTGTTGTGACAGTAGACAAGTTCTTGAGGAAATCCATCTCAAAATGATTCAGAGTAGATCAGAGCATCAAGCCAAGGATTTCTAGTGCTTAAAGCTCTTTATTTCTGCAGTATTTTTTATTAGATTCTACAGGAATCTTCCCTCTTTTAACCGTGCATGTTATCACTTTGATTTTTTTCCCTCTCACTTTCTTTCTGATATCTTTGAGGGAACTAAAGAAAATAGTTCACTGCCAGGTAGCTCCTCTCCTTAAGATGGTTTGTGTTACCACGGTAATTAGTGGGGTCTATTTCGTAAGGACCACAAGAGAGTCATCTCCCCCATTCAGGTGACAGCAGGTTTCTGGGTTTCCTAATGCATGGACGATGTGATGGCATGTTCCTTGAAGCCCACCCCCTGTCTGTAATCTTGCCGGGGTGGGATACAAGGTGTCACCTCCTGGGAGGCTGCACAGAGATGTGTAATAAGGAGGCTGTCAAAAAATGGGCAGGGGAGCTCTTTTAGTGACTCACGTGATTGATGATGCACCTATAGGCTCTTGATGATATCATTTTTTGTTTCAACTATAACAAACTTGTGGGTACTGTGACAATAGAAACAATGGAATGAATGGGGCCTTTTGTGCTCAGGAGTGCATTTAACAGCTGCATCTGTGGCTTTGGGAATGCTTCTTATATGCATTAGGACAAAGGTGTGCAGCTGTGAATTCAATGAGACAGGGGTATTCAGATCAGATAAATGAATATGCAAGTGACATTTACAGGCTCTGACATCCAATTTAGCAAATGGATGCACAAGTTAAAATTTCAATCCTGTATTTATACGATGTTATAATTGTACCTTTATAAGTCAGATGCTGAAGTTGTTTATAGACTCATCTGACTTTTTATGAAACAAACCCATATTTTTCCGCTTCCCTGAACCAGATAAAAGATTACTTGAGAAAATTTTGTTCATTAAAGAAAATGAAATAACCAGTTGGCTGTAATCAGTCATAAAACTTTCATCTTGGAGATGAGCTTGGCTTTATTTTCAAGTACTGTGCAAATGTGATAGAGATGTGGACAGCTTCAAATTAACAGCTTCACAATGAATGGCGTATATCTAAGTTTGGTGGAAGTATCTGTAGGGTTAAGATCTGAGAATCTGAAAGCATGGAAGGAAATTTGTAACCTGAACTCAACTACAGCTATTGCAGTCCCTGTAGAATCACCATGGCAACTCATGGATGCCACAAAGCTACAAGCCTTGCTAACGCTTACAGAAGCTGTTGTATCTCTTTTATTTTGTTTGTGATTCACTTGGTCTCTGGAACTAAGTAGGTCAAACTGTTCTCCATATACTCACAGATGCCCAATCGTTGAGCTCTGGGTGAAAAAGAGAGAATCAAGCATGCCATTATTACTTTTGCTTATTGTACTCTGAGGAGGATTTTTACACATAATTGAACATCAAAGATGCCAACAGCTGTGTTGCATGTTCAGACGTCCAATGTTCCCTCTGGAGCATATTGGTGTTTCTGAAATTCCACCACAATCCTTATCCTCGGATACCTGTTTCCCATAGAACTCTGTCAGTGAAGGCACTGAAATAAATTATGTACCAACTGTGGCCATTCATAAATTTGCATTTATCTTCTCTGCTTATGTTCAGAGTGGCAAACAAAATCAATTTATGTCTTTCAGTGAAAAGAAGGGTAAATTAGTTATTTGACTGGGAGTGAGTTGCAGTTAGGGCTCCAAGGTGTACTGAGATGGGATAATCTGTCATAAACCAGAAAGAATGAATTATCCCCACAGAGTCCTCTCATCATCTGTAGGGGAAGGCTAAATAAGGAAGCGATATGAGTTTCTTAACTTGTAAAGGATTACAGTGAGGTGAGATACATCTAGGCTAATTGCATAGCCCAAGTTACGCTCATGATCTACACTGAGACACAACTCCATGATTTATATCACTGGAAATCTCAAAAAGGAAGATGCTGTTATCAAAAATTGCATTTTCTGACAGGATTTTCTGGCTTCTTCTGCTGCTAGTCATGGATCTTTGCTTTGCATGCTGTCTAATGGATGCAAAATATTTGTCTGTGGGGATGCATTCATGCTTTTGCAGCTTTGATGAGCACGTACACTACTGAAAAAACATGTCAGGGGTGCAGCTGAATGCTTTCACCTTAGCAACAATTTTTGCAGTCAGTTTTTACCAGTCAATTACATAATCAAATATGATGAGAAGCAGTTGCCCAAACATTTATGTGAAGGGCTGCTTAACCTCTTTAATTTATGTTCAGGAATAATTTAACAGATACACTGGGTGCTTTAAAAATACAAGGTTGCTTCAAAAGTAATGCCTCCTATTTATTTCCATGGAAAAGATAACAAATGCAAAGAACAAAATAGCACTGTTTGATAGAGCAAATTCTCAGCTACAGAACGCTTTTTTTTTCAGTACATTCACTGCATTTTCAACAGCAATGAACAAGAGCCTGCATATCATGCTCAAACAAATATGCACCAGTGGAAGTGACCCACTGTCACTGTTGCCATAGCTGAGGTACGCTACCCATCTCTTCGCTGTGCTCACATCCACTGTTTGGTCTCCATCATGTTCAGGAAGCACTGATGTGTGTCAATAGCTGCCATTTTTTCCTCGTGGAGGAATTCAGTGACACATCTTTGCTTCATCGGCACTTCCATGATGCCATTCTGTCAGACTTCCCCGCTGTTGCCACCTGTCACACCGCAGTGATATGTAATGGAATACTGATGGGAAGATTCAACCCTGCTGTCACACCACCATGCATCTCTGATGCTGTGGGCCAACATAATAAAATAGGAAGCATTAGGAGCAACCCTCATACAATTACACCTGGCTTTGTTATTTTTATTTAGGAAACCTGGTTTTCACCACAGATCCACGAGATTTCTCTCAGATTGTGCAGTGTCGTCTCCCCAGAAAGACTGAGGAGTAACAGTATCTGCTGTGTGACAGCGTATGGGTAACTGGGGCAGTGCATCTTAAAGTTCCTGGTGGCATTTTGTTATCTTGCTGAAGCAGACTGTGTAATGGATTCGTAACCAGAGGACCTGAATCATCTTGTCAGCAGGGGATAAATGCGTGGCAGTGACAGCTTTTTGTGATGGTGATTAAGGATGTCTGGCTGTCAGGGTGCATTTGCATTGGTTGGTGTGACTATGCAGGTCCAGAAAAGGCATAGCATCTCTTTTTGTCCTTAGAAGCAGTTCAATTGAAGTGCTACTAGGCCTTTTTAGTGAATTTAGTTTATTCATGTGTTGTATAGACCACTAAGAAGCTTTGCTTCATAATGGCGTTGTCAGGAAGGAAATGAAGTTTAGAAAGTCCAGAAAATAACTGCTGCCCTGCATGAAGCTGCAAACCTTGTTTCTCGCTGACATTGCACCTTGTCCATCATGTGTGTTTTCACAAGAATTTCTAATCATAAGCATTGAGAACCATTTCTCTTTCCCTGCATCTGTACCAAACCAGCTAGCAATGTTGTGCGTAGAAAAGAAATGCCATCTAGACTCTAACCCTTGCCCAGTACACATCCTGGAGCATTTTTGCCTCCCTGGAGGTAGTACCAGGCTGCTCATGATAGCCACTGTTTTCTGCTTCCATCAGTAGGTGCTGAAAATAGGAAAAATTTCATGTGTTCCTGTAACTAAATGTGGAGAACTGTACACTGTATAGGCGCTGGTTGCTCCAGAACCCAGTTAGAAACTTTGGGAGGGCTTCAGCTCACGACTAATGAGCTTAGATGCCTCAATTCACATATCCATGAGGGTCCCTTAGATCCCATTACGGTCAGTAAGAACTTAAAGCCTTATACATCTACATAAACTACTGAATGCAAGGTTACCAGGTGTGTCTGAATTATCTATGGCGTAGCTGTGCCTTCTGGACCAGGAACTGGATTCCAGGTAGAATCTCCCGTGGCACTTCAAATGGCAGCAGCCTGTGCTGAAGCCACCAAATCGAATCCTGGCAGTGGACACCTAAATTAATATGCTTGCATGTTGCAACTGCATCCACCTACCTCAACCACTAACGACCACAATTCACACTGTGCAGTAGAAGCCAATAGGAAAATTCTCAGATCTGTGCCAAAGTTTGCTGAAGCCAGTACAGATTCATTAATGGCTGCGGGAATATATCCAGAAAGAAAAGTCATGCCTTAAAGTGTAATTTGTGGAAAACAAGTTCTTGAGTTATTTATTTATTTATTTATTTACTTACTTACTTATTTATTTATTTACTTATTGCACGTCACAGGGAAGAACTAACGATATCTCTTCTAATTAGTGGTGATATCAACCAAACCCAAGAGTCATACTTCCCATCTTTACTTTACTTCCCATCTTATCACATTTTCCTACTAGGCATAGCGCATCCAAGTGAGTACACAATGCTTTTTTTTTTTTTTTCCTTTACCAAAAGTAGATTTATGTGGTAGAAGTAACTGAAAAAATGCACATTTAGGCTGAAATGGAACAGTCAAGTCATCCAATCTGACCTCAAACTTAGGATGTAATTTTAGTAATGATGCCTCATTTCTCTCTCTGGGAAGAATTCTCCAGCTGATCAGTAAAGGCAAACAGGTAGATCACTCATCACCCAGTCTGCTTAGAGCAGGTGGTTGTAGATACATTTATGATGACTCAAAATCTAGGGCAAGTTGATGAATATTATGAGCAATCATCAGTTCTCTTTAAGAACAAATGATTGTTGTTAAACTAAATTAACACTAAAGAAATGAATGACTGCAGCAATGGGTAAAACAAAAAGTAATTATATAGCCATTGCACATGGTCATTCTCCAAGCATTTTTCTATAAAAAGTAATTAACAGGTTTCTAGGAATTTTGTCTATATTTATTGGCCCTACATCTGATATCTGAGCCATGCTATGCAGAAGGCTAATCTTTTCATGGCTGCAGAAAGGACAGTAGTTTGGAATTTATTTTCAGTTCAGGGATTTCAAGGATTTTAAATACCTTGTTGAGAATTTTTTGAAGCGTCATTGGATTGCTCACGAAAAATTCACCTTGACGTTTCAGAGCAGACTACCCCAAAACTGTCACTGAACTTTAAAATGTCACAGTTCCAGAATTGTGTGCTCTAAAAATAGAGGAAAGGCTTAAAGAGAATTTAACTTAGACAAGTTTAATTAATTGTTATGCTTTGGAGAATAAAGTAACATGCTCTTTTCTGTTGAAGCAGAGGTTTGGTTGTGCAGAGGCACTATCAGCAAGTTCCAGTGTGGTAAATAGGAGCAAGCCCTGTGCTTTTCTGCTCCTGCTTTTTGGAAAGCATAGCAGAAGCCATTTTGATACATCCCATATAATCTCAGCCTGCTTGATTGCACTTCCAGGGTTTCACTCAAATCCTCTAGCAGCTGATGTAGTATCTCCTTGATTTAGTGCATTGGGTCAGTGATCTAGCATCCTCCCAACATGTTCATATACATACTGATGATGCTCAGCTGTGTGACCAAAATTAGAGCAAAATAAGTGCCCTGAGGAAAGAAGGCAGCAACAGTCCTAGGCCTAATTTTTAGAAGTTAATAAGGTAAAGGAATAAGACAGTGGTACCTGAGGAGTCAACAACTTGCCCACCAGCTGACCTCAGAGTAGGCTGTGCAGAGCTGGTTTACAGAAGCATTTCTGCAAGCAGGCAGCAGTGAGATTTCACAGAATCACAAAACCATAGGAATTGGATGGGACCTCTGGAAATCACCTAGTCAAACCCCTCTGCTAAAGGATGTTCCCTAGAGTAGGTTTTGGGAGCCCTGTGCCTGGCTGGGATCAGCTGGCATCTCTCCATCCCTCCAGCTATGGATCGCTCAATGGATGCACAATTTGAGGCCTCTTGGAGAACACTGGAGCCATCTCTTACCCCCATCGAACCAATTGCATTTCATCCCACTGTCTCTCTGCTGTGTGGTCTAGAAAGTGACGTGCAAGCTGCCTGTAACCTGTGTGCAGCGGGGATTTGTACAATCTCTGTCAAAACAACCTCCTCTTCCTGAGATCATGCAGAGAAACTAAACTCAGTTAATTCGCCTACCTGATCCATAATCTTTAGAAAACTCCTCACTTCTGGCAGAGCTGTTGTGTGCTGTTGCAGTAAGGTAGTGTATATTCAATGTAAGGAGAATGGATAATGAGGGATTTAAAACAAAGCCACAACTTAATATAGAGGTTTCAAATGATATCAGATGATACAATGAATTACAGCCATGAAGTCTGATTGATTGGTGAGATCATTAGAAAGCTGAGGTGGAATCACAGCTCTGAAAAATTGTCACTTTATTACCTCAGCATTTTTTATGCTATTTGATGAAGACTTACAGATTTTCCTGTACTATAATGTTGTTTTTTTCTTCCTTTTCCAGGTCCCTAATTACAAATAAGGTGGCTGTGTGTATGCTGTTAAATCAGTAGGCATCCTAGTGTCACTGTCTCCCACTGTAATCAGAGTTGCAGGCCTACATTGAACTTCCCTTTTGAATTATTTAACATGTAGATCACTGCAGAATTACAGCTTAGCTTTTTCTTTCTCAGTGTTCAACACAGCAGTGGAAAATTCCAGTGTAATAAGTCTAGAAGGAAAATTTTTTTCATACTAAATATTTTACTATACTAATTAAAAAGCAAAATAGAAAAACGTTCTGCATTTTGTGTAATTGCTAATCATATTTCACATTAACTAATAAACATACATCAGTTTATCTCAGGCTTCGCATTTTTCAACACATTTACTTCCAACTGGTTTAGTAGATTATACTTGCATTTCTGTGCATGATATCTGTTTCATCATTTGAATGAATTTTATATATATCAGCTGTCTGGAGCCATGGAAGTTTGATAAAGTAACAAGGCATTTACTTTCTAGATGATGAAAATTAATAGCCATAGGGAAAGCTGAGAAGTTAATGGATTTTTCACAGTTTTCCAGCTCTGGCAGCTACTAACTCAGGGAATTGTGCAGTAAAATGTCCTGTATGGCTGGAAATTAGAATGGTTCAAGGAAATGGTAAGCAAATTGTGCATCAACCTGTGTGACATTCATAGATCTGATTTTAGGGAGAAGAAAACCAAATATGTCATTTGAACTTTATGCCTAATCAGTTTGACACTTTTGCCCCTGTGATGACTGGAAGACATACACATTCTGTCTTGCCTTTACCTTGCTGCTTCCTATATGTCACACTCCCCAAAGTCTCTATCCAGTGGTGATACATACGTATTTGCTTCCTCCCTGCTCCCAGCCTTATGGCTTCTGTGATGCACAATCCATGTACATGCATCTCCCACATTTCTCTTTTCTTTCAAGAGGATTAAGGGTGCTGGAATTGTTGCAGTCTTCCACTGATGTTTTGAACCCTTATGATGGTCTTTTTCATGAGGCAGAATGAAAGTGAAGAGATTATGTTGGGTGCTTGCTGTGCTGCTGCAAAAGGAGGGAATGATCTTCTAAAGCTTTTATCCCCTGCTGCTGTCCAAACAAAAAGTGTTCCCAGTTTTGAGAAAATTTTTACCGAAGAAATGCATTCAGTCTGAACAAGGCAGAAGTAAATGGGAAAATTCATTATTTTGTGTGAACAAAAATTCCAAGGAAAATCTCATTTCTGACACACCAGGTTATTACATTTCCAAAGCTGAAGATTCTTCCTGCAACTGCTATGCAAAACTGACATTCTTACCTGCAGAGTCAATGACAATGTCTCCGTGGGATAATGGCCAGGGAGCTCAGGATCTGCTCATAGAAGTTGTGGATGCTGCTTCAGGGCCAGTTTAGATGGAGCTATGAGCACTTTGATCTAGTGCCTGGTTTCATGGTCAGCAACCCTACAGGTTGGGGTTTGGAACTGAATAATCTTTGAAGTTCCTACCAACCGAAGATATTCTGTGATTCTGTGAATCTACAGTTCTATGATTCTGTGCTCTTACAGTTTTGCCCTGTGCTGCTCCTGTGAGTAGGTTTCGGTCATGTTATTAAATGTTTGGTGTCAACCTTGTGGAATGAATCTGAGTTAAAAGCTGTCCTATTGTTTTTTTTTTTGTTTGCATATTTCTGTTGTCCTTATGATAGACTCTATGAGCTTATAATAAGTACAAATAAACTAATTGTCCTGAACCTTTCTGAGATTTTAACAAACTCAAGCACTTGGGACAAACTCAAACACTAAAATGAAGTTTACAGAGGACAGAAGGAAGGACAGGTAAAATGGAAAGAATACAGAGAAATTGTATGTACAGCCAGGATCATGTTTGGAAAGCTAAAGACCTGGCAGAATTAAGTCTAGTCAGGGATTGTCAAGGACAATGAGAAAAGCTTCTATATGTACATCAGTGATAAAATGAAGACTAGGGAAAATATAGGTCTTCTCTACAAAAAAGTGGGAGACCCGGTTACCTATCTTAAAAAGAAAGAAATGTACTGGCAGTGGAAGTAGTGATACAGTCCCTGGGAAGAGGACAGGGATGTGTAGAGGTGGAATTATGAAATCCAAGGCATAGCTGGAACTGAACTGTCTGAGGAATGTGAAAAATAACAAGAGGGGTTCTACAGACACATTGGGCAGAAGAAACAGGGCAAAGAGAGTGCACTCCCTCTGATAAACAAGAAGAGAGAAATGGCAACAATAGACATGGAGAAGGCTGAGGTACTCAAAAAATTCTTTGCCTCAGTCTTCACTGTCAGTTAGGCTTCCCACACCTCTCACATCTCTGAACCTCTAATAGAAGGGCAGGGGAGCAAAATCTCTTCCACTGTAAGTTTGAGATTGAATATGTACAAGTCTGTAGGGTCCAGTAATATGCATCTCAAGGTCCTGAAGGAAATGGTTGATGTACTTGCTGAGTCACTGTCTTGCGGAGAAGAACTCTGGGGTCCTGGTGGACAAACAGCTGGACGTGAGCCTGCAGTGTGTGCTTGCAGCCTGGAAAGCCAGCAGTATCCTGGGCTGCACCAAAAGAGGGGTGGTCATAAGGGAGAGGGAGGTGATTGTCCCCCTGTACTCTGGGGTTCCCAGAACAGAAGAAAGGTGGAGCTCTTGGAAGGGGTCCAGAGGAGGGCCGCTAAGATGATCAGAGAGCTGGAGCACCTCTCTCATGAAGAAAGGTTGAGGAAACTGGGCTCATTTGGTCTAGAGAAGAAAAAGCTCTGAGGACACGTCACAGCAGCCTTCCAGAACTTGAAGAGAGCTTCTAAAAGAGATGGATTGTGACTTTTTATACAGGGTGATAAGATAGGAGGTGATTATTTTAAATGAAAATAGGAATAATTTACATTAAATATGAGGAGGAAATTCTTTACTCTGAGGGTAGTGAGGCACTGGAACAGAGAAGCTGTGAATGTCCAATCCCTGGAGGAATCCAAGCCAGGTTGAATGGGACCCTGAGCAACCTGATGTTGTTGAAGGTGTCTCTATCCATTACAGAATTATAGAATCAGAAAATGGTTTGGGTTGGAAAGGACCTTCAAGATCATAGTTTCAGTTTGTGTCTTGCCTCTCCCTCTGACCACTGACACAAAATGCAGCTCTAAGTTTTCAGGTAAGCTGCAAATCACCAACCACCTCCCAGAGCACAATCTAAGAGAAATACTCACCCCCTCCTATGCCACTGTAAAGACACAGAAGTCAAATACAGTCCTCTAGAGCAGTTTTCAGCTTCCTCACCACCATTCTCTTATCTACCAGCTTACACTCACATTTCTTTACTCTCCCATCCATCAATGGAGAGGATGCTGGCTTCTTCGGTGCAGAACCATAGATCACACGAGTGCACTGTGTCTACTAGACTCGGGTCTCATCAAGAGGTGATCCCTGCAGTAGAGTCTATTATCAGGCATGTACCAGCAGGATGGGGATTGATTTACTGTTGCACAGAGCAGCTTCCCTTCTGTCTTTTTTCCCAGCATTTTACACATAGGTGTCAGCAACCTTAATGTTGTGTTTGAGTAATAGACTTCAGTGAAGGAGAGACCTGGCAGTGCTGAGCAGATGGTGATGTGGTCCCCTGGAGAGACAAGGGCAATACCCACTAAGGAGATAAAGGCAACCTTACTCATTTAAAAGTCATGCTTTTCTATTGAATTATATTTACATGTGAATGAAATTAACCATATAACATCAAATCATGGCCAAACTAGGCAAACCTTCAGGAATAACAGAGGAATAACAAGTCCCTAACACACTAATTTTTTTCCAGGGAAGTGGTGAGGGGAGATTACAAATTTTGAATCATTTTTTAAACTGTATTTCCACCTCAAGAACTGCAAAGATTAAAAAATTACTCATATACCAGGCAGAGTTTTACAAGGCAGCTGTTGGGTAACCGTCAGTGTGTTGGTGAATTCAACATCTGTAAACCTGTAAGCATGGTTAGTTAACAGCTTGTTCTAAAAAGACAGTCAAAGGTAGGAAGGGAAATCCAGACTGATACAATATCTTCTAGAGCTGAAAAGTCAATTTTTTTGCTCTCTGATAGATTTTTTTTTTTGCTTTTCCATTGAAAGCAAGGCTTTTTGTAAGGTTAGTTATGGATTCTTGTAAGAATTTATTTCTTTAAAATAGCTGCTCATGCAGGACATCTCCCATGTCATATCTGTTGAAGCTGAGAAGGCAGATAGGAGTCTGCAATAACCTCAGCATAGCTCCAGACAGGTGAATAGATGGCAATGGCTTTAATTATTCTGAAATTTTAACATTTTGATGTTTTAGGGAAGGAGTGAGGGTTTTGCAAATGCAAATGCAGTTGGGTGAATGAGAACGCTACAGAGAGATTCAATTTTAGATGTTGTATCACATCAGATCTTGTGGTGTATATCCTTAACATTTTGAAGTGTATATCCTTCTTTGAATAACAACTTCAGAGGTTTACAAATAAAACAGATAGCATTAATAAGACTCAATAACATCATGTTGTTTTACATATATATGCATATACATATATACATGCATTGCGTGTAAATAATGCTGATACTGTTTTAGATACTGAAGTAATTTATCTGAGCCACATACTCTGAAGTTCAAAGTGTGTTTTCCCACTCACAAATGTCCAGTCTGGTCTAGATGATGTTAATTGTCTCCATGTTCAATCTGCAAATGCATCATTTTTGTTTGTTTCCTTTTTTTCTATTACTTTCTATTTTTTTTGAAAGTAAATTACAGATTTTATAGGAGTATCACTCAAATATAGCTTGTGGATAGACATACAGTGAGATGCAGGGATGATGGGTGCTCTCTACACCTTGAAACAATATATATATATACATAAAACAATAGAGCAAAGGTACACATATTCGAAGTATTTAAGTACTCAGAATATTGAAGCTCTCTTTAGAGAGTTAGGTCATAAAATTTTAATATTGCTTTCTTCCTACTCAAATGAGGATGAATTTTTTTAATAATAACAATATAAATTGAAGCCTGCAACTTCATTTTCAGAAATATTAGTAATTTTTTTAAACCCGTATTTATTAATCTAAGTTTATCTGAAATCAAGTATCAGCATACATCAGATATACATGAAAATGCATGAATATTAAACTACTAGCACATATTGAGAACATGAATAAAATGAGTATGTGATAGTTACATCATCAGAATACTACTCATATTGCTGAGCATTTGCAATGGGTAAATAAATGAGATACACTAAAATGATAAGAAAGTAGCATGACTGCAATTCTATGTCAGCTTCCACCTAGAAAGGACAGATAGTAGAAAATGATCTGTATTTAAAACACTAAGAGACAAAATCCTCTTTCAGTTCATGTTAGCAGTGATATAGGCATTAACAGAAAAAGGTCTCAGGATGACATTTATGAAAAAAAGACTATATCTAATTACTGTCCATAGCAAGTTAAATAAGTAATATCCTAATGTGAACTTCAATTAGTCAATTCCTCAAAAACTGGAATATTTACAGGCTCCAACTTCAACAGTATCTTTGAAAAATAACAAAAATCTTTGTGCTCAACTTTACTATGTTTGGAAGTGTGTTGCTGTGAATTCACCAGCTTTGTCTGCAGTTTTCTACACACACGCTCCTCCTCCTGCTCCAAACCTACCTCCATCCTCTCACTGTTTGCATTTCCACTGCTAATCTGACATGCTTTACAGCTGTCATGGACAAGAACAGGTATCTCAGCACTGGGAAATAGCAAAAGCAACATAACACAGCATGCTAGAGTAATTTCCATATCAAATACTAAGAGGTAAAAATGCAATTATTTTTTTAGGGGAGACACAAAGATCGGAAATACGAGGTAAGCTCTTTGCTGTAGGACATCTTTGTGTTAGCTAACTACAGAATCTCTAATTCAGAGATCCCTTATCGGTATTTGGACACATCTTGTTTTATATCTTTACTGATCATCTGAATGACAGCACTGAGTGCTCTCTCAGTACATTTTCTGATGACACCAAGTTTAGGAGGAAGTTTTGATCTGGCTGGGGGTAGCAAAGCCCTTCAAAGGAATCTGAACAGGTTCGATTGCTGGGCTGAGGTCAGTGGGATGAGGTTCACATGACCAAGTGCTGGGTGTCACAAAAGCCTAAAGCTGTGCTTTGGTCACAAAAACCTAAAGCTGCAGGCCTGGGGCAGAGATACTTAGAAGGTACGTGGAGGACAAGGATCTGGGGGTACTGACTGACACTCAGCTGGACATGAGCCAGCAGTGTGCCCAGGTGGCTAACAAGGCCAGTGGCATCCTGGCTTGTGTCTGAAATAGCGTAACCATCAGGAGCAGGAGGGTGATCATCCCTGTATTCAGCTCTGGTGAGGCCACATCTTGAGAGCTATGTTTGGGCCACTCACTACAGGAAATACTTTGAATACCTGGAGTGTGTCCAGAGAAGGCCAAGAAAGCTTCTGAGAGATCTGAAGTACAAGTTATGGGAAGGGACAAAGAGAATTTGGATTATTTGATTGGAGAAGAGGAGGTTCAGGGCAAACATTATTGCTCTGTAAAGCACCCAAGAGGAGTTCTACAGCTTTCAAAGAGATTGTGGTGAGGTGGGGATCAGCCTCTTCTCCCAGGTATCTGGTAAGAGGACAAGAGGGAGTGGCCTCAAGTTGCAAGTGGAGAGGTTGAGGTTGAATATTAGGAAAATTGTATTGTCTAAAAGAGATACTGGAACATGCTGACCAGGAGGTGGTTGAGTCACTGTCTCTGGAAGTGTTGAAGAAATGTAGATGTGGTACTAAGAGCATGGCTTACTGGAAAATACTGATGGTAGGTAGATGGTTGGACTGGATCGACTTAGAGGTCTTTTTTTTTAACCTTAATTGTTCTATGATTCTATGAAAATACAGGATCTTTACTTTCATCCCAATAGGCTGAATTGTGACTGTGAATCATCCTCAACACCAGCTTTTGGCAGCTGACTCAGAACTGCACACTTACAGTTATTGAGTGTTACAGAAGGAAAGCTGCTACTAGGTCAGCTGGTTTGGCATCGTTGCCAAGTAGCAAGTCTTCCATTATTAAAATAATATTACAGGTACAGCACCCATTCTTTGTACGTTCAGATGGCATCTCCCATATTTCAATAAATGTATCCATTGCCTCTTGTCCCATCTGCAGGCATTACAGAAGTCTAGATCCCCTATCTTCATTTGTCCCATCTGGCATGTATCTATATTGGTAAGTTTACCCTTGAGCCCCCTCTTCTCTAGACTGAACAGTTTCAGCTCTCTCAGCCTTCCTCATGGGAGAAGTGCTCCAGTCCCTTAGACATCCTTGAGGCCCTTTGATGGATTTCCAGTAAGTCCATATCTTCTCATTACTGGGTAGCATAGCAGTGGGCAAAATTTTCCAGGTGTAGTTTCTCCAGTGCTAATTCACATTTAACCTGGAGTCCACCAGGACCTTTTTTGCAGACTTTCCAGTTGTAATCTCCAGCATGTCTTGGTGCTTGGGGTTGTTCCTCATCAGTTGCACTTTCTGAACTTAATTAAGTTCCCATCAGCCCATTCCTTCAGCATGTTGAGGCCCCTCTGGATGGGAGCACAGTTCTCTGGTGTTTACGCTACTTGCCCCAGCTTTGGGATATCTGCAAATATGCTGTGCACTTTGTCCTGTCACCCAAGCAATTGAGGTTAATGAAGAGATTTAACAGTATTGGCCTCGATATCCACTGACTACTTGTCTGCACTGAACACTGTGTCACTGACTACGGCCTTCTGAGCAGACCAAACAAGTTTAAATCAACTTTGTGGTCCATCTATCTAGCCTGTACCACTTCCGTTTGTCTATGAGGATGTTACAAGCGACAGTGTCAAAAATATTATTAAAGTCAAATAGACAACATTTGCTGCAGTCCCTTCATCCACTGAACCAGTCATCAGTCATCTCATCACAGAAAGTTATCAAGTTGGTCAAGCACAATTTCTTCTTCATACATTCATGTCAACTGCTGTAAGTCACTTGTCCTTATGTTTAGAATTGGTATGTGAGAATATTTCCTTCATTATCTTCCCAGGAACTGCGAGGGGAGGTCTGGTCAGCCTGTGATTCCTTTGATCTTTGTTCTCATACTTCTTAAAAATGGGAGTGATGCTGGCTATCTTCCAGCCTTCAGGAACCTCCCCTGATCAACATGAGCCTTCCAAGATAATCAAGGATGGCCTTGCAATGACATCAGCTAAGTCTGCCAATTCTTGTGGGTGCCTCCCACCTGGCTGTATGGACCCGTGTATGTCTAGTTTGTTTAAATGTGCACTAATTCGACCTTCCTCCATAGGGTGTAATTTTTCCTTGCTCCTGACCTTCCCTCTAGTGTCAAGACCCAGGTATTCATGAAGTGCAGTATTACCAGTAAAGGTAGAGTTGAAGAAGATGTGAAGTACCTCAGCGTTTTCACATCCTTTGGCATCCCCTACCTCACTCAACAGCACTCCTATACTTTCATTAGTCCTCCTTTCTCTGCTGAGGTACCTGCTGAAGGCCCTCATATCCCTTGCCAGTTTCAAATCCAGATAGACTTTGACTTTTCTAACCCCAACACTAAACTCGAAACAGTGTGTTTATGGGCCACATGGCCCTGCTTCCAGCTTTTATATACTTTCTCATTGTATTTTACTACTCTTTTCTTCAAGGCTGTATCCAATGGAAATCTTCCTAGCAGGTCTCTGAAATACCTAACATCTGTGTACGGATTTATTTATTCTTTATGTCTTATTCTCTTTCCTTGTAATCCTGAACTCCAACATGGTTTCTGCGGCCATCAGCCCTCATGTCCCTAACCAGTTTTACCTTATTTGTGAATGTCAGGTCCTGCAAAGCATCTCCCCTCATCAGGTCCTTCACTGTCTGTGTTGGGATGTTGCCATCAAAGCTAATCAGAAACCTTCTGACAGCTTGTGCCCGGCTGCATTGCTATTCCATCAGATATCAGGGTGGTTGAAGTCCCCCATGAATACTAAGGCCTGTGAATTCTTGGCTTCTTTCTGTTGTTTAAAGGTCTCCTCTGTGTTCCTTATCAGACAGTCTGTAGTGAAAACTCAAAAAAAACATTGCATCCTTCTGCCCAGCACTGCAGATTTTACAGTTTTGAAAAATCTACATGAATACGCTAACAGTTTTTTAAGCAAATTAATGTGTTATCTGTATCATACCTCCATTCCCTTTTAAGATTTGTATTGCAAATATGTTTTTTTATTAAGCCATCAAAAAGAGATGCAGCCATCAGAAGTCAATATGAATTGTGGGATATGAATGGTGACTTTATGGCCTTTGTAAAAGGCAGTAAAAATATTTTTTCTTGGATCAGATTGCTTACAAAAATAAATCCAAGTTTAACAACTGTTATTTTAATTGGTGAAATGGAACTGAAATTGGAAGGATCACATATAGGCACATACAAGAAGTATTGATTAGCTAAGTATCTCAGATCAATATTCCTCAGTGAATGGCTTTGATCTGGAATAAAAATGGCTATTAATTGCAAATGTATTTATTTATTGCAAAACATAACTGAAGTTATTTATTGGTAGTCTGCATGGGTGCTTGTGTGCCCTTGGGATGGTGACAGAAATCCTTTATCTCCTAAGGACACCAATCAAGATTTTCTTTTCTTAGACTATAAAAAACCCTGAATGTCAATTTTAAGGTCTGGAAAAGTTAAACTCACTACCTTAAATCATCTTCAGTGACATCATTTATTTGCAATGAGTAAGTAGGCAGTGTAAAGATCTATCTTACCGAGGGACAACAGTGCACTTTTATTACAAAACAGCTGCCATCTTCTAACTTAGTCCTGATCCTTATGTAAAAGCATTTAAAAGACTGATCACACTGCACTGCCTTGAACCAATGGCAGCTATGCACAGCTATTGGACTGTCCACATGGCAGAGATTTGAAGCTACATGATCTTATGCAAAGCAAACATGAGAATTTGGATACCAGATAATCTTTGGCACCCTAAGAGATAGGAATGGGATGTAATTAAGAAGGAGAATGACTCTGATGAAAACATTACTCTTCGTTTTTCTCTGGAAAGCTCTGTATTTTATTTGCTCAGCCACCATTCTTATAATGGCCTTCTGGAGCTCTGACAAATGGGACTATTTCAGTTGCATGTACCAGTAATTAGAATAAAAACACAAAAAACATGATGATTTCTAATCCTAACATATGAGTTAATCTTTATGGAACTGTGCCCAGTTAAAACAAAAATTAACCATGTGTATACTTTCGAGGAGCCTTTGTATAATAAGTTGTATGTACCTGTGTGTTTAAAGACGTGTGCTCATGCACTGTCTGTGTGGGCCCTACCTCCTGAGGTCATGAACAAGGCAAAGAAAGCTTTTTTTTTGTTAGTTCATATTGTGACTTGAAATCAGGCATTGAAAAAAGATTCTTCTCTTAAGCCAAGTCATTGGCTGGTGAGAGAAAACCTTTCTGAGGCTGTTCCTTTGCACTGATCTAGAGCATTGTTAGCAGGAATGGTCTGAACTTTTACGGACTTCTCAATCTGAACTTTTTTATTAAGTCCATTAATGGAATCCATTTTATTTATTTGATTATGTTTTTTAAGCCATTTATGAGAGGAGGTATTTATAGAACCTCAAAAAATTCAGAAATGAACATCAATAACTGATGATAAAGTATCTTGTTTTTCCTCCACAGAACTATTACAAACTGTGCACCGGAAATAACTTCTTCTACCAAACTGAATGCCTTGCTAACCTGAGCACAGAGGCTCGTAATAGAAAAGAGGCAGCTAAATAGTAGGACATGTGCTGGGAGGAGAGGAGGAGTAAAAATTCCAGGTGACATGTGAAACAGAAGAAGAGAATGCAAGGGGTCTAAAAGAAAAAGGAAAACCAGCACTAATATAATTAGTACAGCTGAGCTGTGTAAGTGTTCTGCAGTGCGAGATTTGTATGCCGTAAGTTCATCTTCTTAGGCTGTGCCTAAGATAATGATGGCCCAATGCCCAGAACAAGCAATTGTCCTGACTATAAATCTCCCAGCCTCATCTCCTCAGGTCCATTGGTTTTGACCCTGTAAGTTTTGCTGAACTCCCAAGTCTGAGTATGGCTTCATTTTCTCATGCCTAGTTTTTTCTGTCGCATCTAGGAGCATCAGAGGTTCTATAGGTGCTGAGCAAAGGCTGTTTGCCAAAAATAATTTTACACTTCTCTCTTTAAGAGCTGGCTTTTCTACTAACAATTAGAGACAGATCATAAATAAGGAAAAAAAACTGCTGCCCAGAATGTTCTCATTGGTAATTGTGCTAGAAGAATTAAGAATCACAGAATCACAGAATCACAGAATTGTAGGGGTTGGAAGGGACCTACAGAGATCTTCGTGTCCAACCCCCCTGCCAAAGCAGGTTCCCTACAGCAGGTCGCACAGGTAGGCATCCAGGCAGGTCTTGAACATCTCCAGAGAAGGAGACTCCACCACCTCCCTGGGCAGCCTGTTCCAGTGCTCCATCACCTCACTGTAAAGAAGTTCTTGCGCACATTTGTGTGGAACTTCCTATGCTGCAGTTTCCGGCCGTTTCCCCTTGTCCTGTCTCCACTCACCACTGAAAACAGTCTGGCCTCGCCACTCTGCCCCCCACACCTTAGATATTGATAGACCTGGATCAGGTCCCCTCTCAGCCTTCTTTTCTCAAGGCTGAACAGACCCAGTTCACTAAGGTATGATAGGGAGAGGGAAGGATGAATCATAAAGGGCCGAATGTGTTCCTTACGGCTCAGGAGAAGCCTGTGGTGGGGCAGACTGTTCCTTTGCAGTCCAGAGAGCAAATCTCCATATGCAGAGGTATGGTGTTCATTGCATGCATTACAGATGTTACATGTTACTCATCAACTCCCAAGGAAAAACTTTTCTCTGAATGCCAGACTTGTCTTATTGGACATTTTCTTTTTCTTTTAGTACTGGACTTGTCTTGCACTAGCATGAAGTGTTGAGGGATTCAGACCCTGAGCAAACAGTTTGATCAGGAAGCTGTGGAATAGTTGCTGACAGGGAGACAGCCAACATCTATCCAAAGTGAAGAGCATGAATAGTCTGCAGAGCGTGTACATGACCCTAACACCCACTCAGTCGAGTAATCCACCTCTTGTGGTCTGGCCACAGTGACTCAGCTTCAACTGAAGCATGTCAGTGTTGTTGTACACTTGATATATACTGGTGATTAAATGAGTGGGAAATGTGGCCATGAATCTTCCTCATTAAGGAAGCACCTCAGGCCAGGAAGGTGATGGGGGAATGCTGTAAGCACTGAGCTATATTCATATGGGTGATGGATGGCAACAGCAATACGAGCCCTGTTCAGTAATCTGTGCACAGTAGAGGAGTAAACATGGAAGCTCCATGAAAATGAGTTCAGATTTTCCTGGTCAGTGTTGCCCCATAATAAACCATGTTTCCATTTGTTCGTTTCAGAGTGGCTCCTCAATCACCAGCCTAAATCGTTATTTTGGGCCAGTATTAGCTATATAAAGCATCTAATGGGCTGCCCAGAGAGACTGTGAATGCTCTGACTCTGGAGGTGTTTGAGACCAGTCTGGATGGTGCCCTGGACAACCTGGTATAGTACCAGATATGGAGGTTGGTGGCTCTGCTGTGGCATGGAAATTGGAGTTTGATCCTTGGAGTCCCTTCTAACCCAAGCCATTCTATGATTCCGTCATTCTATGATTCTACCTCCAACATGCTGCTTCGTTTTGTTGAGATACTAACTACTCTAAAGCTACTCTTTAGATACTACATCAGCTCAAGTGGTTTCCCCACGCAGGCAGTTCAAGATTTGGTCCTTAGAAAATGTTCTTAAATCTTTTACTGATGTGATCCTGAGCTGAGCATTTAACATTGTTTTCTTTGCACTTCTCACTTGTTATTTGACTTTCTTCTTATAAACTTGTTAAGAGTGGGAGGAATACTTCTCTCTGAGTTGACTAGAACACAGAATTTATTTCAGTAGAAAACAGAAAATAGGTAAGAAGTAAGAAAAGAAAAAAATCCAGGAAAGATTATAATGGAAAAGTTATCTGTTTCAGGGGAATGGATCTTTCCCAATTACTTGATATATACTGGGAGAAAATTTATATGAAAAAGAAAATAGATAATACTCCAGTATGCTAGCTAACATTTTATTTATCCCCACCCAACAGTATTCTCCTCAAATTGTTGTCACTGGCCACTGTTTGTGGAAGAACATAGGGAATATCTTGACATATTAATGGGCCGTTTTCGTCCAGCCTGGCAAAGTTTGTGATCCTATGGGAAAAAGAGACCCTCAGTTAAAATTCTGATTAATTACATGAGCTTTATCAGAATATTCAAAAGGAGAAACAGCAAATAATTAAATCTAGCAAAGTTTTCGCTTGCATGGTAATTCCTCTTTCACTCTGTTTTTTCTTGTGAGCAAATGCATAGCTTAGAAGACCTCTCTAATTGTTTGCATTTTTGATACCCCTTTGTTTTGGAAAGGTGTCATTTTAAGCATTCAGCCCATTTTTACTCTTTTACTTTTTAATTAAAAAACATTGCAAATGCAAAATATAGCTGGGTGATCTTGGATGAAAAATCTTCATTTGAAAAATGATCCATAATGAGCATGTGGAAGATGCATTTGGTAATTAAACTTCAATACATTTTTTTTTTCATTTATCCTAACCAATTTTATTTGCTGATGTGAAAACCAGTGTAGACACATGAGTCATCTGTCATAATTATTTTTAATCACTGCATTGTTTTTCATTTTCAGGATGTTTGCAATTTACCTTTTCCTAAAGGAAGAAGAAAATAATCTGGTCTTAAAAATTTGTCATGCTACAAATTTGGAAGCAGAAAATGGTGGGAAAACATCTCTAAAATCAGACTTTCTGCAGGCATTTCATCTTTGAAGGAGATCGTGTCTATTCTGGAAAAAATAATCTGACTTCACAAAAAGTGATCTGACTTCAAACATCATGAGTCTACTGGGAGCAGCCAGTCAATTTCACTAGTCTGTAAGTGTGGCCTCAATTTTGGCTGAACCTGTTCTGCTTGGTGCCATGACTCTTCATCTCTGCACCTGTTTAGAATGGAGGAGTTCAGGAAGGATGCATTTGCTTTGTTATGATGAAACAAGGAGATTTTTGCTTGCCAGAGTTGAGAGAACGACAAGTGAACAGACAGATTTTGGCAGCCTGCTTTAGGAAATAGGACTATTATCCTTGGAAAACAAAAAATCAATTGTTCTATAGTCAGTAGAGACACATGGGTGAACTGGTGGATGATGTGGATTGAATGTTGACAGAAGAAAATGCTGTGCATGCTTATTTTCAAAATATAGGTTATTGGTCTTCTGGAATTTGCTTTCCTTTTTGTAGAGTTGCAGTTTACCAGAGGTGCTAGCTGGCCATGAAGGGAAGGGAACAAGAAAAATAGGCTGCCCAGGAAGATGATACTGTCACTGTCCCTGGAGATGTTCAAGAAAAGGATAGATGTACTGAAGGACATGATTGAGTGGGCATGGTGGGAATGGTTTGATGATTGAACTGGATGATCTCAGCAGTCTTTTCCAACCTTAATGATTGTTTGATTCTATGAAAAGAGCTGCTTGCACTGTGACAACAAGCCCTTTTGTGGGAGAAGCCCCTGTGAAAAAGGGTCCATCAGCGTGTGGTGCAACTGTAGAACTCCCTGTCTCAGGATGTTACAGGTACTAAAAGTTAACTTGCAAAGACCAGCCAAATTTACAGAGTGCATCTCTACTGGAAGTTGTTAAAAGCAAAAACAGCTCTCCAAAAAGTCTGAGTCATGAGTGATTTGAGGCTGGTGGAGCACCCTGGAGAGGAATCTCTACATGCCTGGCGTTTTCTTATACTTCTTCCTTTGTATCCACTTGCTGGTCCTCATTGGAAACAGGATTTTTGTGCTAGATAATCCATCCCCAAATTACCTGGTCCAATATGAATGGCCATTTGTCTCATACTTTGAGTGAAGATCCCATTTGTGCTGTGACATACTGTCCTTCTCGCTCAGTAAGCCACCAAAAGCCAGAATTATTAGTCTGGGCATGTTATCATGTTCAGAGACAGCTATTAACTTGGTGATAGCAAGGTCCATTCCCACCAGAACTTTATAAACCTCAATAAAATCTTTCTTTCTTGTTTACAATTGCCTTTACAATAGCAAACAGTGATAAAACCACCAAGGTTTGGGTATCAGTTTTGTACAAACTGCAGCAGTAGATACTGTTCATTATCAAGTTGAAATTATTTAGCTCCTATGTGTTGGGGGAAAAAAATGTCCCTTATCTTCCTTTACAGTTTTCTTCTTCATACTCATTCTTGACTGCAGCTCTGTTGCTTCAGTCCCATGACAAGAGGTTGGAAAGAGTCAGCAAAATCTCCAATCTGTAACAAACATCCAACAACCCATTAAAACGTGATAAAGTTTGATAAACCTGCACACATAAATTTGATTAATGCTTTAACATATCGCAGAGTTCCGTGCCAGCAAAATAAGCCTTACAGATCTTATGGCTACCTGCAAGTGCGTTAGGATGGGCATCATCTCGGATCGGGCACAAAATGGGTTTGTGAAAGAATGCTATAAGGCCTTTTACACAGATAATGGACATCTTTTCTGTTTTTCCACTCTATAAGAGATATGTTTTCTTGTTTTGATAGTAGAATTTTGCTAAAAGATGCTACAAACCTATACTGTTCTTCGTGCAGTACTGTTCTCAAAAGCCCACACACGCTCACCCACGTTGTGTCACAAACACGTATTTGTGCCCATGTCCACAGCATTATTTTCTATTGCGATTCTCACCAGCTGTTATGCATTTATGCATCAGTTACCAGTGGTCATATGGATGCTGTTAAGCAGGTTTCAGGGCTGACCCAGTGCCTTGCCCTGTAGAACTGTAGAGTGTGGACATGTTTGCTAGGACAGCACTAGGTTGGGTAAAGCTTCATCCTTTCATGGCATTAATATGACAATGAAAATATTATTTGTTTTGAACTCATTCTGTCATTGCATAATTATTTATAGAAGTGTATGACTATTAGACTATTACTACATTTCTCGTAAGGGCAACATAACTTTTGTACCCCTTTCATGTATTTATCTAGTAATCAGTTCTTATCTTGTCTCATGTGTTTCGCAGATCAGTTTTAATGTGTCTTTTCAGAGCAGCACAGCAGAGAGAGGTGAAATTTTTAATAAGCCAGAGAAATCATTGTTCTATCAGAAAGGCCTCTTATTGGAATATAAAATGTAGCTAACATTGTGTCAGAGTAAAAAATTTCTATTGGGGTCATGCCTAAGGCAAAGGCTTTTTGTTGTTCAAGTGAACATATGAAATAAAACCACAGAAAAACAGAGAATAAGGGGGAAAATCATTTTAGGTTAGATAAAAACTGATGTATTTTTCTTGAAGAAAAAAAATGAACAATATCTGTTTTGGGAGTTGACAGCCAGTGTTTTATTGCAACAAAACTACTTTTTGTTTCATTTTTGTGCCCAAAAGTGAAGAGAGTGATCACAAATAAAATTATCATTTTGCTTTGGGTTTAATTAGTCTTTTCAGTTTCTTTTTTAATTTTGAAGCAAGAGAGCATCTTAAGAAATGAAAGCATGTGTATTATCTTGTGTCATCTCCACCCAAGTATCACCTCTTCCTTGGATCAAATTGCCCCTGAATTTGTGACTAGTCAGCCCTCACAGCTGCACTGCTCAGAGAAAACAAATTCTGTGCCAGAATATTTTTCCAAGTTCTATTTGTAGTGCAATTATCATCAGCTTTAACATTGCCCTGATTTATTACTTGTAAACTTTATTGGTTTTTTTCTACAATCTCACATACAGAATTATTTGTGAAGGCAAAAAATGTGTCTTATCATCATCCAGTCATTTTAGATATAATCTGTTTGTCTGGATATCTATCAGCTAATAAGTCTAATTATCTCACTGTCTGTAAGAATCCTATGAAAATATGGTCACAACTAATAGTCGATAATTAATTATATTAATCACTGCTAATAATTCTGTCTGTCTGAATCTGACACATACTAATGAAACAGTTAAAAGCTTTCCAAGCCCTGATGCTTGGATCTATTTGGAGATAGGCCAACAACAATACCAGTTACACTGCTGAGTATAAGTTATGTAGGTCACTACTTTCTTCATGACAAAGTTACAGTCCTGGAGTCATAGAATTGTAGAATGGTTTTGGTTGGAAGGGATCTCTAAGATCAGTGAAATCCCCTGAGAAATAGTATTCCAGATTTTTATTTTTTTTTAAGTTTACATGATAAACTACTGTTTATCCAGGGAATTCAGTACTCAGCAAGTCAGCTGAACTTCAGAGAAAAGTATCAGGCTATGTAACTTGGTGAAAACAAGTGAGAAGAACGGATGAGGAGACACATTGAAATGTCTCATGTGTAACTTGTGTGTAACTCCAGCATAGCCTTTGTCAAAAGCAGTGTACCCCTTTCTCCTGACAGCAAAGACAGGGTGATACTGGATGTGAACTGACTTACCGCTCTCAGAAATGCCACTGCACTTTACATGAAATATTATCTGGAAACAAATTTCTCTCCCAGACTCTCCGTGCTACTGATACTGGTGTATGGGAAAATGTCATCAAAGTGTCCTGAGCGGAATGGAGTAACAATAGCCCATAAAGTTTAATTTGTTACCTCTTACTGTATTCAAGCAAGTGGAAGCTGAAGCCGTGTATTCATTCTCCATTAGCATATTATTTATTCATAGTCATTAGACTTTAAAGACATGTAAAGAGACCAGCAATTAAATAGGTGCACATGAATAATAAGCTAATTTGGCTACCTTCTAGAATACTGAAAACTTAATTCTCACTTTCTCAAATAGACTTGCTATGAGAATTTAATTAATGTCTGCTTCTCACAATATTTAGCTCTACAGGATGATTTGATATATTCAAAGTCTGAGCTGTGCTGTTGGTTCAGGTAACTCAAACTTCTTTCTCCCTTGGCTTTTCCCTAATTCTCAGCCTCCTCAGCAGTGTTACCCCCATGAGCAATCATTTTTTCAGCTATGGCTGATGAAAAGGTTTTGTTTTTGTTTTTTAAATATAAACTTGAAAATGTTAAATTTACTATTCATGAGAATAGTAAATTAATAATGTGTGTTAAGTCAGCATTCTGCTTTAGAAACAACTAGGCTGTAGAATGCTCTGTATCCTGTAGACAAATGAAGAACAGGTCTGATGAGGCTGTTTGGAGAAAGGCAGAAAAACAGTGAAATGGATGGGGATGATAAGATAATCAGATGAAGGTAAATTTAGAAGAAAAATAAGATTCTTGCCTTATTCTCTTTCCCAAATTAAACCAGAAACAATTATATTGTTTGGTATTGATGCACAAACTGCAAAATGCCAATTCACTCTGATTTCTTTGTAAAGTAGTTGCTTTTTTTCAAGCAGTTTTCCCTGTGTGTTTGGCTACTTAATGCCAGTTAGCCTGGATGAGAGGAATGGTGTCTGACAAGCTTTGAGTTTGTGAGATAATGAGTGCTCTGTGTAGTCTGTGACCAGCTCTATCACATTAACTTTATGTTGTTCGTTGCTGTCCCAGTGCAGACTGCTATACCTGCTGCCATTTGTCACATCATAGGAGTCAATCAAAGCAGGCTCCAGTCAGTTGCTCACTAGACAAGCAACTTGAGATGAGCAGAGGGAATGTAACTGTGGCATAGTTTATTGCCAGACAATTCAAGAGGTCCTGGACAAGGCTTGGTGCAGAACACTTATCTCCATAAATGACTTTGGACTGTATCAGCATGGTAAGAGACATTTCTTGGCAAACAGGTCTTTGTCCAGGTCATGGAAACACAACAGGCACAAGACAAAATACTTAAGAAAGCATAACAGGGGACTGTGCTGTATGACTCTTTCTGGTTATATTTCAGTGCAAGTGAAGACTGTGGCTCATATGGAGGGAGGGGTGGCCAGCAGGGACAGGGAGGTGATTGTCCCCCTCTACTCTGCTCCTACGAGGCCCCATCTGGAGTACTGTGTCCAGGTCTGGAGCCCTCAGTATGAGAAAGATAGAGCTGTTGAAGAGGGTCCAGAGGAGAGCCACAAAGATGATCAGGGGACTGGAGCACCTCCCCTACAAAGACAGGCTGAGGGAGCTGGGCTTGTTCAGCCTGGAGAAAAGAAGGCTGTGGAGTGACCTCGTTGAAGCCTTTCAGTACCTAAAGGGAGCCTACAGAGAGGAGGGAAATCAACTCTTTGAAAGGTCAGATAACAGCAGGACAAGGGGAAATGGTTTTAAGATGAGGGAGGGAAGATTTAGGTTGGATGTCAGAGGGAAGTTCTTTGCAGAGAGAGTGGTGATACGCTGCAACAGGCTGCCCAGAGAGGTTGTGGATGCCCCGTCCCTGGAGGTGTTCAAGGCCGGATTGGATGGGGCCCTGGGCAGCCTGGTCTAGTATTAAATGTGGAGGTTGGTGACCCTGCATGTGGCAGGGGGTTGGAGATTCATGATCCTTGAGGTCCCTTCCAACCCTGGCTGTTCTGTGATTCTGTGACTCCGTGTGAGCAGATAATTTTCCCAAGATTTCATCTTTCAGCAGATACCCAGCTGTTTTATTTGTGAACAGTGGAAGTCAATAAGAGACATTCTCCTTTATTTCCCTTTTCTTCCTCAGAATGTTTATTTTGCCGTGTCCCTTCCATACAGTTTAATGAACATGCTTTGAACAGCTATGCCCAGCAGCCGTTAGTGCCTTCAGCTGCCACATACTGGAACACCTGGTTGCCAGTGCTAGGCTGTCCTATTCAACACCTGCTATCTACCTAATATGACTCGTGTTCTCACTTTAATCACAATCTAGTGAAATCCACAGGAAATTTATTGTTTTCTTCAACATGGTATGGATAATGGTGCGGTTGTTAATCCCTATTTTCTTGAGGCCAGAGTTTAAATCATGGAGTCTAATCTGAATTTGTCTTCTCAATTCCTGAGATGAAGAGTATGCTCAGGCAGAGGTTCTTATTCACTTCGTTTTTGTGTATCTCCAACCAGAAGAGTAGATCATGTTTGTGCATTGCAGAATATGTAGTAAGTCAATGTGGAGATACCCCTCAGAGGTTGTTTTCTCCTCATAAGATCTTCACATACCAACACATACAACAGGAAATGCTGCTGCAGGAAAGTGCATCCTGAACAGCTGCTGTTTGTGTTAGGAGAAATTCTCACTGTCTCTCATGATTAGGGCAATCATTCTTCCATCTTAATCAAAGAACTGTTACAAAGTTTCTGTCTGAGATCTCTAACTGTCACAGAACAAGATCTCTCTTGGTGATTTAACCTCACTCAGCCACTGAAAACTGTAATTTTAAGTCACAAAATCAGTACATAACTTTGAGGAAATCTCTTGCCCAGTCTATTTAAATTATATTAGTTGCTTTAGGCAAAATGGAAGTTTAATTAGTTAGAGAATGAAGCACTTATTTCTTCAGCTCGGAATGAAAACTAAAATTACATGGCTGCTGCACCAGTTGTCAACGGGAAAGTAATAAATACTTCATGAAATGAGATGGGTCTGGTGCCACTTACATGTGGTAGATAAGCAGATTTGAAGGAGTTTGTCAAGCAGACCATTTGAGACCTGTCATTGTGACTGTGGGCTATTTGAGAGCCACAAAATTATTTCACTTTGGAAGACAGAATTCATAATGGGCTGTGATATATCTTGTTATTCATAAGCCCTGTATTTTATAGGCTTCTGTATTTTCTATTTCCATATGTCCTTCCAAAGAATATCTCCAGTTTCCTCGAGGAGCTGCCACTGAGCACAGGAATTTTTATTTTTCTATGCTTTCCTAAGAAATATGGCACAATTTTATTTCATCCAAACTGGATTTAATTATTCAAATTCATGAATAAATCTTTCTGAAAGGAACATTTTTATTTATTTTTTTCAGAGTAAGGGCTCTATTTCCAATGAAACCACAATAGAAAAAAGACTGGGCTTGCCTTTTTTAACAGGATGTAAGAGGTTTAGCACAAGTTGTTTAAATATATATCTGCCAATACATGTGAATAGATGTTTCTAATGGTTTTAAACAGAAGTATGGGTGGAAAACTGGCAGCATCGTACTGAAGAGAGAAGGGAGGTACAAATACTGTAATCAATCTCCCCTGTTTTCTTGTTCAAATAGCCAGGTCGACAACCATTTTGTCCTGATGTATCTACATCATTCAAAGCATAATATTATGCCACGAAAGAATCTATCCTCCTGCAAAACAACACCAATAAAACTTATTATAAATTTTACATGATTAACAAATTTCTTTAGCAGGGAAGCAAGACTGACCTTTTTCTGAGGAGGGACTTGAAAGAAAAAGAACTTTTGAGCGATGCTGCAGTTAATGAACATGTAGTAAAATAAATCACCTCAAGGGCCTCACACTTTTTCAAAAGAAACACTTCTTCCTGTGCTGTCCAAACAAGATTTTCGTAACTGCTAACAGATACAAATTACTCTAAGCTGGATCACATTTGCTTTTCCTCAGCGCAATTCAAGACCAGCAAGACTACATGTACGATTAACCACTTTCACATCCTTGGTTTCTGGAAGCTGGAAGACAGCATGAGAAGGATGCTTGCCATGTTTGATGTTGGTTTGGTATTGAAGGTGGTGAAGTGTCCTTGAAGAGGAGCAACAGGGAAGTCTGTAAAGGTGACCATTTGCTGAAGCTCTATGGGAGATGCAAGGAGGCAGATATAGGCTCTGAAGAAGAACAGAGTACTTGAAAGGGAACCTGTTGCTGAAATAATAGTTTAGGATATGTATTTTCCAGTGTTCTTTGCTTAAATTCAAGATAAATTTGTTTCCTTGACACTAGAAATAGAAGTGAACTGGGTGTCAGGTATACACCCAATTAATGCTTCTGAAAACCTGCCTTTACATAAACGTCAGAATAAGCACACTTCTTCAGCTGATTCCCTCTGCAGTGTTTCCATTGCAGACTTTTCCTACAAGGCAGCTCAAAGAAATCCTAAAATTATGCAGACTGCACTTGTTATACTTTCTTGTCCTCTCTGCTACAGGGAAAGCCTCTGGATGGTAGTTGAAGGGATTCACCAAACCCAGGCTACGCCAGCCTTTGTAACATGACAACATTGTCTGTATCAGCTTCTTCATTAGCTCCCCTGTACACGGGTCAATATGTGTGCTCTAAAGAGGGTTCTTATGTATAACTCATATAATCTGTACTGGATCTAGCTATAGCACATTATGAAGATATTCTATTACTTAGCCCTCTCTCCTCTCTCTATGCAAAACAGTAAGAATAAGTTTGCAGAGCAGAACCGTAAGCACCTGGGACCTCCAGTTATCATGTAGACATTTTCCATGTTCAGATATGCTGACCTTGTCTGATCCTTTTTTAGAGCTATCCAGTGAATGAGAGCCTGCTACATACCTTGTCAATCAATGTCACCATTGTCATGCATGGTATTCTGTAGTGCAGGGAGCTACAAATTGTTCCCGATTTCTTCTTGTTTTTGCAGAGAACATGAAACTCAATTGTTTTAGTATATTTGAAAACTTTCTGCATGTTTCCTCTAATCTCAGTTCTTGCTGACTTCCTTTCTCATGCCATGCTTACAACAATGCTTGCTGTCCTATTTTATTTTTTTTTTCCCTTCCTGTACATCTCAAAATCATTTGGAACATCTGGTGCCCAGAGCTTGTGGTTGAGTTCTCAGTCTTTCCCACTACTAATAAAAGTAGAAAAATTATCACCAATATTTTACATACACATCTCATACACAGAAGATTCTTTCAAAATGAAATGTTCTTTTGGCAGCAGGAATCAGTTCAGAGTAGTCATCCATAATCATTTCCAGGTCCTTTTCTGCAGTACAGCTATTAATTCCTCATTTTTTTTTTTATTGTACACTCATTTCCCATTGCTAGAAATACATTATGAAAGTTCCTCTCTGTTTAAGCTTGTCTTGCTAGTCTCAGATCACATTTATAACTCATCTATCACTGGGTCACAGCAAGGTGCCCTGGGGGAAACTATCCCATCTTTGGCTTCCAAATAGATATATATAGTCACAGGCCTTTCAATGACAAGCTGATCATGATCCTATTACAATAATCATGGCCAAGCCTGGTCTTAGTGCTTGCAAACTATTTCCACTTAGATAAATTTCCTGCAAATGCACTAATATAGCTCAAATGAAATACTCTTGATGTGTTTTTACTATTTGTTCTGATTGTCTTTCTTTATTTTATGACAGTTTTATAAGTTGTATGTGGTCGTGCAGTTTATTCTTTCTGACTGTAGTTTTCATGATTACTTTGAGGAGTAGAAGGACAAATCGAACTGTTACTGAATAGACTAAATATATGTGGATAGTGTTATGCTCCTAAAATGATTATCTCATCCAGTCATCTTTTATATGAATGGCTATAATGAAAATTTTATCATTTGACTTTATCACTTCAAAGATTATCTCATGTCTACAGTATCTTACCCCCATTTAAGGACACTGCAATTTATCTTCTGTTGAAAATTTTGTCAGGGAGAATGAGCGAATAATTTTGGTAGCTTGGTACCACAAATTTCAACTGTTACCGCTGACACTGATTTATTGTAGTTGCCTTGATGAAATACTGTAGCCAAGATTTGTCTTAAGACATTTTTATAATATATAGATGATAGCAATAATTCTGTACTGAGCCATGCTTTTAACAACCATGGTAATTGTTTCCTTCAGATACAAGAAAGCCATAAAATGCCAACTGAAGACTGATGAGGTATAAAACACCCAGACTCACTAGATACATGAATGCTGTAGAAATTTTGGAACAAATTACCTGACTTGCAATTATAATTAATAATATTTATCTGGCTCTTTCCAACCTGAAAGATTCCAAAGTTTTTCTCAGTCATTCAGCAGCTAACACAGAAAATTAAACATAAAATTCATCCATATTCCCTCAGTAGTAGATGAGGGAGTTACAGGTTGCTCAAGGCAGAATTACATTACAGCTGCCAATTAGCAATCCACAAGAACTATGTGCAAAAATTCATTACCCATAGCTCAGATGCTAACCTTCTGCTTTACTCTAGGCAAATTTTCCAACATTCCTGCTTAAAAAATACCTAATGTTGAAAGCAACGTGAAGACCCTGAAGAGTTGCTAGCATAATCAGAGCTTATGGCTCTCTTGCTGTCTATATGTAAACAGCATGCCTTCACTGGTATGAGTCGAGAATATATCATTAAGGCACAGCTTGTTGGATTTAATATTTTCTTAGCACTCTACAAACATGAGCTCATTATCTTTATCTCTTGCACACTGAGAAGCTGATGGTATGATCTCTTTGTCATAAGTCAAGAAACTAAGGTGGGAGGCAAAGCACAATAATTAAGCTACCATTTGAGACAATGTAACGTGGCATCAGCAATTTTAGAAGTTGTCTTTGGGTTCCTAGATAATCAATGGAGCATGGGCTGTGATTCATGTCATCCCACAGTAGACACGTATGTTTGATTAAATGACTCACCTGAAACTTCTTTGACTCTGCAAACTTGTTTTCTATTAACTATAAAGGAACACAAGGGTCTTGCTCAGAAGTCTGTGACTTTATTGCCAGCTACCAAATTTAGTCTGGGAGATTTTGGAAAGCTAGGAAATAAAAACCTTGTCCTAAAATTCACAGTGGGATGCAAATAACGTATTCCTTCAGATCCCAAGTAACCCCACCAGAGTCAGGCTACTCCAATCCTCCTCCCCTCCTTTTTTTAATTCAAATTTGTATCATTATAACCTTGATAAAATTACATTTGCTTCCACATTCCCAAGATGTCCCTACTCTCCAGATTTGATGTCACAAACCGTGAAGATAATCCCTCTACTGTGACTGTGACCTCTCTGCTTTGAGAACATGGTACATTTAATCCTCAACTCACTCAGGAATACTCAGCAGAAAGAGCATGGGGCCAACCTGCCACCCAAGTCTGCCAGATGGAAGCTGACTGCATGAATGGTGCAGAGACATTACTGAGATGGCATATTTACCTATTTACTCCAGATCTAAGATTCCAGAAATGTGACTGCTTCTTTTCATTGGCTGCACAGCCAGCCAGCGTCAGTCTGCATTCTGGATTTCTTTCAAAAAGGTCTAAGAATTTAGTTGGATTGAAACTAGAACTAGAAACTAGGGGGCTTTGGAACTAGATGATCTTTAAGATCCCCTCCAACCTAAGCCATTCTATGATTATTTGATTCTGTGTGTCTTAGGTCCTCAGAAAATGAAAGTGATTCCAAGTTCTGTCTGCAAATATTGGTAATCCTTCTGTGTCTGGATAAATAAATATGTATCAAAACACAGCTTTAGAGACTGCGCAGCTTAAAACCCAGTAAAGAGGTGGGCTGGTTGCTCTTGGTTAGAAAGCAGTTGGTGAAGAAGCAGGGATAGAAGCTCTGGAGAAAAACAAGTTTATTTCTTTGGGACGTATTTCCCAAATACGTCTATTAAGGAAACAAGTTAATCTTTTAGAAATCTGTCCATTTTGTAGGAGCATTTCAGATGTTTCTGAGGTGAGTAGGCATGTGAAATGTCCTTATGCTTTCAAGGTTTCCTTGGGAACATATGGTTAAGTAAGAAACAAACTCAACAAATGATGACACAAACAGAATATCAATGGCTAGCACATACCCCATCTATCAGACACATGCTGGAGCATAAACAAGGGGGTATATTAGCAGTTATTGATGCCATCTGGTCTTTTTCCTATTCTGATTGTATAACAGTTTCTGTATTTTAATACAACCGTGTTGGAGGGAATTGATAGTGAGAAATAACAGCCGTCCAAGTACAGGAAATTTAAACAGTTAATGATGTGGAAAATGCATGAGAGAAATGGGGTTGGAACATTGGCATCCCAACTCGTAAACAAAAGGTAACAGCAGCAGCAGCAACAAACAACACACCTTTCGACTTCAGACCTGAAGTTTTTCAAGCTAGAAAAAGAAATTATTGTCTAGAAATTAGAAACAGCATAAACCACCATGACCCAGAAGCACACTTAAGAGGAAATGAATTTTATGCAAGCTTAGGACTCTACTGAGCTTTGTACAGAAGCAGAGGAGAAGAAAAGGCCCTGTTTGCTGAGAACTGAGCAGTCAGGATCTGTTACATCAGGTGCATCTGGAGAACAGGCTGCCAAACTGAAAAGCGAAGATATTTTATGCTGTCAGGACATGCATGTAAGATGCAGGAGGCTGAATTTGTAAAAGCAAGCTCATGTTTTGTGTCCACTTTACTATATGTCATGTATGATTCTATAAGCATATTGTTGATACTAAGCCTAGTGAAGAAATAAAGGACATAATTTTGGGGTTTTTTTACTTGAGGAGTAATTTCTGAAGTTAAAATGTTAGAAGGTCGTTTAAGATGACAATGTTTTTTTTCAACTGAAAAAAGAAAATGAAACCCAAAACATAAAAAGTCCAAATAACAGATCAGCTACAGAAACCTACAGAGAGCCCTTCAGGGCAGTCATCAGCCAGTGGCTGAACGCAAGATCCTGTGATAAGAAAATCTGGGTTATCTGTGCTCACACTTAGTATCTTAGCCTGCAGACTGTCTTGTGCTCTTCTCTTCCAGCTGTCTTGTCCTTCATAATTTGTGGAATATTAATTAAATTAGGAATTTGATCTGATTTTCCTGTACCTAAAGGCAATAACAGACTCTGGGACACTAGCTTGCTGCTGTTTCAGCCTCCTAGGTTTTGACTAGAATTTCCATCTTAGGTTCAAAGTATCTCTTCTGGCTGATGTTTCAGCAAAAGTCTTGGAGTCATGGGAAAACTGGCAATGAGTGGTAATTTTCCAACAAAAATAATATTTTGCCTAAACATTCCAAACGATGTTCCCTGCTTGGATGCATAACACTTCTGCACTGATGTGAACAGGACAGAATCTGGGAACACTGCAGCATTATCAGATTTCCTGAGTGATCATGTGTGAGTCACTTAATCTTTTGAGCTTTTTTCCCCTATCTCATCTAGGATTTCTGTGGCTCTTCCTTGTTGTTAGTAGAAGAGCAAAAACCATTCTGGAGGACAGTGGGTAGTGGGTGGAATATTTACTATAATCGAGAAGCATGGAAGAAAAGCTCTCACTCTTTTTAACTGTTCTATAAACTTCATAAAATTTGTTTGCTCTGAAAGTTTTGATGCTTCCATTCCTCTTCATCAGCTTATCAAAAGTTAGCTGTCTCATGTCCAAAGAATTTATCTTTTTATTATTTTCTCATTCTTCTGACACATATTTCTTCCTAAATGATACACCAGCAGGAGGAAAAAAAATAAACACCTGCTGTTCCTGCCTATGTTCTCCAGCTAGAGAAAATGAGTCATTAGTTCAGCAGCAGCTTCCAGCCCACTTACAAAATCTGTGAACACTAACCTTACATTTGCCACCCTATTGTGTTTCAGGAACGTGTCCAGCCACAAATAGGCCTCCATAAAAATAAGCACATAAGTTTCAGTAAAGGGAGCAACTTAGCCTTGTTTGCGCTGTGAGTAAAGATGGGAGTGCTTAGGGGTCAAGTTACAGAATCATAGAATCATAGAATCACAGAAACCTTAGAGTTTGAAGGAACCGTTAATGGTCATCCAGTTGAATTCCCCTGCAAGGAACCTGGACATGTACGGAAAGATCAGGTTGCACAGGGCCTGATCCTCGTCTTGGAAGTGTCAGGGATGGGGCATCATCCACATCTCTAAGCAACCTATTCCAGTGCCTTATTACTTATGTTTGATTTTTACAATCCTAAAAGCATTTCAGTGCAGATACCTACACAGGGAACTTAATCCTGTTGATAATAATTTTGCTTTTTCTGAGTTTTTCTATATAGAGTGTCATGGGCTTTCCCCTCTCCAATATACTGAGGATTTGAGGACCTCTAAATTAGTCTCTGCTGCCAAACACGATTGGAAAAGAAGACAGCCTTTTCTCAAGCACACAAAAATCTATGAACTGGGAGGATTCCTGCACACTCACCACCCACCTGCTGGTCAAACTGAAATGATCCTCAGCATGATTACATACTGAATTTCCCTAGTTCCTACAGATTTCATACCTGCATAGAAGTTATCAGACAGTTCTACCTCACTGAATGCTTAATATCAGGCTCATTATAAGTGAAAACATTCTGGGTACTCTAAGAGCCTTCTACATCTCCAGTGGCTCAAGAATCGTTGTTTGTAGGTGGCATGCTGGTCTTTTTACTTCCTTACTCTTGCTCACAATGGACCAGTTTCTGCATTGGATTTTTCTCTTTCAGCATCTTCTCTTTTGTTTTGTTTAGTTGTTTTTGTTGTTGTTGTCTTCAGAGAGAAGCCAAACATTTCCAGGGCATAAATCTTGACCTAGCTCTGGAAGCAGGCATGGGGCACTTGAGCCAATGCCTTACCTGGCCCAGTGTTAATAAGTTGGGCCGAAGGCCACTATGGCCATTGAAATCTTGCAGCAATTTACTTTAGGCCATGTACAGAAGGTCATACAGAGAGATGGGCAAAATTAGGAAGCTGCATTTATTTAGAACAGAATAGGAGAGGAAAACACACTAATTCCCTCTTAATCACTTCACAGTATGTCATTACATTGTGAAATCCAAGGCAGCAACATGTCAACACCAAAGCAACAAACTACCACCATCTTTCCCAATTTTTAAGAAGGGTGCAACACAGTCTCCAGAGGAGGAAAAGCTGCACACAGTGCTGAGAAACTGTTTCCATGGCTGTGGACAAGGCAGACCCCAGCACTTGCTCACTGCTGTCGGTAAATGTCTGCATCATTCACAGGCTGTGCATTTCACAGCTAAAATTCTTTTCATATTGTTCCACTGAGAATTTGAGTTTGACTGTAACAGCAAAAATACTTTGCAGCTTTAAGTTACATCTCCCCAGAGTGCTTCAGAGTTCTCTACAGACACAAACTGATTCAGCTTCACAGCGCTCCTGGTGTATGGCCTTCTTATGCTGGTTAAATGGAGGGGAAAATGTCTGATGAAACAAATTAAAACATTCACCAAGCCACAACAAAACACAGCAAAACAAAAAGAACTGCAGAACGGGGACCCTGGAGATTCAGAGATTATATGACACTCCAACAAATCAAAACTGCAGGAGTCATCTATAACATAAAGCATAGGCTGAATTCCCAGCCTGTCCATGCTTATGTCTGCTGGAAATCACTCAGATGCTCTTCATAGAGACAGGATTCTTGCTTATATTAAAATCAGGTGGGAAAATGACAATATATACATATATATATATATATATTTTTTTTTTCCCCTTTATCATTTGATACTTCATTATCTCCACCTGTATTCTATTATTACCAGCACTACAAAGCCCATCTGACAGTAGGCAGTGTGATTAGTGGAAATTGATCCTCCTCTTTTTATTGGGCCATGTTTTAATCATTCTTTTTTATCGGAGTCCTTATTTCTAATGAAGTAAATAACTCAGATAAACAGTTACTGAGTTTAATGGAGTGCACAGTCTGGCAAAAATCCATTATGGATTTCTCAATCTACCCTATATCCTTTTCAGCTAAGGTGCGGTGTATTATGAGGCAGACAGTGGTTAGGTTTGCAGATATTAGGTATGCAGGTTCCTTAGAAGTGTTTTTGTATAGCGTCTGTAAGCAGTGCTGAAAACTCTGGCTGTGTTTGTGGTTTGCAAATGCTTCCACCTACAGATTCTGCATGATAACTATCAAGTTCATGAAAAAGAGTAATAATAAAGTAATAATAAAGAGTAATAAAAAAGTAATCATACATCAGCTGTGATGTGGCCTACTGACTGGGTATCACATATTCTATAACAGTATATCAAAAGTTTTGTTCTAAGTTACCACTGCCAGGAATTGAGGCAAAGCTGTATCATGCCATACCACAGTGGACTGGAAGAATGCAGGCAGTTTTGATAGAAATCATCTCACGTAACTTTGCTGATGAAGGTAGAAAAAAATTTCATTGCTGAAGATTTTTTCTCTATTTGACTCTTTATGTCCTTCTTTAGATGGATGGCCAGAGAAGGTCTAGTTTCACCTTTCTTGGGAAAATTGAACTAGCATATGCATAAGTTGAAGGTGATGGTGTGGAAAAATTTTCCTCCTTTGCCACGAGAATTGTAAGAATGTTGACTTTTTTTTTTTTTCCAATGGGGAAAGTTTTAAGCAAGAATTCTAAGTGCGATTTAGAAAAATAAAAATAACTTCTTTCAGTTTAGACTATTAAAGGTATTTATCTTCAATAAAAAATATAATTATTCAATATAGTGCTAAGGATACACCATGTATTCTTGAATCTACTTATGTCTGCCACTTCTTTCCTTTCTTAAGGATGGATAAAAAGTGGCACATACTGTGACAGACAACTGGAAAAATCCAGGCAAAAAAATGACTTACGATTACCTCAGTGCGACCAGTCAAAAAAAATGAATAATGCAGATTCACCATGTTTCTTCTGGCTGCTAACAGAAAATGCAGATATCCCAGTGATTCCACCAAACATTTTTATTTTCCTTTCTTGACACCTGAGTGCTGATGTTTTTAAGAGCTCTTAAAGCAAGTCAGCACAGCTTCTGAACTTTTAAAGACAACTTCCAGAATCCTGGTAGAATTGCTTAGCTATGAATGTGAAGATTATCTGCACCATATGCACAAGAGTTGTCCCAGGGGAACATTGGTAATACCAACAAATGTTTCTTGAAGCATTGCTCTGGTAACTTGGCCTCTCTGGGAATAAGTGGAATGCATACAGTTCAGAGCAGAAATTCTTGTAAGGATACTGTATTTTAAGCATTAATCACCAGACAAGTAAAACAAAAGAATATTTAGACAAAAAAAAAAAATAAATTGATGTGCATGTTTATTTCACTATGTAACAAGGACAGACTACACCAATAAAGACAAGGTGTTAAGAAGTGAAGAAATATAATGAACACAAAATGTGAGGAATCCATTCCTGATGAATGCTTTTGTTTGTAGATCAGTCATGAATTGGGGATATATTTGGAGGATGTGGTTATTGACATTTTCTTGTTCTGTGTTGTACATGAAGTAAAATGATGAAGTAAAATGAATACTGTTTTCCTGTTTTCACAATTGGAACAATAACACTGAAAAGAAATATACTCTTGAGAGTTTGAAGTAGGAATTACATCATCAAATGCATAGATACTTCTCCTTGAGGCTTTCACTCTCAGGATTCAGCAGTGGTCTCTAGAAGAAAGGTAGAGCTGTACTCCATCCAAAAGGAACAGGACACTGAGGTAGCCGAAATATTAGTACACTGCTAAAGCTAGTATCCCTTTATGATTTCTTCTGTGGAAAATGGATGTCCGTTATTCTGCTTATCTCAGCACCCTTCATCAGGACTTCTCATCCTGAGTAATTAAGCTTGTCTGGGGTCTTAAGCAATACGGATTCGTATTTATTTAACCAAACAAAAAGCATGGTTTTAGTGATATGGGGTTACCTCACCCCCGTAGGTCCCCTTCAGAAGATATTGTGCCTTAAAAGACAGAAGACAGAATTGACCACTTGCAGATCTGGTGCAGAGGAGATGCATGCTTCTCTGGATTTTCTCATGGTCACTGATTTGCTTTATAAGAGAATGCAAGGAAGCAGATAGCATAAAGAATTTGCCTTCTCTCCACTTTATAGGGTGTACACGTATCCATATCCTTTAATAATTTGGCACTGAGATATACTTTTACTCTTAAGTAGACAGAACTACATCCTATTTTATTTGGATTTTCCTGAAAATGTGTGCAGGAAAGCTACTCTTCTCTTACTCAGGAACTGTTTAAAGGCCACCTGCAGTGAACTTTAGGTTAACAACTTGTCAATTACAAAATTATTAGAGGTCAATAGAAATCAAAATAGAGGCCAATAGGTCAATTAGAAGTCAATACTGCCATAAATGCATTATAAAACATAGTTTTCTTGTGCAGTTAAGCTAATATGAATTTATTTTCTCCAGTATGAATTGTCCATTGTATACTTAAGAAGCCCTTAATTCCTACAGGTTTTCTTTGTCAAACCTGTCTAGGGTTGAATTTTACTGATGGAGAACCATAGGAAGATAAAGACTCCTGATGGTGACACAACTTCTCCTTCCTGGACTGTTGTATCTGCTCAGGTTTCAGGGATGAGATGCCAGGATGAGTTTTCTACCTGAGGAATGTGACTGAGTGAAAGAATGGCTTCTGGCAGCAGCAGCTTTCAAATTGAAAAAAAGAACCTCTTAATATGAAAGAAGATGAAAATAGGAAATAAAAAAAAAAAAAAAAAAGAGAGAGAGAAAGATAATCCTTAAAGTCAGATTCAGCAAAGTTCACAGGAATCAGTGACGGGCAGATAATTAATCCAGGAGTCTCTTGCAAAGGGAAATGAAGATAGCATTGCCAATCCAGTGAATGTAATCTTTTCTGATAATGCCTTGAGGTTACTTTGGAGAAATTTTTATATGGAGAGAAAACATTAAAAAAAAAACACCCATAGACATGCATTCAAATCAACTTCTGAAAATTAAGCTTGTTTTTTTAGATAGAAAATCATTGCAAGGTTAAAATGCTGAGACAATTAAAGGGGTGGAAATATTTTGATAACAGTCTTCACAGGCTTAAAATAGCAAGTTGTTTATTCCCCTAATAAGCCAGCTCTGTATTTCACATATGGGATTTTCAGGCAATAAAACTTCCATGCTAGAAATACTTTAAAGTAATCACTTCTTAAAAATCCTGGTCTTCCATCAAATTTCTTAATCAGATTTTTTTAAAGGGTAATAAATTATCTATTTTTATCCTGTACTACCAGTCACAGATGATCACAGAATCATATCATAGAATCACCGAGGTTGAAAAAGAACCACAGGATCACCCAGTCCAACCATCCACATATCACCAATAGTTCTCACTAAGCCATGTCCCTCAACACAACATCCAAACATTCCTTAAACACCTCCAGGGTTGGTGACTCCACCACCTCCCTGGGCAGCCCATTCCAGTGCCTGACCACTCTTTCAGAGAAGCAGTATTTCCTAACATCCAGCCTAAATCTCCCCTGGCGCAGCTTGAAGCCATTCCCTCTAGTCCTACTACTAGTTACACTAGACAAAAGGCTGACCCTCAAGAGGCTCATTACAACCTCCCTTCAGATAGTTACAGAGAGCAATAAGGTCTGCCCTGAGCCTCCTCTTCTCCAGGCTGAACATTCCCAGCTCCTTCAGCCGCTCCTCATAAGCCCTGTGCTCCAGACCCCTCACCAGCTTTGTGCCCTTCTTTGAACATGTTCCAGGGCCTCAATGTCTTCCTTGCAGTGAGGGGCCCAAAACTGGACACAGCACTCGAGGTGCGGCCTCAACAGAGCTGAGTACATGGGGACAACCACTGCCCTGCTCCTGCTGGCAACACTGTTTCTGATGCAAGCCAGGATGCCATTGGACTTCTTGGTTGCCTGGGCACGCTGCTGGCTCGTGTTCAGCTGAGCATCGATCAGTACCCCTAGGTACACAGTCATCTAGCCACTCTGCCCCAACCCTGTAGAGTTGTCTGGGGGTCCTCCTGAATCATGGGGAGTTTTGTCTGCTCCCCAGCCGAGATTACCAGGTCAGAGAGTGGAGTATCCTGAGGATAGCTGGTCTGACTTTTAAAGACAGATGTAAAGAAGGCACTCAGAACCTCTGTCTTTTCATTAATCTCAGTGGTCACATTCCCAGCTTCATCCAGTAAAGAACAGAGATTCTCCTTGGTCCTCCTCTTACTGTTGATGTATTTGTAAAAGACTTTCTTGTTTCTTTTTACCCTAGCGGCCAGGTTGAGTTCAAGCTGGGTTTTGCCTTTCTGATTTTCTCTCTACACATCTAAACTTCTTTGTATTCTTTCTGAGTCTCCTGTCCCTACTTGCACAGGAGGCAAATTCTCTTTTTCTCCTGCAGCCTCTTCTTCCCCGCTGGCTCATTTTGCAGCTCAGAGGGACAGCCAGCTCCTGTGCCTTTAAGACTTCCTTCTCGAAGAGCGACCAGCCATCTTGGTCCCCTTTACTCTCTAGGACTGAATCCCAGGGAACTTCCCCTACTATGATCTTACCTTCCCTCAACCTGCAGCAAAGGAGTAAGCCTAAAAACTCACCAAGGTCAATGGATTATTTCCTCAGATCCAAAACAAGCTCTCTCTCTTTTTGTTTTCTAAAGTCTTGAAATAATAATGAAATTTTGTAGAAATACTAGAATAGCTTATCTGCATTTAAATTTATAACCAGCCAACATAATTAGGTACTTTTCCAAATCAGTTGTTATTTACTTAACACAGCATAATTGCTTAATCACGTTATAATGAGAGCTTTTTGAATAACTTCTTTCAAACTTGTAAAAATTCTTTTTACTTTCATTAGTGAGTTCATTGGCGATTTATTTTCTTAAGTCTATTTACCAGCCATCATTAACAGTATATAAAAATGTGTTAAATTATAATATAGAAAATACAAATCATTCCAGAGAAAGCACTTGACATTGATTCATTACAGAGACATGCATCCTTGGTTCTCTGGGCATAACAAATATTGACTGTCATCATGGAATAGATTAATTCTATAGTGTTAAGAGAACTTCCACATGTAGCATCATGGGCCATTGACTGTCTAATGTGAATGTCGCAGTGTTTTATTGCTTGAACACTGTGGGCTTGAGACATAGCTCACTGAAATACACTGAAAGACATTTATTGTCTTGTGTGAGCTTCGAGTTGAACTTCATATTTTAACAATTTGGGTTTTTTTTTTCCCTCTCCTTAATGAGATTCAAGGTCAGTAGAAGTCAGTTCTTCCTGGCAGAAGAACACCTTTCCCAATGGATAGAAGTTATATGGTTATCACTGCATTGAACAGCGAAAAACACAACAGAGTGATTATAGGACATTTTATAGGCTCTGAGGGACTGATTTCAAATCTGCTCTGCCTCAGCCTTACTGGGTTACCTTAGGCAAATAATTTATTGCAGTTTAAGTAGATAACTTTTTACATCTCTTAACCTTCTACTGTTATGAAAGCAAGGACCTTATTGAAACTTTTTAGTAGCCAGGTTACCAAAAATGTCCAAGTTTACCACATTTCTGGAATTTTGCACTTCAGATTTTTACTTGTGCAAAAAAAGTAGACTGATACCAATTTCTAGATAAAATAGTATCTCAATAGTTTTCTAGGGGGAATTGTGAGAATAATTACACTCTAAATCTGTGGGGGGACTATTTGGTAGCCTGTCATTACACTTAGTGGAGATTTAATCAGAACACTGTAGTCCAGGACGGAGTGTATCTGTGTTGATGTAGTAGAATTACCCTAGAATTTAATGATTTTGAACATGAATTTGAAGTGACTTAGTCAGGTGCACTTGCCTGCTCTGGAAACATGCATTTTTATTTTATTCAGTACAACAGAACTAATTCATGAAATTTTCTTGAGTTCCAAGAGCACAAGATCAGAACATGAGTGGAGCTCCACTGGACTTTTTACTGACCACACAGAAACCACTTACTCATGAGAGACTTTCAGCACATTAGAAAATGATGTATTATCTCATGTATGGCAAAAACTTGATGATAGTATATGTTAGCTTTGCTCCTGGACCATGGTGCTGCCCATGAAACTTGAAGTCACTGACTCCAGGCCATAGGATATTTAGAAAGCAGCTCTTCACAATGGACCCTCATCCCTTGGTTATGAGGGGGGATAAATATAATCAGACAAAGTCCCAGTGCTGTAAGACAGCAACTGGTAAAAGTTTACTTTTTTTTTTAACAGACTTCCTTACATAGGTTATATTTTTTAAGTGCTTTAGATATAAAAAATAGTATCAGTACTGTCAAAGTTATGCACATTCTATCTTAGAGGTAATAACAAAGGAAACAGATCTGGACTGTAAAATCTCTGAAGTAGACCCTAGATACTAGAACTGCTATGGAAATTTGTTTCTAGATATTTGTTTCTAGATGCTTAAGAAAGATACTTTGTTATATGGTTTAAGTGCAGGTCAATTTCTCTTCTTCATTTGCTAAACTACTGGAAGAGTAGTTAGCAGACATGGAGCTTGTCACTATAGAATTGATTTAAAAACGTCATCTGTCATTTCCTCTGGACCTGCAAAGAGAATGTTTCTCCTCCAGAAGCACAGTTGAATTCCAGTAGGGCAGCAGCGTCCTTTAACTCCCTGACAGCATAATCACACTGAGTCTTGTCACAGTTTATTCACTGTTGATTGTTATTCTGCCTTCGCCTCTGCTTTCACCTCACGTGCCATTTACTCCTGGTTCCCATGGAGATGCTACACAGTTTTAGTCTAACTTTAGATTAGCCTTGTAACCTTTCATACTTTAAAATTATTTATGTTTCTTAGCAACTCTGCTGAACATCTACATCTTTCAACTATTCTCCTGTACCGGAAGACTGAGTTTACAAACCCAGAACATAGGTGATGCAAGGGAGTCTGTGGCAAGGGAGAAGAGGATGCCTTGCCTACAGGTGTTTAATCCACATCTTTTCTGCCAGGTTTCACAGAATCATAGAATCCTCAGAATTGGAAGGGACGTTTAAAGTCATCTAGTCCAACTCACCTGCATTGAAGAAGGACATGCACAGCTAAATCAAGTTGCCCAGGGCCTGATCCAGCTTCATCTTGAAAGTCTCAGGGGTTGGGCATCAATCACATCTCTGGGCAACCTGTTCCAGTGCCTCACCACCCTCACTGTAGAATAATTTTTCCTTATATCTAACCCAAATCTGCCCTCTTTCAATTGGAAACCATCTCCCCTCTTTTTCTATCAGCACAGACCCTGATAAAGTGTCTGTTAAATGAGCATGAAGGGAGTTTTTACATAAATAGGATAGGGATATGCATTGCGGGAGACTTCCTTTGCAGGAAAAGATGAAAAATTACAATGTTAAGAGTTACAAAAAAAAAAAAAAACATGGAAAAAAAAATCGAGATTTGATGAAAATCTATCCCTTCTTATACCAAGGGAACCTCAAGTAAGTGTTCATCTGTTATCTGATCAAGAAGCCTGCATAAGTTGTTAGACAGTTTAGGCACTGAGTGTAAACTACATAATAGTCAACAGGAGAATAAATTTTAATGATTCAGTGTCACAGAAGTTCCTGTCTGAAGGGAAAAAAGAAACTGAAATTCTCTAGACAACAGCATTCATCCATTCATCTTTACCTGCTACAAACCTCAGCACTCCTGGTGTTACAGAAGACATTTCTAATTGACAAAGCTGCAACAGAAAAATCTGAGTAAGTCCCTCAGACAAGACTTACATATAATAGTTATCCTTGAGACCAACATTCTCCATCTATTTTCCAGCAGCTCTTTCATAGGAGGTGGTGTAAATGGCTTTGTCCGTTCAGATAAGACTCTTCATGTTTTCATGGAGAATCAGATATTTAAAGAAGATTTTGTCAGTATTTCATCAGGCAATGCAAATTTAAAATGCAAACAACAAAGTTTTACCTATCTCCAGCTTTTGCACTGTGTAGACATTCCCAAGGCTAACACAATACAGCAACTCTAGGAAATGCCAGTTTCTAAAACAATTCAGACAAAGTACTTTTAAAGGGAACCAAGTGGGAATAAGTTTCATGCATTTACATCTAGCACACCCTATCTGTCATGCCTCATTTAGTTTCCTGTTAGTCCTGTATTTTCCTATCCTATCTAACCAGCGTTTTGTTTTGCAATGTCAAAAAAAGGGAAACAAAATGCTGACAGAGCAGCCTCCCCATTTGGCACTCCAGACTTCTGTCTGATGGAGGCAGCTATGTCGGAGGATGCCCTAAGGCACAGAATCAGATAGCAGTTCTGCTCTCTTCCTCTCCGAGGAACAGTTGGGATAATTTCTGAAGAAGTGCTTCTACAGTGAAACCCACTGTAAAGTATTTTCAGTTTCACTTATAACAAAGTGATGGAACCAAGCCAGTTTTACCTTCTTCTCATAGACTGTCACATAGCATTAGATGGGGATCAGTTCTAAGTAAATGAAGATCAAAAAACACAATCCTAAATTTCAGACTGTAGGTTTCACTCAGGGTAACGAATTTAATGCAACTCTACTGTCTGATTCTCATTTTTAGACTACAGCAAGATACTTATGTCTACACACCCTTTCTTCTAAATCAATAAATAAATCAACTGTATTGGTAAAGATCATTACCAGTTGTGAATTTCAGAGGAAAATTTTATCTGACTAAAAGAAGGCCAGAAAAAGCAAGTTCTGCTCAGAGCACTGTCCGGAACTAAGATGGGTATTACCACAGATGGGAATTCCCTGTAGGTTTTGGAGGAAGAACTGTACCAGTTGCGTAGTTTTACACTTTGCATGCATTGGGAATATAAATGCAAATCAAGGAGATTTTAAGAAATGGGCTGAATTTTTCCACTGAATTTTTCAAGTTGGGATGGCATTTGGTTTTAGTGTGTTGTACCTAACACAAAGTGGCTCAGTCCTAAAATTATCACCCTCAGTGAAATACTGCTATTGATACTGGTAAGAGTTTCAGTTGACCAAAGTCTAAATTAAAGAAAGGATAAGACTGGAATATGAAAAAAATATGGAAGGGCTTAAAACTGCTGATTAAATATCCAAATTTTTATATCTTATTTTTATAGAGCTCTAAATTTACCTATTGCAAATAAAAAGCACATCTTTGGTTCTCAATCATATTACATGTCGCATATTAAAAAAAAAGCTTAGTATTGCTTAGTTATTATCAGTCAGTGAAAAATTTATTCTTAAAAGAGATTGTCCAGAAAAGTATGCAACAGAAGTAATAAAAATTTCACCTAAAATCTTATTGAATGCCATTCCAATAGATGAGATTGTTCATGCAACCTTTTCCTGTAAAGTAGATTTAATTTACTCTTTTAGTTCAGTAATTTCTCCACATTTGTATTTACTGGAAGTTTCTGAAATTCCCCTGAGCTAGATAGGATTGTAATACAAATCTGAATATTGAGCAATACATAAGTACAGAAAGACAGACAGAAGCCAGAAGCCCAAATTTATTCTTTCTCTCACTTCATAGATTTCCGCAGAGTGAGTCTCAGAGCAAATGTACTCTGACGTTATGGGACTGGGATGCAGGCAACAAAGTAAGGGACATGTTAACCAGGAACAGTGTTGATACAATTAAGTGAGAATCCACCTTATACTTGTGAAGGGCTTATAACTATACCTTGGAACAGCATTCTTTTTTTTTTTTTTCACCAAAGGAATTATCAATATTTGGTTGAAGTGCAACATTATTCAGTCAAGTCTGAACTAAATTTGAGATACTCTGGACAAATTTTGAGTTTATCCAACATTTCTTGTAAATAAGTATACCATTAGTATGACTCCAGCTGTTTCAATTTTGTGTCTAAGAGATGGAGAGTATTCATATCACAGAATCACAGAATCACAGAATTGTAGGGGTTGGAAGGGACCTCCAGAGATCATCGAGTCCAACCCCCCTGCCAAAGCAGGTTCCCTACAGCAGGTCGCACAGGTAGGCATCCAGGCAGGTCTTGAACATCTCCAGAGAAGGAGACTCCACCACCTCCCTGGGCAGCCTGTTCCAGTGCTCCGTCACCTCACTGTAAAGAAGTTCTTGCGCATGTTTGTGCAGAACTTCCTGTGCTGCAGTTTCCAGCCGTTTCCCCTTGTCCTGTCTCCACTCACCGCTGAAAACAGTCTGGCCTCGCCATTGTGCCCCCCACACATTAGATACTTATAGACCTGGATCAGGTCCCCTCTCAGTCTCCTTTTCTCAAGGCTGAACAGACCCAGATCACTCAGCCTTTCCTCATAGGAGAGATGCTCCAGGCCCTTCACCATCTTTGTGGCCCTCCGCTGGACTCTTTCCAAGAGATCCTTGTCTTTTTTGTACTGGGGAGCCCAGAACTGGACACAGTACTCCAGATGAGGTCTTACCAGGGCAGAATAGAGGGGGAGGATCACCTCCCTCGACCTGCTGGCCACACTCTTTTTAATGCACCCCAGTAAGCCATTGGCCTTTTTGGCCACAAGGGCACACTGCCATTATCCCCTCATCAAGGTCATTGATATACTTATGGACTATTTGGATCAATCTTAAAAACAGTAGACAGAGCAGAGAAAGGGGAACCAATCCAGACTAGAATTATTTAATACCTGGACTATTGCATACTCAGAAGCGAGCCTTTATCAGCTTTAATGATACAGGGCTAAAAGCCATTAGAACTGGTGATAATACATAGCAAGCCTATGGAAATCAAAGCAAATAGGTGCATGGCATCACAATAAATGAATCAGATACAGCTTGTTCTGATGCTGTATCAGGGCAAGTTTTACAATGCAAATGAACATCATTTGAGCCACTTCCCATCATAGAATTTTATTCTCAAGTGGACTAGGCTGAGGTAGCTAGACATTACTTCAGAAAACTACATTCTATGATAATACTTCCCCACTGTTATAGGTGAAATAAATCAAAGTGCTGTCCTCTGAACCTTACTCCTACTGTCAGGAACACAACCAACTATTTATCTTCACAGGAGACCACTTACTTTCTAAATGACTGCCATTCTATTCATATATAAAGTCTGCTTGGTAAATGAAAAATTTATTCATTTCTCAGGAAAGGGTCAGAACTTCTAGGCATAAGTTCCATTCATTGTCAGATCCATTAAATCAGCTAACAGTTAAAGACAGATGGGCAATGATTTTTTTTTTCAGGGAATCTTGTCTGGTTCACTACAGTATAAGGAAATATTTTATTAACATCCATGAAAATTAGCATTTCAGATCTGTCTCGAAAGCTGCTAATCCCTAGAAGTCATTTGCCTTTGCAGTATTTTTTAACTTGGAATATATTTCAGGTTTTGATCAAAGTCCTGCAAAACACAACTCTCAGAAGTATGTGCAGTAGTCCTTGGCTAGAGACTTCAGGTACCAGCTCGTGGAAGCTTGGATCTATTTGAAAACTGAAAAGTTACCTAAGAATTTGGAAAAATCCTACTGTCACAGTCTGTCTTCATTGCAACTTGTGTCAGTGCTCAGCCACTCATGTGACACAGAACCTCTTGTGTCCCCATTTGTGCTCATTGCCTCTTGTTCTGGCACTGGGTACCACTCAGAAGAGCTTAGCTCTGTCCTCTTTGTATCTTCTCTTCAGATATTTATAGATACTGATCAGATCACCCTGAGCCTCCTCTTCTCCATGAATAAGAATCCCACCTCTATCAGACTGTCTTCATAGAAATGCTCCATTTGCTTCAACATCTCAGTGGCCCAGTGTTGTACTGTCTCTAGTATGTCCAAGTGTTTCTCATACTGGGGACCCAGCAGTGGACACACATCTCCAGGTGTAGCCTTACCAGAGTAGAGAAGAATGATCATTTATCTTGACTTGATGGTGACATTTTATTGCAGCCCAAGCTACCATCAGAATTCATAGCAGCAATGGCACAATATTGACTCAGGTTCAACTTGATGTTCTCCAATACAAGTCTCCAAGTGTTTTTCTGCAGAGCTGATTTCCAGCTGGATGATCCACAGCACATATGGTGCCTGGGTGCCTTCTCCATGTGCAGCCCACTGAAATCTGCTTTTTGACTTCCAGGAGGTTCCCATTAGCTCATCTTTCCATCCTGTTGAGGTCCATGTGGATGTTGTCATGACTCTCTGGTGAGTCAGAAAATTCCCCCAGGTTTTGTCATAGGGGGATTTACTGCAGGTTTACTCTGCTCAACCATTAAAGACATTAACGAAGATTAAACAGGGCTGTACACAGTACACAATGAATTGAGGCTCAAATAATATCAGTTGACTTGTCATGGGATGCTTGCAGTGCCACTAATACAGATGTTGATTTCATCCATTCCGTTCCCTCTGTAAATCTTACCCTATTTGGAGATCCTGTTATTTCCTAGTGTGAATGACCTTTCCTGATAAAGTTTACCTTGAGTAGATTCTCTAGGGGCAGTGTATTCTCCATGCAATAGAAAACAATGTACACATGCCAACACTATCTTAAGGCCAGGAAGATTGATGAACTAATCAGCTTACCTCTGTGCCTAAAATAATTAGTTCTGATGAACAGCAGCACCTGCTTCTATGTGTATATCACCACATTGCACTGACCTGCTCTTAGATCTGAGCCAGTGCTCCATGTATGGCCTTTATTTGCCTTCTCTCGTGGGATGGTGTCTCTTATTAGCTACTACAGTGATGACAAACGCAATACCTGACTTAAGTTGAGCTGTAACAAAGGGCTATCAAATAGCTCCTGCCTCCCTGCAGCTGCAGTAACTTAGAGCAAGGATTTACAGTGGGCTTGATCCTGAGAGGCACCAACTTTGAGCATTCTCAAGTGAGAAGAGAGGATTTAGCATATACACACATATATGCATGCACCAAACTCACATGAATGGAGAGGAGACTCCTTTCTGACAGGGTGGCTGCACTGCAGTGCAGTAATTTCCTAAAGTTCCTATTAAAATGCTGCAGTAATTAATCTCAATCAAACTTACAGAATATTTCCTATTAGCATGCCATTATTTTTGTCTCATGTTGTTTTTGATGTCACATTCATTGCACCCCTCACTTCACTCTACAAATACTTTCCCTGTTCTTGCAGGCAGGTCTGGACCTCTTAATTGCATGCAGTTGTCAGCTATTTCTTCAGCTTTCCTTGAAACCCTTCTATTGAGCTTGATATCAAATTGTGTGCATGCTTTTATTAAATATTAGCGCTCAAAAAGTAAAGTCAAGCATCTCAGCTTTTGCAAACATTTTCCTGTTTTGTCATTTCACTGTACTAAATTGTTCATATTTATCTTCACATCACAGTGCTTGATTTCTATTTAATTATTGATACTGGTAGATCTAAGCTATATTTTTCCTTCTTTATGTGATGCGGAATTAGAAATACATTTCTTCACTTTTAATTACTGGTTTCTTCACATGGTCATAAAGATGCTAGGAGAAAATGGCTGATCTGTGACGTCAGGTCATGTACTGGAGCTGCTGTTTTGTTTTTGGGTAGATTTTTGGGCAGCTGATAGATCTTACAAAACTTGAATTGTTATACAAGATAGATTGCATTTGAACAGTGGTTGATTGCTAGAGTCTGACCCCGAATGGCTTAGAAACTCTGTCAGAGCTTTGTGGTACGCATAGGTATTTCAGTGAGAGATGCTGAAGATGCAAATGGCAATGAAGCATATTTTTCTTGTGACGGATGCCTTTGAAATAGACATCAAACTGCATAACGAGGCTGTGAATATAAACACGTGATTTGCTCTTCACATATGCAGTGCTTTGTTGTGTACTAACAGCAGCCAACCCACAGACAGCAGCTCAAGTTCTTGGTGTTCTTTTTTTTGCCCGATTTGCTGGCTTAGATCTATATAGTGCACATTAAAAAAAAAAAAAAAAAACTCAATCAAAGCCAATATCTATTCAAAGTCACTGAATCATCCACTTTAACAGTTACTAAAAATGCTTTTTATGGCTGCCTTGAACTCTGCTTCCACCTCCAAATCACAGATGCTCTTACAAGAAACATGGAGCTTGCTTGAAAGTGTTATGCAACATTTAATCACCCGTCCCGGCTCCTCACGTACGCAATGTGGAAGAAAGTGGTGAAACAGTAGCAGGAAAGAATGAAAATACCACTCTGAAATAAAAGACAAAACAAACAAATGAACAAACAAACAAAAAAAACTGTCCAGCGGATAAAAGGCAGCCTGTTAACATTCATTTCAGTTTTTATTTTTCTTTTATGCCTCTTTATTTCAAAGTAGACCTGGAATATTTCATTGCTAGAAGTCAGGACAATAATGCAGGACAATTGTTTGAATTGATACCAGTCTCCAAACTGGATATAGAAGGGCTAAAACGCTGAATGCTAACAGTTTCCTCTTTGATAATGGCACATATGCAAATGCCACAAAGATTTCTCAGCATTAATGATTTAACTTTTCTTTATCATCATGCAAGCCTCTGAAGGATTATTGCTCAAATGGGAAAATGAAGAATTAGAGATTAAGTCTTACAGGAGATACACAAAACAATGTAGATCATTTCTTGTTCCAGATTAAAACATCTCAGTGTAGATTATCATACACAGAGGTTAAACTCTAAAAGTCTTGACTAAATATGGCTCCTTGTGTCATTTGTGATTTTATAGGCTGTCTCAGCTCCAAAAAAGAGTTTTATCTGCAAGTTTTAGGAGAGATCTAATCCAGCCAGATTGGATGGGGCCCTGGGCAACCTGGTCTAATATTAAATGGGGAGGTTGGTGGCTCTCCTGTGGCAGGGGGGTTGGAGCTTCATGAACCTTGAGGTCCCTTTCAACCATGGCCATTCTGTGATTCTGATTCTATTCTACCTGAGAGCATATTAGTTGGTACTAACTGTTTATTTTTTTGGCAAATAAATTGAGACATATATGCCTGCCTGTTACCTGGAGTATGGCCTCCAGTGGAGATCAGTGCCTACAGATGGTGAAGGTCACCTTCAGGTAGACACTTAGCGCAGAGCCTAGCTGCCCTGCCATGTGTCTGCTGGTAGATGGGACATATGAGGGTGCCAGGCACATCCACATGGTGATGGTGTATGTGAGGCTAGATCAATGGGAGGCGCATACTCTTCTAGAGAGACAGTGAGAGGCCAGCCAGGACAGGCTCGAGTGACTCCAAGGACGTTGAAAATGTATGCTCTGGCATCTTCATTGAATCTTTCATCTTCACTGAGTCTTTCATCTTCACTAACCACACTTGAGTAGAACAAAGGTAAATATCTCCAAGTTGGCATGTAAAGTCTGTTAAGCTAATCTCAAACCAATCCAGCCCTTTGGAGTGTCAGCTGCAAGCAGAGTAGAAAATCATCACTCCAGCTTAGTTGCACCACTGAATGACAAAGACCCAATATTAATCTCGTTGAAAGAAAAAAAACAGGCTGCAGTATATGCAATATATACTCAATATATGCATGTGTTTGGGATGACAGAGGTCCTCGGTACCTTGTCTGGTTTGTGGAGTGGGGTTATCTTCCTAGAATCACATGTGTAATAACTTGTTCTGAGGTGAGTCTACAGATTCTGAGTCTTTCTCAGCTTCTGTTTCTGTTAGCTGATATCTCAGGTTTAGTATTTATGCACTGAATTATATGGCATGTCTCCAAATCTCATAGCCTGCAGCAGAAAAACAATTCAAATCGGAGTTTCTACTTCAGTGCACTTATGTACTTTCTATTCTTGAACAGCTTTTGATGTGTCAAGAAGTGTGTAATCTCTAACTAAAATCTTATTTAAGAGAAGGGAGAATATATCATTTGGGCTTCACTTTACCTTTACTGGGCATAGAAATACTATCTCCTATATTTCTTCTTCAGTATTTCTGTTCCTACAGAAAACAAAATCTATTTAAAAAATAATAACGTGCTGAAATTAAGCTGAATATAGCCATGAAAACCTTAATAAAGAGGCACAACAATTAAGTTCTTTTCACTGCACTGAGTTCTGCCCAATATTTCTGAGTAACTTGCACAAATTTTGGCATCTGATAGATTGCTCAGATATTGTATACTGGAAATTTTCATCTGTCCTCCATCCTCTTCATGGAACCTCTCCTCAGCCCACGTTCGCACAAGCATCCCACATGTCCCTGACTGTGGAAATGAGGCAGACACACGTGGTATGAACAGAAATAAGCTTTATTTCCCTTCTGTCCTTCATGGATCAAATGCTGCTCTGCTCAACAAGGACTCCTCAAACAGTCATGACCACATTGCATGCTCTTCCTTATATTCTGCTTTTCCCTACTTTTTCTGATCTCAAATGAATAACTCACACCTGTTTGTATGTATGTATGTATGTATTTGTTTATTTATCTGCTTATTTATTATTGCAATGGGCCCCAATTTTGCTGACTTAGTGCTCTTTTTGCTGATTTAGTTCTCTTAGGTCATCTTGGCCTTTTCAAACAACTGCAGGTAAAGCAGTACTCTCAGAAGCTTTGACGTCTTTCATTCCCTGGGTTTCCCAATGCTTCTTTCATACATTTTATCTCCTACTTTCTTATTATTGTTTTATTAGTTTAACTCCAGGTTGGATTAAGCCAAATGCTTTTCCCCTTTCATTACTATTCTGGAGAAGAAAAGGTTTGGCAGAAACTTTGCTGCTTTCTTGTATTTAAACAGAGCTTACAGGAAGGAAGGAGACTGATTTTTCACATTGTTTGTGATAGGACAAGAGGGAATGATTCCAAATTAAAAGAAGGGAAATTTAGGTTAGAATAAATTTTTTTCTCTGGAAGAAGCTGGAAGAAGTTGCTCAGAGAAGTTACGAATGTCCCTTTCAAGGCCAGCTAGGATGGGGCTCTGAGCAGCCTGATCTGGTGGGTGGCAACCAGCCCATGGCAAGAGAGGGTATCTAGATGATCTTTAACATTCCCTCCACCTTAAGTCATTCTATGATTCTCTGATCACTTAAAGTCATAAAAAACAAATTCAATTTTTTTCACCTTTGCCTTGCTACATTAGTCTCAGGCCATGGATGGTCATTTGCATGCACAGTTATATTTAATTTCTGTATCTGTGTTAAGTTTATTTCTTTAGAAATAATTAGTGAGAAAATAAGTAAGGCAGAGGGTACTCTGTATATCTCAGAAATCTACTGGCTTCTAAAAGGAGTTGAGAACAGCACAAATTCACCAGTCAGACTTGAGTGCAAGAATCAATCAGAAATTTCTGCTTTTGGCTTCCTTGAGAAATAAAGATGTTCCCCCTTCTTTCTGCCATCACATGGAAGGATGACTTACGCTGACCAACTCACACAGGAACAGTGCTGATCACCACACAGCACTGTGCTCCGGCATTGCTGTGTTTGCTAGAACTGATGCTTCACCATCTTTGATACAAAGGTGCTAGGCTATGAAGCCTTAAATCCAGTCTGATTTCTGGCTTATTTCTGCGTGTCATGTTACCTCTTGTTGAATATTAATAATTCTGAGTGCTTTCTGATCCTCTTTGCGTTAGTACACAACCTCTGTAACGAAGCCCTTTCGGGATGACTTTCATGACCAGAAAATAGTATGACAAAGCCAGGTAGGGAACTTGGAGTTGAGCATGGCATACCTCATGAGAGAAAACAGACAGAATGCCCAGAGCTTTGAGCTCTTGCCAAGGTGACCAGTAAGAAGCATTGCACAGAAGACAGTTCTGAGTATGATTTCTTCATAGCTAATCTGTGTCTGATGAGGAGAATCTACGACAGCATTTGCAATTAGGGCTAAATATGCCTAGGATTACTTCCAGACAAAGAAGCTAGTAGGAAACTTTGCAAAATAGTCTCTCACATTTATCCATGTATGGTGCTTATTGGGAATTGTCTCTGAACTATCCTAAGTTGTGGGCAGTGCTGTAGGAGCTGTAGGGAGACTGGTAATAGGTCTCAAATTCCACCAGGGATATTCAGAGAGTTTCAAAGTAGTCTGCTGTATTTCCATCACCGATAACATTCCCCAGCCCTACCTATTTTAGTGGCATAATCACTGCCTATACAATTTGTGCAGTAAAGTCAGCTTCCTGCAGAGCATTCTGAGCTTTGATTCTTGGCACATACTTGTGCCAATGCATCTGTGGAGATAGATTCATGAAAGCCACAGTCTGAGAGTTTCAGTGTAACCACTGAACATGCTGGAATTCAGGTGTGGGTTTGACAGGCATCACTCTCATAAGTTGGAAATAGCGAGCAAAAACTTTATCCTTGATACTAAGCAAAGTAAATGCACTGTCATTAGTTATCTGGGGCAGATTATTGGCATTATGCAGGAATTGGGAGTTTTTTGGCAGCATCATGGAACACTTAAAAGGTAAATGGCTGTCACACTACTGCACATCTACTTAAAAGCAGATTCAAACTAGCAGTAAGAACTCTAGAAGATTAGCTGTGAATAAATAAGTTTGGGAAGTTGCACATGCTATGAAACAAATGAAGTGCCTGGGTGTTATTTTGCCAGTGACTCTTCAAAGTATTTATTGTAAGTTCTGTGACTTGAGAATCCCAAACTATGTGATTCTGAGTTAAAAAATAAAATAATCGGCCAGGTCTGTGGGAGTTAAAATGACATCCAAAGCAGTAAGACATGTAACTCAATGTCACTGCTGTAGGTACAGTGTATTTTAAATTGAGAGGAGTCCTCCTGCAGAAAAGTTAAATGGCATCTGCAGATCTCACTAGCTCTGCATTCAGTGAAAATAAATAGGACATTAAAGGAAACAATAATAGGTGCTGTTGAGTGCAGTGACCTGTTAGCAGCAGATATTTAGCGTGAAACTCTTTGTGACCAACAGAGAGCACCTTGTGAAAATACATTATATTGTGTCCAGCTCCTTTTTTTTTTTTTGTCCGCACCGTCTCAGGCTAAATTTTTGGTGACAGCAGGAAGTCCCCTAGAAAATCATTCCTGCAGCCTCTCTTTGCCCTGCTGCCACCCACACAGCAACTAGCTGCGTTCTGGTGAAAACACTGAAACTTTGATTACAGTCATTTCTTAGTTTATACTGTAATGATATCAACGCTGACCAGGAGATGAATCCAAGTCTACTACACAGAAATTGTTAGAGAATTGATCTCTCAAAAATTCAAAAGTAATTATGGAGCTGCTGGATTTATACGATCCAGCAAAATTTGCTTTTGAGAGAACTCTTGGCTTTGAGGAAAGGACAGCAGAAAATTAATCCTTATGAATTCTGTTGGTAATCTTGGCAAAAAATCAGCATCAACAGGATATCAAAATGTCCAACAGTCATCCTCAAGGAGGTAAATTGTTGTAACAAACATTAATGCTAGAGAAAGGGAAAAATGTTTTAATAGCACTGCTGTAATTTAAGTTATGGGAGCATGAAATAAAAGTATACATTGTGAGAAATGCACAGAGAGGAACAAAAAAAAAAAAAAACAAAAAAAAACAACTTTATCAGAACCATAGGATTGTTTGAATCATAGAATCATAGAATCATAGAATCACCAAGGTTGGAAAAGACCTAAAAGATCATCCAGTCCAACCGTTCACCTATTCCCAATAGCTCCCACTAAACCATGTCCCTCAACACAACATCCAGCCTTTCCTTGAACACCCCCAGGCTCGGTGACTCCACCACCTCCCTGGGCAGTCCATTCCAGTGCCTGACCACCCTTTCTGAAAAGTAATACTTCCTCATGTCCAGCCTGAATCTCCCCTGCCACAGCTTGAAGCCATTCCCTCTGGTCCTATCACTAATGACACGAGAGAAGAGGCCGACCCCCAGCTCACTACAACCTCCCTTCAGGAAGTTATAGAGAGCAATGAGGTCTCCCCTGAGCCTCCTCTTCTCCAGGCTCAACATTCCCAGTTCCTTCAGCCTCTCCTCATACGGCCTGTGTTCCAGACCCCCCACCAGCTTTGTTGCCCTCCTTTGAACACGTTCCAGGGCCTCAATATCTTTCTTGCAGTGAGGGGCCCAAAACTGGACACAGTACTCGAGGTGCGGCCTCACCAGTGCTGAATACAGGGGGATGATCACCACTCCCTGCTCCTGCTGGCCACACTATTTCTAATGCAGGCCAGGATGCCGCTGGCCCTCTTGGCCACCTGGGCACACTGTTGGCTCATGTTCAGCCAAGCATCAACCAACGCTCCCAGGTCCATTTCCTCTACGCAGTCCTCCAGCCACTCCGCCCCAAGCCTGTAGCGTCGCCTGGGGTTGTTGTGGCCGAAGTGCAGGACCCGGCATTTGGCCTTGTTGAAACTCATCCTATTGGCTTCAGCCCAGCTCTCCAGCCTGTCCAGGTCCCTCTGTAGGGCCTCGCTACCCCCAGGCAGATCCACACTTCCAGCCAATTTGGTGTCATCTGCAAATTTACTGAGGGTGCACTTGAGTTGGAAGGGACCTTTAAAGGCCACCCAGTGCAACTTCCCTACAATGAACAGGAACACCTACAGCTGCGTCAGGTTCCTCGAGCCCTGCTCAGACTCACCTTGGGTGTCTCCAGGGATGGGACATCCACCACTTCTCTGAGCAACCTGTTCCTGTGTTTCTCCATTAATATCTTCTTTTTAATCTTTTTAAAAATTATTATTACTATTTCAATAACTTATTTTTGTCACTGACATTTGCTTGTTTCTGCCTCAGATTTAGATTGCTGAATTTGAATTTAAGTACCTGTTCATAGCAGCATGAGAACTGGAAGTCCTCAGCCAGGACCCACAGACCTGCCTCTGAGCTGCTAAATCACCACTGGAATCAATGAGTGCTGAATGTCTGTAGGTCTGCCAACAGAACTTGTAACAGTGTCTGCTTTGTCCACTGCTTAGGGACCACAGTGATACCTGAGCACTTCTAGGCATCATTGAGAAACAAAATCATTCAGAATATTTATTTAATCTGGAACAGCTTAGCATTTTTGTGAGTTTTAAGTTTGGGATGACTACATTTCCTGGAGATAAATCCACTATTTGTCTCTTCATGATTAGTAGCCAAATGTGCTCATTTCAGAAGCACGTATACTACAATTGGAATGTTGCAAAGAAGATTAGCATGGATCCTGAACAAAGATGATATGCAAATTGGTATTTTTGTTTTTCCCAGGGCAGGGGATGTAGCTCAGCGGGAGAGCGCTTGCTTCGCATGTAAGAGGTCCTGGGTTCAATCCCCAGCATCTCCACACTTTTCCTGCCTCACAGCTTGTGCAGGGGGAAATGCCTGTTTATGGGGCCCTGGGCAGCCTGATCTGGTGGATTGCAACCCTGCCCATGTCAGGGGATTGGGTCTTGATGATCCCTTCCACCCTGATTCGTTCTATGATTCTATAAAAAGGACAAGCAGGTAGTAGGCTTCTCTTTCCAGAATGTTATACCTATGCTTCAAAGACCAGCCCCAGCAAGGACAAGAAAACACATGTCCCAGATGATGGCATTTAACTATGGATTATTTCTGTTGCTGTCCAGCACAGACAGACTCAGAAATCATGACAACAATTTATCCCAACTCTACGCATTCTGTAGAGCAGAGGACGAGGCCCAGTGGAAGACACCAAACCAGAATGGAGCAATCCTTGATACCATCCAGCTCTGCCCCAACTTTTCATTGGAGCTTGGGTGAATCATTTACCTCTGGGATGCTTATGTACTTCAGACCTTCTTTTCATTGCCTTATGTTGTGACTGTTCAATTGCTGAGCTGGGATCTTGACTAGGAGCTGGTAGTAGACTCAGAAGAGTTTTGCCTTCTAGCACTGATTACCACCAAATCCAGGAAGCAGGTGAAATGATGATTGAGGAATGCAGTGACCAGAAAGAGAACATCTGCATTTCTCCTCTTGCTCCCTGCTTTCCAAGGGTAAGACCACCATGTGTGCATATTTCTCAGAGGCATCTGAGAAGTTCTAGATGATTCTCAGAGATGTCCTTTCAGAGACTGCAAGTATATCATGGTTAATAAGAGCTTAAACTGTGAGTCTTTCCCTCTTGATGGTTTTCGTATCTGTATAGCTATTAGTCTTTCTTTACATACCAATTCATGTGGCAAAATATAATATCATAATTGCAGTGTGCACAGCTTTGACTAAGCTGTGAAATAGTGGCTTACAAGGTAAATCTTCACAATGGCTGGCAGACAGAGTGAGAGCTGAAAAGAAATCTTGTATTATTTCATCCTAACCAGGAGCATAGAGTATATAGCTCTTCTGCTGCTGCTACCCCATGTATTTTCTGACTGGTGCTGTGTTATAAACTATATGCAAAGAAATAGAGATGACACAAAGGAGAAACAAAGCCTGGTAAAAGTAGCCACAGACTGCACAGAGCAGCCAGAGAGGGCCATTCGGGCTTTCATTTATAATGAGCAGAAAAGCAGTGACCTGACCAATTATATGTCTGTGCTGTGCTCTTTCTGCCCTGGTAATTTGTTTGCTAGAAGACACATGGCTATTTTAAACACTTTTTTATGTAGACAGTCTGGCAGTCTCTGCAATGATCGGTTAAGCAGACAGTTATGCCTTCCAGTGAAGCTGGCAACAATGACTTACAAATATTTCTTTCTGTGCAATTAAGCTGCGATCTTGCTGTTGAGCAATGCAAATTTCTTGTTTCTTTCTATGGTTCCTACTGGGATTTGAGGTGTTCCAAGTAATCAGAAATACCCAGGGCAGAACTGAAAAGGATTGTGAGGTTTTAAGATATTCCTAGATTTCTTTAGATATTTCAAGACTAGGGAACTCTTTCCTATATCAGTACAGTACAACTAATACCTAAACATTCTTTCTGTCCTTGCAGGAATCTGAACAAAAAACATCCATATCCAAGCTGGCTCTTGCTTTAGTTGTGAATATATAACCATTCATTCCAGGCACTCTAAGCACTTGACACTTAAACCTAAGGTTAGTGCATGATAAGATACTAAGCACACAGAGGAGTGCTTGCACACATAGGAAATGCAAATCCCATCATCCGTTTAAACTACGTGTTATGTTAGGTCTCACCTCATTGATGTCAACAGCAATTATGCTCATTAATGCCCAGTCTGAAATGGGTCTGTAGAAGGGTAAGGTAAAATTCAAATGCCCTCAAACAAATGAAGCTCCCACAGAAAATAGCATGGCATTTACTCTAACGCAGATATCAGAGTTTGGCCTATAGAAAACAGAAGAGTGAAGTGGTACCCTACTTTTGAAATGCATGGTGGCTTTCCAAATTTTTGTGATTTTACCAGTTTTTGTGATGAAACTCCTATTCTTTTACTGTTTTTTCATAGGTCCCTACTTACTCTCCCTGATGGGGAGAGTTTCCTGGTAATCAGCCTCATTTCTCTTTCTCTCAATTTCCTTACATCAATTCCAGTGAATACGTTACTGAAGCTCTGCCCAAAAAATTCATACATCTTCAGGAAAAAGCAGCTGATTGGCGTAGCCAATAGTAATAATATTTTTATTTATTTCCAGGTATGGAATTTGGATCTCTTTATTGAATTTAATCAGTATAAAGATATGGAAAAATAACTGTGAAAAGCTATCAGATAAAATACATACGACTCTATCGATATTGCCGCCTTCTCCTTTCCTTCTCCCAAATCCTTTCTGTTAATAAAATTTGGCCTCCTTTGGTGGAGGGCTGTATCTAGGATTTGAGAATATTCACATTCAGTATTATTTTGAATGTGAGCATTTTTTTCCCTTGAGAATAAGAAAGTTCTAATAACAGAATTAATACAAAGCACATTTGGCTGATTAGATGAGAGCATGAATACTGTATGTTATCAATTATCTGCTTTGATGAGCTACTCCATCTGACAGAGAACTGGAGAGTTTTTTTTATGTCCGTTACTGTGTTTATCTATCTATAGATCTACTTAACAGATATCTAGGTTCAGGCTCTTAGTAATTTTTAAGTTAGCCTTTTCTCTTTCCTGCAGCCAACCCTTCAGAGATTCTACAGTGTTGAATTAATGATTGAGCAATAATTCCATAAAAGACAAAGGGCATATTTTCTTTAAATGTTATGAAGATAATTTTTAGTGGGAGCCTGAAGCATTGATTATTGTGAGCCAAATGCAATAATTTGTGAAGACATGAAAGTCATTAACAAAAATCAGACATACTGGTTATATTCCAGGGTATTCACATCTCACAAATGAGGAAATGAGATATTGAAAGGCAGAAGTCTGCTGAACTGAAAGATATTCTATAAAGGAATAACTGTTTAGGGAGAAATAGTTTCAGGATGTGAGAAATGAATGTTTTACTTAATAAAATTATAACTGAGAAAAATACATACAGCCTTAATTCACTATGGTAAATCAGCTATTTTTAGGAGATATTGCCTCAAATATCTCCTTCAGTTGTCAGAATACTTTCACAAAATATGCAGATCTGAAGGAATGCACTGCATGGAACATGGGGCAGAAGGTAGGAATAAGCAGTAGAATTGGCTTTGTTGGTATATTTCCTACAATGTCGTAATGACTGATACAATAAATGAGTAAATAAAGCATGTATGTATAAAAGAAATAAATTTTATTATAGTAGTGTTTAGATAATCTCTGATGATACTATTATTATTCCTGGATTTGATTTTGGTAAACACATAATCTTTACTTCTATCAGTAAAATATTTACTTCAATAGCCACCTTATCATTTGTTATAGTGAAGATGGAGCCATATTCTTGGATGTCCAGTGATAGACTCAAAAGACAATGGAAAGAAACTGAACATTTTTTTTAGGTATAAGGAAAAAGAAGACTTCAAAAAAGAAATTGCTCAAACACTGGAACAATGCTCTCTAGAGACGATGGAGAACATCAGCCTCTGGAGGTGCATATAATATATATATTTTTTCCTTGTCATCTGTGGATATAATGGAAGTACTTCGGGGTTTCCAGGCAAATGGGGACAGCACACTAAAAAGAGCAGGAATAAACAGAAAGAGTTGGCATTTTCTGTTCTGTACTTTAACTTGTTCAACTATAGTGACTGCTCTGTAGGTAATACAGCCATACAAGGATGACTTCTTCCAAAACAGTGTTAGGAAATCAGTCCCTGAAGATTATAGAGAAGCTACCTTTCCACCAGTAATACTTCATGAATTCAGAAGCATAATTAGACAGAAATTACTCGCAGATTTCTCTCCATTACTCTGTAAAGAAAATGTTAACACATCTTGGCAACTACCAGTTTCCAGTGGTGGCAGATGGCTTTATGAAGCCTAATTCAAAAAAGCCTCATTTGCTCTGCTCACCCTTTTCTGCCAATGGGAACTCTAGATAGAAAAGCCTTCCTCCACTGTGACCTTTCATAAGCTCTCTAGCTCTTGTTTAGTCAAAAACAAAACTGCAGCTGCTCTACCAGATATGAGAAAGCATATGCATCACAAAAGAAATGTCTGCATTTTCTTTTGTGAATTTTATAAAGTTTTTAAATCAATTGAATCAATTTTTAAACCATTATGGTAACAGATTTGTCTTTATATTTAATGATTAATGTATTCAGAATGTTTTTCCAGCTGTGTCATATGACCCTAAGGTCATTCACACACTGGACATTTGAAAATGCTCATGGAAACTTTTTCATCCTGTTTGAACGGACTGTTTCACAAAAGGCTCCTGGAACTTGAGAAAATATTACAATATTCTAAATTTCAAACTGAGACATTGTCAGTTATTTTTCTTTCAGCTAGCAACTGGATCTTATTTGTGAAAAACCCTTTGCTTCAACTGACGATGTCCATCAGCCCACCACTTCCTAGCTTATTTTCTAGCTGCCTCCCTCCATTCCTCCATGCACTTCATCTCAGTAAGAAGTAGAATTGAAGGGCCCACAGATACTGGCTCAACACTGCATTATTTAGAGCATCTCTGGCAATCAACTTGATTTTTGTTCTTGGAAGCGAAGCACAAAGACTTTCTGATATGTGTTTGACAGCTGGTGTTAGGAAAAAAAAAAAAAGAAACAAACAACAAAAAAATCAGCCACTGATTTCTGAATATGAGAAGTTTCCTGTCATGCTTGGAGGTGAATTTCTTCTTGTAGACAACTTGATTGGAAATATATTGTCCTCTATTGTGAAGAAACCACTTTTTTTCAAGTATAGCTCCTAAGTCAAGAGCCAATCAAACATATTAAAGATTAAGATGGATGATAGCAAATCTTGATTAAAAACCTCTCTATGCAGCAGTACAGACTTCCTTGTTCTGCTTAAGGGAATAAAAATGATGAGAAAATCAGCTGCCATGTGGAAGTAAAATCAACCTGTATATGTCAGATCCAGTTCTGAATATATTTAAAATAGATTTCATGAACAACTTTGAGGAATCTTACTGAAAGCCATGTCTTTCACAAAGGTCGAGCGTAAAGCATGTCCTGTCTTTGCCTTTTTGAGACCTTGATAAATATGATCTGAATGTTTAGTAGGTCTACTCTCACTCTAAGAAAAAGATTTGAAAGCTTTGTTTATTTAGCAATATTGTATGATATAAAATTTGTGACATAGAATGAAACAAAGATATCAGAGATCTAGATATTAGATGAAATGTCAGATTATCATAAGTCCCCTTCTAGAAAAAAATATGGTTTTTTTGCCTTCTTCACAATTTTCAAATAACCTTATTTTTCTTATAGCTGAAAATCAAATTTTTCAATTACCCTGTATTGTATTTGTATCATCATACTTGACAGACTTAACATTTAAGTCCTCTTTTCAAGCTTATTTCTCCTTCTGATGTTACTTGTGCATCTTGTTTACATAAGGAGCTGCTCTTGATAATACATACACTTCTATGAACATTTGAGTTTTCCAGAAATTTTGAAATGAATCGTAGAATCATAGAAACATAGAATCACAAGGTTGGATCATCTAGTCCAGCCAGCTTCTCATTACCATTGCTACCACAAGCACTAAACCATATCTCGCAGCTCCTCATCCAGACGCCTCTTGAACACTGCCAGGGACGGCGACTCCACCACCTCCCTGGGCAGCCATTCCAGTGCCTGACCACTCTCTGAGAGAAAAAGTTTTTCCTCATGTCCCACCTAAACCTCCTCTGATACAATTTGCGGCCATTTCCCCAGGTCCTGTTTGTTGCCTGGAATAATCTGTTTGGTTACAAGTGTAGAATACCAAAATGGGACTTTCTTCATCTCTACATTAAAATGCTGGGATCTCCCTATAGTCAATAGATTGGCAGTGAATCAATTGACTAACTCCTATTTCAGGACTAGACAAGATCTTCTGTCAAGGGAGCCTGTGCTGATTTATACACCTACTGTTAGAGATTCAAATTTGAATTGATGACTCTCATCATAGCTTCCTGAAGAGCAGATGTTAAGATTTATTTAGCTTTTCATATTTAAAAAGTAATCTATATTTAAATGTTACTGGCCCACATCCCACCAGCCCACAAGCTACGCACTTACACTGACCACTTCTTTAAATAGTAATGTAGTTCTTACCTTGTTTTTGTTTTTGTTTTTTTTTTCTTTTTTTTTCCTTCAATGATTTGTGTTTTAGATTGTGGGAGTGCTAGATTGCAACATTTTATTTTTCAATGTGGGATGGATTGAGAGGAAGAAAACTGATCTCTTAGCAGCGTTGGTGGTAGGTATTTTGGATGGTGTACATGGGTTAGATGAATAAATCAGACTGGTAATATTGCAAGAATATACTAGCATATATAGCTCTTGGAGGCTGAAAATTATTTAATGTTAAGTCTTTATTAGTAAAACTGATCTACCTGAATAATTCTTGTCTATAGTTTGCATCATAAGATACAAAAACTATGCAAAAATCATCCATCCAACTCAGTTATGTTGAATGATGGGCTTTCTATGCTGTGAGGCTGATTTGAAGTAAATTATCACCAAATCCTTTCCAATTCTAAGGCAAAAAGTTACTAAATAATAATAATAAGAAAAGAAAAGAAAAGAAAAGAAAAGAAAAGAAAAGAAAAGAAAA
>NW_024884253.1:7667451-7672770 GCF_019232065.1 Centrocercus urophasianus
AAAAGAAAAGAAAAGAAAAGAAAAGAAAAGAAAAGAAAAGAAAAGAATTCTACTCAACTGTTCTCATTCATTTAAGGAAATGTACATCAATGTAAAAAAAATTAACACACAGGACTCATCAAGAATTTAAATGTGGATCAAAACCTCTTGGACTAATCCTGTGAGTGAACTCAGAGGAAGACAGAAGCTTATGATTTTTGTTAGCATTATTAACATTGTTGTATTTGTTTTGGTTGTAATTTGAAAAAATGAAGGAAAAGTTGTGGTTGTCTTTTGTTTCTGGTTTTAACAATTGTAACTGTCCATCCCTGTATTAACACTTCTCATCTTTAGTAAGAAAATTCCAGTCTGTATTTGGAACCAGAAAAGTACTGCAAAGAAGAAGAAGAAACAAATAAATTATCTTTTAATCTTTGTCCAACAACACATTTGAAAATCTTCTGAGGCCATTTACTTCAAATGGCATCCTGAGTCAGGATCCAAGTCAGCAGAATCTTGGGTTTTTTTGAATAAACATATGCAACATTAGATTTGGACTAGAAGCATTCTAGGTAAAATGGTATGTAAAATGCTAGGACTAATTTTAAGCTAGTCTGTATTTTACTAAATTAACATTAACAATTCAATAGAGATGCTTCTTTTAATTTCAATCTCTGGTCAAGAAATAAGCAAACAAAATGACAAATACAAATAAAAACAGAGAATATCATAACTTCTCTACACAGTGTTCTTCCACATTTTGTCTTGAAGAGGGTACTGTAACACTGCCAAATGATCTGAGATGTACCAACAAAGCTCCAAGAACCTGAAATAAATATCAAATTAATGAGGAAGTGAAAACCACAAGATTGTTTAGCATGGAATAGAAATAAGTAAATTAAATCATAAGGAAAATGTGTACATATATTGAACAATTGGAGAGTGTCAGGCCAGAAATTCTATTCCCACTGTTTCAAAGCAAATGAATGTGAGGATGTTAAATGAAGCTGAAATGTGACAAGCTGAAAATTGCAAAGAGAGAGTGCACTTTCCTACTGTAATTATCTGTTAGAACCCTTTGCGTCAGGAAGTAATTGCAAGTTGGAAGTGAAGAGGATTTAAAAAGGAATTGGTATCAGCTCTGGCTGTAACAATCACCATTCACTACAATTACAACAAAGATTGGGAGGGATGTAAATCTCTTGCTTCCAAACCTAAGCTAATCTTTGTCCGAATGAGTTTCTGATATCTCAGGTTACTGTGACATACATTCAGCTACTTTCCCATAACGTTCTCCAAACTTGTGCAGCTGGAAACAAGATATCAGAAAAATGTGCTTTATATGTAATTCAATATAGCATTTCTGGTACTTACAATTGCATTAACGTCTGGGAAAACTGAAAACTGAATAAAGGAAACACATATATTTTTGCATTACTATTCTCAGCATAGCAAATTTTTTACACTAATTTTATAACCATTTTAATAAGATAGTAACCCTGTGTCCCTACCTAGATTCTTAGATTTTTGGCTATGCCAACATTCTAAAGAACATGCCACATTTTAGCAACATGATAACATTTGTCTAAATATGTTTGCACCACTGAGAAATACAATTTGTTCTTAAACATTGCCCATTTTGTTCCTCTCATTCTGGGAATAACACCTTACAAAGTGATAACAACACCTCTTTGTGGTTCCTGGATGCTGCTGAGAAGCAGGATGGGCTTGCATTCGGATGATCCTGGATCCTAGATGATTTAGCAATGTCATCTTCATAGAAGTCCCATAACTATGGTGAATCATAACAGGAGTTATTTGGCCATTGTATTGATTTCACATAAGATGATGGGACCATGAAAGGGAGAACAGGTTCACGGTGCTACAACAAATATAGATAGGGGAGGAACTAGCCTGGAAGTGCTGGAAATTAGATTTTTAGTTTATCGAGTTACTGATGTTACGAGAAATTCTCATAAATACATTATGTCTTTTGGAGTGCCCATTTCCTGGTGGAGAGGGGGAATAATACACAGGAACTTATACCGCATACAAAAACTTGGCACCTGGAAAGGGCAAGCTTGGCATTTGCAAATTAGCAAGGTAAGACCAGACTAAAAATGTTAATATTTAATGATCTGATGCTTTTTGTGAGTTTTATAGAATGTTGAATTCCTACATCCAAAGTTAGATAGTTATTATCAGGGACATGTTCTCTTTTCCTTATAGAGTGCTGAAGTTATCATTTTCTTAGCAATATTAATAGGCAACAAAAGGCTGTGTCCTTTTCCTTTTTTGAACAAGTTTTATTATTCCACTTTGTACTATAAGTCAGTCAGACCTGTTACTTATAACATCATGCAGCCATTCAGGAACAAAAGATGCTGCAATGTCCTTGTTTTTAGCTTTCCTCTCTAAAATGCCTTGTTTTATAACAGGTGGCCAACAATCTAGCATTCCAGTTTCTGACTCTTTCCTCCTTGTTTGATATAAGTTGTGAGTTAAATGTAGATGTCTGAGAAATAGTGCAACCAAAACCACCATGAAATTATGGCTATGTTAAACTAGTTGGACTTCCCATGGTTGGGGAGATGATCAATCTAATATCCACCTCATATATGGGATATTCAGTGTGACACCTTACAGCAAGCGCCAAACAAAAATGTATATCTGCTCCAGAAACAGATTTAGTATACTGTGACTCCAATTGCCTCTGGTGTATGAGACTTGGCATTTGGGGTTGTAAAAGATGCCAGTTCATTATATACCAAGACATTTTCAGCAACAAGGTCTATGTTATATACCAATGTCTCATTTAGAGAACACTTCAACTCAGAAGCTTTTGCAGTATTCTTTAAGCCTTTTGTACCTGAATGGCACCTCACTGAGATTTTGTGTCCAAACATCTGCAGAACAGATAATAAAGTGAAAACAGAAAAAGCCATATCTCAACTGGTAGTCAAACACAAGTTTATCCTATATTCTGATTCACAGATCCAAATCTATAGATGTACAGAAGACCCTCCAAGCCTGTGCACTGCAAGGGCCTGGACTTGAAATAACTGTATTTATCACTTCCAGACAACTCCTCATTTGCTTGTGAGGTAATTAAAGAAATAAATATTGTCATTGTTACCAGCCTTCCAATTTGCTTGTTTGTTTCCTTTTAAATTAATGAAAATTGTGTTTGCTTTATGTTTTGAAAATACAAATCCTTATTTACCCACAGGCTCACTCATTTGCTCACAAGCTCAGGGATTAAGTAGCCTTACTTCAATTTGAGTGGAGTTGAATTAGACAATCACTGATCCAGACAGTTGGCTTACAATGGAAATGAATAGGAACATTTCCCTGAATCAAATTATTTCTTGATAATACTGCTCAGTCAATAAGTGAGTCTTGCAGTATCATTCTACAGTGACATAATCACAACATTCACTTTTCCTTAATCCCCTTCATGTCAACTCATAATAGAACACCCTTGAAATCTCTTACATAGAGATAAGTGTAATTTATTTGTGATTTAAAATGCTGTGCTTTTGAAGTGGAGTTCTTTTCTGACAACTCAGCTTGCAGAAGTGACAGCATAGATTTTAGCAACTCATTGAGTTCCAGCTTGTGCTCACTGTACTACTATCTAGTTAGTGCAGCATGATGCATTATCATTGACACAATGGTGTCTTATGCCTTCCTGCTGCTGGAGATGGTCAGGTAGACATGGGAGGTTTTTCATAAAAGAAGGTTGATCTACATTACCCAAATGGATGACTTCTGACTCTAATACAATGCTACTGTTACAGTAATTCTTTTCAACAAATCAAAGAAATTGTAAAGTAGGTTAATAACAGTAGAATCCATACCTGAAAAGATACTGAGAAAATAAAAGGCAGATTTTGTTTGTTTGTTTGTTGTTTGAGTTAAACAAAATTGCCCTGTTAATTTAAGCATAAGATCCAATATGATCTTTCTTTTCTCTCTTCTCTTCTTTGTAATTACAGAAATCACAGTAGTTCACTTCTGTTTTTTTCCCTTCTAACTTCAAGTCCATAATGACAAAGATTACTCAGATGGCAGTAAATAATTGTTTCCATGGCAACAGAGCCAGACAAGACTCTAACTCCTTCCCATAGAGCTGAAGCAGTACCAAATTGGAGACTATTTAAAACCACTTGTTTTAATAAAGTATGATGATGTGACTTTGAATATACAAAAAAAAAAAATGCATTTGTGACCTGCATTTTCAGACTGCTTTGTTATATTTTGCTACGTTTGAGACCTGTTTTCTTCAATACTGTACAAACACCGCATGGAGACTGTTCTCTGCCTTAAGTAAATCTTCTTCATTTCTATTGTACATTTTCTGTTGATTCAATTTGACATTTCCATTCATGCTACAGAAACTCTTCCTTGTATTCCATTTTTCCTGCACGTAGTCCAGACCACTTGTTATGTATTTGTGAACAAATTTACTGCTTAGTGCAAATCTGTAATGAAACTGTGTTTTCACTTCAATACATCACTATTTATTGACTCTGTAGACCGAAGTGCTGACAGTTTAGAAGTAAGCACTGACACTCATTGCAGAAGTGTTGCTTAGCCCACAGTACTGTATCTTTTTGAATGCTAGTGAGCTACATTTATGCATTTTCCATCAAGATATAAATTATGAATACCTGAAGAATATAGCCTTGATAGCACTCACATAATACTTTATAACTTTTTACTGAGTTAAGAGAAGGGAGTTCAGTTCATTAATATTTAAAAGCTAAATTGGAGTGCTAAAAACAGTTTGCTCTAATGGCTAAAAATGAGAACATGGAAAAGGGATACACAAGTTACTAAAATAGATTTAACCTTACTGAAAAATCTCAGTTTAAGAAAGGGGCTTAAACATGCTCTTGAGATTTAAAATGTCATGATGGATGTTAGAATGATGAAAATGACAGAATCTAGATCCAATCAATAAGAAACAGATGTTGACCATAGTCCCCAGTCCCATTCTATCATCTGCATTGCAGTTCCTGCAGTTCCTTTTTTATTTTATTTTATTTTATTTTATTTTATTTTATTTTATTTTATTTTATTTTATTTTTAATGGGAGGGGGGGAGGTGAGGCAGATGTGGGAGGGGGGGGAGGGGAGGGGCGTGGGAGGGGAGCTGTTCTTTTTTAATGCTGTTTGTTTCTAGCTTTATTTTTATTTATTTATTTATTTATTTAATCCATCTTTAAACAGTTAGAGGGAAACTGTTCAGGCAGGAAGCAGTTCGTTGAAAACTTACCCTGGAGTAACTGCTTTTTCTTTTTCTTTTTCTTTTTCTTTTTCTTTTTCTTTTTCTTTT
>NW_024884253.1:7672780-7700553 GCF_019232065.1 Centrocercus urophasianus
TTTTTCTTTTTCTTTTTCTTTTTCTTTTTCTTTTTCTTTTTCTTTTTTTCTGATGAAAATATATTAGTCAACAACACACTTCATAGAAAAGCCACACTTCAAAGTTGGCTTCCATATCTGAAAGAGAATAAAATCAGGAGGAAAATCAACAGAGGAATACCTAAAATGAAGCAAATGCATCTAAATGTATTTGCCTACTTTCATTGTCATTTTGGCTTGATTTCTTCAGTCCACAGCTAACTTTAAAACTCAGAAAACAATACTGTGGCTTGTCAAAAAAAAAAAACAACAAAGTGAAAATGTGGGTGGCAATAGCGTTTGAAGTAACAAAATCTCTTGGTTTTTAAATGACTAATATTTCTAAGATAACTACTAAGTTGGCAAGTGTGAGCAGTGTATCTACATGTCTACATGTGTTGCAGCTGCTACTACTTCCTAGATTTATCTTCCATTAATTGTTGTGGTAAAGTGACCTCAGTGAGCTGCCAGACACTAACTGTCTCTCCCTCCTCAACAGGAGATGATGAAAAAGTTAGCTGCTCATGAAGAAGACAGGGAGATTGGCCCTCAATGGGCTGCTATGTAGAGATCTGCTCTAGGTGGGCTTTGCAGGGGGAATCCGTGTTATGGGTCTGGAGCCCCTTCTGCCCTCCTCATTCTCTGTGCTCCTTGTGCTCTTGCTGGAATCTGTTAGGGAAAATTCCCTGAGGTGCCACCTTACTGAGGGTGCACTCAATCACCTTTTCCAGATGGTCAGTGAAGATATTTGAACAGAGCCGGCCCCAGTACTGACCCTGAGGAGCACCACTCATGATAGGTAGCCGGTTGGATTTAACTCCATTCACCGCCATTCTCTGGACCTGGCCTTCCAGACAGTTTTTAACACAGCAAAAAGTGTACTTGTCCAAACTGTGCCTGCTTCTCCAGGAGAATGCTGTGGGAAACAGAGTCAAAGGCTTTACTAAAGTCTAGGTACTATAACCTCAGCCTTTTTCTCATCTACCAGGTACATCATCCAGTCATAGAAGGAGATCTGGATGGTCAGAGAGGACCTGCCTTTCATGATCCTATGCTGACAGGGCCTGATCCCCAGGGTGTTCCTCACTTACTGCGTAACAGCAATCACGATAATCAGTTCCGTTACCTTCCCCAGTACCAAGGTCAGTTCCCTGGATCGTTCTACCCTTCTTGTAGACATAGTACTGCCTGCAGAACAGATGTTCTCAAGAAAACCCATATGTCAGTGCTTTGTTGTTCTCGGAGAAAGGGAGTGAATGGAGGTGTCCATCTGAGACTGCAGCCAAATTACTCTTTCATGAAGTAATTAATGCCATGTTTAATGTTTATGTTTAATTATTTCCCAGACTTAACAACAACAACAAACAAAAAAAAAACACAACAACAATAACAAAAAACAACAACCAAATAATTTCTTAATGAGAGGAGTAATGATGATAAAGGTCATCAACTGCTCTAAGTGTGCATTTTTTAGCATGCCCTTCTGTTTTGTAAGAAAGGAAATGCGAGTTTGCAGTAAAACCACCAGGAACATTTTGTGCCTCTGTCTTCTTTGCTTAATTCCCACATGGATACTAAACTTCACTTGTGGCTCAAAATATTCTTTTTCACACAAAATAAGCTCCTAGCAATTGTATGTGACTGCAGGCAGTGATTTACAACCGCAGCTATTTCCAGACTATGTGACACTAAATGGTCTGTGTGCTTTTAACTAAACTCAACCAGCTGTTTCTGAAAACCCTTTCTGCCCTTTTCTCTTCTCTAGCAGTGTCTTTTCTTGCATCACCTCTGAAACCTGTTATCTTTGGTGGAGAGGCCCACACTCCACTGTAGGCTGAAATCAAAGCGCAGCCTCAGTGCTGATGCACAAAAGGGAAAGATTTTATTTTTTCTTTATTTACTAAGCTTTTTGGGTTCAAGTTTCCCAAGACTGTATGGGATATTCTGAGGCTTCTCCTACGGTTGCCCTTGGACACTTACCTTTCAGTTCAGATCTCAAAACAAACTGCAAAGATATCCTTTTAGCCCAATAATTAGCCTGCATAATCACCATGGCCCTTCACTGCACATCATACTTCCCACAGCCTGTTGTACTGAGACTTCCTAATGCTGGCTTATTTCTAATCTTTCTTGTTTTGAGACTATTGTTATTGATTTTTGTTTATGTCATCAATCTTTCAGGAATTTCTTGTCATTTATGCCTGCAAGATCTTTTAGTTTGTCAGAACCTACAAAATGCTATTTAGTGACTTTCTGCTTTTCCATATAATCATATAAATTCTCTCTTATCCAAACAAATACTCAGTAATGTGTGCAGTACTATCTTCTGCGATACTCTAAATGACTACATTAATTAATATTGCACACTGGAAGGTTCATGTCTCTTACACGTTTGCATTTCAATTTTTGAAGATATTCTTGACCATCCCTTTGAAATGCTCATTTTTTATTGCACTGTATTGGATCACTTCAAACCAACAGTGATGAAATGTGCAGTATTAGCAAAAACAGGTAATAAGTACTGTCACTACTCAGTTTTTCATCATACAGATTGATTTAGTACAGGTTAGCATAGTATACATATGTATGCAAACACAAGTATTAAGTGATCCATTTGTATCTGGCAGGAAACTACATATTAGATTTTCCAAGAATTCTGCCGTGCAAAGTAACAGTCTATAGCAATTTCCAGTGTCTGAGGATTAGCACTTCTTGTTTATGTTGAGGGGTCACATTTTTTCTTTAACTGTTCATATTCACCTTCTCAGAAAGAAAAGCCAATTTAAAATGACATGCTTGCTCTTTTCTTAATAAAATAATAACAAAACAAAGAAAAGTAGACAACTGAAAAAAGTACATTGAGAACCCCATGTGTTTGGCTCTTTTAAATGCCTTGAAATTCTTAAGAAATTAGACTAATTTTCTCCCATTCAGTGCTCCCCAAAGAATCCCTAGCTAAGTAATAGCAATATAAGCCATTTTCATGCATTTAGAAAGAATTTATTTAATATTGTCTGTCACTGAGAGTCCTACTAATGACTGTCTTTCTGATGACTCATAGGATTCTTTCCTATGGATGTGTGTGTTTAGACATTGCAGTAAAAGCAGATTAATGCTGCTGAAGTCAATGTTGATATTCAATAACCAAATTGTTTATATAGAATGTCATGTACATTACTACATCATTAGATATTATATATTATCTTCTGCCTATATACATGTATGCCTGTGTTATATGAATACACATTAGTATATTATAACAGGGAGAAGGAAAAGTGAAAGAAACAAAAGGGCTGAAATAAGCAGTCACAAAGGACCATGCTATACATGAAAATTTGTGTAACTTCAGTAGAACTCAGAGCACAGACGCTAGCTAAAGGTATAGTTTCTGTCTAGTAAGCAGCCACCTCAGTGCACCCCCTCTGCTCCTTGTGAGGAGCAGTAGGCAACCCTGAGGCCTCTGTTCAGCTTCCTTTGGTCTGCACAGAACAAACCAAGGGGTCTCAGCCACTCCTCAGATGTTTTGCCCTCCAGATCTTTCACTATCTCTGTAACTCTCCTTTGGGCAGTCTCTAATAGTTTTACATCCTTCATATATTGTGGCATGTAAAACTGAACCCTGTGTTCATGTATGTGAAGCCACATAGTGCAAAGCAGAAGGGGCAATCCTTTCCCTCACCCACTGGGCCTGATGCACCCCAGAGCACGGTTGGCCCTTTTGGCAGCAAGGGCAAAGTGCTGACTCAAATTCAATTAGCCATCAAGTAGAACTCCCAGATCCCTTTCCATGGCTGCTCATCAGCTTCTCATTCCCAGCCTGTATGTAGATCCAGGGCTGCTGTGTTTCGGCTACAAAATCCAGCACTTGTGTTTATTGAATTTTATGCAGTTGGTGATTGCCAAACCCTTTAATTTGCCAAGATCTCTCTGCAAAGCTTCTGTTCTCAAGCAAATCAGTAGTTCTTCCCAATACATTGTTCACAATTTTACTTAGTATGCATTCAAGTACTTGAATACATGCATACATGAATACAGGTCAAGAATGAAAACATAGAAGAGAACTGGCCCTAACATGAAGCCCTGAGGAGCCCCACTGATGACTAGCTGTTATTTGGTATAACCCTTTGATTTTTTGCCTATTTTCAAATATTTTTGTGAGTATTGCCCTGCTCTCACTATGCAAAATTGTGAGGAAAAAGGGCAGAGATGTCATTCGCCAATGAAGTGACAGTACACTGATGTATATTTGGTACCTCTGTTGATAGGGGAAAATGAGAGAAAAGAGGCTTATTCTCCAGCTTTGCTATCATGCCACAAGAGACTTTCAGCACCTCTTTTTAGGTCTTACTAAACCTCTTTACACAGTATGTTGAAATCTAAATTCTCTATAAGCCAAAAAATAAAAAAGAAATAAAAATGAAACCTTTATTTATTGACCAAAATCGGAGAGTTTGAATTCTGTATTCAAATACAATTATGATCTTTCCCTCTAGAATTATTAATAGCAGCAGAATGTTCTTTTACTGTGCAGACTTCTGCAGAAGGTACTGATCATAAAATGAGCTTAAATTCAACCAGGTTCTTGTGAACAGTCTGAGAAACATTTTATTTGTAGTATTGACATCTCACATTTTCTTTATTTCCCTCTCTGAAATCATAGAATCACAAAACTGCAGGGATTGGAAAGGAGTTCTATCTGCCTGCTAAAGCAGGAACCCTACAGTAGATCACACAGGTAGGCACCTAGATGGGTCTTGAATATCTCTAGAGAAGGAGTCTTCACAATCTCTCTGGACAGCCTGTTCCAGTGTTCCATCAGCCTTACTGTAAAGAAGGTTTTCTGTATGTTATTGCAGAACTTCCTGTGCTTGAATTTTAAACCACTGCTCCTTGTCGTATCGCTATGTACCACCAAATAGATCCTAGCCTCATCTATTTGCCTCCCATCTCCCTTTTAGATATTTATAAACATTGATCGGATCCCTTCTCAATCTTCTTTTCCCCTGGCTGAACAAACCAAGGTCACTCAGTTTTTTTCCTCACGTGGGTGGTGCTCCAGGACCTTTATCATCTTTGTGGCCTTCTGCTGAACTCCTTACAGGAGATTCCTGTCTTTTTTGAACTGGAGAATCCAGATCATTTATGAAAACAATGAAATGCCTTTTGAATGTTAGAAGGTTCTTTTTTCTTTCATCATTTTTATACTAAAGAGGAAATGTATTACGGTTTTAGGCAAACTATTTACTTTAAAAGATGTTGTGTCATGGAACTATTAATTATGCCAATGTTTAAAGCACTTTGGAATGGTCTCCAGGAAGTTTATATAGCTCTGCATTTATATATCTCAAAATATTAATCTCTCTAAAGAGCTAGATGACTGCCAACAGTATAACTCATTTTTTAACATGCATTCTTTCTCTTGGTGAAAAAGTGATTCAAATGTTTTTGGTTTCCTGTACTGAACACATAGAATAATTTATCATTATCCTTCTTACACTGGTTGATAACTTTGCTTCTTCTAGCTGCTGATGATTACCTGTTAACCTTCTAGTTATAATTGTATGTAAGTAATGAGAAAGAGTGGAAGAAAACTTCTGGTCTGTCTGGTTTACTAAAACCTGGGGAAGAGTTTCCAGATATGGTTAGACAGCATAGACATGAGAAGCTCAAAGGGTAAATATAAGAATGTAAATGAGGGCATTGTAAAAATGGAAACATTCACATTCTTCACACTCACTTTCATGCAGGCTTAAGGTGTAGAATGCATTTCCACATCTTTTCTTGTTCAAATAATCACATTTTCTCATATCCTGGGTATGTATGTTGTATGTGTATAGAACAGAATAGAAATATAGGAGGCTAGAACTGCTGAATTTTTTTGAGTAATAAAGAAAGAGAGCAGCTTTCAAGCGAGGCAATCTTGTATGTTAAAATATGAAACCCACATGGATCACAGGCCTTGAGAAAACCTGATAAAGCTTTCCAGAAAAAAAGTCGGATTTAAAAACAAGCACACAAAGAAACAAGTGCACAATCTAGAGGAATTAGAATCACAGGATCATATAATTTCTCAAGTTGGAAAAGACCCTCAAGATCATCAAGTCCAATTGCAACCTAACCAAACTTACCCTAACTCTAACAACCCTCTACTAAATCATGTTCCTGAGAACCACATCCAAACAGGTTTTAAACACAGACAGGGATGGTGACGCAACCATCTCCCTGGGGAGCCTATTCCAGTGCTTAACAACCCTTTCCATAAAGACGTTTTTCCTGATATCTAACCTAAAACTCCTCTGGTGGACTTGAGGCCGTTTCCCCTTCTGGAAAAGGAAATAAGTTCATCCAGTCCTTGGAATATAGTGGGATGGGTTTTTTTTTCTGTTTTTTGTTCATTTGTTTGTTTGTTTTTTGGTAGGAAAACTGCAAATAGCAAATAGCAAGAGTTATTATGTTACCAGATCCATTTATAATAAAGAGGAAATAATGATTTAAGACTGGAAACACAAAGAGTCAGTAAAATGAATGTTTTCTGAATCTTAAGTCTATAGAGAAGGGATAACAGACAGAAATAAGTCTATACAAGAGAACGGATTCAAAACATTCAGAGAATCAACAGATTAGGTCTTGTGGGAAAGAGCTAATGTAATTCAATATAACTTCTTTAAAAAGTTGTATTAAAAACTATAAGCAGAGCTGGGCACTTAGGGAGAAGAGAAGGGAGGCCCTCTCTGGAGGTCCCTTCCAACCCCTACAATTCTGTGATTCTGTAGTAAAACAGAATTCAAAGAAAGGCAAAAGAAATGAGGAGAGAACTATAAAATGTCCACAGGAGAAAAGGGGGGAAAAATGAGTTTAGTGAAAAGAAAAAGAGGCTAAGAGAAAGTACAGTGTTAAAAATAATGGACAACTGGAATTGATGTCCCTGGAAAGCACTGATATCAATTTATACATTTGAAAAACAATTGGTTAGGTGTGTAATTATAGTAAGCCTTAGACAGAGCAAGGAGGATAGGCTCACTTTGAAGGCCCTGCCTACTCCGTAGTGCTGTGTATCCGTTTTCCCTTTCCTTAAACTTTCTTGGGTATCATGTTTCCTGTATTTCCTTTTCTGCTCTTAGTTTGTCCAGAACTATTGTTGGGGCCTCAATGTCATCGAACCAAGGACAATATTTACCTCTTTTTTTTTTTTTATGTGCCACATTGTTGTTCATGACACAGAGAAATATTCCTCATCCTTTCTACGTGTGGTGGTACAGAAGGGATGCAAAGTGGCTCAAGTAAACTCTGTAGTGTCTAATTGGACACAAATTAACCTTCATTTCACACAGAGTCCTCCCAGTATTTTATCACTATGCGCTCAATTACAGCATTCATAAATAAAAATGCAACATCCAGTATGAAATTGAGTGAAACAGTCATTCATTTTACTGTAATTTGACAATAAAATGTACTAGAAGTGTTTATAATCAACAGTGTATGCATTCACCCTATAATGTTTTTACCTATAATTTTTTTCCCTGGCTTGATCACAAGAGTACAAAAGGAGATAGTGTCAAACCCTTAAACATTCTAGTTAAAAAGTTATCTGCAATGCAAATTGCAGACTATCTGCACTTCTTTCGCCTTCCTCCCACAAGGAAACAAATTAGAATAGTTTGATTTGATTTGTTTTGAAAACTCCATGCTGGATTGTTCTTATAACATTATTATTATTAATGCTTATGTAATAGTGATTTGTTAAGTTTCATTCCAACAGCGAGTCTGAGTTGCCTGAACTTCTCAGTGAGCTCCTTCTCTCTCTAAAGATCCATCAGATATTAGTCTGTCTCCAGTTCTCACTACCACCCATCCCTCCTGTGGTGCCAAAGATGTCAAGAAATACTTTGGTGACTATCCAACAACCACCTTATGGACTGCAGAGTGAATTTCAGCTGGACTGTTAAGCTGTCTTCCTTAAATATCGATTAAATGTATTTTCTTTGTTTCTATGTGGAATTCATCTGTCTCTGTCGAACTCTCAAGTCACATGCAACTTGTGACATTGTGTGCTGAGGACTACAGAGGAGGCAAGAACCTCTCTAGCCTTTTGTGTGACAGCAGCTATTTGCAATGTTTTCCTTTACTGTTTTGTAATGAACTTCTATTTACCTTGTTGCTTTTTTTGTTTGTTTGGTTTTGTTTGTTTTAGTTTTGTCTTAATTCAAAATTGCTTTTGCAGATTTTGTTTCCCGTGCTATCAATAACTTTGTTTCTCAGCGTATATGTTTGTATTAGGTCTTTTGTTTTTTTTTTTTTCTCTGACAAACATTTTATTTATTACGTTCATTCTTAGCCATCTAGTCGTATTTCTACATTTTCTACAATTCTTAATACTATTACTTGAAAACATTTTAAGAGCTCTTAATTCAATCATAACCTCTTATTATGCTTCCTACCTGAACTTTGCATTAAGGAAGTCTACTTTGCAGTATGTGACAGTCCATAACAGAACACCTGCATGCTTTGAAATGAACAGTCTTCCTCTGAGATACTACCTACGCCTTCCATACTGAGTGAACAAGTTGCTTCCTAGCCTAATACTGCTGATCCTGTTCACCATTCCATAGAGCAGTGAATATTTTGAAGGAAAAGTTTTTTTATACACTTAATAAACACATGTTGTGTAGTTACAATTGCTGTGAAGTTTTCCTAAAGGCAGTTGATGTAGTCCGTCAGTGTCCTGAATGGCACTTTTATTACTTCCGTTTGTTCAAAACCTCTCTAATTAGGTTGACTGAAAAAGACCATCTCATGCATTAAATCAAAAGAACTTTTGTTCTCACATAGCTCTGGCTTTATTTACTTGCTGTGTAAGCCTCACTCTGAATTCTTATTTGCATAACTACCTGATGTGATGTGTAAATGGTGTTTAGGTTCTTTTTTTTCTCTTTTCTCTTTCCCCCTTCCTTTCCTCCTCCTCCCTTTCTCAGGGTGCTTCTAGCACGGGTCCCTTGGGAGTCGCTTCTCAAGGGTAAAGGGGCCCAGGAAGCCTGGATGCTCCTCAAGATGAAAATCTTAAAGGCAATAGAACAGGCTGTCCCTGAGTGCCATGAGGCGAGCCGAAGGGGAAGATGACTGGTGTGGATGAGCCAGGAATTACTGTTGAGACTACGGGAGAAAGAGAGAGTCTACATCCTCTGGAAGAAGGGACAGGCTACTTGAAGAGACTACAAGGGAGTAGCTAAGGTATGCAGGGAGGAAGTTAGGAAGGCAAAAGCCCAACCTGAACTCAGATTGGCCACTGCAGTAAAAGACAGTAAAAAATACTTTTATAAATATATCAATGGCAAAAGAAGAAGCAAAGATAATTCTCATCCTCTACTTGATGCAGCAGGGAATGTGGTCACTGAAGACAAGGAGAGGGCTGAGGTCCTCAATGCGCTCTTTACATCTGCCTTTAATAGCTAAACCAGTTATCTTCTGGGCATTTTATGCCCTGATCTGGAAGTCTGGGACGCTGCTCAGAATATGCCCCCAGAGATTCCGGTGGAGACAGTCAGAGCTGGACTGTCACAAGTCCATGGGACTGGATGGGCTACACCCTTGGGTGCTGGGGGAGCTGGCGGGGGTGATTGCTGAGCCCCTCTCGGCCATCTATCAGAACTCCTGGTTAACTGATGAGGTCCTAGAGGATTGGAGGCTTGCTGATATGATTCCTATCTTCAAGAAGGGCCATAAGGAGGATCTGGAGAACTATAGGCCTGTTAGCCTGTCCTCAGTACTGGGGAAAGTAATGGAGCAAATCATCTTGAGTGAAATCATATAGCACATGCGTCGTGTCCAGGGGATCAGGCCCAGCCAACATGGGTTCATGAAAGGCAGGTCATGCTTGACCAATCTCATCTCCTTCTATGACTGGGTGACCAGTCTGGTAGATGAGGGAAGGGCTGTTGATGTAGTCTTCCTAGACTTCAGCAAAGCCTTTGACACGGTCCCTCACAGGCTTCTTCTGGGGAAACTGACTGCCCGTGGTCTGGACAGATATACACTCCTTTGGGTAAGGAACTGGCTACAGGGCCGTGCCCAGCGGGTCGTGGTGAATGGAGTGAAGTCCAGCTGGTGACCCGTTACAAGTGGTGTCCTCCAGGGGTTGGTACTGGGGCCCATCTTGTTTAACATCTTTATTGATGACCTAGATGAGGGGATTGAGTGCACCATCAGTAAGTTTGCAGATGACACCAAGCTGGGAGGTGGTGTTGATCTGCCTGAGGGTAGGGAGGCCCTTCAGAGGGATTTAGACAGGCTGGAGCATTTGGTTGAGATGAATGGGATGAGTTTCAGCAAGGCCAAGTGTCGGTTCCTGCACTTTGGGCACAACAACCCCATGCAGCGTTATAGGCTTGGGGATGAGTGGCTGGATGATTGTGAAGAAGAGGACCTGGGAGTGTTGGTTGATGCTTGGCTGAACATGAGCCGACATTGTGCCCAGGTGGCCAAGAGGGCCAGCGGCATCCTGGCCTGCATTAGAAATAGTGTGGCCAGCAGGAGCAGGGAGTGGTGATCATCCCCCTGTACTCAGCACTGGTGAGGCCGCACCTGGAATGTTGTGTTCAGTTTTGGGCCCCTTATTACAGGAAAGACTTTGAGGTCCTGGAGCACATCCAGAGAAGGGCAACAAAACTCGTGAGGGGTCTGGAGCACAAGTCTTATGAGGAGCGGCTGAGGGAGCTGGGGTTGTTCAGTCTGGAGAAGAGGAGGCTCAGGGGAGACCTCACTGCACTCTACAACTTCCTGAAGGGAGGTTGGGATGAAGAGGGATTTGGCCTCTTCTCCCAGGCAACAAACAGGACCCAGGGAAAGGGCTGCAAGTTGTACCAGAGGAGGTTTAGGTTGGACATGAGGAAAAACTTTTTCTCTCGGAGAGTGGTCAGGTACTGGAATGGCTGCCCAGGGAGGTGGTGGAGTCGCCATCCTTGGCAGTGTTCAAGAGGTGTCTGGATGAGGAGCTGCGTGATGTGGTTTAGTGCTTGTGGTAGCAATGGTAATGAGAAGACGGTTGGACTAGATGATCTTATAGGTCATTTCCAACCTTGTGATTCTATGATTCTACGATTCTTTCTTTTTTTTTTTTTTTTTTTTTTTAATGCAACTGTTCTCTTTGCTAGCCCAAAAGGATGACAGATGGCCAGATTACCCTCTTTTTGTAAGATATCTATGAGCACAATGCAACAGTCAGAAAAGTGTAACACTTGTCTTAGTTCAGGTCCTTCATCTCTCTCCATGATATATTTGCTGGAGCTCAGATGAATGTTGAGACCATGGTACTCCTGGTGGCTTTTTGAGAAGGCAGGCTTTATATCTTTGGCTAAAATTCCTAGTGATTAGGGTATCAAAATGGGAAAGGACTAGAGTCTTGTCTCTTATGAGAACTTGGTGGTTATTTTACATCAAAGATGTATTGGAAGAATAAACATGAAAAAATAAAAAACGAAGACAACATCCATACTAATTATGTTTCCAGAAATAATTAGAGCCCAGGGCTAGTACACTGGCTTAATATCTCCCAGCTGGTCGTGTCATAGAATCATAGACTCACAGAATGGCTTGGATTGGAAGAGACCTTAACAGTCATCAAGGTCCAACACAATGTCAGCAGTTCTGGGCTTGAATTAACTTGTTCTCCTGAGAAACCCAGGTCATTACTGGGTCTATATGGAAAGCTGATATTCACAAGTGCTGCCATGGATCCTAGGGACCTTAGTCAGATTTTGTAGCCGCCTAACCACAGGATTTTTCATTAGACCTAGTCCAGCATTCACATTACAACCAGATTTTCAAAACTTGTAAGCAGTTGTTTGAAATTATTCACAGCTTATGTCAGCATGTATGAGAGAAAAAAAGAAGAAAAAGATAATGGAGATATTTTCCTTTTTTAATATTGTTTTTACTGATCTCTCATGCTTTTACACTTAGAGCAGATGTCATGTGTTCATATGGGATGGAACATTTCTCTTAATTTCAAACCTAACATCTGTTCTTTCTTTACTGAACGCCTGCTCAGTGACTTGACAATAGTGTTACTGCTGTGTGAGAAAGAAGATGAGACTCTTTTGCTTATACACCTCTCTTATACTCTTATACAGGCAAGATTTTCCCCCTTGCTTCTTGAAACTATTATTAGTCGCAACAGATTCTTCTGTGTTAAAGAGCAAACCTTTCCCCTTTTCCAGCCAAAGAATGTGGAAATGACACCTCTACTATTCATATGCTTCAACAGTCAGATTACTCTAAATATTGCCCAAATCCTGGACAAATCATCCCATAATTCATTGTCAAAGATTCAAAAAACAGAAAGCTGAGTTAAAGTTGAAACTAGTCAGCAATTTTCATAACCCTCTAAAGTTATGCTTTGAATTTCAATTCCTACAAGGGGAAAATGAAGCAGATCTGATAGCTCCTAGTCTAATTATACTGCAACTGGATGAAAATACAATTTGAAAGTATGAAGGTAAAGCATTTCTAAATAGTTACGATTCAGGCACGGTAAGGAAATGCACTGAATCTGAGAGTATTTATGATAAATCTGTCTGAAGTTTCTTTTTGTTTGCTTTTCGCTTTTTTTTTTTTTTCAGGAAAAAATACTTGTAAGTAATTCAGGATTACAGTACAGCAGTGTGTTTTAGAGAAATAAAAAAGAGAATGTAAATTGCTGAGTACATGTGTATGTGGATTAAGAAGCATGAATGGGAGTACTTTTACATTATAGTGAGTTATTAAGCCAGCCATTTAAGCATCTGTTCTTATATTCCATGATTTAGATGGCTGGTACAGATACACAGCAACAGAAAATTCTTAGAGCTTGCACAGTGCCCTTATTTTGCCCCAACTTTCAAAAATCATGCATAGGAAATGATCTTAGAAAGCAAAAAAATGTTTCAAGATCAATAGAGATTTAAAGTCCAAGAGATCAGAATTATTGTTTCAGCAGGAAACAAACATGCAAACAAAGACAGAGCAACAACAACAACAAAAAACAACCAACCAACCGAACAAACAAAAGCAGCAGTGCCAGGACTCATCTGCTCAATCTCTGCCAAGTAGATGAATGAGGTTGCTTTCCATCTGATTCACCTCTGTCCAAGCATCTGAGATTGGTAAGGAATGCATTGCCTCAAATCAGTGTGAGACAATCAGCAACACTGTGTAAAAGTTTTACATTCAAAAGCATTCCTTTGGACAGAGCCAGAAGCTGTGTGCTTTTGAATGGGAAGGCCCAGGAATGTTTTCTGGCTGAAATTTTGGCCTGGGAGCAAGTATTTTCAGCTTGATAGAGGAAGTTATGAAATGATACCATTGTATCCTGTAAAGGAAAGATATAAGCTGGTGTAACGCTTATTAATCATTATTAGCAACTAAGCCAGTCCCCAAGAGGAGTATTAGTTGTTATTAGAAAGCTCTCAATAAACTGATTTGTGTTATTGCTCTGAGTTCTGGATGACTCCATTGCATTAGACATCAAGCTGTGACAGTTTTCAATACCTAATAGCAGTTCCCATTTAACATGTCTTGAATAGATCTGATTCTCAAGCATCCAGCTTTCCTGAAAAGTGATGGGCAACTTGGTTTTTCCTGCACCTAATTTTCTGCAGGTGGAGTGCTTGGTAAACAAGGCCTCTATGTATTTTTGGAAATCTCTAATGCAGATTGGTGAATCCTTAAACATCCTTCCTGATGATGGAGGTGTTGTCTTGGACATCTCTCTGTCGTTATGCGTTATGTTATTCACTTGTTTTCTAGCTCACTTATTCGGCACAAACATGAATGACAAGCATTTAGCTATGCTAAAACAGAGTGTCATCCAGAAAGAAAGTTCTCATTTCTCTGAACGAAATTTTGAGACTACTTAAAGCACTATATTTTCTGATTCACTTGAGCTTCTGTAGAATTATGTCTTTGGCCAGACTTAATTATCATAAATGTCTCCAAGAATAGTAAATTATTCATTATCAAGACCTTTTCACTAATCAGTTACATATTATCAGTTCCTTTCTCTGCTTCTAGAGAGAAAAATAGTATTCTGTTACACTACAGGCTAGGAAACAATAGCTGAGTGGCATCTAAATTTCATTCATTTCTATAAATTATAATCATTCATCATCTATGATGAGAAACTTAGCTCAAGATTCAGGATAATACATAACCCAGTGATGTTTAGAGGTGTTTTTTTTTCCCCTCCTTTTTATCCATGATAGCAACTGTAAAACTGATCTAAATGAATTGCATTATATAAAACAAAGCAAATGAGTATGACTGTTCTTATTGCAAATTCTTGACTATATTTATTCTGTTCTTACTGTAAATATGGCTGTTCTTATTGCGAATTCTTGATGATTAACTTCTGTAAATCTGGAATAAACTGCCAGAAGTACCAGAATTACCTTCATCTGTTTAAGATCAGATTTATACCACCCTCCCCAAAATGTGTAAACAAGGTGGAAGCATACAGTTTTCCAGCATAGAACATGATATTCAGGAATAAAATTTTGGCATATTGACACATTTGACAGGTGAACTGAAGAAGATGAGATGAAAAATAATTTTTCTTTTAGATGAAATATTTTTGCTTTTCCTTTTTAAAAAAAAATATCTACCCAAAAATTAGCTGTGGACAAACTATGAGCAGTTAGCTTTTCAGCTTTTTTACGTATTTAAAAAAGTAATTCTAATTCTTTATTTAAAAATATATTCTTCCATCAAAGAAATGTCAAACATTTTCCTCCAAAATATGCTCAACAAGAAAGTTTTTTAAAACAAATATGGATTTTTTGTGCTTGTCAGAATTCTCAGAATTCTTGAATTAAATTACTTTTACTTTTTGTGGTTCTCAAATTGCATTTTCCAGCAAATCTGGATTTTTTGACAAATAAAAAAATAATCACAGTTTTCCCTTTTTGTTCCCTACTTTACACGGAAGGAGTTTTTGCTGAAATAATCTTGACAATGAGCTCCACATTACATTGAAATTAAAGACCATATTCTATGTTTCTATTGACCCCCTTGATTACAGACTGTTTTTAATGAGCTGATCTGATTCATACCAGGATGATAATCACTACCTTGGGGTGTAACATCATCAGAAATCCCTTGGGGGGGTGCAAATTGTCAGAAAGATGAAGACTGTTTGTGAATTGTGTTTATTTTTTTCTACAGTATTTTTAGGAACTGCCAATGAAAAACCCAAGAAGTCATTATAACTCTTCCATTTTTGTCTTTACACCATGGTGTAATGGCTGTTCTTCATACATGTATCTGCTATGTCTCTTATTGAAACACCTTTTCTGCGTTTTCAGTACTCTCTGCACCCCAGTTATTTATTTTTTTCAACAAAATCTGGTTTTCCTCTGAAAGATTTTCCACTGTGTTAAAGACAAAGAAGTAATTTTTTTTCTGTAGTTCAGAGGCCCATTTCATTCCAGGAGGCAGCCAAGTGTTTGGAAGCACTGATAAACTTTGGAGTCCCTAAGAGTGGTGAGAAAAATTCACTGTCCAATTGTTAACTGTACACATTACACTTCTTTGGTCAATCTTTACATGTGAATCTTTCTATCAATGAAAACAAATGGACAAACAAAAAAAGTAAGAACCTTGGATCCAGATTGGATCCAGAAGCCTTATCTGTATTCATTCCTTTGAAGATTTAAAAATGAATGAGATCCTGAACAGCTTTGCTAAACAAGGCTTTTTGACTAAAGCTCAAGAGACTTTGAACTTCCATGGACTAGCCATCTAAATACACTAGAAGTTGTAAAATGGGAACCTGCCTTGATTTTCATAAATGTGAACCTGCTTAGGTGCTTCCGATCATCATATGATGGATTAGAATAGAAAAAGACAGAGTAAAGTGTAATAAACTGTTTTTCAAATCACATGTATCTTCCTGTCATGCTTATAAGATTAAAAAATAACAACAAAAGTAAAAGGAATTCTACTAAATAAAAGTTGTTTGAAAGTCATTTGAGGCATGCAGTCTCCATCCTGTGGTTAGCAGAGCTGCTAATGGCAATTTCAGTGGATTCTGGAGAACAGACAAAAATTTTTTTCAAAGCACATAGCTTAATTAGGGCCCTAACTAGAATCTTTGAGCTAGAACACCTACTGCTTGCATCTGTCTCTGAATCAGATCTCAAATAGCTGCTTATATCAGCCAAAAGAAGAAAATAATTTCAGCGTAAGAAATAATAGCATATACTCCTCTCATTTACAAAAAATACCACAATAACTATACTGTGTTGTTTTCTCTGTCCATAAAAAAAAAAAAAAAGAGAAGTGATGTCTCCAGTCTATACTAATTTAGAAATGACATTCAACTGTTGATGAGCATTATTATGTGATACTTTTACCATTTACTGACTTGCCTTTGAAAACACCTGGAGATAAGTCAATGAATATGCACTGTTGAGCATATCACTGTATTTGTATATCAAGTATACATTGATCTTCTGGATTTTCTGAGATTGTACCTCGGTGAGTTTCTTGTTTTTCTTCTGGAAGATTAGTGGTGTTATTTTCAAGTTTATAATTTTTTGTCTGCTAGGTGTAGCTCTTTGAATACAAATGGTTACAGCGCAGCTTCCTGAGAAATATTTGAAAGTATTTGGCAATTCTTAAATGAGACTGGCTATAATCGGGCTCTGGTCCTGCTTAGTCAGTGAGACTTCAAAGTGTACATTTATTAAAACTGTGGCAAGAATACAGTTTACAAAAATAAAAGACATGGAAGGTTAATGAAATCTGTTCAGTGTTGGTAAGATATCCTAATCTTTATAGGAGCATCAAATTTTGATTACTGGCAGGACAGCTCTGCACTTCTGAAGTTTAAATGATAACTGCAGTAAAATTTTCATTATTCTGTAGACTGAGAGAACTCTGCAAATAATTTCTGTCAGTTAAATCCATTTTCTCTAACACTTGTAATGTCAATCCTCTGTATACTCGAGACTCCCAGAATGTTATTTTTGTCATGAAATAGAGATTAAAAGTGTCACTCAACAGCAGAAAAAAATGTATATATATTGCATTGTCTGAATAATACAGGTGATTGTTAATGGCAGAGCAAACAGCAGATGAACTTTCACAGTAAAATCACTGCATTACATAAGATTATATATGCTAGAAGTGAACAAGTGTTATTATTATTCAATAACTATTCTTCTGGAAAAATCGTCTATTTATGAAGTGGAAAACATTAACAAACATTATTAAATGTAAAAACATTAACAGCAGGTTGATGTGTTTTGAAGTTCTTATTCCACACTTTTATCCAGAACTTCGGCTTGGAAGTATCCCCTTGTACAGAAGAGAAACAGAATTGACTTTCCTGTAGAACGTGCTATTCTGCTAAGCAGTGAGGGAACAGGTACAGTCAGTCATTGACTGGCAGCATCATGACTCAACAACACAAATGCCACCTTCTGAGTTGGCATTTCCATGAGGAGAAACAAGACAGTACATAATCTTTTTGCGTGTCTTTGTTTTTCCTAGAGATAACAGTGGAGAGAAAGAGACCACACTTATAAAGTTGATTTATGGCAACCACAATGCGATAGAGCCATCGTATGACAAAGTCTGGAACCAAAGTTCTGCAGGACTGTTTCTGTTTGTTTACTGAGACAAGTGCGTGGCAAAAAGGGGAAATATAACAGATTACATAATAACAGATTTTTAAAACAGACTTTTTTTTTTTCTCAAAATGTTTATTTCAATGATCAATCTGCGTTTTAAACAAAAAATATTTTTAAAACTTCTGTCAGAGAATGAATAATCTTCCCCCTTGGTATTGGCCTTCTATTAATTTTATAGGTGATGAAAAGTCCTCAGAAAGGGAGCCAGAGTGTGTATCAGACAAAATTTTACACTCTGATGTCTGACACACAAGCAAGGATCCTCACCTTCACTATTTTTTGTCTTCAGATAATGAGGTGCAGCTTTATTACTTCTCTCCTCACTAATGCTGTGCAGAATGCTCCTGACTAAGAATCCAAGTATTGACATCCTACAAGCAGAGTGCTGGGAAAGTGCATTTCTCCCAATGACAAGAGACGACTTTGCTGTGTTACATAGTGGGATTCACCTCATCGAATGTTTTAGGCCTTTGATGCTCTGAGATGTGAGACACAGACAGGGTTAGAAGCTTTTGTACCAAATGCATAGGAGACCATTACCCTTCTGCACATGCAGTAAAAAGCCACATGGGGTACTGTAAAGCTTCTGGAACAGAATGAGAAACTAATATTTAAGCATCTCTGATTACCTACATCTGAACTAACTACCCTGAATCCCTCCTTGCTCATGGTTCAGGTGTACTTTATTACAACTGATGACAACTAGCACCCCAGATTTTAGCAATAGGAGCAGTTAATACTTAAAAACTTTGGATGACTTGCCTGTCTGACACTTGTCTGGGGACTTTCAAGTTTCTTTTTATTCCTAGTAAACACTCACCTCACAGGAGGCTGAAAATCATTTCGGCTTCATTTCTTAAGTCTGCAATACAGTTAGCTGCTATTTTTGTCCCTCCAGAAGTAAGCGGCACTGTCTCCTCCCATGAGGAAGTGCCGTGGGATATTTTTCTATCACTCCATTTAAAGACAAATTGTATTCCTCACTCTCATTATCTCAGTCATTGTGGTTTCTTTGCTCTTTGACTTTGCTTTTAATGTGCAGACTTTCCATATCTATAATCTTTTAATTCTTCATTATCTTCTGATTCGTTTGCTTGTGATAAACATCAAAAGAAGAAAAGATGATAGAGAATAGCTAAGCAAGTATAACAGAAATCTCATAACATTGTGCTAGTTCCAGTTTCTTTGGTAATGGAAAAAGTAACAAAACAATGGCTAGTTGATTATTATTTTTTTTTCCTGGTGTATTTAACCCATAAAATTACATGATGTCTTGTAAAGAAAACAGGATAATCCATTGACTGCCACGAACAGACTATTTCACATACTTGACATGCCATATCAACCTTATCTTTTTTTTGTTTGAATGGCTGCACTTCCTAAAATGTACCTACACTTCGTTAAAATCAACATCAGGTAGCATGGATTAATGACATCAATAGAAGATGGACTGCAAAAGATGTTTCTTGGTGTCAGTTGGTCTCAGTTAAGCTGTTATTTATTTACTGTGAATGAAATGAGCGTACTTTACACTAGTAGGAGCAGCAGATCAGATCTATAGAAGGGCTCAGAAAGAAACATTGTGCTGGTATGCGGAAGGCTTAAGAGCTTGAGAGAGCAATGTGTTTCCATAGTAACCACAAATGCTTTATCTGATTCTTAAGCCAGGCCTCCCTTGTCTTACGAGTCTGTCTGTCATATCCACCTGCATATGCCCTGCCCAGGTGCTAGGATAACCCTACCCCAAGATCTAGGATCATAGATATGGCAATCAGATAAACTGGCATTATTCTCATCTTTTTTAAGGCAAGTTTTCAAGCCAACAATAGCCTTGCAGTCTGGCAGTCACCAAATCTGACCCTTCGAGGATGCTTGTAACAGAAAGAATGGACATCAGCAAAAGTGCTAAGGCACCCACAGAAAGTTGTTAACCCACTGAAGTGATGGAGGGCTCTGCTCTTCACTGTCAGGGGATATGAAATTCACGCCCTCTCAGACTGAAAACAAACAAACAACAAAATGATAAATAAAATAAAAGCATCAAAGTGATGGAAAATTTGTAAAATAAGGTTTTAGACTGCTTTCAGGAAAGGCAGGATTTGGTTCTTTGGAATATTGTTAATTTATGTATTTGCTTCAAAAAGCACATAGCCTGTAAAGGTGTTAATTCAATATAACACATTCTGACTCATGAGATTTATTTAAGTGAAAATGTCATGCTGGTTACACTTAAACTAAGTGTTAATTATATCTGCTAGTTTTTTTTTGTGTGTGTGTGTGTGTTGTTTTTTTTTATTTTAATTATTTTGTTAGATCACTCTGAGTTATCTCAGCTACAGGCTGCTTGAAAATATCCCAATATTTTTCTCAAAGTGTCAAGGTCTATTGGACCAATGGCTACACGCAGACCTATCTTCTTATTAGCACACAGAGAAAAGAGGTGTGCCACTGACAATTACTGCTTTGAATTTCAGAAAGAAGATTTGTGCTCTAACACAAAAGTAAGGATCAAATTATGATAATGGAAGATGTCTTCTGAGGTCACTCCTCATCTCATTTGACCCAGAGAACACTCAGAAGTGATATTTTTTCCTCTCAAAAGCTGATGTTCTGTTTAGGTAGAAGCTGCAGGGAAATAATGAAAACAGACCAAACATGGCACCCAGTGAGGAATTTCGCTTTTCAGGAATAGTCACCTTTCATTCTCTCTGCAGTTAACAAAGAGAAGATGGCAATTCACTCTTTCTAAAATGTAAGTCTGAGTGGGTTTTTCGTTTCCTTTCTATGGGTGGCGTGGTCTTAGAAGAGAGAGGGCTTTCAATAGTGAAAATTAGTCATACATTTTGTTTTTCTATAGGTCTGTGTCCTATTTGAAGGATTCAAAAGAATACCGAAATTTTCTACCTGCACATTTAATGTCATGGGCAGTGGAGAAGAAAGACTAATCGACATCATTTTTTGTACAAGAAAATTTATATTTGGTATTGCAAATAAACTGGAAAAGAAGAAAGATATCCACTTCCTAATTACTCCCTTGCTTTAATTAAAACCATCAAAGAGAGGATAATGATTTTTTAATGATAAGGAAAAATATCTTAACTGTGATTTCTAGTTGAAACTTTGAAAGAAGAGTCTAAGAAAGAAAAAAATAAACCTAACAAAAGCAATGCAAACCAACACCCAATTTTTTCTCCTTAGAAAATGAAACCTCCTAACTTTGTCTCTTAGATCAAATCAAGGTCCCGAATTGCTACAATGGAAAGCATAGATCTAGCCTTTTTCTGTAAAAAAATACATATAAATGACTTTGTAGGATCTTTAAATTATAGGTTGATTTCTTCATCATTCTGCAGTTGTACATTACTTCACTATGTTCTGGTCTTGAATTTTCATCCTGAATGAACCAGTAGAGGAGAACAATTTTGGACTGCATAACTGAGTGACAGATCTCAGGAGCCTTCAGATCCATCCATTCAACTGCAGGCGACTGCAAAAAGCCAGTAATTTTCTAGCAGTCCATATGAACTCTTCCCAGCTTCTGTCTACCATAAAACACAAAACATTTCTCCACCTCCACAAGAAGCCTGAGATGCAAAGCCTACTACACTATGCCCTAAGGAAAGAGCAGAGTAATCACTGGTATCTCAGGTCTCTGCAGTTGCATGATGGATGTAAATGGCAAAGTCTCAGAAAACAGATCGTGCTCTGAGCACAGGGGAAAGCAAAAACAAAAAGTGGGTCTTTGTCATTCACATGTTAGAAGAAAGATTTCTCTAGCTTCAGGATGAGATATCAGTTTAACCAAGAACATGGAAGTGAGAGACAACTAACAGGGCTCTGAAGAACTTCTGAGTGTCACTTACGCACCAGAATACTCTGTCTAGACCTCTTCCAGCTGTAGCTCATCTCCAATATTTCTGAAGAAGAACAATTTTCTCAATCTCCCCAAAAAAGTTACACAGCAAGCAAGAACGTAATATTTCTTCCCACTACCTACAGGCAACAGTAGACTGTAGGGTATGCCATGAACTAATTAAATACTGTTATGAGCAAAGCATAGCAAACACACCATGATCTGTCTCCTTTCCCCCTTTTGGGGATCCAAACAAACCATAAATCATATCCTGATATCACATAGTTCAATTTCATGCTCTTATCTCATCCTTTTCCTATCCTAAAATCTTCCCTTGAAAAATATTACACTCCAAGTTTCCACCATTTAATCACTTCCACTGAAATAATCCAAGTTTCTCATCTCCATGGCTATCTGAAATCTCTTTCCAGAACATCCCTTGTTGTTAGAATCCTTCTAATTTTCAGTTTGGAAAGATTTATTTTTAATTCATAGTTCTTTGTACTACCTTTTATAAATCATCGAAATCCAGCATCTTCTCTCAGTTCTTGCTTTTCCAGGTTGTCTAAACAAATATTTTAATCTGTTTAAAAATAAATTTTCTTAGAATTGTAGAATCACTAAGGTTGGAAAAGACCACTAAGATCATTTAATTGTACCATCAACCCGTCGCTACCATGTCCACTAAACCACAACTTTCAGTACCAGATCTACACTTCTCTTGAACACCTTCAAGGATGATGACAATACCACCTCCCTGAGCAGCCTATGCCAATGTCTCACCACTCTTTCTGAGAAGTGTTTCCTGATATCCAACGTGAACACAACTTAAACCACTACCTTTCATTCCATCACTAGTAACCTGGAAAAATAAGTTGACTCCCTCATTTTTCAGTTTCCCTGACTATTCATCCTTGTTTATTTTGTTATTCTTTATTTATTATTTTATTTACTTAATGCTACAGATGTACACAGCTTCAAAAATTACAGATAATCTTTAGGCAAACTGAACTTGTACTTTAATTTAGCACTGAATGAGAGTTAAGACACATAAGGACAGGATAAATGGAAAAGTTGGTATGTTCTTGTAGGTCCAAACTTCGGAATATTATCATAGAATCATACAATAGCTTGGGTTGGGAAGGACTTCAAGGATCCAAGCCCCCAGCTACAGGTAGGGTTGCCAACACTGGGCTAATTACTAAATAACATTGCCCAGGGCCATGTCTATTTAGACTTGAACAACTCCACAACTTATCCTGGCAACCTGTTCAACCTCACCACTCTCTTAGCGAAAAACTTCTCCTGGTATCCAATCTAAATCTTTCTTCCTTTAGTTTAAAACCATTCTCGTTTGTCCTATCACAATCTACCTGTGTAAAAGTTGATTCCTCTCCTCTTTATTGTCTCCCTTTAAATATTTTAAGGATGTAATGAGTTCTCTTCACCTCTTTCTCTTCTCTACAATGAACAGGCTGAGCTCCTTCAGCCTGTCCTCATAGGAGAGGTGTTCCTGTCCTCTGATCACTTTTGGGCCCCTCCTCTGGACCTTCTCCAACAGCTCAACGTTTTTCCTGTGTTGGGGTCCCCAGACTTGAACACAGTACTTCAGATGGTGCCTCACAAGTTGAGAGCAGAGGGAGATGCCCACCTCCCTTGCCCTGTTGGCCATCTTTCTTCTGATGCAGCCCGGGATACTTTTGGCTTCATGGACTGCAAGCACACACTACTGGTTTGTGTGAAATTTTTCATCTACCCGGACCCCTAAGTCCTTCTTAGCAAGGCTACTCTCTATTAACTTCTAGAAAAGAATAGTTTTAACAAGCTTTGTCTGAAGATTTTCTACTAGGAAAACATTCTAAAGAGGCAGAAATATTGCTGAATTCTAAAATTAAATTTTAGTGACATCCCACAGGACTACATGGTTGTGCCAGGTGTTAACCAGCCTTCAGACTCCCTCTCACTTGTCCTCCCTGGTTTATCATATAAGCAGAATCTGCTGACATTTATCACTTTTTGTTACTTTCCCCATTAAGCTACTTTTGTTTTTCTTAGTCTCTGAAAAACAACAGGGAATAAGCTACAGCTGCTGTTGCTGCCCATGTGCATCTTCACAATCTCAACTTTTGAGTATCAGTATCAGTAAGTTTTCAGTTTAACATTTTCACCATTTTGAGTCAGCATAGCTCAGAGGAGTGTCTGAGAAGTGGCACTTTGGCTCTGCATTGCAACTCATGCAACAAATTTCAAAGGTATCTGTTATCAATGGAACAGGTAAATAGTAGTTAATATTAATTAGACTGGAGGAAAGTTTGCCACCCTGAATGCAAATTACTCATTTCAACAGCAGCATCTGGAAAGGGAGTGTCATATCTCCTATTAAAACATCAGAAAACAGAAGATTATTTGCAGCCAGGAATCAGGTTAGGAAAGCTAAAACCCAGATGGAATTAAATCTAGCCAGGGACAAGGGAACAAGAAGAAATTCTTCAGGTGTATCAGTGTTAAAAAGAAAACCAGGCCAGGGAAGATGTCGGACCTCTCCTCTGGTGATTGGTGTTAACCAACAGTTTCACCAAGGACTAGTCATGCCTGACAAACGTGGTGGCCTTTTATGATGGAGTGACAGCATCAGTGGATAAAGGAAGAGCATTTGGTGCTGTCCCACACAACATCCTGGTCACAAAATTGGAGAAAAATTTGGATTTAATGGAGGACCACTCACTGGATAAGAAATTGGCTGGATGGTTGCACTCAGAGGGTTGCAGTTAACGGCTCAATGTCCAAGTGGAGACCAGCAGTGAATGGCATTCCTCAGGGATTGGTGCTGGGGCTGGTGTTAATTAATATCTTTGTAGGTTATGTGGACAGTGGGATCAAATACAAGCAAGTATTCAGCAAGTTTGCAAAAAACACCAAGCTGAGTGGTGCAGTTGGCACAGGGCAGGGATGCTTTCCAGGGGGACCAACACAGGCTTGAGAGGTGGGCTCCTGACAATATCATGAAATTCAATAAGATCAAGTGCAAGGTTCTGCACCTGGGTTGGGGCAATCCCAAGCACAGATATAGGTTGGGTGGAGAATGTCTTGAAAACAGGTCTGAGGAGAGGGATTTGGAGGTGTTGGTTGGTGAAAGTTTCAACATGAGCCAGCAATGTGTTCTTGCAGTCCAGAAGGCCAACCATATCTTGGGTTCCATCAAGAGAAATGTGACCAGCAAGCAAAGGGAGGTGATTATGCCCCCCTACTCTGCTTTTGGGTAGACCCCACATAGAGTACTGCTTCCAGTTCTGAGGATCCCAAGACAAAGAGAAGGAGCTGTTTGAGTGCATCCAGAGGAGGGCCACAAAGATGATCAGAGGGCTGGAGCACCTATAAAGACAGACTGAGAGAGCTGGAGTTCTTTAGCCTGAAGACGAGAAGGCTTTGGTGGGACCTCATAGCAGCCTTCCAGTATCTGAAGGAGGCCTACAGAAAAGTTGAGGAGGGACTTCTTAGAAGGGCACATAGTGACAGGATGAGGGGCAATGGTTTTAAACTGGGAGAGGGTAGATTTAGACTAGATATTATGAAGAAATTCTTCAGTAAGGGTGGTGAGAAACTGGAACAGATTGCCCAGTGAGGCTGTGGATTGAACACCTCTCCGGAAATGTTCAAGGCCAGGCTGGATGGGGCTTTGAGCAAACTGGTCTAAGTAGGAAGTGTCCCTCCCTATAGCAGGGGAGTTGGAATTAGAAAATCTTAAAGGTCCCTTCCAACCCAAAACATTCTATGATTCTATGATTCTATGAATTCAATGGGGCAGAAGAGGAGGTCTCCATGGGAAGCTTTTTGCTAGATGTTTTGAAACTGTCTTCTGTGGTCTGTGTGCCTGTGCATTTCTCACAAGAATTTTGACACATGGCTTCTATTGATATTAAGAAAACTTTTATATTTTCTCCGGCATTTGCATTCAGACCACTAATAGCCACATGTATAAGAGCAATGATAGTGTGTGGTGATGGGGAAGAGATTTTAAAGAAAGTGCTCACCCCTCTACTTCAGCACAGCTGAGAAGGCAATGCAGCCCACAAAGGGCCTTTTAGAAGTCTCTCATTCACAGTCTAATTTCCCTCTCCTTACAATAAGCCTAGTACAGATGGCAGCAAGACAATGTGCCTTTGCTGCACAAGAAGTTGCCAGAACCATCTTTGATTGAGGAAATTAATTTCTCCTAAAGAAACCTGTTGTAATAACCACAGCTTCACACAGGCGTTTCACATACTGTGTTTTTTCCACTTTTTCCTTCTCTTACAGGCTATTTTTCTGCTTCATCTGTGCAGAATAGAAAGTGCTGCTCTAGCCATTAGTGAAAAAAAAAGGCCAGGGGTTGGCAACAGCTCCATCCAGAAGTCAGCAAAGAAAGCATTTATCACTGTTTCTGAAAATGCCTCAAATGTCACAGGCCTTCCAGGTTACCATTCACACTTTGGGAAAGAGAATGAATAACTGAAATAAAAGAAACACTGGAAACACCCCAAATCAAATTGTGGGAAGCATTGTATTTATTATCAAAAATCATTCAGAACAAGGGTGACTGTCCGCTTCCAGTGAAGCAACAGCAACAGGTTGTATCCTCACAGCATCCTTTGTAAGATCATCACAACTTGCAGAGCAGAACTATTATCCACGCAAGAGTTAAGTGCATTGGAAAATCTTATCTGTGATCTGCCATGCTTTTTGTCCAGGAAGAGCTTTTTTAATGCAAGATTCTGGATACTGCAGGTGGTAGATTGGGCTGCTTTCTGTTGTCAAGAAATAATTTTCTATTACAAAATCTCATAGGTTTTGTTTTGTTTTGTTTTGTTTTTTAATTAAATGAAGAAAGAAACATGGCATTTGGTTATAGGCTGAAAGCTATCACTCAGAATAATGTAGTGAGTTTGCCTAAGTGAAAACAAGGCTTCATATTTACACCCTCATTTTATCATATGCTTTCTGTGTTTCATTTCAAGGACTTTTATTTTGACCTACTTATTCATGTCTCTTATTTAAACTACTCCTTAGCATTATAAAATCATAGAATCATGGAAACATTAAAGGTGGAAAGCTCTTTAAGAGCATCTAGTTCAACTGTCAATCCATCACTACCATTCCCACTGAAACACTCAGTGCCACATGCATGTGTTTCTTGAAAACTTCCAGGGACAGTTACTCCTTCACCTACCTGAGCAGCCTGTGCCAATGCCTCACCATTTCTCTCTTTCTGAGAAGAAATTTTTTGCAATATCCAACCTGAGCTTCCACTTGAGGCATCACTTGAGGCCATTCCCTCTCACCCTATCATCCTACCTGGATAAAGAGGTGGATGTCTGCCCAGCAGCTCCTCTAACGCTACAAATCAACTGGCTGTTGTTTTTCTTTTGTGCATTAACACAGGTCAGAGCAGTAGGGAATGCTCAGTATGGGATGCAGTGGAGGAGCAATCAGAGGTTAATGTGTGATACAAGGCAGTCAGTCTCTCATGAGTGGTGAAGGAAGCAGAGTGTCAGAGAAAAGTCTTTGATTACAGCAGTTCAGAGCTGTAATTTGTGGTGCCACATGTTTGATGATCATTTAGTTACTTAAGCTCATCTGAACACAGTAATTTTATAATTGATAATAGAGATGCAATGTCTTTTATGGTTGGTTGGATACTCTGGCATCTACAGCTCCATTTCCTACCTGTAAGCCAATTGAATTAATCATTAAGTCAAATTGCTTCCATCAAAATATATTGAAACTTTTTTTTTAATAAATATGTTTCATTTTAGTCAGTTTTCAAAATTCTTAAATTACTGTCGACTTTTGGTGATTCTAAAACTGCATATATTTTATTCAGTAAGGATAGTGTTATTTCCCTTAATAGCCACTAGCATGGTGCTGTGTTTTGGACTTAGGTTGAAAATGCGGACAGTACGTGGATAGCTGAGCAGTGCTTACATTGAATCAAGGATTCGTTTATTTGTCTTGCTGCCCTGCCACTGAAGAGCAGGGATGTTTTCAAGGAGCTGGAAGGAGACAGAAGGACAGCTCACCCAATCTGGCCAAAGGCATATTTCATTTGGCATACTGAACAATAAAACTGGGGGTAGTCAGCCAGCAAGGCGCCATTGCTTGGAGTCTTCCTGGGCATTTGTCACCTCGTGGTGAGCAATTGCATTGCACCCTTTTCCTTTTCCTTTTCCTTTTCCTTTTCCTTTTCCTTTTCCTTTTCCTTT
>NW_024884253.1:7700563-7808072 GCF_019232065.1 Centrocercus urophasianus
CCTTTCCCTTTCCCTTTCCCTTTCCCTTTCCCTTTCCCTTTCCCTTTTTCCCTCCCCTTCCCTTCCCTTCCTTTTTCTTCTTATTAACTTTCTTTACCTCACCCCATATTTTCTCTCACTTTTACCTTTTTCATTTCTTTCCTCCAGCCCACTTGGGGGAGAAGAACTGTGTAGTACTGATCTGCCTGCTTGGTTAGACTACATCAGCATGTATTCAGATCATTTCAGGAATGTAGCAGAAAACAAACAAACAAACAAAAAAACATTATAAAAAAAAAAGACTCTACAACAGAGGAAGCAATCTAACATCACTGTTTCCTAAAGTATTTCTTTTCCATTCTGGGAAATGAACACTGGAATTCAAACTTTTCAGCTATTTCCAGAAAATTTTCTACTTCCTGAAGTTTGGAATTAAAAAAAAATAAAAAAATGAGATGCAAGATGCATTGTGACTGTCTCAGAGAAGTATTTTGTCTCCAGCTTGTGTTCTGCAACAAATACTGCCCTTCCCTTCTATTCTCTATCAGTTTATTCTCATTGCCTGAATCACAACCAAGAAATCCTCATAGGAATAAATCTCACCCTCAGAGAAGAATATGAAGCTAAATTCCTTTATGTTTCTAAAGGACTTTGAAGTCCCCAAATTTAAGTTCTAATAAAGCAACAACATGGTTTTCTCCTTGGGGCAAGGTGAAAATTGGGCTTATATACAACTGAGGAAGAATCCCATAGCTCTGAAATACTGAAGAGCTATTGGCACTAAGGAAAGAATATACTCAGGTCTGTAAAGCCATCATTCAGCTCCTACAGCTCTCTGATTTTATTAAGGGGAATAAGTCCATATGAGGAAACATATTCTAGGACAGTTTCTTTCTGCATTCAGTATTTGTATCACATAGTGTCCAAGTTATTCATCTAGCTTAGCAATAGTTGCTTGTTAAAAAGTAGAATCTCTTCTTCCTTAGGACTGCTTGAAAATCAATTCTGCATCCTGTAAAAAATCTATTTTCAGTTGTGCCATAAATTGTGGCTTTGGATGCTTTGCTTTTACAATCAGATCTTAGATCTGATCTTACACCCAGGAGGGGAGTAAACTCTTCAAAAGGGCTGACAACAGCAGGACTAGGGGAAATGGATCCAAGTTGAAGGAGGGAAGATTTAGGTTGGATGTTAGGGGGAAGTTCTTTACAAGGAGAGTGGTTAGGCCCTGGAACGGGCTGCCCAGGGAGGTTGTGGATGCCCCGTCCTTGGACGTGTTTAAGGCCAGGTTGTACGGGGTCCTGGGCAACCTGATCTGAATGTGTATGTTTGGTGGCCCTGCTAGGCAGGGGGGTTGGAACTACATGATCCTTGAGGTCCCTTCCAACCCGGGTGATTCTGTGATTCTGTGATTCTGTGATCTTGTTCAAATACATGATCTGCATCATTTGCAGCTATTTATCTTCATATTTTAGCACTTTCACTCGCAGCAGAGAAATGGCCTAATAACAGTGGAAGCATATGCCATGAAGTTTGTTCATATTAAACATAACTTGGAAAACTTTACATGGCATAAAGTGATTCTGGATCTTCTACAAGGGTTCAGGCTCTTTGGTGAAGAACATTTGCCTATTTCCATTGTCTTCACGTGATGTGTATGAGCCCCAATCCAGCTAGCACTCAGGCTTGGCCTTCTCTTATCTATTCATTGCTGTTTTAGCAGTGCCATTCATATTTTCATTATGTCATATTCATACAAAAAAAAAAAAAGAAAAAAAAAAGAAAAAGATCTTGCTTGTGGGAGTTCTCATGAAAAGTTCAGGAAGACCTTAATTCAGTGAAGCCTCCGCAGTTTAGACTTAAGTTCCCCTTGTTGAATAACTGATGTAAATTTTCTTTAAGACTCTAACATTAACTTTATGATTCACTTGTAGAGTCTAGGCTGAAATAAAAAAAATAATGATATATGCATTATAAAAACTTTAAACAATGACAGGAAAGAATGCATTATCTTTCTTAAACCATCTCTTCTTAAACTGTAAGATCTCTATTTCTTATTCACACTAAAGCCCTTTTATATTCCACCAGATTTAGCAACAATATATGAGTTGTGTAAGAGTTGCATTTATATAATTTTCGTTACAAATAAATACGTGTGCTCAAGTTTTTCTTTTTTCTTATTCTTTAAGGCAAATACATTCAAAATGTAATTGGTAAAATTTTCCTTTTTTTTTTTCAGGAATAAAAATAGCCATGTTCTATTTACTTTTTAATGTTAAAAAGCTCATCAGCACACCTAGCTTTTAAAATACAACACTGTTATATGCCCACCACATCATTCTAAATGATAATGTCAAAGAGTTGGTTTGTGTAAAAGGAATGGCTACTGGTGTGTTTTTATCTAAACGCCTAAAGCACTACACTGAAACATTCTCTATTTCCCTTCTGATGGGGCAGAAAAAAAATGACACTATTTTTTTCTAGCCCAATCTTCCATATAAGTGAGTAGATATGTAAGAATGAATCAGTGCTATGACAAAACTCAGGCAGGGTTCCTCCTTGTTAGAAAATGGGGAGAGAGCAGACAATATCTTTATGTAAATACTACCTCTGTTTCTGTGTGTTTCTATATGCTTCAACTTCAGAATTTCAGCAAATTCTGAAATTCATAATACAGTAGCAAATCTATGGGAAATGGTGAACAAAACTCTTTACTCAATGATTCTTACTTTCATGGAGGATGATGGATGACTTAGAGAGGGTGTTGTCCAATTGCTAAAAATCAGCAATGGTATTTTAAGTCTGAAAAGCCCTACGACAGGCTTGCATATTTCATTTCAGACCTAAGATGAAATTCATGACTTGCTGGTACTGATGGCCCATCTCAGTGAGCTCAGACAGCCCACAATAATCAGCTAGTGGACTAGCCATACACACACCTTGCCAACATATTGCCCTGATACATAGAAGCATAGAATTGTCTGGATTGGAAGGGACCTCAAAGATCTCCTAGTTCCAACTCCCTTGCTGCAGGCTGGGTTGCCAAACAATAAATGAGGCACTAATTTTTGGTGGCTGGAGGAGATGTGGTTTAGTGGCTATTTCTGGAGAGGTCAAAGAGATCAGCAGAAAGATACTCTATAATAAAGAATCATGTTCATTGTAGGTGAGGAAGAAACGGTAGTGCTGCAAACTACTGCAGGAGAAAATGGGTTAGAGAGACTTGAGCTGACTGAATACCAAAAATCTTTATCTCCAGCTGTAGGCAGAATCAGATATGGACAGAGCGTCTTAAACATCAGTGATTCTTTAAAATTTCAGTGGTTATTTGAAGTAGTGTTAAGAATAAAATGACTGCAGTTAAGACATTTCCCAAGTACCTCTCTGTGTCTTGATTTTTCCTGTGTTTTACTCTAAGTTCAACTAAAGATGCCCCTGGCACTTTTGATATATACACACAGAAGACTGGTGAAACTTCCACAGAAACACAGAATCACAGATTGTAGGGGTTGGAAGGGACTTCTGGAGATCATCAAATCCAACCCCCTGCTAAAGCAGGTTCCCTACAGTAGGTTGCACAGGCACTTAGGAGTGTTAGGAGCTTAGGTTCAGGTGGTGTGACTGTGAATATTGCTATTCTAGGAAAAGCTGCTAGAATGTCACTCTAAGCTTACACGTATCCTTTATAGACTTGAAACAAGTACTGGTGACAGCTTTCCTTCTAGGTCAGCTTGGAAGATTATGAGATTCAGGACTCTTGACTCAATTTGCAGTAGTGCTCTGGGCACAGTGTGGTGCTTTGCCAGACCACAGCACCCATGTTGAGGCATTCACTGAGGCAGGACTCTGGTGAGAGGGGAAAAAATAACTGAAACATTTAATGAGATTATACAAGATTTTTAGCTCTGTTTGGACACATTTACTGAGTGGAATCTCTCCCAGTGCATCAGAAGCAATGCTGGAGTTTGCAGCAAAAGTCTGTACAGATGCCTCAGAGCTCACAGGTGACCTGTAACATTGATTAAACTTAAGAGTGTGCTGCTTTACCTCAGCTGGGAACAATGTCAATATAATAGCTTTCAGCTTTCACTGATAAAACCAGTTCTGATGCTTTGGGATTGTGTCTTATTCATCACATACTGCTGGCAAATGGCATTAAAAGCATTAATTGTAGACTCAATAATTTATTGTTTTCTGCTTTTTCAATGCTTTTCTAATGAAGCAGTGTTTTACTCATGAGCATAATAATTATGAAGTAAATTAATTTAACAGATGTCCACAGTTTTGTGTGGCTGATCCTTACTTTTGATAGTATTGCTCCAGTCAGAAAGTAGAAATAAAATCATTTGAGTTGAAAGAGACACTTAAAAGTGATCTAGTTCAATTCCCTGTCAACGATTTATGGGCTGGTCCGGCCCAGTTCCGTGACCAGCAGGGCGGAGGAATCTGCGGATCCGCGCCTCTGGGAAAGGGGAAGCAGGTTGACCCCAAAATACTTGAAAACAACAGCACTAATCTGAGGTGGAACAAATGATTTTACTAAATATAGTATTAGTAAAATACAATGAGAGAGAGAGAGAGAGTCTGTTTGAATTGTATAGACCTCACCACAATGCTGGGGTGAGAAGTGCAGTCCAGTTGAGTGACTGAAGTACAGACGGCAAAGTGCAGATGGCAAAGCGCAGGCGGCGAAGCGCAGACAGCAAAGAGCAGGCGAAGAAGAAGGATCAGGTGACCTTGCATGGAGTTATATCCCCTTGCTGACCGCAAAGCCTCCTGGGGAAATGTAGTTCTTCTCCGACAGATGAACATTCGGCAGATATCAAACCCCACCCCCAGTGCATTACATGATGTTATGGTGTGGAATACTGATGACCAAAAGTCATAAAACCATGACATTCCCCTACACTGAGCAGGGATATCTACAGCTACATCAGATGCTTGGAGCCCCATCCAGCCTGACCTTAAATATCCCCAGGAATGAGGCATCCACCACTTTTTTGGCAACCTGTTCCAATGCTTCAGTGCTTCAAAGACCTTATTTAAAAAGCTTTATCCAGACCCTGCTGAAGAGTATCTCCTTCTTTCTTATACTCCTTTCTAGATACAGAAAGGCCGCTCTCAGGTCTCCCCAGAACCTTCTCTTCTCCAGCCTGAACAGCCCCAGGTCTCTCACCCTGTTCCTGTGAGAGAGGTTTTTCATCCTGGGATGATTTCTGTGGTCCTCCTCTGAATGCACTCCAACAGTTTCATGTCTGTCCTGTACTGAGGACTCCAAGTCTGGACACGGTACTTACTGCATAATATCTCTCTTCAGAAAAAAATTACTGCATCTGTGTTCGGAGATTAGAGTTTTTACTAAGACTTTTTTTTTTTTTTTTTTTTTTTTTTTTTTTTAAATAAGAAAACATTAATCCTTTATCTACCCAATGCTTGTGCTCTCAAGTACTACTCAAATAACTAACTTTTTTCTTTTCAAGTAAAATTAAGCCTAATTTTAGTGACCAGTTATTTTCAGTAGTCTGAAAAGGAAAAATCATTACTGATAATATGAATGCAGTAATTTATTTTTTAATACAAACTGAATTTCAAAGAAAAAAATCTCAAAATCTGATATTATATCCCATTGGTACTATTCATATTTTAAAAAGTGTTTCATGAAGTAAGGCTCACATACATCCATAATGGGTATATCACCATGAATTTTAATACTAAATTCTCATAAAGATAAATACTTGGACATCATCATAAAACACGGAAGAACAAAAGACAAATTTATGAGGAGTATGACTTCTGGATGGTATATGCTATTGAGAAATAATGGCAAACATATAAAAAAACAAAACTTATTTATCAATTACCAATCTGTTCCCCTTTCAGTTGCTTTTCTCAGTCGTGGAAGTCATTTGCTGCCATTCTACGCTTGGACAAATGGAAGGTCATTTGCATTACTATCAATCTAAAAAAGCATTTAAATATTCAAATTAAAACTGGAATTGTGTGAAAGAGGATGTTCGTGTCTCTTTGATATTCAAACATTAATCAGCTCGCTGTGCTTTTGTTACCAAAAGCAATTACATGATACTGAATAATGTAGCCATGGAAAAAAGAAAAAAAAGATTTTTTTAATGAATATATTCTATAAAAGTAATATGTTACTATTACTATTAAAAATCATAGAATGATAGTTGTCACACAGCATTATATCCAATTTACCAGACATCACCTTTTTCTTAGAATAGAAAATGTGTGTGGGAGTACTCCATTAGAGCCGGCATGTTGAACTGTCTGTTTATGAGATACTGAAAAGGCATGGTCTTTAATAAAACAAGTGTGGTTTTTTGTTTGTTTTGTTTTTCTTCTTTTGTGTTTGTGTGTGTTTGTTTTTTACACAAACAGGTCTGAAAGTGGGTAGATAACTCTTCTGTGACACTTTCAAGAAAAAAAATATGTGAAGTTTATTATTCCTGGTTGTTTAGTCTCACAGCTGGCAAAAAGTGCATCCAAAAATAAATAAATAAATAAATCAGAAGCCAACCAACCAAAACAAAATATAAAAAACTGGACAAACTGGTGTACTTGGGACTATGTAAGAGAATCTTGTTCTGTATGCCATCACCTGAGTGAAGACATGATACCAAGGGTGATGAAAACAAGAGGAATTTTCTTTGCTAATTTTCATAAAGAATGGATTAGCAGATCCACAGAGCATGTTTGATTATCAGTTCTCATCCAACTTCCAAATAAATCCTCTTAATAAAAACTAAAGTCCTCAAGGATCCTGCATCATTATGTAGTGCTGAATTTAGACCGTTGGCAATTATGGAAATTATTATCCTATGAGATATTATTTTCATTTCACAATAAACAAAATGATGTGATAGCACTAAAAAGAGAAATAAGCATCATGAAACTGAAATTTATAATGGAAGAAATAGAATTGCTAGATAAGTAGAAGACTCACCCCAGACTTGGCTTGTCTCCTGTCTTGGCACCAGCTTCTGCACTACATTCCAGTAAATCAAAGTTATTCGAAAACCTATTCTGGACCAAGCCTTGACTACCCTGTATTCTGTATTAACAAGGAACAAGATAAATAGTGTGCTGTGTGCTGGACCTTATGAGCCTGTATGAAATGTGTTATGGTTTATTTCTGGGTCCGTTTGAAATTTTCTTGGAAGTTGAAATATTTATAAGATATTTTCTCTTTCTCGTGCAAAGTCTCTAAGGGCTAATATTGATTTAGGATTTCTCTCAAATAAAATTCTTAGCAAAAATCTGCCCTTTGCCTGCCCTATTTCATAGAAGTCAAAATAACTTAATTTTCTTTGGGATTTCTATGAGTCTGTTAATTTTATTGAAGCTAGTTAACTAGTTCAGAAGTTATTTGGGGATAGTAGAAGCATACATGTATACAGAGATTGAGAATTTCAAAGTCTACTTTCTTAGAAAAACAGACTAGAAGTGTTCCCCAAAGAACTTAAAAATTAGTTGAAGACGAGTATCTTTCCTAGTATTAACTAGCGTTCTGTTTCTTCCCAGTAGGATATTTTTGCATCAAACTTTGTAACCAATTTCCACCAAGCTTACGTAGGTAGAAGTTAACTCAAAGCCAATACCCAGTCATGGTTCTTCTTACCCAGTTACTGTCTGGGCAGCTACATCTCAGTGTGTGGGATGTTTTACAAGAGCCAAAAGTGATAAAGAAGTTCTATTGCTTCATTGATAAGCCATGCTGTTCATGGGTTAGCTAGAGTAAATCCTGCTGGAGACAAAAGATTTCCTCTGTTTTTAAAATCTTTCAGATCTCCTCACAATCTTAAGTCCATGTATACTCCAATAATGCCATCTGACTTATAAATCCCAGCATACCCTCTATCCAGAGAAAAGCAGCCATCCTGCAAAATACCTCTCTCTTAGTGATTTTAGCGCATAGTGCTTAACTTCTCTGACAGACACCAGTTAGCAGTAGACATAAAAAAAGAAGTATGATGGTGAAGAAAAATCCAAATAGCTATTTTATAGCATTGCTGTTACACAGATAGTTCAGGTTCTCTTTTCTGTTTTTCAAGCCTGAAAGTGGTGGCTTGTGGTTTCCATGTCCAGACTTTATTTCTCCTTTGCTTTTTTCATTGCTATATTCTATATCCTTAGCTCACATTGACTCTTCTAAACTTGACAGACTTCCAGATCATACCAGATTAAACTTTTCATTGATTTCACAGTCCAGCAGGGAAGCATTTAGTGACCCTTCTCAGTCAGTCTTTCCTGGCTGAAAAACAACTTTATTTATAGGATTTGGTAGGCTCTAGCCATTACAACTACCAAGAACAAAAGCACTTAGCAAAATGTCTTGCATGGCTGGCACATATTTCCTGTATCATTTAAGTAGTAAGGGGCAGGAAAACTGCCCAGATACGGAGCAAGGTGAAACCATCTTCTGTCACTGCTAATAAACAAAACTTTGCACTGGTTTTTGTGTTCCTAACACAGAAGGACTTATAAAGTCCTGTCACAGATACAAAAATCATCTATGTACCAAGATTTGTCATAATGAAAAAAGTATTTCAGGAGAAAATAGGATGGCACATTACTGTGTCCAACTAGTTTTGGCCAATCTATGTACTTTTTGTAGTTATGAAGTGTGCCATTTTGCCTTTCATACCTATAGCTTGAAAAAGTGATGTTGCCATCAAAGTCAATCCCAAAATGACCTCAATTAGTTTGATACTGTACTTAGACTTCGGTGGAATGGAAGACAGCAGCCACTGTGGCAACAGCAAATATCTACACAGCTCAAGTAACGCCAGAAAGATTCATGGCAGTATGGCTCTGACCTGGTCTTCTCAAACCAGGTAGTTGACAAAAACAGTGTGATGTCTGTAGTGACAGAGTACTGGATGAGAATGAGGCAGCAGTTCAACTGGGTTTGATATTTCTAGTTTAACAAGAAGCTATATTAAAATACGTGAGGAATATACGACCCCCACATATTAAGGTAGAAACTTCTAATAACCAGTCATGGCATCTTAACCATATTTAAAGATATGAAGTCAGTGGAGTGTCACTAGAAGTAAGATAAGCTGGAGGAACGACCAAGATGGGATAAATGTGCCCTGACGTTGCAATTTTTTTCCACTGACTACAAAGTGGTTCCTGTGCGACTGTCTCAGTTGGATCATCATTGCAAACACTTGAAATCAGGTACAATGAATCTAACCTCAAGTGTCTCATGGCAAGCATTTCAACAATCACAGACAATTCTGTCTTAATTTACAAAAAAACCATAAAGTACGTTGGGTAGTATCTGGGGTACAGGGTAAGGAAGGAACAAAGTTACAAATGTCAAGAGTAAGTAGCTCTATGATTGTCATTTATCAGGACAATCATGTCTGTTTGCTGAAGAAATTTGTCAGCTGAAATGCTACATTGTCCTGTAAAACTCAGAGGACATAACAAAGTAAGGCAAACTTCACTAACATTGTGCAGCATTAGGCATAGAGAAAGGTAAAAAAAAATGACATGGAGAATTTATGCTTTGCTTTCTTAGAAAACATATTTCCAAACAAGCTGATGATGTCTAGAAATATGTCCATATGACAGGTTTTCTTCCCCAGCAGTATTACAAGTTTCTTCTTGACGAGTTCGAAGGTCAAGCCTTACCTTCGTTTTATGTAACAATGTTGTTTGCTTTAATTCTTCTATGCTGTGTTCAACACGAAACGCTTTCTGATATGGAGAATGTATCTAGTGCTTTCCTTATAATAAATCAATCTCTTGATTGCTTAGCTGTCATCTTTATATAAGTTGTTCTGCTCTCATAATCTGTCTATCTGAGACACTAGGAATGCATGGGATCTGTAATATTGGCACTCCTGTGGCAGGTTTCCTGATTTAAGCAGAAAGAAGGAAATATTTCACTTCACAATTAGCAAAAGAAGACGTATGTGGAATTTGCCTTTAAGCGGAACCATGAGAAAAGAAAACTGGGGATAATTCAAGTAATTCAATCCATTATTTAGCTGGTGAGATCATTAGGAGGTGACCTGAGCACCGTGCATAAGTACCTCTGAGGGAAGATGCTTTTGAAGCTACACATCTCCAACATTCAAAAGTGCAAGAGCAAATCCCAAGGCTGGAAGCTGAAGTGAGATGAAATGAGGAGAGACATCAGGCATAAATTCCTTTTTTTTTTTTGAGTTAAACTTTGGAGCTCTTTATTCAGGAAAAGATTGAGCTTGAGCTTTCTATCATTGTCTACTATAAAACAAGATTAGATATTTTTCTAGAAGAAGCACAACTTAATTGACATTTTAGTTAGAGAAGTTCTCCTACTTCTATTATACAAAAAAATCTCACTAAAACATAATAGTAAGAACGAGGACTGAAAAAAAACAACCAACTAACAAGCAAGTAAAAACCTTTATGGACTTGAACCTGAGAGGCATTATGAAAGTAAATTGAGCTGTATGCATTACATGTATATGTACAGACGTTGTGCAGGGACTCTTAGTAGAACCAGTTTTGAGAAATGGCTCTTCAAACTGTTCAAAATAAACAGCTGATCCTCTTTCTTTCTTCCGTGCTTCCCAACAGAGCAACCTTTGTTTTATGACTGTCAATATCCCAATAACATGTAAACCAATGGAAGAGAAGAGTTTGGTTGGTAGCACAGGTTAAGATGCACCTGGCCTTGTATTAGCCAAAGTTATCCATCAGAACCATTCACACTGGTCCCAATAAACTTTCTTTGACTCCTCATTATCAAAGACATAATAAAATTCAGAAAGATTCAGATTTCAGATCCAAGTTGTTCTGAAACTCATTTTTATTTAGGTCACTCTGACAGTTAACATCAGTTGGTGATAACCTGTTAAGCTTTCCTCAACCTGAATACTGAAAATTAAACCAACCAGAATGGTTTTCACTGTTTTTATCCCAGACAGGGCTGGGGTGGATAAAAATGGCATGTCCAAAGGACTTACAGCTGACAGCAAGAGCAAGCATTTTAGAGGAATGTAGGAAATACCTTTTAAAGCAAAACTGTCATTCATCTCGCTTGTACAAGTTTGGCTTTTCTTGAACTCTATTTCTAGAATACTTTGCTTAATATTGAGCAGCAAAACATTAAAAAAGAAATCAGAACTGAAAAATAAGTTATCCACTAGTAAGTTCTTTCTCCAAATGGATTTTCTTTCCTCTCTATTTTCCATCTTCAAATCTGGCTTTAAAATTATTTGCCTAAAAATAGCCACAGAGCTTTTCCCCCACAGGACTCCTTTCCGCAACATTTTTCTCATCACAATGTGAAATTCTTTCCTCTAATCTGAGCACCTGACTCCACCTGACATTTAAGTGAGATGCACACCCACATTTGAAGGCGGACTTTGGCTCTTTTAAACAGATTTATCTTTGATTTATAGAGAAGAGAGGAAGGCAAAAATTCAAAGGAATAATTTATAGACTACTCTCAACTGTTACCTGCAGTGACACCTTTTTCTTTGACACAGGTAATACTTACATGAAATAAAGTTTATTTAAATAAAGCAATCCACGTGTATATTTGCATTGGAAGAGTAAAAAATTTTTTGAAACAATCTTAACATTGCTCTTTTAATCAGTTCCATCAACATCTCTGTACAGTGTTTTATCCACAAAGACTTTAAATGCAGCAGTGTAAATGAGAGATTATCATGGGTTTTCTAGAGACTCTTGTTAAGTGTAATGCAAGTCTTGTAAGTAAACCATGTGATTTATGAGGGATCGTGCTGATAGATTTATGCATAGCCTTGATAGGCAACTCTTACTGTTGCTTTTTTACTTAAAATTTCCATTTTGTTGATGGAATGTAATTTTGAAATGACATCCAGGTAGCAATATCCTAATCCATCCTCAGCACAACCATCTTGCACTAAGATCATGGGATGTACTGATTCAATAGTAGCGTCGCTTGAACACTTTATGCATTTATTTTTGAAGCGTGTGGACATGTTCTCATTTGATTTTCTTGACAGAGTTCCAACATTTTTTCTTATTGCATAAATATTTATAACAGACACACAGAAATAGTCTTCAGAAAATACAAACCCAGATACTAATAGAAAAATTTTGCACGGACAAAGGGAAAAAAATGCTGTCTTATTTTAAGTGCAGAAGAATGACTTATTCATAAGCTGAATTCAGAACTTCTTGTTTAACTCTCCCTCAGTTCACACATAATTGTAAACTGTAGAACTACAGTCCAGCACTGTAAACTGCAAACTACAAGAAGGATGTTGAGAGCTCTGAACCCAGCTTGACTTAGTGGGAATAAGTTTTAGAAGTTGAAAGAGCTCATTTCTGCCCTCAGATTGATACTCATAAGTCCTTTGAAATCACTGCAGTCAATCAGGCACCATGCATTAATACTGCATGAACTCTCTTCCTTCAAATGCTATTTTGCATTACATAAAGTAAATCAAGAGACCGAAGCTGGATATCTAAGGAAAATGAGTACTTTGATGAAATGAGCGCTTGATGAAAAATACGAGCTACTAATTACATAATGCTCTTAATATTTGTGAACCTCGGTGCTATGGAGTGGGAAGATTGAAAGAACTACAGTGTGGTTGGGGTATCGGTTCCTTATCGGAAAAGTTATTACTTAGAAACCCTCTCTCTCCACAAAGAAGTTACATAAAGACCACAGCATCCCACAGCCTGTGCCTCAGAGCCAGAAGTGCCTGTCTGTAAGCACAGAGATGCACACTTTCCCTTGCTCCTAAGCTATAGAAAAGAAAGGAAAATCCTGCCACTTCCCTCACCTGGGAGAAACGGACTTCCCATACCTCCTTTATTACAAAGCAAGATGAGTGGTCCGGAGGCCAGTGCCTGCTGTCTGAGATTGAGCTAGGCTATTACCAAAAGAAAAAGCACAGTGCAGGTGTCAAAGAAGTCACATTACATTCTGGTTACTGTGAAGGCCGCTGTGAGCATTGCTGTCAGAAGCTATTACTTTCTACCTGGGTTGTCCACCAGTCACCTCTCTTTTCTACTATTCATTTTTAACAGTTCTGCACCTTCTGCCACAACTGATGGTGAAATGCTCATGAGAGTATGCATAGCTGAGTGCCTTTGTTTCTGAAAGATGAAACTAGAAACAGCACACAAATGAATACATGAATGGAATGAAAACATTTTTTTTTATAGTAAAAAAAAACATTGAGTTTTTTTCTCTCTACAAGTCTGCAAGTCTGCTCTCAGTGAGCCACAATACAATGACCTCTTTGCTGTTGGCTGGCTCACTGTACATGTTGCTAGCACACTGGTTCAGTCTCTCTTGATGCTAGCAATACCATATTTATGTGTTCTTAGAATATGCTGCTCCTTATATTGGTTTCAAGATACACTGGTAGAGGGATCTGGAAAACAGATCTGCTATATGGAAAATTATTTTTGCATATTTTATATATGTGATACATATATGAGACATGTAGATAAAGCCTCTGACATGTAATCTTTGCTTACCTTATTTATATGAAGTATTTATATTCATAGAATTCATCCTTATACATTAATACACAGTGGAGCAAGATTTATACACAAGTTACATATAAGTATATAAACAACATATATATCTATCTCTGCAGCTGTATCTACAACACTTGATTCTCAGTCTCTTGCTTGGTTTCACAATTTCTACAGCAGTGCAGAGTTCTTGGAGCCAAAACTTCTCCCCTAGACTGAAAAAACAGACCACAGTCATTCTTGTTTGAGGTCAAGAAAGTTGTTAAAAAACTCAGTTTTACTACTAAGAAGGTCATTTTCACAAAAGAAATTTAATTCTAAATGGAAATGCCAAGAAGCCTATAGAGAAGAAGCTGAGAACTAACACTCATCCATCGCTATGTCTCATCTTGATTACCCTGGCCCGCTAGCACTTGTATTCTAATATTCTGCCAGTTGTGAATCCTCATATTTATAAACCTTTGTGTATACAAACTGCCTTTTCCATCATATCTGTCCGTGGTACACACTGCAGGGGGGAGGACGTGCTGTCATGCTGCCTTGTAGCTTCTAAAGGTCAATGGGCTTGTAGCTCCTTTTGAGGCTCAGTGAACTAATGTCTTCCGGGGAAGTTGTGTCTGAATCACTGCCTTCAATTCAGCAGGGACAAGGGCTAAGTGGAGGGAATCCAGAACAGTGCAGAGAACACTATATGGGGAAATAGCTGTTACTTGGAGTGGTCATTGCTACTGATGTTCATCACAATTCAACAAGCTTCACCAAAATCGTGTTACTGAAAATAGAAGGGCTTGTACACGGACTGCAGCTTCAATTCTTTACAAGTAGTCCAAAAGGTATCTGCTCACAGCATGGAGAAAACTTTTAAAGATATTTAAAGATGGTTTTGATGTACAGGACTGAGTCTAAAGCAGCCTCTGCTTCCTTAGTACCTTCAGAACTTTTCTGCTTCTTTAGCTTCTATTATGTATGTTTTCAGTTTCATCACTATGTTTTTGGAGAGATGTAAGGTTGCTTATCCCTTCTTAGTCCTCCATTTAGCTTGCACAATGAGGGATAAACTTCAGCCTGAAACTGGACGTTAATAATTTAACAGGTAATCCTTGGATTTAGAATGATTTCGATATATAAAAAGAAATTCTTCATGATGAGGAGCTCACAGTGTAGGACCTGCACAGAGCTGCTTTTGGTGCAGCCATGAGAAGGTGTTGGACAATTTTTTTTCCACCAAGAGAGTAACTAGAAGTATCCAAATTCATTGGCTATAAAAGCCGGTTTGGTATGGGTATGCAGCTCAGTGGCAGATGGCAATGAGTTGGGGTAGTGAGCAACACTGGAATTCCTGACAGTTGATTAAAAATGCCTTCCTTTAAAAAAATAAAATAAAATACAAAAAATAAGGAAAAAGGAGATGATCTCTTTCCATTGCTCTCAGTTTCTTTATTCATTACACTCACAAGAATATCTTCTAAGATGTAGTCCTGTGATTAGAAACTAAATCTGTGGCTTTCCAAATGGAACTTCCACAGTTTGTTACACACCAATAGTATCCAAGTACAGCTGCTCAGATGCTAAACCACTGACCATTCAGTTTTCAGTGCAGCTCTTTCATTTAATCTCTCTTGGTTTTCAACACTGCTACATTGAATTTCTTTTTTTTGGTGCAAGCATTTCTTATTCCTACCTGTTGCCTACTTCCCCTCTTTTCATAGTACCTTTAATATGACAGACATTTGGCAAAAGTATGAATATCTAGATTTTGTCTTTAAGAAAATAATTTTAAAAATACCAAATAATAATAAAATCAAATTTTGGAGAGTAAGCAGTCATTTCACCCAATATAAAGGTACTGCCTCCTGTTCTGAGTTTCACTGCAGAGCTCTCCAGTGGTGATTAGAGGCAAAGAAGCTGGAGAACATATCCTGTTGTATAGAGGTTTCTCTCCTGCAGGATCCCCAAACTCCAAATCAACCTCAAAGAACAGAGTTCTGCCAACACTATGAAGTCACTGCCTTTAAAGATGAAGTCAGTGTGATGTATACAGGAAGGAAAAGTTTCTGTTCAAATGCCAAACTCATTGAGAGCTTAGAGGCATGGACTGTGATTTCCAAGGTGAGACTGAGTTATGACAGTAATACTTAAGCTCAATCTTGAAGAAAAGTTAGATTTAGAGCTGACATAGAAAGGAGGAGAGAATTTAATCCCTTACTCTAAGGCACAGTCTCATTCCAGAGGTGCTCATTTATCTTTTCTCCTGTGGACAGGGGACTCTCTATCTGCATAGTGCAGGCAATAATGTTCTGGAAGAAGGAGCATGACAATCCCATGATGACGGAGGCACACTTGTGAGTATTTAACCCTCTTATCCCCCTATCTCCTTATTTTTCATCCTCTCAGGCAGGGATTTCAGGCAGACCTCTGTATTCCCAAACAATTGGCACCATGTCCCTGGCCTGCATTGTGCCTTGCAAGTCTCATTACCCTTTGGAAACAGCTTGCTCTCAATTTGCTTCACTCCAGTGCAATCAGCACAGCCAGATGGAAACGGCTTTGAAATTTACCTTTTCAAATCTCAGCTTCATATTTCTCTTTTGATGTTTCTTGTCGGGTTTTCCAGTTGTACTCGCCTCTCTCAGCTCACGCTCTCCAGGCTGTGCTTTCCTCGGGCTTACAGATCTCTGAGCATCCGAAGTTGCAGAGGCATTTCTGTCGCGGAGTGGCTGTCACTGCAGCACTAATTCACATTGCTGCCAACAGCAACGTGTGTCAGCCTGAGCAGCTGTGTCAGAGCTGGACAGACGCTGAAAGAAACCCCACAGAAACATTCTGACATAGAAGTTTTGAGGCTGAGGGATGTTAAAGCTGTCTAAATATCTAAGTGAGACTGAGGAAAACACAATGAACAGCATCCATGGAGCAACAGCTGGGGAACACAGACTCGAAGGCTGCAAACCAAATGCTTCCAAAAGGTCTGAAGACTGCACAGCACCTCCAGATGTAGGCAAACTTGGTAGCAAGCTGATCCTGATTCAAATCTTTTTCTACATCACTCTCTGGTATTCACTAGTTAAGGAAGCAGTCCTCCAAGCAGCAGTTCTATTTATTACTTTGCTATTGAATTGGAACCATGCTCACAGATCTCCACGCAGACAATCGAAGAAAGCCATTACTGCAAGTCATTACTATAGCATTTGTGCTACGTTTACCAGGAGTAAACGGGTGGCACTTCAACATGTTTTTGACACATCAGGAAAGGCCCTGATGCCCTCTCATTTACACATATTTGTTGGGTACAGAGTTGCATAAGGCACCTGAGAAGCTATTTTTCCTAATATATGGATATCTACACAGGTTGGGTAGGGCTCTGGGCAGCCTAGTCCGGTGGGTGGCAACTCTGCCCATGGCAAGAGAGGGTGGAACTACATGATCTTTAAGGCCCCTTCCAACTCAAGCCATTCTACAATTCTGTGATTCTATGAATCTACGATTATGATTCTATCATGCTATGATATATAAAAGGTGTATATATATATATAATTTTATATACGCATTTAGGTACATAGATACACATACACAATACATATATATATTAGGTATATATATACTTGTTAGGGAGAATCTCCATAAAATGGCAGAGGATTTTTGCTTTATCTGTGCCATCACTTATCACAGTTCATGTTCAAAAGCAGCTCTCTGGGAGCAAAATGTCTTTAGAATATTCTGTTAATCTCACAAAATGTGCTGGAGCAACTCAATGAATGCTAGTAAACTGTTAAATTTGCTCTTGCAAATCAGCCTTAAATACTAGAAAGATTCATCTTAACAGATATAGAAATACATAAACAGCCAAGTAATTAAAATAGTATCCTTAAAAACACACACACACAAAAACAAACAAAAACAACACCCAGAATCTTAATCACAAAAGTAGCTTAACAGGCTTCCAGAAGAGCTCCAAAAGACCTCCAAACAAAAATCTTCCCAAATCTTCTGATCCCATGAACCTAATAACACAAAGCAGAATGTGAGAATCTGCTAAAATAGGCTTCCTTGATACTGAACTCAGTGGAATGAAGTGCTAAAGGCAGAAACATGAGCAAATTCCTACTCATCAAAGTGTAGCTTTCCTCCTTTGTATGGACTTAGTAGCAGATTTTTTTCCCTCCCTTAGATATGTCATTCTGTGCTGCAACCTCCCCAGCAAGAAGTAAATTTGGAACAGAAATCTGGATTGTCAAAATGAAGTCATGAAAAAGGGAAATTTTTGTTTCTTCCCTAGATTCCTCCTCAGACACCTCCCTGTGCTGCGTACAGTCATCGTATTTGGTTCTGGGACTGAACATGTGGGCTGAGATATAGGGAATATCCTGAATCGCTTTGTATGATTCCAGTTCAACTGGCTTCCTACTGAGCTGTAGTGCCAGCAGGGCTGCCAAATCCCTCTAACCTCTTTGGTTTGTTTTTGCGTCTGCTTGTGAAGGCCCTTGTGAAAAATGTATGGCATTATTTGATAAAAGAGCTTTCTGGCTAGCATAAACCTCTCCATCATTTTCACAGAACAGTGTGGATAGGAATGATATCATTGTACCTGGGAGAAGTTGCAGAGACTTAAAATTTTTAAAAATTTCATCTGGGACACATGAGTCTTAATTGATGTATTTGCAAGGTAGGAATAAATCTGTTTCCAATGTTTATTAGCTCCCTACTTTGTCTAAAATATCTCACTGAAAATTCTTTACTCAGAAGGCAGTGAGGCACTGGTACAGGCTACCCAGAGAGCACGGGGTGCCCCATCCCTGGAGGGGTTCAAGGCCAGGTTGGATGGGGTCCTGGGCAGCCTCAGCTGGTGGGTGGCCACCAGATCACGGCAGGTGGATTCACAGAATCACAGAATCACCAAAGTTGGAAAAGATCTACAAGATCACCCAGTCCAACCATCCACCTATTACCAATAGTTTTCACTAAACCATATCCCTCAACACAAAATCCAAATGTTCCTTGAACATCTCCGGGGTCAGCCACTCCACTACCTCCCTGGGCAGGCCATTCCAGTGAATTTCATTCCAGTGATTGGAACTCAATGATTTTTAAGGTCCTTTACAACCCAAGCCATTGCCATTCTATGCTTCTATGAATAACCCAAGTGAAGCCTATATATTGCTAAATATACCCACCTCTTGTTGTAGATGACAGGGAGCTCTATCATCGCTAGGGTTCTTGTCTATCAAGGAAGTGATTCGTATTGCAGATTTTTGATGTTTTAGCATAAAAGGAGGTAAAGGCTTTAGCCTGCCTGAGTTGGATTTAGCTTTCATTAATGTGGAAGAAATTACATGAAAGCAGAAAAGCGATTTAAAAATGGCTGTGGAAGCCACATCAATACCTAAATTCTAGGCATTATAGAGGAAGGACAAGAAGGAAAAGCTGTGATCATTTCTAGTTCTGCTTTCTGTTACAGGTGTTACTCACACTGAAATACAATGTGGAACACATTGGTCTGAAATAAACTGTACCCCAAAGTGATATGGTATGTACACAGAGAAGACTTCATTTGATATAATCCAGTAACAGGTAAACAGCATGGGAATACTTCATGCTGCCACTTAGGGAGAGGAATGCTTTGTGGTGTAAAAATAATTGCTGATTTTTTTTTTCCAGCTGGCTCCCCTTAGGTTCCCTGAAGTAATTGCTACTCAAACACACTTAAGGCAAAGAGATTATACAGTAAGCTTTCTTCTGTTAAAGTCTAACACTGCAAGTAACATAGTCCACTCTAATTAGCTTTTGTAAACATGCATCCAGCAGGCAAGTAAGCAATAAAAACAACTAGTGAGCAATGTAGCAACCCATTGCTTCAGGCAACACATTTTGAATTATTTGCCCAAATGATGGCATTAAAGTACTCTTGCATAGTGTAAACTGCAGTCACCCCTGTTCTCATACTTTAACCAAACGACAGATTTTCCAGGTGACTCATTGCCAGCAAGATGCACACTCATGCACCAAGTCTGCTTTTGGAAAGAGAGACTCAGAGCATGGACTTCCCAGCATGACATTATCAAGCTGTGAAAATATTTCCAGCAAATATTTAGGCTTCTTTGTTGATGATCAGCATTTCTCAGGCAGACACAAGCTTCCTCTTTCTTTTTTCTAGAGATATCATCCTCTTTGTCTGACCCCAAATTACTCTTATATCAAGCTTATTATTTTAGCTTAGCCAGTAGGGTGGATATCTATCAAAGCTGGGGCTTCAGAATCAGCTCTATTTGAATTTTTGCTCTCCAGAGGCAAAACTTCAAACATGTATACTTCCATCATGTAAAATATTCTAAAATTATTTTATTCCTTGTGGATAAAAACAAATAAAGTTTTCCTGCTTCTGAACTATGTCCAAAAATAATATCCTCCTATTTAGTGAGATACTTGATGGTTTGATATAGCATTTCTGCCCTTCCAAAGTTAAGTGTACTTTTAAGAAAAAAACTAACAAAGCTTTTTTGAACCTCAAGTGTTTTCATAGTTTCCCTCTTCCACAGCATGTAGCACTCACCAAGGCAGAACTGCTGCTCAAGGCATTTTCCTGGAAGAGAGTAATCCCTGCAAAAGACAAAAAAACCCCTGCAGTTAATGACCAGTTCAGCGACAGTGGAAGTCCTCCCTAAGGCCAAGATTGTAAGGATCCCAAATAAAAAACAAGGGGGGAAAAGAGATAAGGAGGCAAAATCCAGGAAAACAGTAAAAAAGAATAGGAAGGAAACACTCTTGGGCAATTTCAGTTAAAAATGTATTTATTTGATTTTCACTGCTGTTTGGGTATTTTTGGAGTACCTTTCTCTCACTATGGCAAAAAAGACTGAAGAAAATATCTCAGCTTGCTAAATATTAAAACTGCCTTCATTTCAGAAGAGAAATCCTTAAGCTTAATTTGCTAATAACTAGAAATCTTGGCTTTTCTTAATTTTCAGGCATATTAATAATTTAGTGAATTTCTTACATCAGTTTCTAAGGTAACCACACTTCTAGTTCCTTATAATATCCTAATTTGTCTGCTTTCTTGTGGCACAATCCCACAGCACAACCCCTTACAGGTGGACTTTGCTGAACACCCTCCTGTAACCTCCAAATTTGCAGTATCTCCCCTGCAACCTTCATCCCATCCCTCCAGCTCATCTGGAACTTATGAAATATTTATCCAAAACAAAACCATTCCATAGGAAATTCTGTTGTGGATGCCCATCCCTGGAGAGGCCAGATTGGGTGGGGCCATGGGCAGCTGGGTCTTGTGAGTGACAACCTTGCCCATGGTAGGGGTTTGGAGCTAGACAATCTCCAAGGTCCCTTCCAACCTGAGCCATTCTATGATTCTATGATTCTGTGAAACTGATTTTTAAGCAACAGCCACTCTGTGAACCTGCTTGGTGATCTGTCTTCCAAAGTGGTGGTAATCTAAGGCGTTATGCACCTTTAGGCCTTTGAAGTACTGGCCCCTCTAAGTCATGGTAAGATTTTAGGAGAACTCTCTCTCCTGTCAAGATTATCACTATTATAAATGGTTGAATCTTCCATTGGCTTCCATTAGGCCAAGTGTCTGTGTGGTACATCCTATGGAGAATAAGCTTCAAGTGTTTTCCAACTGAAATTTTTCCAAAGTCAAAGGCATTAATGATTACTTCTCTACATATTTAATTTTGAAGGAAATACATTTTATTCAACTGGGAACACATCTACTGACAAAAACTTGAAGTTAGGTAAACAACACTTCTAACATTTTTAAAGTTAATGCAATCCTCTTTAAATACTTCATTTCTTGAGAGCATCTGTCACAGATCTTTTTTGGCTTCCTTCCTTTTAACATCAACAGAGTCTGCCACACCCCCGAAGCCATCTGTGTATCTCCTGTACAACATCTACAAGGACTTTTGTTTCCCTTGACCTCCTACGTCCCACAAATGGAAAGTGTAGCTTTGATTTTTTTTCTCATTAGCCCCCACATCATCACCCCCACTGTAGAGCAAACAAAGTCAACAAACCCTTTTGCTTGCAGCCTGAGGAGAAGGAATGACTTCCCAGCACCACGTGCCTAAAAATGGTGAAGAATATTTAGTTTGAGACATAAAATGTGGGTATGAACAGGATTCTAGAGGGAGTAGGCAAAGTGACACTGTCCAGGACTAGAGTCACAACCAAATCACTTCATCAAGATGTCAGTCCATATTGCTAGCTTGATATTTTAGCATTAAACTGAAATAAACTTGAAAAGCAAAATTATCACCTTCTTAAGACAATAGTTTACTTTCTGCTAGAGGTATGATCAGAAAGGATGATTCATTTGTTTTTGATGAATCTCATTTTAATTCCACTGCAGATTTTTGGCCTAAGAAAATAATTCTTCATTGCCACTCCTAACTTGGACCAAACCTTCTCTGAGATTTATATAGGTTTCAATTCCAGTCTCTTTATGAACATTGTAGGTTATTTTGTACTTCATGGACCAACTCAGCAGAAAATTTATAATCCTAAAATGTAAGAAAACCCTTCCTCTGGAAGGGCCCTGTACCAGTTGACAAAATCAAGAAATTTACTCTACTGATAACCCTAAGTATGTTTGCCTCGTGGCTCAAAGCCCTCTGAGATCAGCCAGGCCATTCTCAAAATCATCTGTTCTTCTTTTTATTGTGGTTTTTAGGTACATTTGAGGAAATTAGTTAAAAATTTTGGATTTGTTTGACTTTTTTTTTTTTTTTTTTTTTTTTTCTTTTTTTTTGCCAGTTTGCACATTTTTTATTCTAGATTTCAAGCGAGGGATTTATAGCCAGGAAGAAAATTAGGGACAAAAAAAAAAAATTCAAAATAACGGCATTATTGCCATTAAGACATTTATTCACCACTTCCTTGAGATGAGAGATTAAGTTATGGTTTACAAGATACTAGTGCCAAACCCAAACAGCCCTTCGTTCTTCTTTCTATGCTTCAGGTCGAGTGGTTTGTGGTGGCAATCACAGGCCTGTGCCTGCCCTCCCTGCAGCATGTCAGCTGCTCAGCAAAGAAGCAGCCACTAGAGAGCATGATGACACCACTAGCCTCTCGGTGTCTGCACTAGATTAGGACTTGAACCCCACATCCCGAGGTAAAGGGCTGCTGTTGTAAAGCATCTTCATGACTGAGCCCTAAACACAAAGACAAAACGCCAACACCAATTCAAATCTTCAAAGGCAAAATAAAAGAGCGTTGACCTTCAAGCTAGTGTATTAAATGAAGGACAGCAAGAAACTATATCTCATCTCTATTGAACCTTTCATATGAAAATATATAAATGTCTGCATTATACATGCATTTGAACTCAAGGGAAAGTCTTCAGAACAGACTATATATAAATATTTATGTATTGCTAGTATACCTCTGAACATCAGTGCTTTATGGTTTGTTTTTTTTATATAAATGGAAGAATATATTTTTATATAAATGGAAGAAGCAAGATATGTTTACTTTGAAAGACAAACGCAAACTAAATAATGAGCCAGCAAATTAAACAGTTTATTTAAATTGTTGTATAGATGTATACTATAGCGAAAAGGGAAATTAGTGATCTTTTGAATGACCTAAATAGCTCCAGAGTTCTTACTTTTACCTCCCAGATTTCATCTATATAGATAGAACAGGTCTTGCCTCATAACTGTGATGGTAAAGTAGTCTGTAGATATGGTCATGACAGCAGTTAGCATATGCTCTAAATGTTTTGAGCAGATACGCTGTAGAGGGAGCATGGTGCTATGCTTTGGATGGTGGAGATGGCCAGCCCTCCCTAGAAACAAGCCAGTGTTGTCGTACGAAGAGATAGGATTAAATGCTGTCTGTCATGAGTGTTTAGGAGATCCCAAGTGTGGAATATAGACACAGCCATGCCAGCTTTGCTTCTTTAAGCAAGATCTGGTAAGCCAGCAAGTGTATGTCACTTCCTGCCACTCATCAGCGAGAGCCTCTGAGTGCTCAGGTTGAGCCAAGCATGCTTGAGACAATGGCCAGGATGTTGCAAAAGCATCTCTGGGATCAGGCAGGGAGGACATCATCTTTGTTTGCTTGCTCAGGTGTGTAGAAACAACAGAGTCTGGTTTTGATTGAATAGGTTATATTTTGTGTTCACCTGGCAATGGTAAGCATGAATATATGAAACATGACAGAAACAGGCCACAGGAAAAAAAAAAAAAGAGAGGAGATCAGTCCAAGAAGTTGGCACTGAAAGTATAAAAAGTTAAAAACAAACAAACAAACAAAACATAATGGCCAGAATGCTTAAGAAGTGATCATATTCTAATTGGGCTAAATCCTAGGAAACCACATTTGAAAAAAAAAAAAAAAAACAAAAAAAAAAAAAAAAAAAAAAAAAAAAGAGAGAGAGAGAGAGAGAGAAAGAGAGAGAGAAAAGAGAGAGAAAAAAGGCTTTGTATCTCCTATTCTCCTATTGCTTTCAGGAAAATGATATAGTTGCCACCATCTTAATCTCCTCCATAAAAAATGCAGAGAGATATGTGATCTGCACATGTTATTGCACAGTTCAGTTATCCCCAAAGAGAGCATCTTTCATCTGACAGGGTTTAGGTACCATTAAGAGAGAAAGAGAGTGAGGAAAAGTAGAAAAGCTTTGCTCAGTGTAGGGGATTATATGTGCGTACTTATGTGTGCGAACCTGTACTATAAATAAACAAGTAAATAAATAAAAGACGAGACTGGAAATTGCAGAAGCGGATCAGCAAAATGGAAAGCCAAGAGCGTGTGACTGTGAATGTGTGTGAATGAGAGAATCTAAGGGAGCTGGAAAAAAAAAAAAGATCAGGAAAATATGTAACTACTCACATCTAGGAAGTTAAATGCTGCTACTGCTGTAAGACTGATTTGGAGTTTGAAAGACTGACTGAGAGAAGCTGTGCATTGCCTTTTTCTGCCAGCTGTCCAGAAATCATGGAACTGAAAATCTGAAAGAATGATGTCTGAGGAGCTGCTGGATTTGTAAAAAGTGATGATGGATAATGATAGGAAATAGTAATATTTCTTTGCTTTCCCACTCCACTGAAAAGGTAAAGTTTGGTGTTTTTACCTTGTTACTCTTTTCGGTTAAGTCAGTCTAAACTGAAACATTTGCCTTGTCAGACTGAGCTGAAATTTTCTGTGTCAAGTCAGTATTTGCAGCCCTCTGAACATCCACCTGCATGGAAGATGAAGGTCACTAAATTTCACACTCCGTGAATATTACAGGTAAGGTTCTTGGCCTGAGTCACATTCACAGTATGCTACAGTACACTGACCTGCTTTGCTTGAACCCTGGAGCGATAAGATTATGGCGTATCCTGGATTTGTGGTCCATCTGGAAAGTCAAAGCCACAGAAAAGATTAAGAGCCTGAAGCATTCAAAGCAAAACTCCCGTGAGGGACTCCAGCTGTCAAAGAAGCTGATGAGTGTCGGGCCACAGTGGAACAACATGTTTTGACATTGCCAAAGCACATTTTAATTGAATGTTCTTCAATGCACACACACATAGGTATATATACCTATTAGTCCATGCTGTCTCCGTTGAGGCTGAAAAGAACTATATATATACTTAAATGTTTCTTCTGATTTTAAACAGAGTGGTAGGGCTGGATAACATGAAACGTGATACCAATATGGTGTTCACTCTGTGTGTGTATAATTGCACATAATTTCTTTGGAGGAGAGAGTAATAAGGAAAAATCTTGATGCATCAGTAATTCATCAAGATTTTTCCCCTTTCTCTGTTTCTCTGTCCTAAAACAACAGATCACGTAAGATCTACAGAGGCAGAGAGATACCTTTTAATAGGCATTTATGCATCTCAGAACACTCTGTTTTGTCCTTTGTGAATGTAGGAAATATTGTTTGCTGAAGTGGCATCCAGGGAATTACAGACAACAGTCTGAACAAAATATCATGAGGATATACAAAATTTTAGAAAGATCTGCACATCTTGATCTTGATCAGTAAGCAAATGCAATGTTTGTATGCGTGTGCTAGATGCATTTGATTATATTATAAATCGAACTCAAAAGGTCAAACTGAATAGTGATAATCCATTTCCCTTCAGGAGGTAATAGATTTTTAAGTTTGGAAACAAAATAAGGGTAGTACACACATCCTTTAGTTCAATATTTTCTCTAGATATTATTTAAATAATAACATAAAAGAGCAGATAATAGGATGTGTATTTCATAGAATCATCATGGAATCATAGAATGGTTTGGGCTGAAAGGTATATTTAAGATCACCTAGTTCCAACCCCCTGCTATAGGCAGGGACACCTCCCTCTAGACCAGGTTGCTCAAAGCCCCCTCCACCCTGGCCTTGAATGCTTCCAGGGAGAGGGCATCAAAGACATCTCTTGTCAACTTGCTCCAGTGTCTCACCACACCTCACAGTAAAGAATTTCTTCCCAATATCTAATCTAAATCTGCCCTCTTCCAGTTTAAAACCATTTCCCCTTGTCCTGTCACTACCTGCCCTTATAAAAACATCCCCATCCCTCTTCAGCTTTCCTGTAGGCCCCCTTCAGGTACCAGAAAGCCACTATAAGGTCTCCTTGGAGCCTTCTCTTCTTCAGGTTGAAGAGCTCCAGCTCTCTTAGCCCGTCCTCATGAAGGAGGTGCTCCAGCCCTCTGATCATCTTCGTGGCTTTCCTCTGGACCTGCTCCAACACCTCCATGTCCTTCTTGTGTTGGGGGTTCCAGAACTGAAGGCAGTACTCCTGGTGGGGTCTCACAAGAGCAGAGTAGAGGGGCAGAATCACCTCCCATGACCATGCTTCCCTTGATGCAACTCAGGATACGGTTGGCCTTCTGGGCTGCAAGCCCAAGCTGCAACATAGTTGGCAATAGAACGTCCAATAAGTAGTTTTCTAATACGTATAATCTGTTTTACAAGATCTGCAATTCAAAATTAACAGTACAATATTTCTTTTAAGACTAACAAATATTGATGCATCCATCTTTCCTAAAACATCCATAGTGTACACAGTATTGATTGGGATAAGATTAGGTCTGTATTGGAGTATCATAATTCTTTTCAATGTGTTGTTTAGTTATCTATTATCAGTGAAACCTTCTATCTTTGATATCACTGAAACAGTAAATCTGAATATTTTTATGTGTTACTCAGAAAGACATGGAGATGTGCTTTACGTTCAATTTTTTTAGTATCATTATGAAGAGAATTAGTTAGAGAATATATATCTGACAATGAGTGTATGCGTGTTGCTGTGAGATAATGTTAAGTGTAACAATGTTGTCTTCTATTGATTCCTGTCATGTCTTTTGAAAATTAATTCTTGTTTCCAGAAAGAATCTTCCCAAGGGCAGAGTTATATTGGCCAGTGCTGGATTAGAGAAGGTGAGCATATGAGGGAGAATGACAGAGCGAACTGCTGTTTCTTAATGGCTTCTCTTGATAGACATGTGAGTGAACTTGAAGCTCCCTACATCTGTAGTAGGATCTGTATTTATTAAATCAATGTATTAAATCTTAAAGTAGAAAACTGTGTGATCAAATAAATTAATTCCTTACTTCCATTAACAGTGTCTTAACAGAAATCTTTGATATGGTTCGATCTGCCCAGTCAACTAAAAGGAATCCCACGCCTGAAATTTGCCAGGACAGCCAAGAAAAATCAAGTACTTTTAAAATTTGTTTCATACCACGGCATAATTGTGATGAAGCACAACCCGTGATCACCTTTTCATTGGAACTCAGCTTGTTCTGCACTTGATCTATCACTGATTGGGAAATAGGGCCAATGCCCCCTATGAAACACAAAATATCCACACAGATGATACCTCTCCTTGGAAAAACTGGAATAAAAGGAGCAGTAAAGCTGTCACACACTGCATTCTTACCTCATTAAGCTACAGAAACAGCCCACATTCCTCTATATAGAAGATATATTTGGAAAGCTGTTGAGTCAGACTTACAATTTAATTAAGAGCTTAAATCAAAGAACTATAATAAAATATTAGCTACAAGGTATACACTCCTACTTCTTAATCACACTGCCAGATCTGAAACACCACAACGTGACTGTGTTAAGAAATAACAAAATGCTAAAGATAAGAGATGGAGGAAGGCTCTGTCACAACCTGGATTAATCAGTATCAGCATTGATCAGCTGTATATTTTCACAAGAATTCCCAACACATTGACTGTAACATTCTAGTTTGCTTACAAACAACTTGTAAACAACTGAACACTCAGCATTAATTAAGGACTAATTTCAGATTTATAGAAGATTCTAGTCTTTTATTGTGATTCCACTTGGCTTCATAGCAGTGAAATATTGGTAATGAAAGGAAAGGTTACAAATTTCAAAGCTCTCCAACCTATCATAGAATCACAAAAAATGGTTTGGCTTAGAAGAGACCCCAAAGCCCATTCATTTCCAACCCCCTGCTGCGGGCAGGGTTGCCACCAACTAACCTGGTACTCTGAATGCCTGCAGAGACAGAGCATTCACAGCTTCTCTGGAACAAAATGTCCAATTCACCACTTTCTTTTTTATTTTCTTGTTTATAAGTAACAATTTATTTGCCAAAACTATTTCAAGACAGTGAACAGAAAGCAGAGATTTGCATCCTGAAGTGCACTGATTAACAAATATAGTTCATTAGTGCTGTCAAGATTCCTGTATATGTTGGGGTGATATTTTTAATAGCTCTGGCAGTAATGTTCTGTCCTGCTATCTTTAATTGCTCTTGGGGAAAAAAAAAAAAAAAAAAAAAAAAAAAAATCCAAAAAACCTATCCAAAACTAAGAGAATAATTAAACAACTAGCCAAGCAAATAAGATCTCCTGCCAGGATTTCTATGCAATACCAGTCATATGACATATTTTTCTTATGTGCACATTTCCTATTTGTGTATGTACACACACTGCTGCCCTCCCCAGAACTCAGCCACGTTTACACAGATAGTGAAAGAAAAAGAGAGATCACCACTGTCGTCTTTTTTGGGGGGGAGGGCACACTTACCACTCTATTTGCATTTAACAAATCTGTAAAATGTAAAATGTTGCACGTTTCATATTTCCATAACTAGTCTAACTATATGAAAATTGTGTTGTAAGACTTATTTTCTTTAAGGCAGACTTAGTGAAAAAGGAAAAAGACAAAGAAGTCTGGAAGAGGTCTGGAAAAATCCTGCTTCTAGAGAAGTCACAAGTGTCTATTTTCAAGATCTTGAAATGTTTAACTGTTACATTTTTACAGGATGCCATGTGGCTTCCCATTGCTAACCACCGTCTCAAATGGATTCATTTACTTTATTTTTTTTCTCATTAAGCATTCTCATTAGGCAAAAACTTCCCCAAAGAATTGCTGTGTTGTAACCTCTTACCTCTTTTGTCACACTTATTTCCAAGGACAAGTGGGCACTTAGCCATCCACTGACTGTGAAAAATAGTTAATGGAGAGTCACTAAACTCATTTTCTTTCTCAAAGAGCACTTTCTGTAGTCAATTTGTTTTATTTTGCTGCCTGTATTAATGATTAATAATCTCTTAAACAAGCTCTTTCTTTATTAGAGTTCACTTGAATAACAAATGTTACATTGTAGTGTAATAGCACAGAAATATATGGGATATTGTGGGATACAATAACAATGCCAAAAAACAGACAAACACGAAATGCCCACAAGCTTCATATGACTGCACATAATACATCTAAGACAAGGTAATTGTAAAGTAAAATTTATTCCTAACATTAATTACTGAAAACAACTTTGAGTACTGACATCAGCAAAAGTACATAGCATCACAGCAACTGTGGATATAACATATACCATTGCAGGTTGAGAGCTTTACCAGATTTCTTATTTTCATCACTGCTTACAGAACAATACAAAGACAATATAATTGCTTGTTCTTTCAGGATAGATTTCCGTTTCTATTAAGAGGGTATCTCACTAAATCTGGAGAGTTGGGATTACAAGTTGTCTGGCCGGTTAAGCCAGTGTTAAGGCACTGTCACAGTATATTCTAGTGGACTGTTGTTTCTTGTACATATACCCACGCAGCCATCATGACACTTACACAGAAGCAGAGCAGTCTTGTTTCGCTGAAATCCAGCACAATGGAAAGTTCGGTACCTGCACGCAATAAAAAATTTCAGTTAATGGATTTCTTTGAGATGTTGAAGGTTTTATTCTACATCATCTTATTGGCTCATCCATGAATGCAATTTTAACCCTAACAACGTTAGGAAAACTAGTATTTTAAACTTGACACTAATAAGCATTTTGAAAAATAACTAATTACCTGGTTCAATTAATAAACGTTCTGTCTTGACATGCGCCATCTTTCTATTGTCACCTATTTAAATTCTGAAATTCTGTGATGGTCGAATGCCTACCTAATCCCACATTCTCAAGTACATGGTAGCTGCTGTTCCACAGAGCCAAGTGCTATGAAACCCCTCTGCTTCAAGGCAGTGACGAGTGGTAAATCACACCATCCAGTATTTACTCATTTGTGCTCCCTATTGCTTGAGTCTGTTTCATTTTTTTTCATACATTCGTTAGGAATGGCATATTTAGAATCTGTGCCTTCACAATCTGTTGCTTAAGTGACTCCAGAGACAGAAAAAGTCTTGTAAGAAGTGTTGTAGCACAATTAATAATATTAAGAGCAAAGCCAGGAAGAATGTGTCCAGACTCCTTCTGGACTCTGTTAGGAAACACTGCCTCCTGCATTTTACTTGCTTCCAAGAGGCCTTTTTGAAACAGACCTCTCTAAGGAATAGTAACAGTTCAAGCTATGCCTCTCACAGATCAGTCCAAATTTTTCCTTCTCCTTATGGTAAACAAAGACAAATATGTCCTGGGCTGCATCAAAAGAAGTCTGGTCAGTAGGCTGAGAGATGTAATCCTGCCCATCTACTCTGCTCTGATGAGACCTCATCTGGAGTACTACATCCAGATGTGAAGTCCTCAGTACAGAAGAGATGTGGACCTGCCACAAAAATGACCAAAAGGATGGAACACACTCCTGACAAGAACAGCCTAAGAGAACTGAAGCTTCTCAGCCTGGAGAGGAGAAGGCTCCAGGGCAATCTGAGGACGGCCTTTCAGTGTCTAAACAGGCCTACAGGAGAGAATGAGGCAGACTCTTTGGCAGGGTCTATTGTGATAGGACAAGGGGAAATGGTTTCAAACTAAAACAGGGGAGATTTAGACTGGATGTAAGGAGAAAGCTTTTACAATAAGGGTGGTGAAGCAATGGAACAGATTGAGCAGAGATGCGGTGGATGCCCCGTCCTTGGATTCATTCAAGGTCTTAACATGAGCCAGCAGTGCGCTCTGGCAGCTCGAAAGGCAAATGGGATCCTGGGCTCCATCAGGAGAGGGGTGGTCAGCAGGGACAGGGAGGTGATCGTCCCTCTCTACTCGGCTCTTGTGAGGCCCCATCTGGAGTACTGTGTCCAGGTGTGGAGCCCTCAGTACAAGAAAGACATTGAGATTTTGGAAAGGGTCCAGAGGAGGGCGACTAAGATGATCAGGGGGCTGGAGCACCTCCCCTATGAGGACAGGCTGAGGGAGTTGGGCTTGTTCAGCCTGGAGAAGAGAAGGCTGCGGGGTGACCTCATTGCAGCCTATCAATACCTGAAGGGAACCTACACCCAGGAGGGGAGTAAACTCTTCAAAAGGGCTGACAATAGCAGGACTAGGGGAAATGGATCCAAGTTGAAGGAGGGAAGATTTAGGTTGGATGTTAGGGGGAAGTTCTTTACAAGGAGAGTGGTTAGGCCCTGGAACGGGCTGCCCAGGGAGGTTGTGGATGCCCCGTCCTTGGACGTGTTCAAGGCCAGGTTGGACGGGGTCCTGGGCAACCTGATCTGAATGTGTGTTTGGTGGCCCTGCTAGGCAGGGGGGTTGGAACTACATGATCCTTGAGGTCCCTTCCAACCCGGGTGATTCTGTGATTCTGTGATTCTGTGATTCTGTGATTCAGGCTGAACAATGCCCTGAGCAACCTGTTCTAGCTGTAGGTTTCCCCCTGTCCATAGAAGACTTGGAATAGATGATCTTTAATGGTCCCTTCCAATTCGAATAATTCTGTTAGTCTCTAAAATTAAGAAAGGAGCAACACAACATTTAAACTAAATCCTCCATGACCACATTTGCATGCTATTGCCAAATCTGAATTTCTCAAAATCCCTAACACCTTTTACTCTAAATGTAAAGCTTATCATGCCAGACTAATGTGAATTTTTATAAAATATTTTCAGCTTTTGAACTTTCTTCAACATATTAACATAAATATGGAGTAAAATGGAGTGTTAAACTGTTACTTTATAGACTGTTCACGTTTGGCTATCCTGCAACCATTTCATATCAAAATAAACACAAAAGAAACAATTGACAGTCTCTTTCTGAAGGGCAATTTACTTTAGAAAAGAAACTGAAATGATTACAATTAGTAAATCAAATCAGCATGCCAGAGTGAGTAGTCATATGAACAAACACACAGATGGAAAACCATTTACTCAGATACTCATACATCAGTTCTACAAAAATTGTAAAGAAGATGGAACCTCTTAACAAAATCAGGTTGGGTATTTTTATTATTGTTGTTATAATCTTACTGGATGGGGAATCATTTGCTATAAGTGCTATTACAATTAATGAGAGAAAGAAGGTAGTTAATTTCATGCATATTTTATTGGGAATTCACTCCATCCATGAAATAATTTCACATAACAGTAGGTGGAATACAAACAAGCTAAATTAATAGTATGTGCATGGTGAAGAAGACAATTAAAGTCAGAAGGGAGTATTTTGTAAAAATAATATTTTGAGTGCACAATAGAAGTATTGTAGTTCCAATTCAAGTGGAAACATATGCAATCTAGACTCTTTTCACTTATCAGAAGGCAGAATCCTCGTGGTGAATTAAGTACACACAGCAGGTTGGGCTCTACAGTTCTTCCTATTAATTTTGAAATGGAAAACAAGGAAACATCTCTTCCCTCAATAACTGTATTCAGATACGCTTGCTTGCTCTTACCTTGGGTTCCTGTGCACTCTGAGGAGCAAAACTAATATCTTCATATCAGAAGGATGTACCAACCCATGCTATGTATTTAAGGAGTGCCTAACACTGTTGTCTATAATAACAAGCTGAAGAACAAAAGGCTCACTTACTAGAAATGAGTTCTTACACATCCATGTGTGTACCATCTATGTGATACCTCTGCCAAGTCTGCAGCATGCAACTTGTATGGGCTGGGGTACTCAGCCATGAGAGGCATATTCTAAACCGACTGTGGAGATCAATAAGAGGAAAAAAGCTCATTTAACTTTGATAGCTTCCAGTTTTACAGGGGGCAGGGAATTATAACTCTCAATTCAGAAGTCTCTAAGGTGGATGATAGTGTATTTTATCACCTGGTGGTTAATCTACTTCACCTTATTCATCTTGCCACAGAGATGTTCTTCTAAAACATATTGTCCTGGTTTTGCCTAGAAGAGAATTATCTTTCTTCATAGCAGCTAGTATCATATCATGTTTTAGATTTAGGATGGAAGTAGCACTGATAATAAAGCAATATTTTAGTAGTTGCTAAGTAGTGCTTACGGTATCAAGGAGTTTCATGCTTCTTATGCTGCCCTACTGGGGACCAGGCCGAGGGTGCATGAGGAGATGGAAAGGGTCAGAACCAGGACAGCTAACCCCAACTGATCAAAGGGATATCTCTTACCATATGGTGTCAGGTTTAGCAATAAAGCTAGGAGAGTTGAATGGGGACTCTGCTGTTGTTTGGGAACTGACTCTGCATCAGAGAGCTTGTAGTAAGCAATTCGTTGTTGTTTTATTCTTTTCTTTGCTATTTCTTTCTTTTTCTTAGTAAACTGTCTTTATCTCAGCCAACGAGTTCTCTCACTTCTTATCTTTTCTTATATTCTCCCCCATCCCACTGTGGGGGAGTGAACAAATGGCAGTGTGGTGCTCAGCTGCCTGCCAGGTTAAAACATAAATATATACGTATAAATATATATATATATAAAGATATAAGTACATATATAAATATATATATATATACATATATTCTGAGGTGTTTGATGACCTCACTCTACCAGCATTCTATTTTTTAATGTACTTTTCTAAAAAAAATATATATGTATATATATTACTTTCAGCCTATAAGTCTCAAAATGTACCATACAGTTTCAAGCAAGCTGAAACCTGTAGACATGTTAGATGTTCACATCTCTCACTAAGCAAAAGCCTAGTTTCTTTGGAATTGTTCTTTTTGTTCTGAAAAGATCAAAGAGCAATGACAGTCATATCCAAGATACTTTACATTCATTGCTCCAATATGGCCATTTGTTCAGGTCAGTAACATTCCCTTTTCTCCACAAAGTCATGATGGGTTTATTGGACTACGAACTAAAAATACCATTCAAATCTTTCAATGTCTTATGCTCAGAAGGTGTTTGAGTACTTGTTAATGAGACTTTCTAATGCACTCATTTCTGTGACCAGTTAAAACACGTCAGTCTAACAGAAGAAGTGAGTTTAAAGGAAGATTTTAAAAAATAAGAGAAAAGCTAGTAGACTGGTGCTGAAAAAGTCTAACAACCATAGAGACATATTTTGTCAGGAAATTTTGTATAGAGGGATTCTATGCTCCTCAAGGAAAAAAAAAAAAAAAAAAAAAAAAAAAGAGGAACATTTTTCCAAGAAATAGAAAAAAAAGAGACTGAAAAAGAAAAAAGGCAATAGCATTTAGTGGAAAGCTGTAGGAAAAGAGATGCAGGAGGTAAATGTTTTTTCAATTAATGATAACGACATAGATATTCGGAAGAATTACAAAAGGAGAAGAATGAGTACATGTATGTTTAATTGATTAATTTTGCATACAAAGAAGCTGTGGAGAGAGATGAATCAGGATAGGGGCAGGCATGAGAACACAAAAAATGGTTCAATGACAAAGTCATAAGCATCAAAACAAAACTCTATACAGATTCCAGTTATTTTATATCAAGGTATTCAATATGGGGAGCTTGAGAATGGAAAACTCTTTCTCATCTAGGCAGCTTCCCTATGACTATATTCCACTTGTCTGTGAAAATACATCTCTGCACAGACAAAAGGCCAAATAACAAGCATTGGTGACAATACAGTTTGAGAGCAGAAGTGATGAGTAGTAGCAGGATGTGCTTTAGGCTGAGACAGTTATAGAACTAATCTGAGAAATGGCAGTGAACATGAATCAGCTGAAATTAAAATTATAACCCTCATTAAGTAATTATTCATGAAGCAGTTTGGGACTGCATAGTGAATCATTCACCTTCATAAGGGTAGTGAACCACTGGCACACGTTGCCCAGAGAGGTGATGGTTGCCCAGTCCTGAAGACACTTGAGGTTGCGATGTATGGGGCTCCGAGTAACGTATTCGAGCTGTAGGTGTTCCTGGTCATTGAAAGGGAATCGGATTAGATGACCCGTAAAGGTCGTTTCCAATTAAAAAATTCTATCTTTCTATGATTCTCTTTACATAGTTGTGCATTCACGAAACACTGATTCTTAAACAGATGCTCTTCAGGCCATCCACACACACACCAAAAAAAAAGCACAGAGACTACAGCAAAACTAATTCATTTACTTCTGTACAACTGATATAAAGGCATCAAAAGCACTAAGATTTGTGCCACTTGATAAGAAGTCTGAGATACTTCAAAGCACAGACTTTTTAGGGTCTTTGTTTGTTTGTTTGTTTGCTTGTTTGTTGATGTTATGTTGCTTTCCCTACAATTATCCTAGAACTAACACTTCAGGCTTCACAGTTTCTACAAATACTTATAAACAAATGGCTTTGCCTTTAGGTGTTTACTAATAAAAATCTTTCCACTTTACTTTGAGATGTGAATGAGTGTGAATTTTAAGATGTCACCTGGGTTTATATCTGTTCAAATTGTTACTGCAATCTGTAAATCTTATCAGGGATACAGCTTCCCCAGTCCTAATTAGAATTCTGTGATCAGAAGACAGGGTGGAAGGCAACAGCAAATAGTTACTTGATGAGGCAAAAGAAAATCAGAATAAGATCTATTTCATTGACAATAGTTTGCAAATCTGAAAACATCTTAATTTGGAAAAAAATGTTTCAAAACAGCATTTGTTTTTGCAGTAGATTGCATTTGGCAAGATTGTGTTTTGCAAGACCTTGAAGGAATTACAGCACCACCTTAGTATTCTTCTGCTGACAAAAAGTTTTTCAACATAGAAATGATTAATGTACTGAACAGAACAGCAGAAGAACATGTCTGCTTTCCAATTAGTTTAATACTGCAAAAGATTATTAAGAAAATCACTGAGGGCATAATTGAGATGTCTTTATAAAACTTTAATTTTGGTGGTGAGATGAAAATGGAAGCACTTCAATGCAGTTGTGGAAGTCCAGAAATGATGTTTTTGTTTGATTTTCAAATAAGTAGTATTAGTGATGACTTCACTTATCACAAAAGAGAGAGTCTATGATCATGAATTTGTTAAAAGATACGGTTCTCCATGTCATTTTCTTTTTAATTTACTTGTTGAAGTATAAATGTATTTTTAAGCAAATATATGTGCAGTCAAATACAATTCAGAAGAGTGATTTTATCAATATTTACTCCAATATTCTTGTACCAGAAGCCAGAAAACATGTAGTAGAAGGAAAATCACCACTCATGTCAATTAAAATAAATCAAGGATTGATAAAGAGGAAAATACCTTCATTATTTCCAGGAACTGAACATTTATGGAGGTTAACAAAGTCATAGGAGAATCACTGTTTTATTCCATACATATTGCTCCTGATTTGTGAATCTGAGCTAACTGGATGTGTATGTATTCTTCAGCAATATTTCACTTTCAGAGATTTTATTCATTTCACCATTACCCCAGAACACAGCACTAAGCCTCAGCTGCGGTATTTGGTTTTCAGTTCAGTTGCCATTCTTGCCATTTAAAATTCCAGGTGCTCAGTGAATGAAACAGCAATGACATCAAAAAATCACTGGTATGTCACGTAACAATGAATCAGCTTTGAATCTACCTTCCACAGAATTGTACTTCTCCACTCTGCTTGTACTTTCTCCTCAGATTTCAAACTCTCAGCATGTGTCCATTCCCTTGCCAATGAGACTGTTAGCATCAATCTGTGTCCTTAGTTATTACCTGCTATATGTTGCCTTCAGTTTTAACGGCTGATACAGGGTGCAAAATATGTCTCCTAAGTTAGGGTTTCTTTGTTTCTGGAACCAAACACCTTCTATGTAAGCCCTGCTGCTAGCTATATTAGAACTTCATAACCAATCTCCCTTGATGTCTTTGTGTCATGTCAAGTAGATACGTGCAATGAAACTTTTAATGTTTCATTATTCCCAAGACATCAGATATGCATAAAGCTTAAATATACTTTTGTTGTTGTTATTTTTAATTTATATTTTTATAAGAAAGAAGCTGTATATAAAGGCAACAAGGCAACCAACATATTTACTAGGAAGCAGTCTGAATCTTTTAAAAAGCTATCTTAAAAAAAAAAAAAAAAAAAGGAATGATGGAAGACTATTTTCATAACAGAAATGAGGAAACTATTGTCATAGAACCATGACAATAAAGATGCTACACTTTCTCTTGGAAATCTCTCTTCCCTGAGCCATTTATCCAACTCTTACTGAAGGCAGTACAGCTAATTGGAAAATAAAAACAATTTGTCACATATGAATAAGATTTGCAGGGTTTACACACCAGTTCAGAATCTAGCACCCCAGGCTGGCATTCGAGATAAGTGAAATATGTAGCTGTCAACTCAAGAGTGAATGAGAAACAAAAAATAACCTCATCATCACCAACCATTTTGTATCCACTGATGTTCACCAGTTCCATGAAAACTGGCAGCTGGATAAGAATGATGAGTCTAATTCTCTCAGAAGATGGTAACTCTAGTAAGAAGATGTTGCTTTAAGATGGGAGGGACCACGGCTCCTTCATTTATGTGTTTAGCACTGTTTCTGAACTTTTTGTTGGACCTACTTTGGATAAGAGAAAAAAACACCACCACCACCACAACAAAAGTGAGAAAATTCCTGGATCTAATGGCTCCTCCCATCTATTTTCTCAGGTTATCCACAATATTTTCTTGTATATATAACTCCTTGCATCCTCTTTATACCTTCTTGTCAGTGCCAGAGGAGATATTCTAAATTCTTCAGTTGCTCTTCTGCAACAAAAATCTGAACATCTGCAATACCAGACTAGATGAATTAAATATGTCACTCCTACCAGAACCGTCTGTTGATTTAATAACACAAGATTATATATATGTATATTCTGCAACACCACACATATTCAATTTATTCTAAAAGCAAAAGAAACATCAATATTTTAGTAAATCATTTATTTCCCAATAAGAAAACAGATTAATTGGAAACATCATTTTAGAAAAGATATATCTTTGCACTCATGTTTTTTATTAAGTTTACTACTGCAAGCATCTGAACATACCTTTGGAAGTAACGTTATTGATAATACTGTTTTTTTTTTACACTTTGAAAGTGTTTTCATGAGAGTGTAATAGCCTTTTTCAGAAAAATTCAAGATTTTTACCCAGTAAAATGAAAATGAAAATCTGATTCGTTTTGACACATTCCAGCTGATGTTCACATTTCATAACACCATGAAGATACAGCAGCTGTGCAAATTGAAACTCACAAAATAAGGAATATAGGCAGCTTGTCTGGCAGGGACCCAGTATTGAACCCAAACTTATGAAATATTAATACAGCAAGAAGTAGTCATATACCGTTGCTTATAACAAAATAACAGTTACTTTAGAACTTTGAAGTATGATTTCCACTTGAGATTATTGAAGATTTAACATGTAGTCATTAGAACACTTAAATAGGACAGAAAGTCTTACCCACTTTAGGACATGAAATCTGCCAATGCAGTATTTCTGTTCTACATCTCTCTTCTACATTTCAAAGTGCAGTATAAAAAGAAATGCAACACAAATTTGAAAGTTAAGTTGTTGATTTCAATATCAAGAATCACTCTCCAGCCCACTCAAAATGACCTCAATTTCATTAATACTGTTCCATATACTGCTTCCTGTATTCTTGTAAATTATTTTTTTGCTTCTAAATATTAGCAAAAAGATGCAATAGTAAAACATATTTTTTGTGCTGCAGTTTATTTCTATATCCTCAAAAGCATAGTAAATTGCTTCTATGCACTTCTGCTTAGAGCATGAAGAGTTCAGTCACTTCTTTTTACCTTATCTGGAATACTTAAAACTTCGACTTATGTTATGTTTCATTTGTTGTTCAATTACGTAGTAGATGCTGCCAGTCCTAGTTTTATTTATATATGAGAGTATCAATCCAAAGATCTATGTGCTCTTACAACTGGAATACTCTGAAATGTGAACTGTAATTACCATTTACACTTTCCAAGAATCTTTCCAATTCAAAACGGAAAAAGAATAAAACCCTCCAAACAAGTGCATCTATTGCTTGAAAACAAATCCCAAATAATAAGACATATGCTTATCTGCATTCTTTTTGTATTTCAATGAAAATGTTTTCCTTGTTTATTTGTTGTTGTTGTTGTTATTTTAAGTCCATTCAATCACTTTGTCTTCAACAGAATTTTGTTGAAGGTGAAAAAGAAAGCAGAATGTGCCTTCATAGATCAAACTGTTTTAAAGTCCATAACTAGTTAGGCTCTATTTTTACTCTACCCATGCAAGTCCAGATGCATTAATTAAAAATTTGTTGATGGCTTCTCCTGCCAGTGTTTGCTTTTTTTTTTTTTTTTTAATTATTACAGAAAGAAACTCTTTTGTTTGTGTGATCTTTTCCAAATGTCCTAAATTGGACTTATGTTGTTTGTGGATACAAACAAAGTGCTGAAGTCTGAAATCCTATTTTATGTCTTTCTCAGGGAAAGATTAGAAACAAATTATGGAATGGATTGTAGAGTTCAATCCATAACAAAACATTATATACTGTCTACTGGCAGATACTAAGAAAAAAAAAAAAAAGGAGGGGAAAAGGAAGAGGAAATTATTTTGTCAATTCTTCATATTTTATTGCTACACTTAGAAATCATCTTTTTGGTTGTTTTTTTTTTTTTTGTTTTTTTTTGTTTTGTTTTTTGTTTTTTTGTTTTGTTTTGTTTTAATTTGATAGAAATCTCAGGTATCTCTAAAAATAAAATAAATTCCAGCCTCCTGATGATGGGAAAAATTGAAAATATAATTTAAACTAACTCAAGACTGAATATCTTGAAAACTAGTGTGAAGAATACCAATTGCTTTGAAAATTCTTATGATTACAGGTTAAGTAAATGTTTGTACTGACAAAGGCTGCATGCACTAAATTTTATGACTACTAAAGCTCCTAAAAACAAACAAAGAAAAAATAGTTTATGGTAACTAATTACAGGCACACGTAAATGAGCACTTATTTATTTGTGATTTTAGCTTCAGTCATTGACAGAATCGTATCTCTGACTTTCCCTGCTAATCAACAGCAGAAATTAATACTGTACAATAAGTAACTACTATGCATAGTAGTTATAGATGCATAGACAGACTGCTGAGCTGAAACTGATGGAATTTTTTAAAAATGAACTCACAAGAGACTGAAACATGTACTTCTTTAATAGAAAACCCCTCTGCACCACTTTCTTCACTGAGGTGCAAAAATCAATGCATCTCAGTCTGAAATCAGTCTACTGGAAGATCTGTTCTTTTTCTAGTGGATAGAAAGATATTCACATCCATAACTGATGGACTTCTTCTGACAGAGCTGAAGAATTATCTGGTAGTTTTCTGGAAGATAAGTTTTCTAGGAGAAGATGTTTTGAAGGCTATATAAAGCAAATATTCCCAATTTTAGCATTAGCGTGATCAGTGGAACAGGTGCCTTGGAGCATTTAACTCCATTAAACTACTGAAGCTTCACAACGTGAGAAACTTGTCACAGGTGCTATATTGAGCATTCTGCTGACGTTAAAATACAGACTGCAAGGGGAAAGTTTCTGCATACCCAATATACTACTAACAGGTGTTGCAGTGATGCACAGACAGAGAGAATCTGTACACAAGACACTGAGCTGAGCTATCCCCCTCAATGATAGACACACTTAAAGAGTTTTATCATTGAGAAGCTGTAACTTGCAATAGAGAGGTAAAACAAGAATGACATTTGGTTGCTAGCTCTGATCACCTCATCTTCTGTCCAGAGTGGTGCTACTTTGGGAAGCAATCCTTCAATCGATCCTTTGTAGACTAGCTTTGGGAACAGCCAGTCTTCCACCTTGCTATTTCCAGGAAAAAAAAAAAGAAAAGACAAGGGAAAAGCTGGCAAAGGGAGTAGTCAGCACTTCCTCCTCCTTCCAGTCCAATGGCTACTAGGCAAGAAGGTGAGGAAGCAGATGAAAGGATATATGATGAAAGTGGTTGCAGAAGGAGCTCCCTAATTTCTCCTTGTAATGCAGTGGATGACACAGATACTTCTCTAAAAAACAAACAGATAAACAGCCTACCCCTCAGCAGTTCAATTATCAGTCTTCTTTTGCTATTAATTAGAAAGTCAATTGAGTGAAACCCATACTGACTAACCTGCCCCTGCTTATCCAACGTCCTGACAGTACCAACAATCATTTTACTTCATAGACTGGTTATGGAATTCAGGGATTAGCTGCCCTGTGAGGGGCTTCAGAAGTGCCTCCAAACAGAGGGCTTTCTGCTTGCCATGCTCTCCCACTTGAGAAGGTATTCGATTTGTCAATTACGTGACACAACAGAATTTATTTTCTTATTTTCATGAACATATTTAACCATTCTTTAGCTGACCATTGCCCATGTGGGAAGAACTTTCTTTCCTTGACCTGAATACACCAAAGATACAACCTACATTGATGATCATTCTTATTCTCCAGAGAGATCATGTTTGTCTTTCTGTCTTTCTCATGTTATTAGATAGCTACGTTTGAAATCTAACCTCTTCCTTATTTTGCCTGTCTTCAAAATGAGATTTATCTATCAAGTCCCTTGGTTATGCAGGTAAATTTCAGGCCCACCTGATGCCCTCTACCATGGATTAATAGTAGGTGAGCACACCTGCAACAAAACATGTTCTATTTGCCTACAAGCTGCCTGCTAGGAACAGAATATGGACAGTAATGCTGCAATTACTAATGTGCCTAAAACAGAGTTTGCTTTTTTTAGGTCTCACAGGCTGCAATCACCTGTGTTCTAATGGCACACCTCCAGGATTTAAAAATATTAACAATTTTCAAGACTTAATTTGCCAGAGAGATGAAATTATTTGTGATTAAGATCATTTTCATAACTTCTGTTTTTTATTAATTAGCATTAGGATGTATTTTCATGGCAGTATTTACTAGACCATCTGTACTTAATTAACATCTTTCATTGATTTAGGAGAAGACTGATGCCTGCACAGTAAAAATTCTACCTCACCTCCAATGCTGATGTCTGAATGGGCATTCAATTTTATAATTGGAACAACAATTATTTCAAACAAATTATGAAGCCAAGATACAATCAAAGCTTCTGTTAATTACCATTAACCATTACTGCCTTTACATTGAGTGCCTTTGTATGGATTCACTGTCATCTGAGTGTTTTATATCAAGATTTCAGGGACTTGCATATTCTATCTCTCACAGTACATATTTTCTCTCAAAATTTTTGTGAAGTTTGGGAGCACTAGTAAAATAAATCATTATTGAATAAAAGTTGTACTTCTAAGTACCAAGGGGGTGTCGTGCTTGACCAGCCTGGTGGCTTCTATGATGTTGCCATATGCTGGGTGGATGGGGGAAGAGCGGTAGATATAGTCTACCTTGATTTCAGCAAGGCTTTTGATACTGTCTCCCACGACATCCTTATAACAAAGCCGAGGAAGTGTGGAATAGATGAGTGGACAGTGAGGTGGGTTGAAAACTGGCTGACTGGCAGAGAACAGAGGGTCGTCTTTGGTGGTGCGGAGTTTGGTTGGAGACCTGTAACCAGTGGTATCCCCCAGGGGTCTGTGCTGGGTCCGGTCTTGTTCAACATCTTCATCAATGACCTTGATGAGGGGATAGTGGCCACCCTCAGCAAGTTTGCTGATGATACAAAGTTGGGAGGATTGGCTGACATGCCTGAAGGCCGTGCTGCCATTCAGCAAGACCTGGACAGGCTGGAGAGCTGGGCAGAAAAAAAATGGATGAGGTTTAACAAAAGCAAGAGTAGAGTCTTGCATCTGGGGATGAATAATTGCATGCACCGGTACAGGTTGGGGGATGACCTGCTGGAGAGGAGCTCTGCGGAGAAGGACTTGGGTGTCCTGGTGGACGACAGGTTGGCCATGAGCCAGCAGTGTGCCCTTGTGGCCAAAAAGGCCAATGGCATCCTGGGATGCATTAAAAAGAGCGTGGCCAGCAGGTCGAGGGAGGTGATCCTCCCCCTCTACTCTGCCCTTGTGAGGCCTCATCTGGAGGAGTCCAGTTCTGGGCTCCCCAGTACAAAAAAGACAGGGATCTCTCGGAAAGAGTCCAGCGGAGGGCCATGAAGACGGTGAAGGGCCTGGAGCATCTCCCCTATGAGGAAAGGCTGAGTGAACTGGGTCTGTTCAGCCTTGAGAAAAGACAACTGAGAGGGGATCTAATCCAGGTTTATAAATATCTGAGGTGTGGGAGCCATAGTAATGAGGCTTGTCTCTTTTTAGTGGTACGTGGAGACAGGACAAGGGGAAATGGACATAAGCTGCAGCATAGAAAGTTCTGCATGAATGCGCGCAAGAACTTCTTTACAGTGAGGTGACGGAGCACTGGAACAGGCTGCCCAGGGAGGTGGTGGAGTCTCCTTCTCTGGAGATGTTCAAGACCTGCCTGGACGCCTACCTGTGCGACCTGCTGTAGGGAACCTGCTTTGGCAGGGGGGTTGGACTCGATGATCTCTGGAGGTCCCTTCCAACCCCTACAATTCTGTAATTCTGTGATTCTGTGATAAGTCAGAGCACATCATTTCATGGATTTTTCGTCCTTGTCAAAGTCCAAGCACTCCTCTTGTGCTCCTGTTTTTTTTTTTTTTTTTTTTTTTTTTGTTTTTTTTTTTTTTTTTGTTTGTGTGTGTGTGTGTGTGTTTTTTTGTTAGAAGCAACCCATTTTAAACAGTAAGGATTGTGTTTGGGTTTTATAACACTTCCTAGCCAGAATATACATTGAGCAATGTGTGTTTTTTGTATCTTCTCTTTAGTTATCCTAACCAATCATTGTAGTTGTTGTGGTTGGCTTTTGATAATCCAGCACTTGAGTGAATCTTGAAGAGCAAAGGAAAAACTTTTCTAACTTCAGTTGCATTACATACTCACATAACAATTGCTGTGTAAACTTCTGCTTTTATATTAGAAAACTTGTAAAGGAAAAAAATGAGAAACAGAGAAACACATTTAACAGGCAATGTTGAGAATCGATTACCTGTTTAGTTAAAAAATTGCTATTTAGTAAAAGCAGAGCAAACACTTGTTACTTGTCTATTGATACTGATAGTCACAGAACAAATTATCTAATTCATAGAAATCAAAGAATCTTAGAATGGCCTGGGTTGAAAAGGATCACAATGATCATCTGGTTTCAACCCCCTGCTATGTGCAGGGTCACCAATCACCAGACCAGGCTGCCCAGAGCCACATCCAGCCTGGTCTTGAATGCCTCCAGGGATGGGGCATCCACAACCTCCTTGGGTAACCTGTTCCAGTGCGTCACCACCCTCTGTGTGAAAAACTTTTTCCTAATACCTAACCTAAACCTCCCCTGTCTCAGTTTAAGACTATTCCCACTTGTCCCATCACTAGTCACCCTCATAAACAGCTCTTCCCCTTCCTAAATATGCTGCCTTCAAGTTTTGGAAGGCCACAATGAGGTCTCCCCAGAGCCTTCTCTTCTCCAAGCTAAACAAACCCAGTTCCCTCAACCGTTCTTCATAGGAGAGGTGCTCCAGTCTTCAGATCATCTCAGTGGCCCTCCTCTGGTCCTGCTTCAAGAGCTCCATGTCCTTCCTGCACTGGGGGCCCCAGGCCTGGTCACAGTACTCCAGATGGGGCCTCACAAGAGCTAAGTAGAGGGGGACAATCACCTCCCTCTCCCTGCTGGCCACCCCTTTTTTAATGCAGCCAGAACACAGTTAGCCTTCTGGACTGAAAGCACACACTGCTGGCTCATGTCCACCTTCTCGTCCACCAGGACTCCCAAGTCCTTGTCCACAGGGCTGCTCTCAAGGAGTTCTTCACCGAGTTTGTATAAATACCTGGGATTGCCCTGACCCAAGTGCAGCAACCTGAACTTGGTCTTGTTAAACCTCCTTATGTTTTCATGGGCCCACTTCTCTGTACCACATCATTATCCTGGAGTCATGGGTAGATTGTTCCGAAGACATCATGAATTTAACACTGCTTGTTAACACTGCTTGTTTCTTGCGGATGATATATCAAAATTATTTTTGTAGTAAGATTTACACTGCAGTTTCATAAAGTAAAGCAAATGTAAGAGAAATTAGGTAACAGTTACCTGCTCTTCAGGAATTGCTATAATGTAAACTAAATATTGAACATAGAGTAGATAAGCCTAGACATACTGAGACTGACAAACCCATCAGAGGCCTAGTATTTTGCCGAAACCACACTTGAATCTTGGTATTTTGTGAATCTTGGTTCTTTGTGAATTTGAATGGCCGTGTACAGGAAAATTGTAGCTCAGAACATTCTTGTCTGTGCTGTGTAAGGACTGTTAGCATCTTTTTTTTTCAGTCCAGTGCAAAGTTTATAAAAGCACCACAAGAAAATATAAAATAAATACAACTAGTGAGAGAGCCGACAAGAGGAGCTGCCCCGCTTGACCTGCTGTTCGCAAACAGAGAAGGTCTGGTGGGAGATGTGGAGGTTGAGGGCTGTCTTGGACAGAGTGATCATGAAATGGTAGAGCTTTTGATTCTTGGTAGAACCAGGGGGGGAACAGCAAAACTGCTACCTTGGACTTCCGGAGAGCGGACTTCGAATTATTTAGAAGGCTAGTAGGGGGAATCCCCTTGGTTTCACTCTTAGAGAGTAAAGGGGTCCAAGACGGCTGGTCACTCTTCAAGAAGGAAGTCTTAAAGGCGGAGGAGCTAGCTGTCCCCCTGACCCGCAAAATGAGCTGGTGGGGAAGAAGGCCAGTGTTGAGGAACAGGGAGCTACTCTTCAGGCTCCGGTAGAAAAACAGAATCTACCTCCTGTGGAAGAAGGGACAGGCAACTCAGAAAGAGTAAGTTGTTAAAAACAGAAAGAGAAGTTGTTAAGATGTGTAGAGAGAAAATCAGAAAGGTAAAAGCCCAGCTTGAACTCAAGCTGGCCACTGGAGTAAAAAGGAACAAGAAACCCTTCTACAAATACATCAACAGTAACAGGAGGACTCAGGAGAATCTTCATTATTTACTGAATGAGACTGGGAATGTGACCACTGAGGATAAGGTAAAGGCAGAGGTTCTGAATGCCTTCTTTATGCCTGTCTTTAAAGGTCAGTCCAGTTATCCTCAGGGAACTGCACTGTCTGACCTGGTAGTCTCGACTGGAGTACGGACAGAACCCCCTGCGATTCGAGAGGACAGAGTCAGAGACTTACTACAGCTGGACTATCACAAGTCCATGGGGCCAGATGAGATTCACCCAAGAGTGCTGAGGGAACTGGTGGAGGTGATAGCTGAGCTGCTCGCCATTACCTATCAGCACTCTTTGTTGACTGTTGAAGTCCCAGAAGACTGAAGGCTTGCCAGTGTGACTCCCATCCACAAGAAGGGTTGTAAGAAGGATACAGGGAACTACAGGCCCCTGGCTTGGACAGGCGCACTCTTGGCTGGTTAAGGAACTGGCTGGAAGGCCAGGCCCAGAGAGTGGTGGTGAATGGAGCTAAATCCAGCTGGTGACCAGTGATGAGTGGTGTTCCCCAGGGGTCGGTGCTGGGGCCTGTCCTCTTCAATATCTTTATTGATGACCTGCAAGAGGGCATTGAGTGCACCCTCAGAAAGTTTGTGGATGACACCAAGTTGGCTGGAAGTGTGGATCTGCCTGGGGCTAGCAAGGCCCTACAGAGGGATCTGGATGGGCTGGATCGCTGGGCAGAAGACAATGGGATGAGGTTCAACAAGGCCAAATGCTGGGTCCTGCACTTTGGCCACAACAACCCCAGGCAATGCTACAGGCTTGGGGCGGAGTGTCTGGAAGACTGTACAGAGGAAATGGACCTGGGGGTATTGATTGATGTCAGCATTGTGCCCAGGTGGCCAACAAGGCCAGTGGCATCTGAAACAGTGTTGCCAGCAGGAGCAGGGCAGTAATTGTCCTCCTGTACTCAACTCTGGTGAAGCTGCACCTCGAGTGCTGTGTCCAGTTTTGGGCCCCTCACTGCAAGGAAGACATTGAGGCCCTGGAGCGGGTTCAAACAAGGGCACAAAGCTGGTGAGGGGTCTGGAGCACAGGGCTTGTGAGGAGTGGCTGAAGGAGCTGGGATTGTTCAGTCTGGAGAAGAGGAGCTCACAGGAGACCTTACTGCTCTCTATAACTGCCTGAAGGGAGGTTGTAGTGAGCTGGGGATCAGCCTCTTCTCTTGTGTAACTGGTGATAGGACCAGAGGGAATGGCTTCAAGCTGCACCAGGGGAGATTCAGGCTGGATGTTAGGAAATACTGCTTCTCTGAAAGAGTGGTCTGGGAATTTTTTAATACTCTTTTCTTTTTTCAAATTGTACCTAGTTATTCACTGACTTTTTGAGAACATTCAAATAATTCCTAAAATGTGTAGGGATTGAAGTATAGTTTCTCATTAAAAAAATTTTCTACGTGAGCTTCAGTGAGCTCTTCTTTCAATAATGCCCAGTGGTTTTTGATTCTGAGCATGAAATGCACAAAACAAACAAACAAACAACACCGCTACACAACAATTTAACCCTTATTTTTGTCATTTATACTATAAAAGGGCAATTATATTCAACATTATTAGTTGGACTAAACATACATCTGTGCCTTGTAAATCCTCTTAACGTCTGTGGATTTTGCAACATACTGTAATTAAGTTCACATTTTCTCACATTTGTTAATAACCTTTCTGGCTCTTACTATTACTGTGAAGGAAAATGCTCATATGTGTATGCAGAATATAGCAAAGTGTCAGCCTTCTCTGCCTGTTGCGATATGGATATTTCAGGCAGTCTAAGGTTTTTCAGCAGGCACTCAAGACTCAGTAGATGAGGCCAGTGTAAGATGATCCAAGCTTATCCCTAGGCTTCTACTGAGTTTCACTCTCTCAGAGCTTGCTGTCTTTCTGTGAAGGAATTCATCTGATTCCAAGAGATCCAGAGGAAAAAAGTTCAGTCTAGAAGAAAAGACAAGCTCACTGGAAGAAATGCAGGCTGGTTGATTGATTGATTGTGCATGTTTGGTGGCCCTGCTAGGCAGGGGGGTTGGAACTACATGATCCTTGAGGTCCCTTCCAACCCGGGTGATTCTGTGATTCTGTGATTCTGTGATAAGGGCTTCCAAGGTCAGAATGGCATAGGAGACACTAGTAACTCCACTCAACACAAATGTCCATATTCTAAGTGCTTAAAATGCTTTACAAAAGATAGAACATCATAATTTGTAATAAGCAAATATGTTGGGCTACAGAACCTAATATTTAACATGGAATCATTTATTCTAATTAGGTATTATTTTCATACCCTCATACTACATCTGGCAGAACCTAAAAAATATCGGCAAAATTAAAAGCTCTGGGAATATTTACATTTATAAATCTGTGTCATGCCACCTCTGTAGTAATTTAGGATTATGTGATGAATTCTTGGCCCTTTGTAATTTGTCTGGTAGCTTTGGCACTCTTGAGGCAACAGTTATTTGCAAGTGTCTAGAGCTTGAGAAGGACAAAGCAGATAAAAAACTTACAGCAGTTCTACCAGGACCTCCATGTATTCCAGCTGCAGGACAAAAACTTCAGCGACTGAATTTCCATTTCCCAGTTGGATTTCCAATTGGATTTCCTATATCATTGGTAGGTAATATATATATATTTTTTTATAAAGTACTGTTGGTGAAATAAAGAAAAAAGGTAACTGTGATTTCATTAATTACCACTCGTGGATTGCAGCATAGCAAATAGCACCAACAAGATCAATTTTTACTGTTTCAATGCAAGTTCCAATATCAACTGAGAAAAAAAAAGAATTCCAGAGTTTCACAGATGTCTTGCTTTAAAAAGTAAAGAAATGTGAAGGCAGTTATAAGTGTTTAACATGGCATCTGTAATAACCTCCCCTATTTATAATCCTCATCTCTCCTCCACCAGCTTCTTTTATCTACCTTGTCATCTCATTTTATTTGAAGAATAGTTGAAATAAACATTTTTTTCTTTGTGACCTCACCACCAATTAATATTTGGAAACTTTCCTCTTCTCAAAAACTTTGTCCATCATTTAAGAAGGCAAAGAAGCAGGAGATTATGAATATTTATGTAATGTCTCCTGATTTGCTTTTAATTTTTCCAGCACACCCATTCAGAATGATGGCAACAGCATAGAGCCCTACCTCATTTTTCTCATCTAAGGTTCACATTTCAATTCCTGTAAATAGCTCAGTGATCATATTTTCCAGTTAACCCCCCTGCTGGAGCCAGTGCTGTGTCTAATGACTGCATTTCCCAACATTTCAGCTATCAAGACTTTTACAGACAAAATTAAAATGGTAAAATATACAAAAGGCTGCAGGGCTGTTTCACAATGATATATGGCTCAGGAGGAGGAAGAATACACCCCAAAAAATCTGTTTATGAGCTATGTGTTGGGACAAAACATGTATATTAGGTACACATTTATGTCCCTTTACTTATCTGTCAATACCCTTTATATCCCCACCTTCTGTAAATTTTAAATGCAGATATGAGATGTTCTATATATTTTCTACTTCTATCTGATAAATAAATTTGTATCTGCATTTGTAGCTGTATGTTGCTGTATGCTCTCAGTTACTCATCGTGGCTTTTGCAGTTTGTACCTATATGAGGTAAATAATGGCTGCTCTGAAAGTAATGCCTCCTATTTTATTATGTTGGCCCACAACTTCAGAGGTCAGAGCTGGTGATACAGGAGTAGAGGCTGAACCTCACCACCAATATTCCATTACGTGCTGTTGCCATGTGACGGATGGCAGCAGAAGGGCAGTCTGACAAAACAGTGTCTCACATGGAAGTGCATATGAAGCACAGGTGTGGAATTGAATTCCTCCAAGCAGACAAAATACACTCATTGACATCCATTGATACTTGATGAACATTGATGGAGGTGGTAGGTGCATTTCAGTGGTGACAACAGTGGGTCACCTCTGCTGGTACTTAATTTTACAAGGGAAGCATGCAGGCTCTTGTTCTCTGCTGGTGAAAATGCACAGCTAATGTTGGTAACTATGTTGAAAACGAATGTTTTGCAGCTCTGTCAAATAGTGTTACTGTGCTCTTTGTACTTGTAGTTTCCATGGAAATAAGTAGGAGGCATTACATTTGGAACAACCAATGTACATTCTGTGGCTGTCTTGCACCTGTTTGAATTTAACAACTTTGTTCAATAAATACAAACTTGCGTTGTGTATATCAGAATTCACATCATAGTATTGAATTAATTTAGAAGTCTCTCCCTAGATAGGGCCAAAGCTCTTCAAGTCATCATCTTAACTAAGAAAAAGAAATTAGACTGGAAGGAGCATTTGCCAGTAATGGCAATGGCTGTAAAAAGTAGACTTTAATTTCCTGCATTGAGTTCTGGTAAAATTATATTTATTACACCTATCTACAAAGGTTATATGGGTTCCATTGGGCATCAGGACAAAATTAGATTTGATATTACATCTAAGAGTATCTCCCAGAAGGCAAATGTTGTGACAACGATCTGTGAAAGGGCAAACTCTAAATGCTGATAGAAAAGGTTAACAGCATGCTGAAGAATGTAATACAAAAGGAACACCTTACTCTCTACAAATTTGACATAGAAAGTGTGCGAGGACCAATTCCAAAGATAACGAATACTAAGGGAAAAAAAGGAAGCCCATATCATTAAGCAAAAAATGAGCACATTTTCTGAGGCTAAAGAAGCCCTCTTAAAAAACATATGGGAATCTTGTGTAAATATCACAATATAAGACAGATCATGTCCAAATAAGACAGATGCCAGGTTTGGTGTGAATTGGAAATAAAGAAAGCCAAATGAATCTCAGAATAGTGGCAAAGTAAATGATAATAACAATACCAAGAAGTTATCTATAGCAGAATTTAAATTAAAAAAAAAAAAAAAAAAAAAAGAACATAACAGAACATAACATACAGGAACACAGGACTCAATAAATAATGTCAAGGGAAGGATTGAGTTAAAAAAAAAAAAAAGAAAAAGCAAAGGAATTCAAAGATATTTTAACCATTTTTTACAGAACAGAAAAAAAAAATAAACCAGTGACTTTTCTGTATCCTTCCTCTGTAACCTTAAACTAAAGCCTCTGAAGGGAAAAGTTAAAAGAACTTACAAAGTCCCAAGCGTTGTAAATAGCTGTCATAGCTGCATTTCATCTGGGATCATAATGAAATGAAGTGTGAAAAAAGGTGACATACTTTTGGTGCTGCTAGTTTTCTCTTACCAAGGAATTTCTCTCCAACTCAAGAGAAGCAGTGTTTTATATCCCTTGGTCTCCTCTGATTCTTCTAGTGGGTGGCAACCCTGCCCACAGAAGGGAGTTTGGAACCAGACGATCTTTAATATCTCTTTCAACCTAAACCATTCTATGATTCCATGATACTTTTCTCTTGATAACTTTTTACTAGATTTTCTGAGGCTTTAACTCAGTCTGTCCACCTCTAGAAACCAACTGGATACTCATAATTTCTTCTAACTCTCCACCTTTCTCCTTTCTCTCCTTTTTAATAATATTCTTTGGTGTTTTCTGTAGGCTTTAATTCTTTCTAACAAAACTCAATCAGTCAACCCTACAAACAAAGTGTGGTTTCTGCATTAGGTATTTAAGAACAAAGAATATAAACCTTTTTAGGGAATGCTGTCTGGCAAAATGAAGAGCTGAAGAATGACACCACAGGTAGAAATGGAAGAAATATGAACATTAAATGAATGTACGAGTGCTGAGCATGCTGTTGCCTCTCTATATTTTTTCACAGTGAGAATCATTGGACATACAGCTTCATTTTCTTCAGTAGTAAACAAAGAAAGAGATATATGATGATATCTTATTTCTGAAAATGGTTGACCCTATCCTAAAGGAGGTAGTTGGTAAGGTGAAAAAGAGGCAAGTACTCCTTTGGAAGTGCCCTTTTACGCTGGCTTTAGAAGCTTGAGACAGCAAGAGTATGAGAATATTTTGTCAGTGTTGCTGTTTTCTTGAGCAAGATCCATGTTGTGATGACAGTGCATTATGCAGAGGTTTGTGAGAATGAATAGTAAAGTCAATTGAGTTCTTCATGTTGATTTTTTAAAGAAGTTACATAAAAAAAGGTAACAGGTTTGACCTGTTACTAAAATTAAAATGACTACAAACAAAGAAAAGCTTCTTGAGTTTGAAGAAGATTTATTTACTGTATATCAGCCATTTACTTTTGGCTGATTTGAAACAAATAAGGGAAAAAAATGTATTTTTAATGTTTTTTTTTTCTTTGTTTCATAGATAACAGGGATCAAATGCTGAGTTGAGAAGTATTCTTGTGGGAAACAAATGAAGTGACAGCAGAGTGGGAGGAATAAGTGTCGTTATCCAAAATGTTCCTGATACCATCACACCCCTTCAAGTGTTTGTTAAATAATATATTAATAGTATATACAGCCTGGGAAAACGTCATTCTGAACAGATGCTGTGGTGAAGACAAATGTTTTGATCACTGTTGTAACTCTACAGGCTGTGCTCTAACCACCGCAAAGGCAGCAAAACCTGGTCAGCCCCATTGCTCTTAGAAATAGTTCAGTACTACTTTCTATCTGCAGTCCAATGGTTTCAGTGGTTAATGGCTTCAAGTACAGCTTTATGAGGAACACAAGTTCAGCAAGATCTACTGATGCTGTATGCAACAGTCATCAGTTCACTGTGTCCTACCTTTTTTCTTTTGTTCTCTCTCTGTATAGATCTCCTCTGGCAGGCTGTCATGTTATCTTTCAAAATTTACAAAACTTTAACCCCCAGATCCTTAGTATTTGATTGCACAGATATGCCGGTAATGACCTCATATGTCCATCTCCTTAACAATCTGTTGGTCTACATGTGACATGTAGGAGGAGGGAAGATTTAGGTTGGATGTTAGGGGGAAGTTCTTTACAAGGAGAGTGGTTAGGCCCTGGAACGGGCTGCCCAGGGAGGTTGTGGATGCCCCGTCCTTGGACGTGTTCAAGGCCAGGTTGGACGGGGTCCTGGGCAACCTGATCTGAATGTGTGTGTTTGGTGGCCCTGCTAGGCAGGGGGGTTGGGACTACATGATCCTTGAGGTCCCTTCCAACCCGGGTGATTCTGTGATTCTGTGTGATTCTGTGACATGTGAACCAGCTAGAAGTTTAGCAAAGTATGATGCTTGTCATTAGCCACCTGGCATCACAGGTTAGACTGTTCATACCAGTCTCACAGGTACTAGCTATTCAAGCTATGTGTGATGAAGAGCAGCCAGTTCCTTTTTTGATTTGGGTCAGAGACACTGTACAGGAAGTAAAATGATACCAGCAGATGGGTCAGAACAATTAAGAAAAAAAGTTGTGCCCTAAATGTCTGAATGTGCAATCTGAGAGGTCAGCTGTTGGTGAATGCTGAAATTTTGTACCATCAAAGGAGAAGAAATGTTCAGAGGTTATCTCTAGGCTCAAAGTCCTCTCTTCTTTACACACCTGTAAAGCTTTGCAGAAGTACCTGTTTTTAATTTAGTAAATGTACCCTTTTACTCTTTTCTTGCTTAATTAAGTGTGATTTTTAGGGTCACTGTAATTGACTAAAATTGAGATGCTTCATGAAATCTTTGTGAGAATTCTCCAGTCTGACTAAGGCAGGTTAACCTTGGGTAGGAGCAAAATCCCCCCAGCCACTGTCTCATTCCCCTTCTTCAGCAAGACACAGAAAAAGCAGACCTCAATCCAAGACTCTCTTCCTCTCAGGTATAAAACAATGAAGCCCTGTATAAGCTGGATGTTTTATTTCAAAGGATAATGTTATAAAACAAGTGCTTAGCACTTGCATTTAGTTATTTTTTTAACAGATCAAATATCTCTGTCCGTAAGAGCATCTTTGTTTCTTCCCATCCCTTCCCTTGTATAACGGAAAAACACCTTAAGGCAGAAAATGCTTTCAGAAGTGCTTAGCGCTTGCATTTAGTTATTTTTTTAACAGATCAAATGTCTCTGTCCATAAGAGCATCTTTGTTTCTTCCCATCCCTTTCCTTGTATAACGGAAAAACACTTTAAGGCAGAAAATGCTTTCAGATCCACTCAACAATGAGAGGTTTTATCTCCATAAGAAAGAATAAAATGTTAGTAGAGATATTGGAGGGCAAACATGATTTAATAGCCCAAATTGAAGCTTAGTGATGCCAGTGAAAGCTTCCCTTTGGAAACACTGCAAGAGAAAAAGCAAGCAGATATGAAGAACATGAAATCAAATGTTCCAGATATCAAATTTAGGTGATTTCTTTGTAAAGAACATATCATGAAGTTAATACACCTCCACATAAAAGCAAACACTCCTACAGTCTTACATAAGCTAAAAGCATAGAAAAAGAGGAAAATCTTAAAACTGCACTTTTCACTTGAGCTGAGATTTTTACTTACATTTATACTCCTTCATTGTATGCAAGGGTTTCGTTCTTCTTGCCTGTTGATGCATAGTTTCTCTGTCTAAGTTCATTCACAGAGAGAACATAAAAGAAGGTTTTTTTTTTTGATCCCAACTTCAGAGAAAACGTCAGCAATGTATTGAAGAAGGGAGTTAAACATTTTATGAATGGGAGGCAGAAAGCTGGCTGCAGCCTATGCTCTGTAGAGTGACCATTGGCTCTGAACTCTACGTCCTTGAACACGGTAGAAACACCGAACAACTCAGTCACACATTGGTAGCACCTCTGCTTTCTGCTAACTTTTTTGACAGTATAATTATTCTTAGTGGAGGAACACATGCTGCTCAGGGGTGTATAGAATTAACTGTAAGTTTTAGGTCATTTTCCTACAGCAAAGTACAGTGCGGTTAATTCTACAGTCTTCTGTGAGAGCTGTCAGTTACTCTGTCACTTTTTGTTTCTTCTGTATGTGTCCCAGAGTTGCTTGACATGACTCCAGTCAAGCAAGTCTGGTGACAAACATATTGATTGCCTCACTAGGAACCTGGCAGGCCAAACGCACTGTAATGCATGTTCTTTATAATCTCAGATTAAAAGATATAAACAGAAAACTACTTTAACAATGAGCCTCTGTGCCTCAAAGAAGAACTGTTTGTACTTAAAATATAGTCATTATAAAAAACACTGATTTGTTCCCAAAATATTTACACACTTAAATAGTAGCTGCCACTAATTGAAATATTTTACATTCCACCAACTTGGTATTCAGGCAGAGAGGGTAGAAATAAAAGCGCCAAGACAGCACAGCATTCAGCCTTGCTTCTCAAAATATTATCCTAATATAATGAGCATGTCTCTGCAGCCCCTCTCTGTAACAGCAGTTTTTCTACTGCTTTGGGAAACTGTATATCCAAATAAACTGCTTCTCATATGCACTTTGGATAATAAAATTTCATGGTATGTATATCTTATCAATCACTAGCACTAACTTTTATTTTTGTTATCTAACTTTTAGCTTTCTTGGAATCTAGGGAAGTCCTTTAGTATCTCAGGACTTTTGTGAATAGTGGAGGCAGTTTAATACTGGCATTAGGTAGAAACTTTCCAATTCCAAGGAGACTTGCCCTTGAGCCCATTGTAAACTAAATATTTCAAGTGTCTTCTTATATCCATGATCAACTGCTTATGAGTTCACTCATGCTTGTTAACTGAAGTTTAATGGAGTGCGTCTTGCACCACATCCACACCTGTTTTTCAGTGGCATTTGCAATAGTGAGGATTTGAGTTGATTAAATGCCCCTTCGCAGTCTTGTTACAGAATTCTTTTGCATATGTGCATTTTATTCTGAGATAATAGTCTGCTCTTGAGGTCCTCCAGAGTGCACACGTGAAAGGTCTTTAGCTTGTCATTGTGCATCTTTCATTTGTTCTGCACTTTTTCCTTCTCATTTCTGTTATTGTTGGAGTTGCAAGCACCAATATGTAACAGCATCTTGTCGTCAGATATTGTACAAAGCTGTTGTTCATGAATACTTCTTCTGACTGTGTTTCTACAGTAAAGGCTAGCCCGTCATAAGTTTTCTTTAATGCTAGCAGCTTTCTTTAACAGAGTCTCAGTCCTTATAGCTGCAAATTCAGTGTTGACATTTGACTGGCTGTGGAACAATGATGCTGTGCTGTGAGAGAATCCTGATTGCTGGTAAATGATACAAGCTGCTAACCAGTAAGCTGCCATTTGCCACCTGAAACAAAATAGGCTGGGATGTCAGGACTGCTGGAAAAGCCTCACTGTACTTTGTCTCTGACAGCTGTTTTGATACTGTCAGAAAAACTGTTTACTTTGCAGAAACTGGAGTAGCAGCGGTTTGCATTACTGAGGCTGCGAGAGAAGTAATTAGTCAAAATATTTGCTTCAGCTTTGTTCTGAGGTCTACTGGATGCACAATGCCTGTATATTATCTCTTTCTTTTGTTTTGCCTGCTTCACAGCTTTCATCAGTGCTGGAAATGATGGAAAATTACTGGAGGAGATAGAGCATGCACAGAATTAAAATTTGCATCCTTCTCATCACTTTGGAAAGACCCTTTATACATCTCCAGCCCTCTCTTATCAGCTTGTAGTTTTGCACTTTAGTATAAACAGATGATAGGGCACTATCAAGAACATGTAACTTGGAAGATCTCCCCAGTTGAAGTACACTGGTGTTCTGCATGTGAGTGTTCTAGCTGAAGTTCTCACTGACAGCACACATTCCTTTTCATGTGGACAACATCTTCTACCTGCCAGTGAGAGTGGATCTGCCAGGGTCATGTCCCAGAGTCCCTCACTCTATCCCCAGGTAATGTGCCTTGTCTATTTGCACAGAAATGGTTGTAGTGTGCACTGTCATTTTGCAGGCCCTTGCTACACACACAAAAATGTGTGAATATAGCAATATCTGTATGTCCTCCTTGTCTGGGTGTCAACTAAGAAACTCAGACTATGCAGGCAGCTCAAGGAAATATGTTGATAGTTAATGCTTGGTTTATTTACTTTTTAGTATTTGCTAGATATGACTCCACTTTGCTGCCCGATCCATGTCTGATCCATGTCAGAGGTAACATGCACAAACTGAAGCACAGGAAGTTCCATCAGAACATGAGAAAGAATTCAGAGCACTGGAACAGGATGCCCAGAACAGGCTGGCTGTAGAACAAGCTGGAGTCTCCTTGTCTGTTTTCTGTGTAACTTACTGTAGGGAAATTGGTTTACCAGTAGGTTGGACTCTGTGATATCCAGAGGTCCCTTCCAACTCCTCCAATTCTGTGATCTTGTGATTCTCTTCAGCCAGAAAATATTAACTATGCCTGGCTCATTTTAACATGCCATTCGTAACATGAGCTCTACTCTTTCTCTTGTGGACAAGCATGGGTTTCCGAAAATGTGGTAGATGTGGTTCACACCTAAGCATTTGTACTCAAATCTTTCATTCTTTCTACTAAACAGCCTGAAAACTGTTGATAAACTGGTGATATATTGATAACCTTTTTTTCAGTTCTCTCAGGTTTAGTATTTGACACAGATGTGATGCTTTGTGGAACGGCAAGTAGTTTTGAAAATTTCTAATATATTTGCAAGACTCAAGCATAACACAACCTTACTCTGTTACCAGGGCTGGTAGCAATTTTACAATTTTACCATTGCAATCAAAAGGTGTGACTTTTAAAGGATTGATTTCAGTGTGCTCAGAGACAGAATTTAGTAAGGTGCTGTAATTAATGTTTTGATTGTGCTGGGGGAAATTAACTGTTTATTTACTGTCTTCAGTCATTTCTTTGAAACTCCCATGTCCTGATTTTTTTATAATGCTAACATCATATTTAAGATTATTCAGGCATTTTATTCCTCTTCCTCTGATTTCAGTTTTTCAAATACTGTTCCATGAGGGTACGTGTGCATATCCAGAAGTACCATACTCTGCTTTCATGAATATTTAACCAGGAGTATTGAAAGTACTGATAAACAGCTTCCAGACTGGCAGAATGTACTACAAGCTGAGTTCAAAAACACTGCGCACAAATCTTCAGTTCATTGGTTCATAGGTAAGAAATCTGTCTGAAAGCAATGATTCCATCGGATGCCCTCTGACAGAGTACTTAAAGCCTCAAGCAGAACAGCCGTTGTCTAAACCTTTCCTGCTTTGCCAAAGACCTCTGAGACATATCAGAGTAGAAGGAAAGCCTTAGAAAGTCACAAGAATAGCTATATAAATAAATAAATGGAAGGTATTCAGACTACAGTGCCTACAGAGAGATTTTCTGAGGGCAGATATTCTTGGACAATTGCAGCTCATTGAGAAGAAAAAGCCTGGTTATGAACAAATAATTTAATGAATTGTCTCTTGAGATTTGACTGTGACCATCTCTCGTCGCCTCTGTCAAGTAAGGATGTGCTGTATGCTACAAAAGCCCTATGGTCTCATCTAACTTCAGGGGTCTTGGTTTGTACACCTGTTTCCATCCTGCGACATACAGCACACTCCCAGAGCCTGTGCTCATTTTCACAGCAAGAAGTTGTACTGGGTCAGAGTCTGGGCAGTCCTTGATTCGGATAGCTAGGATGTATGGATTCTGGTGAAACATAATTGCATGTGCCCAGAGATGTGAAAAAGAACTCAGAACCACTATAGTGGGCACAGTTTCTCAAAACAGCTGATTTCTGGACACCTCAGTCCTGTCACAAGTTTCTGCACTGGATTTACCTAGAGTACATATTTCAGTGGAGTAATAATTTCTTTCATTCCATGCCACTTACCTCCAAGTGATGGTGATATATTTAGATCATTAAATGTCTCTGGGGCAAGGACGCTTCTCCCTTTACTGTTTTTTGTTCATTTCTTAAAACCAGCTGTGATTCATAGTATCATTCCAGAGCAGAATTATGTTCTTTTGCTGGTGGACTATTCTGTTTATTTATTTACTTTTTTTACGTCCTTTGAATTTCTACTGACAGAAGACAATATTCAGGTAAGCAGGTGGCAACGTGTTCCACAAAAGACAGGGAAAGCAGAAATAAAGGGACTTTGCAGAGGAACAGGGGAGTGAAAAAAATACAAAGTATAATGAAATCATGATTCTTTCTTGTAGGGGCATTAAAATAGTTGTTTTTTCACTTGTACAAATGAGTAGTACCCTCTGGTTCTCCCATCTTGGCATTAAATAATGGTAAGGCAGGGAAAACACATGAGAACAATGAAGGCATTTTAGTTATTTAGTTATTTGATGTTGGAAATTGAGACATAGATCAAGAAGTGACCACAATTTGGTCTCAAGAATTCAGTGACAGAACACAGTTTAAACTCCTAGAACAAACTCAACCACAATAAAAGCACTGCATTTAAAAAGCCCTTTACAAGTATTGTGGTTTGTTCAAATCCCTGTTCCAGTTAACATTAAGTGTACTGAATGGGGAAATTTATTTTTAATAACTCAGACTGTCCACTAGTTACTTGCTCTGTGAGGAGATGTGGAAATGGTTACTAAAGGAGTGGGGATGGATGATGGATGGAAGTCTGTCTTGAGGAGAGTTAGAATGGAAAAGTGAAGTTTTATTCTAGTCAGGGAGTCAAAGATATCTGATTCCAGAAATATACTTTCATTCTCAGATAATGTAAGATTTTTTATATTTCAGCTGCTTAAATATTTACACTGCTTCGAAAAGCTCTGTGTGTGATACTGTTCATTACAATGAATAAAATACTTTTTTTTTTTTTTTTTTTTCATTTTACCTGGGGATTTAAGCATAACATTGAGAATATGTGCTTAAAGTCCTTTTCTATTGCAGTGTGTTATACAGTGTCTCACATGTGGACTGAAATTTCTCTTAGGAGGAATTTTTCTTTTTTAATAAAATAAGTCTGGTGTTGGAAGAAACTTCTCACTTTTCTTTCCTTCCTCCTCATTCTCGTGCATTCTGTATATCACTGTCTTTCACATCTTTTCAAAGGCTTACTGCATACTTTTGATGTTTTTTTCTGTTCTTTGAACAGTATAAGAATCCACTGCCTCTGACAATCTATTTTGAAACTATTTTATAGATTAGATATTGCTCACAGCAGATATTTCATGTGAAATAATGGTGCACAGTCACATTAATGTCAGATCAAGAAAATGGCTCTCACTATCAGTGTAGTTTACTTTTTTTTTTTTTTTTTCCTTTATTTCTTTTATTCCATACATTCAAGCTATCAAAGATGAACAGTTTTCATATTGGCAATTTTCTATCTCTTTTTGCTCTTTTGGCCTGGTACATTGCACCACCTGTCAGTCGATCCAAAGTTATTTTTCTCTTGACTGTTACTTGTGGTTTGCTATTCAGTACCAGATTCTCACTTCCTAGGCAGCCAAGTTGCATTGCTGATTAATTTCTCCTGGTGTCACACAGGTCATTCTGCATCTGTGTCCAGTGTTCTTTTCCAAAATTATGTGCACTTTACAAATGCTTTTCTTTCGTGAATATTTATCACCACTTTTTCTGTGCCTTCTGCTCCCAGTGAAATTCAGTGAAATGAACATGTTAATCACTGCTTTTTTTCTGAAGATTGCAGGTCACAATCAACCTGTCACTTGGATTTTTTCAGCAAATTTTCTGTAGATTTCAAGGAAATGAGGGAAGGACACTTCGTTTTCCCTGCCTTTGGCAAGGGAGTTGGAAGTTGATGTACTTGGGATCCCTTTCGTAGCCAAGGATTCTATAATTCTGCAATTCTGTGATTAGCCAGGAGCCTTCTGAGGGGCAGGTTAATAACTGTCTCAAGGGGATTTGTCACAAGGTGGTATTGGCCTTGCATAAGTTGGCAACATATTTAGCCATCTCTTCTTCTTCCATATTGATCAAACATTGCAGGGTAGTAGGATTACCTCCTCTAGAGGGCAGCACAGAGCACAGCCTGATTTGCATGCTTTTAAGCACCTTGGGCAGTTGCTTTTCCCCCTGTTGATTGTATAGGGAATTTTGCAATTTTGTGTCCTTACTTAGGCAGACTAAGAGATATATGTATATACTAAAACACTGTGTATAATCTTGTACAGTAGTATGGTCTTCTCAGCTATTGGTGAGTACAACAAACTATCCCCGGTCATAGTTAACTTCAGTCTTTCTCAGAAGTCAGGACATCAGAGAAAAAGCTAACAACATTGTCTTAGGACTTGAATTCTCTAAAACTCTGTTTATGCCTGCATATTAAACAGTGCTACAGCACTGGCAGGTGAGTATTTTATTGTTGAGCCATTGGCACCCCTTTGACCTTCACCAGCTAGCTGCATCTCAACAGAGTCCAGGCATGAAGCAGGAGTTATCACAGACCACATCTTCTCCAGTAGCCCATTTGTAGGCATCCTCTCATCCTGAAATGGAATAACTCTAGAACTGTGGACATGGCATGACTGCAGACATATTTAAATTGCTACTATAAATACAGATTTAATGCTCCCAATGACAGTGCAAAGGTATTCAAACAGAACTCCCTCAGTCAATTACATGCTGTTTACATAAAAAATTTTAATTTCAGGTAAGACTAATATGCAGTTGAAAATGTCACATTCATTCCAGATTATTCTATTGTTTAGATCTGAAGTTCATCTGCCCTAGCATAAGCCATGTTCAGCTTTTGGTTGTGGCTATATCAGAAAAAAAAAGAATCTTGTTTCAAAATCAAAGTATGCATACACAGATCAAAATAGAAAAGTTAAGTTATAATACTCAATTATGGAATAGATTTTTTTCCTTTTATTTTTTTTTCCTCCCCAAAATAAAACACAGAGAAACCCTGTACCCCTTACATAAGTCACTAATTGTCTCACCGTAACATCCTTCCACCAATTCAGGATATGAAAAACAACACAGGGATATTTTCTGAAGGACATCCATGAAGCCCTAGAGTGCTATCACATACCCTCTGGGAAACAGTGATATTCACAAGCTGGAGGAAATGCCCATTCCTCACATATTCCTGATGCTTCTTAACCCATTGCTAAGTCCTAACTAACAGTATTTCTCAGATTCTTGAGAGTCATGTCCCACTTGAAAACAAGCTGATTCTTCCAGCTTTTGCATGGCAAGATCTTTTCCTTAAAGAAAACATGAAACTCTGTTGATCCTATTAGCAGAGGAATACTTGCCGACGGTACTGAGAATGAGTGAGCTGCTAAGTCTGCTCCTTTTCGTTTCACAGTTCCTGTGCAGCTCTTCTCAGCTTCCAAACCTCCTACTCTGTTTTCACTTTCCCTGTTCTGGTCTATTGTCAAAAGACAAGTCTTTTCCAGCTCCCTGGCTTCACAGTCTGCCTTGATCAAGATATTCTGCTTCAAAAGACTGTCAGAAAGGACTTCATCACCTTTAAATTAACAGACCTTCACCAAATCTTCAGTCATACCTCAAATTTCATAGAATCATTTTTTTCACTTAAGCATTAGTGCCTGTCCTACTGGCCTTAAATATTAAAAAAAAAATCATTTTGTGTTCATTGTGAAAATAATTGTGTCTCTTCTTATGCTTATCTGTAAATAATTCTTTAAAGAGCAAAATTATCTTCAAATTTCTATGGAAAGTAAATTTCGTATTTGCCTACATGTATGTATTATTAGTCAACTGAAGAGTTTTCCTTTTTTTTTCTTCAAAATATGTTTCTTAATCTTATCCATGTAGCTGCTAGGAGATTTACATTTAAGGAATTAATTCCCAGATAGAAAAGTTTAGGGATCTCTCTGCTCAGGGAACAAATACCAGTATCCAAACGATACGATATTCAGCACAGCTCATGGCAATTCATCTTGAAGTAATCAAAATGTGGTGACTTCTGACAGTGCAGATAAATGGTTGCTTTCCAACACTCAACTGTTAAAGTGTTCACTCAGTTTGCTTGTACAGTGGAAAAGCAGAAATGGCAGTCTGGAAAGCATTCTGTATTTCACACACTGGTCATCTCACAGCTTCAGGATTCTCAAGTCACTTACCACTTCACATTCCAATTGCTCTCTTCACATTCGACTACTGGCTGGATATTTCATGAAGCCCACAAGCTTTTCTCTCCCACAGTTCTGTGTGAGACTGACCAGACTGAAACAATATATCTTTTCTCCTATATGTACCTCTCAGACATATCCTGAAGATTTATTTATTTATTTTCTATGAATAGTTCTCAACTATAAAGCTGCTACTGAGAAGAGAGGTAAGAGGAGGGGGAAGGGAGAAGGGAGGGGAAGAGGAGACGAGAAGTTTCAGTATGGAAAAAGAGGAGAGGGAAGTAAAGTTTCAGTATGGAAAAAGATCTATTTCTCCACAGTAAAACAATCATCCTGGGAAGAACAAGTAATGGGAAATAATTCATGATCTTAAGTAGCTGTTGCAGGAAAGGAAGGCTATAGATACATGCTGCCCAAGCAAATCAAATGGAGGAGAAGACACTAGTGCATCACATTTAACTATGAAAGTTGTTCCATGCCTCACCTCCAATGTTATGTCCTCATGTACAGTGTATACCAAATACTTGAAATACACAATTATTATATAAAAACAGGAAATTGGAATTTCAGAACAAAAACATCTCCACAGCCAATTACAAGGAGAGTGAAAACCACTGAATTCAGCAGAAAATCTAGAGTGAAATGAATCACTCCTCCTTTGGTTGTTCAGCAAGTAAATATGATGTAGGAATTTATTCATCTGAACAGAATTATTATCAGTAACCTAAAAAGTGGAATTCACTTTCCTACATTCCTGTTGCTGAATAAAATGGAGTGCTTAAGTCTTAAGTTGATCACTTAGGCTTCTTTTGTCATCAGTAAAGTGAGATAGTCACATTCAAATAGTTAACTATAAATAGATACCTAGGCTAGCATGAGATGAACATCATCTGCAATGATGATGTTAAGTCAGTTGTATTCTATTCTGTGTTTGTTGTTTCTAGTATTCAGACTGAAAGACAGTGTTCACTTCTGTTTAGTGAAGTATAGAGCAGGGAAATTCACAAATGTTTAAAAAATAATTTTATGATGAAGAAAAATATTGGTTTAAGGAAAAGCTTACAGTAGTTTTAAATGTCTTGTGTTGTAAGATTAAACCATGTATTTAAGATTTTTTCAATATAGCTGTACAGAAAATATAGTCTACAAATGAAACATAACCTTCAACTCTCCCTTTAGACGTTGTGTTGTGAAACACTTGTCAAATTAGTATGTATCCAGTTAATTAAAATTAAACACAAGCAGATCAAAATATTTTCTAATTTGCAGTTCTGCTCCTCAAAGCATTATTTCTGAACAATATGAGTTCTGTGGTTTAATTAACAGGGAATAGGGCTCTTCAATTTAGCCCTATATCACATATTTTATAAATATCTTGTATTTCTAATCCTGCATTTATTTACTCCCTACCATGACTAGCACAGTTCAAAGACAAAAATTAATATTTTCAGGGCTTAGCCATGCTCCTATCTTGGCTCCTGTCTTTTAATCTTGATATCCACCCACACCACAGCTTCACAAGCAAGAGGATTAAGAAAGTAGGACAGTTAATGCACTATCACTGTACTCTAATGCATACGAAAGTTACTGGAGGACAATACAGCACTTTATCTAACCTCAACCTATTTCAAAGTATGCTCTTCAAGTCACATTTAAATGTCATAGTAGATATTCTGTTATTTTTTGCCTTACAGTCCTGTACTGCAACTGAAAACAGCTTGCGACTTTTAATACCCACTTTTCTCAGAGACAAGTGAATACATGAGAACCAGAGAGGATTTTTCCCAGTGCTACCTAACTCAAGTCAGTCCTTAGATGTGACATCTTCTTTGGATGCGGTATGAGAATGCCATTAGAAAAACATCACTGCAGATGAATACGAGTATCACAGAATCACAGAATCACAGAATTGTAGGGGTTGGAAGGGACCTCCAGAGATCATCGAGTCCAACCCCCCTGCCAAAGCAGGTTCCCTACAGCAGGTCGCACAGGTAGGCATCCAGGCAGGTCTTGAACATCTCCAGAGTAGGAGACTCCACCACCTCCCTGGGCAGCCTGTTCCAGTGCTCCGTCACCTCACTGTAAAGAAGTTCTTGCGCACATTTGTGCGGAACTTCCTATGCTGCAGTTTCCGTCCATTTCCCCTTGTCCTGTCTCCACTCACCACTGAAAAGAGTCCGGCCTCGCCATTCTGCCCCCCATACCTTAGATATTTATTGACCTGGATCATGTCCCCTCTCAGTGTTCTTTTCTCAAAGCTGAACAGACCCAGTTCACTCAGCCTTTCTTCATAAGAGAGATTCTCCAGGCCCTTCACCATCTTCGTGGCCCTCCACTGGACTCTTTCCAAGAGATCCCTGTCTTTTTTGTACTGAGTGTATAAGTGTCAGTTTTAATTTTCATGTCATCTCACAGAGAAGGTACTGATCTGCACCTGTAGATACTGTGCTGGCTGCAAAAATGGCATGTCTTCTGAAATGACTGGTAATCTCACTCAATGGCTAGTCACAGTTTTAGGAAAACCAGATGAAAACACCCCCATATTGACAATGAAGCTGATGATAGATTTCTGTCATCTCTCTACTGGAACAATTAAAGCATGTGGTGAGTGGGAGACAGAAGTTCTTTCTTGTCAGGGGAAAGCGTGGCACTTTTGTGACAGGTCCTGCAATGCTTGTATGTTGTTAACATGTTATCATGTATCCCATCAGTGTTTAGTGGAGGCAGTGGGGAAAAAAAAAAAAAAAAAAAAGAATATATACATATATTTTTCGCTTCGGAAGAATAATGACTATTTTTTGTACTTTCATTGTTGGCACTGACATAGTTGCATTTTTTTGCTGTCTGAGTGGGGTAGAGTTCAGATTATCAGTCTCATTAAATTTAATGATGGCTCCCTCAGATTCTTTTTCCTACTATTCCATTTGGTGTAACGCTTAATTAAAGACAAGTTCTCATTATTGTTTGATTCTTTGAAGTCGGTGTTTTACGGAGATATGTATCTACTAGCAAATAAAAAATAACATTTTTGCCTGTATGCTTCATTAAAGAATTGACAGAAAAATAACCCTTTTGTCTGCACTGGATTGTGCATATTTTGTCACATCACAGAAATAGAATCAGATGGTATTTAGAAAAAGAATGAAAAAGGAGAAGTAATAAAATTTGTTCATAAGAGACCTAGACTTCATTTTGTGATTTTCTGATACAGACAAATGGTCAATGTGGCAACTTAGACAAAATGAAGGAAACTTAACATAAGTGACAACCCATTTGTATGCTCTTACTTCAACTCATTCACGAAGTAAGAAGGGAGATAAAGCTGTTTCATTGATATTTTAAGTCACAGTATCTCACCTGACTTAGGTGCAGGTACACATTTACTTGGGTGTCTAGTGCCATTTACTATACATCAGTGTTTTTCTACTTTCCATCTCCTACTCCAGAAGGGTCTGCCTTAAATCCTATAGTATATCTGGCAGAGCCCTGAGGATATCTCAGATACAATGGTGGGATTTCAAATAGAACTTTGTGTTTTAGAGTCAGGACCCTGAACTTCAGGACAACAAACTTCCAGCTGCTCAAAGAACTGCTGGGTGGTATCTCCTGGGAAATTTTCCTTGAGGGCATAGCAACAGAACAGAGCTGGCAGCTTTTAAAGGACACCTTTCTGAGAGTGCAAGAGCTCTCCATCCCTCAGCAGAGGAAATCGAGGAGAGGAGGTGGGTGACTGGCATGGATAAGCAAGGACATGCAACTTAAACTGAAGGAAAAGAGGGAAACGTACAAGAAGTGGAAGCAGGGTTGTGTAGCCTGGGAAGAATATAGGGACATTGTTGGCATGTGTAGAAATAAGATCAGGAAAGCCAAAACACAGATAGAACTGAACTTTGAGAGGGATGTGAAAAATAACAAGAAGGGGTTCTACAGGTACGTAAGCAGGAGGAGACAGATCATGGAGAGTGTTCCCCCTTTAATAAATGAGTATAGAGAGCTCGCTTCCTCAGACATGGAAAAAGCTGAGATGCTCAATAAGAGCTTTGCTTTGGTCTTCACCAGTGTCCAGCCAGCATGGCTTCACCAAGGGCAGATAGTGACTGACCAATCTGGTGGCCTTCCATGATGGAGTGACAGCTTCGGTGGACAGGGGAAGGGCAATGGATATCATCTATCTGGACTTCTGCAAAGCATTTGACATGGTCCTTCACCACATCCTTCTTTCTAAATTGGAGAGGTGTGGATATGAAGGATGGACTGTTCAATGGATTAGAAATTGACTGGCTGGATGCAGCCAAAATGTTGTGATTAATGGGAATGGCTTCAAGCTGTGCCAGGGGAGATTCAGGCTGGACATTAGAAAATACTACTCTGAAAGTGTGATCAGGCAGTGGAACAGGCTGCCCAGGGAGATGATGGAGTCACTGACCCTGGAGGTGTTCAAGGAATGTTTGGATATTGTGTTGAGCGACATGGTTTAGCGACAACTATTGGTAATGGGCGGATGGTTGGACTGGGTGATCCTGTGGTTCTTTTTCAGCTTTGGTGATTCTATGATTCTATGATTCTAATGGTTCTGTGTCAGGGTGGAGGCTGGTCACAAGCGGTGTCCCTCAGGGGTTGGTTTTGGGACCGGTGCTCTTCAACATCTTAATCTATCACGTAGATGATGGCACTGAGTGCACCCTTAGCAAGTTTGCAGATGACACCAAGCTGTCAATACATTGGAAGGAAGAGAAGCCATCCAGAGGGACCTGGGCAGGCTGCAGAAGTGGGCCCATGTGAGCCTAATGAGGTTCAACAAGGCTCAGACAAACTGGGTGAAGATCTCCTTGAGAGCCGCCCTGCGGACAAGGACTTGGGGGTCCTGGTGGACAAGAAGCTGGACATGAGCCAGCAATGTGCGCTTTCAGTCAAGGCCAACTGTGTTCTGGGCAGCATTAAAAAAGGAGTGGCCAGCAGGGAGAGGGAGGTGATTGTCTCCCTCTACTCAGCTCTTGTGAGGCCCCATCTGGAGTACTGTGACCAGGCCTGGGGCCCCCAATGAAGGAAGGACGTGGAGTTCTTGGAGCAGGACCAGAGGAGGGCCACTGAGTTGATCAGAGGGCTGGAGCACCTCTCCTATGGGGAAAGGTTGAGGGAACTGGGTTTGTTTAGCTTGGAGAAGAGAAGGCTCCGGGGAGACCACATTGAGGCCTTCCAATATTTGAAAGGAGCATAAAAATAGGAGAGGTTACATGTGTTTACGACAGTGGAGAGTGACAGGACAAAGGGGAATGGTTTTAAATTGAGACGGGGAGGCTTACATTAGATATTAGGAAGAAGTTTTTCACACAGAGGGTGGTGACGCACTGGAACAGGTTGCCCAAGGAGGCTGTGGATGCCCCATCCCTGAAGGCATTCAAAGCCAGGCTGGATGTGGCTCTGGGCAGCCTGGTCTGGTGGTTGGCGACTCTGCACATAGCAGGAGGTTGAAACTAGGATTTCATTGTGATCATTGTGATCCTTTTCAACCCAGGCCATTCTATGCTTCTATGATTCTATGATTCTATGATGCTATGATTCTATGATTCTATGATTCTATGACTTACATTCAGTTCGCTGAACAGGGTCCTTACAAACAACTGCTGAAGCATAAGTAGCATGTAGTGATGTGTCAAACCTTATTCACTTCACAGAACTCCAGAAAAACCTTTTTCATTTCTTGTTATTTCCACTACTTCTGCTTTGAACTGAATTCATTTCTGAATGGGAAGAAATTACTGCAAAGACAGATTAAGAATTTATCACTCTCAGAATGTCCATGAATATTGATAATTTTTGAAGGAAAATACATTCCTACCCAGGAATGTGGAATCTGTTCCAGATCTTTGATCACACTTTTTGCTCTTCTCTGAAACTCTGCAACTCTCTATATTTCTACTTTATTTATTTATTTAATTATTGTATAGAAGATGAAGGTAATATAGACATACAGTGGTAAATTATATTCTTTATTTCTTTATCTTACTTTTTTTTTTTTTTTTTTTCTGTATTCCTTAATATTCAATTTTGTTTGTTGACACTGCTTATCATCAAGCTTTTATTTTCACACAACTATATATTGTAATCCCAGGTCTTGTTCCTGGGTGATAACTGTCCACTCAAAACCACTCAAGAATCATTTTCTGTGTAAAGTTAAGACTGTATTATTAGCTGAGTATCACCTTAAATTTATCTATATTGAATATCTTCTATTCAATGTAGATATGTTGTTCTATTGCCTTCTTATTATTTTGTAACAGTTTTCTTAAGCCCTCAGCTGCCTTGTCTTTCCTAACACAAATATTTTATGTCACCAGGAAGCTTGGTTTATTATTATTTATACCCTTTCCAGTCCATATATGAATATGTAGAAATTCATACACCTCAGGACAGACAATGGAGAGCTCCGCTACTGACCTCACTATACTGCAAGTGTGATTGCTTTCTGCGGTTCTCCTTTGCTATCATTTAACAAATTATTTCACTATAGAAGAAACTGCTATCTTATATTATAACAACTTAATTTTGGTAAGATTTACTTAATTTCCTCAGTGTCTTTCTTTTGCTTTTTAATGAATACCTTTTAGAAGTCCAAAGCAAACAAACAAACAAACAAACAAATTAATGGATTCGAGAGCTTGTTGATTCATAAAGGAATCTCAGTATGTAAAAAGGTATGAATTCTTTCCAAAAGGCTATGTTGGCACACCCATACTATCTTCCCATGTGTCCATTAATTCTGTCTTTTATTACAGCTTTTACTGGACATCAGATTATTACTCTGCAGTTCCAAGAATCTCCCTTGAAAGATGTGTCGGCTTCATATTACATATCTCCCAGTTCTCTAGAGCTTTTCCATTTCAAGTTTGTTGATCATATCTAAATTATTCAATTTACTTTATAATAACTCAATCTTCTTACACATGAAAATTCATGTAATATTTCTGTTGTGAAAAGAAATTAGATAATATAGGATTGGTAATTATTATATTTATAATGATAATTATATTATCTTTGCTGTTTCACTTTTATAGTAGTTATAGTAATTCAACAAGGAAAAAAAATCCAAAATTCATACTTCTTGTGAAAAACTCTATGAACTTAATCTCTATGAGACTTTATTAACTGTTTCAGCTCATTGACTACCTTAAAGAGCATAAAACAGTAATTTCTCCTGTTCTTCACTGCTCAATGTTTAGCTTTGTCTCATAATTGGAGGAAAAAAATGACAGTGGATCCTACGGATAATGTATACTGCAAAAGTGTAAAAAGCTGATAAAAAAAGACACTTGTAAATAAGCTCTAATTTAACTACTGGTTCATTCCAGTATGCTAGCACATAGCCTGCTTAACAAATAAATGGTAATTTCACTACTCCATGTATTCATAATATAGGAATGTGCAAAAGGTATGTGAAAAAACATGTTATGGATTGGTTATGTGTAACATAAAAATCTAAATTATTCATTTTAATTATATTATTTGTATATTGACAGCTAAATTCTACAAACTGAGTAATCCCATCCTCTGACGGGTTTGAGGAATGCAAGGTGAATTGTTCTCTGATCTTTCTCTCCTTTAATTCCTTTATCACCTTTTGACAGATTATTGAGAAGGATGGACTGTTAGATAATTGGACTCAAGTAAAAGGAGTTCTTCCCACAGAAAAGATTCACAATCTTTAAAAACTTCTCCTTCAACCTCCTGTTTCCAAACCAAGTGATTTCATTAATGTCCAAGACAAGATTGGTACCAAAAGGTATTACTATAGAGATACACTGCTGCATAAAAGATACCTTAACCTTCTCTCTTCTAAACTGGTAAACTGTCATAATGGGTAAATGTCTATTTTAGGTACATATCAGATAAGGAAGAATCCCACATGCCTGAGCCGTCAAAGTGAATAATACATAAAAAAAAGATATTTAATACTAGAATAGTTCTTGGATAAAGACGTACTTCTTACAGGAATGATCATTCTATGAACATGACAGTTTGTTGAATAAATAACATCGATTTCTTCTTTTTCATGACTAAAAAATCTCCATGAAAGTTGACAGTGCAAGTTTCTCACTGAATAGAAACACTAGAAAAAAAGTAATTGCCTTAGTTTTACACTGCAGAAACCTTAAGTCTTTGGGTAACTGTTCAAATGATCTTTCACAAATTAGTTTGGAAATGTAGTAGGACTGTCAATAAGCCAAGGAGGAGACAAGTATTACACTCTGATATTATAAAGATAAGAGTTTTCCAGCCTCAGTCAAGAGATGGAGACTCATTACAATAAATGCAATGCAGACAAATTATAGGTATATATATATAAATCCAGTAAAGTAGGAAGGTTATCTGCCCTGTGGTCTGGACTCCTTTGTCTAGCACTGTTTTAGGATGTGCATACCTGAATAACAGTAATTGAGTTCAGCCTCAGTATTGTGATGGCTTCTTATTCCCCATTTCACATGTGGCTGTGTCTGTGGTGGGTGTCTTTGGTAACTTTATCCCTTAAGTAGATAGAACAAAGAAGATAAGAGAGAAAAAAGATATGAGAGAGAAAGTATCATAGAAATAGGAAGGCAACTTAAGTGAATTTCTGGTCATATACGAAGCCTACTGCTAGTTGTAGACTTGGAATGTGCAATCTGGACAAACAAGTCTTCTATCAGAAAAGCAATTATTCTCTCAACAATTACCTGTTTCAGTATTACTATTCCCTCCTCCATGAGGACACACATCTGTCTGTAGGACACTGACAAAGTAATATAGTATGGAAGAATGGTGTATGGAGAATGGAAAGAAAATTTTGGAAAGAAAACAAAGACTAAAAATATCTAACTGACCTAATAAACGGTCCAGATATCAAAGATGATGTAAAAGATCTAAATGAAATCTATCCTTTCCAAAGATTATTGTATTCCTCTGCAGTTTAGCATCCTTTATTTCTTAAAAGAGTTGAAATGTTCGAACCCTACAATGTCAGAGTAGAAAGGGAAGAGGATTTAGTGTGAAATGTTGCCAGAAAGGAAGATAATGTCTCTTATCCACTAAGTCTGTCTCTCCAGGAAGATTTCACTCCTGGTTTCAGACTATACTAACACAACCCTTCCTAAAACAACCTAATGCTGGGTCGCTATGTCAGACTCACACTGGATGGAAAAGGAAATGGCTGCACTTTTTCTATGCCTAATAAGTTGAACTACTTGTGCACATTCTACTGAAGCAGAAGGGTTGCACTTTGCTATTAATTCCTAAATAGGTTCAGGCCCACCACTCCAAATGGTACATTGGTCTGTTTCACAATTAATGCAATTCTTAAACCTTCTTACTGTAAGATTCCACCTAATCCTTCACAGTAACATGTTGTCCTGGAAACTTGAATCAATCCTATCATTAAAAACTTTCTTCACATGAGAATTTGAGTATGATATTATTCCACATTGAATAATGTTGCAATTTACTTATCTGATAGTAATATCAAGGAAGTTTATTAATATATTTTTAATCATTGGTCTAGTGGTCTGCTAATGTAATGTATATATCAATTAATAAATATAATATGAGAAAAATATGTAATATCTAAATTATTAGATAATACATATTTATGATATTTATTTTAATATATGCTCATAACTGTATTTTATGTAAAATAATTGTTCACATAGTGTATATTACGTATCTATCATTTTAAAATAAATATATACATATTTATTTAAAGGCAATATATATAGAAATCTTAATAAATATTTTATACAAAAATAAAACAGAATTTTTTATCATGATATAAGCCCTTGGCAGGAGTTTGCTTACAATGATAGCCTGGTTTGAAACGTGTTAATTTACATTAAGAAGAAGTATTTATCATTCTGAAAATAAATTATATTGAAATAAATTAATAAAAGTTATTTTTAATTACCTATTTCTATTCATACTTATCTTCATTATATGATGGCAAGTAAAAAATTCAAAGAAAAGGAACAGCATTTTCAAAGCAAATAGGTAACTAGTAATGTTCAAGAGTAAAAATGATTTTTGTGAGTTTGTGCAATGAAAATATGCCCATCAAAATGTCAGCCAGTTTTCAGATAAACATTTGGGCTTTTTGATACTAAACTTCTGATTCTTTATTACTGCTGTCTGTCATTAGATCAGCAGATTGAATTTTCTTGTTGAAACTGAAGAAAAGGAATTTTTGATCACTTTTATACATTTTTAAATATCTTCCCTCTGTGGAAACAAAAATCTCTTTTTTTTTTTTTTTTTAAAAAAAAAAGATGATTCAGAAATGAACTTATTCAGAACACTAAATATCACTGGGTGGTATCACTGGGTGGAAGCCAGATTTTTTTATTAGAACCTTACCATGTGGCTTCCTACTGTCACTGTTTATTTCTTTTCCTTCCTCTATTTTCCTTTTATACCCAGGCTTTCTGACCCACACCATCTTCCATACGGTGAGACTTTACTTACATACTGAAGTAGCTCAATAAGAATTGGAAGAAAAAAAAAAAGGCACAAATTGGTTACTCCTGATCCAAAATAAAAATAATAAATAAAATCCCTGAGGGCACCATGTTCAATCTGCAAACCCTATCCAGTCAGAATATTTGAGTGCCAGCCAGATCTTTTGAAATAGTCTTCAGTTGTTTGTTATTTCTAAAAAAATCCCAATGTTTTTTAAAGAGGAAAGACCATACAAGAAATAGTTACTATAATAGTAACTTCCATGGATAAATTGATATAGGAACACACTAAGAATTAGAAAACCTGCTTTTATTTTTTATTTTTCCAGGCATGGTTTTGACAAATGCCCATTGCTTCACTTCCTCTGCATTTCATAGAATCATAGACTGGTAGAATGACTTGGCTTGGAAGGGACCTCAAGGATCATCAAGGTCCAGAGTCCCTGCCCCAGGTAGGGTTGCAAAGCACTAGATCAAATACTAGACCAGGCTCCCCAAGGCCTTGTCCAACCTGGTCTTGAACACCTCCAGGTATAGGGCATCCACAACCTCTCTGGACAGCCTGTGCCAACACCTCACCACTCTCTCAGTGAAAAAGTTCCTCCTGACATACAATATAAACCTTCCCTCCTTTAGTTCAAAACCATTCTCCCTTTTCCTATCACTATGTACCATGTAAAATGTTGATTTTCCACATGTTTATAATCTTCTTTTAAATTCTTGGCTTTGATTTAATCTGCTGCTAGCTTCTCTGCTTTAAACAAAGCAAATTCATCTTTCTGAATCTTCCAATGAAAATCAATCAATCAATAAATGTCAGGCATCTAATCAACCTTGCAGCCTCTGTCTGAATTTTCCAATCTAGCATATTTTTATTGCAGGCTGACAGTCTGTGCTGAGCACTGTCTCCAAAATTTCTCACTCATGTAACTGCTCCAGTCATGGGTAACAGACAGAACTGCATGTCCATTTTTTCTTTTTAGAAGCAGTTTACATTTAATTAAGGTAACAAAGTTAGTTGAATATGGATATGTTTCAACAAGGTATATCTCAATGAGTGCAAATCCCTGTTTCAAGGTGCAGAAGAAATAAGCATCATGAAGAGATTACATTGTTGCCACAGCTGTGCACATCTGGGATTTAAGTAGGGTGCATGATAGGAAAATGAATCTGCAAGTCATTTACCCCCTAAACCTTCCCTGCCAATAGTCAGGTTCACCATCTGGTGCTTAGAAGAAAGCACCAAGATTACTCTTATCTTATCCAAGATGACTGGCTTATCACCAGCTCTGATATTGACAGATGCCTTACCTACCTTACCTATCAGTACATGAGTGCTTACGTACCTGCAAGATTACAGGATGACTGCGTTCAACTAGTTGAAAAAATGTAGTTCTGCTTCATACATAAAGGAACGTAAAAGTGTACATAAAACACATGAAGATTAATGTTTATTTACCATGACAGGTAGTGTTTCTATTAAATATTTATCTAGAGAACTTTAAAGATGCTTGGCCAAAGAGGTTCATGACAGAAAATATGGAGTGTCTATTTGATAGGACAGCTGATTTCTGTGGTATTTGGAAGGAAATATGTAGCATCAGGCATGAGGGGACAGAAATGGACATTCCTGAAGCTTGGAAGATCAGCATCCTAATATTAGGTGTATACAGTAGTAGTGAAACTAAATGTAAATCATGGTCTTTCCCCACTAAAGGCCTCTCTTTCCAATCTTCTTTACTATTCTGAAAAATGTTTTAGCTATCTCAGTTGCATGTCATTATGAATATATTGGTACAATTTCACGTATTTCTCTTTGCATTAAGATGAAAACAAAGATTGATTTCATTTTTTTAAAATCTCTGCAGGTTATAAGCATGCAACTTTATTCATCTCCTGTCATCCTTACGCAGACAGCTGACAGAACTAACTGCATTTATGAATCAGAGTGCAGATTTTATTGATATTTATGGATCCTAAGGAAAAGTAGATTTTGTCCCCTTTAACTTCTATCACTGCTAAGTATCATTCATAGCTACAGATCTTTTGAAACTTCATTTTCAATATTTACTACAATTAAAATCACAGACCAGTTTCACCTCTTTCCTAAGTTTGTGACTCTGATCAAACAAAAGTTTTATTTGTCAGTGTTAAAAAACCCTCTTGCAAGCTTAGTCCAAATAAAATACATTAGCATTCTACCCATTCAATTTAAAATATTTTGCTATTTTTCCTATCCTAGTATAAATTGATATTTCAAGATGTCAGTAAATAATTATATATAATTGTCTTTTAAGATTTTCACTTTGATCCGAGAGCATGAAGCATCACCATTAGCAAGGCAAGCTATACCTGTAATTACTCTTTTTGTAGTACAGAAAACAAATCTTCATAATCCTAATTGTGATATATATAGTCTAATACAAGTTCATAAGTTTAGGGTAGAAATACTGTAAAATTTAAATAACACAATCCAGTATTTACCTTATATTTATATAGATTAGAACCATTTACTACTCTATCTCAGTATCCCCTCTTTTCTGTTCAATCAGGTTCAGCAAAGCCCAGTTCTGATAAGCCATACGGGCAAAGTGTGGTCACAATCCCACGACACCTGATGTCTTGGAAGAATCCCCAGCACTCTGATGTAGTAATTATTCAGTTTATTTCTGAAACTCAGATGATGTGTTAAAACAAATTTATTATAGTTTGGTGGGGGTTTCTTGCTTTGTTTTTTGTTTTTAATCTTGGCAAGTCTAAATGGGCTATATTAAGCCTGAGTATAATAAATGAAATGATTTAGAAATTGATGTGAAAAGTTTTGGCTAAAATCAGTGTGTCAGTGTGGATCTTAGCAATGTCACTGAAAGAGTTGTGTCAATGGATGGTCCTATGTGTATCTAGCAATATTAAAAGAATTAGGATCAAATGGTAAGTAACAGTATTATATATAACATTTTGGGAAACCATATTATAATCATTTTAGACAGAAAGGGAAAAGTATGAGATCAGCATGCAGGAGAAATACCTCAGGAGGCCAACAAGTTAGGCTAACAGGAACTTCTATGAGCAGACATTATCGGATGCGTGAGAAAAAAATTGAGTCTAGGCTTTTGTTGGGCAAAAAGTTAAAAGAAACCACTTAATTGCCAAGCAGACATAAGCATAATATTTGCTTTATTTAGTTTGCAAGAAAACAGTGTAATCATATCCAATTGCATTTTTATAGATTAAAATACCTTGTAGTATTGATTGCACAGATAAAAGATGATTTTGGCACCAAAAATGAGTTCTTCTGTCCTTGTCACATACTTTTTGAAATTCAGCTGTTTCTGCACTAAAATAAGTTATTTCCCTCTTAGAAATTTCTTTCTCATTTGATATCTGTATGCCTTTTTATATATTTCTTATAGGTCACAGCAGCACCCACAGGCATTTGTTATGTCATGGTTGCATGGACTTTATTTACTTATATTGCATGATTATATTGCTATGCAAAATTCTTTATGCTTTGTTTTCATAAAAATGTAATATCTGCTTGGATATTTTCAGCACTTGTGTTTTTCCAGATAATATCGAGAAGCAAAGAAATCCAAACTGAGTTAAACACAAACAAACAAAAAAATCTCACAATATTATTCCTTTCCTGTGGATTATTTTCCTTTAGTAGCAATGAACAGAACAGCAGGGCATGGTATCCATACCATGGAAGCTCTGCTGCTATGCTGGTGTCAGTAAATTGCCACTACTGTCCATACCATCTCAGTGTTGACAGCATATGTTTTACAGCCCTGTTTAAGCCCTTTTTTGTATGCTCTATCTTTATCTAAAAAAAAAGGGAAAGTCAATAAATCAATTTTCTCTTCTTGTAGAGCAAAATACAGAACAGTTTCCCCTAAGGAAAGCAAAAAACTGAACTAAGGAGTTGCCTATAAAGAACTAACAAGGAAAGTAACATTGCAAAGAAAGGATAAAGCTTATCTTATTCTATTTAGAGGTTTCTAAAATACCTCATGAGGACATGGAAAGAAAAAAAAAAAAAAAGGTATCAGAAACAAAAGAAAGATGAAGGAAAAAGCCTGTCTTATCAAATAGTTTCACTGCAGCATCAGAAGAGTACGGTCATGTGGTCTGAGAAGTGCTATTGAGGAGGGAAATCCTACAACCTCAAGATGCCCCCAAGTGCAACATCCTCCTCTGTTCCCCACATAGAGACAATAACTCCATGTTCCAAAGCACAAGAACTTCCTTCACAGTCTTCTTTGTAGTGTTCAGATGCACAGATAATGTACCTACCAGGTGGTCACACTATTTGACAGGACACCCGCAAGCAGTATGCCAACAACTGCTGCTGTGTGGAGAACCAAGAAATTCCTCATCCAGATTGTGCTGACAACAGAGCTTACAAGCTCTGTCTCACAAGTTCTGCTCTGGACTGTTATATGTGAGTAAAACGTTGTTATGTTCTAAAATCACAGAATGATGATTTCACATTATCCCTTCCTAAATCATTGAAAGCCCGGCCATGCATTCAGACATCTCACTTGCTCAGAGCAGCTGTGGTCATTCTGAGCTCCATGTGGTTTGGGAATCTGATCCCATCCAAACCTTGGTCTGACCGACCAAATGTGAAAGTGCCTGGGCAGCCATCTCTCCTGCAATACAATCTCAAGCTCTGCTAGGAGCTCTTTCAGTGGGAACACTATTTTCTCCTTCAGACCACAGCAACACGTGAATGCCAGAGGTCTCACAGAGAGTAAATTAAATCTGATGTATTTATAGAAATAGATTTTCAGAATCATTAAGCTCTTTCACAGCTATTCTGACAGTTCAGAGTTACTTAAATCAGTGTAAATACATTATGTATACCAAGTCTCTTTTATAGCCAGGGATAGGCAAAGGGACTTTATTGTGGAAGAAGTATCACTTCTGGGAACAAAATGAGAGCATAAAAATTAAATTCAACAAAACAAAATTACAGAAACAATAGGGTGGGGAGGATTTTAAGTAAATCAGATAGCTCAGCAGCAGAAAGGAACCTGTCAGACAAATCCAGATTTCCTATTACAAACCAGGAGAATACAAACACAGCTCAGTAGAGCACTATTTCCTGGTCCCTCAATCTTTTTTAATTTTTTTTTTCCCTGATCTCTCCTCCTCTGATTTGTTTCTTGACCTTTATGACAATAAAGTGTGCTGCTGTTATGAAACAGTTTGCATTCCTGCTTGCTATTCTGTTGAGCAGGAGTGGAAGAAACAGAATCGATAGGGCTGGAGAGAAAGCAGGGACCGGGTTCTGCTGGTTGTCTTTTTTGGTTTGGAAAAAGCTGAACACCCACAGAGATGTCCTTTGTAGTGCAGGATGCCCAAGTATGATTCCTACTGTTTCCTCCCCAACATGTTTGCCTTTTTGAAAGGCTGTTTTATCTATAAGCCCCAAGTCCATATTGTACAATGTGGGAATAGCTTTCTCCATCTCCCTCCCAGGTTTTGAGGTATTTGTATTGGATTTTGTTTCTTATTTCAGCAGTATTTAATGGTTCCAAAAGCTTCAAAAGAACTGAAGGCTTCTGTCACTCTTAAACAGAAAAAAAATGTAAAGGAGTCAAAAAAAAAAGAAAAAAGCTCCTTGTGTAAATGGAAAAATACACCAAAGTTTGCAGAGAATAGAGAGCAAAAATTCTTTTTTTTTTTGCTTAACTCAGAAATACTAAACTGAAAGCAGCTTTTATCTATTTGATAATAAGCATGCTTTGTATCCAGTCCTATCTAGGGTCAAATTCTTGTTTTTATTTCTGTAAATCTAATAAAACTCTAAAGAGGAGAATGGCATGACTCCTCAGTTGCATCAGCGTAAATGAGACAGCATATAACAGCACGTGAACTAAAACAGCTTCATTTCTACTGCTTCCAAATACATTTTGAAGACTTAAAGGTGAACCGATAACTTCATAAATTGTTGTGCCCTGGGAAAGCTAAGGCAGAGATAAACTCACAGCCAAAGCTACATAACCATCTGTGGGTCATGTTCCAGTGAGATTTACAACATGCATCCGTCATCCACTAAACATTTAATCATCCTCTATAGTAAGAATAAGACTATCAAGAACACATATATAGATGTTTGTTTATATGTTCTCTCTGTATAGAAGTATAAAAGTAAATCAAGGCAAGTCTGCTGATACCAACACAAAACTATGCAATGACCATGCAACAGCTGTAAAAAAAAAAAAAAAAAAAAAAAAAAAAAAAAAAATTTTTTAGTTACTTCTTCATATAAGCAAGACTTGTTTCAATAATTATTTCAACTCAGTAAAGATTCTGAGATGGACTTTTCAGAGTCAAATAAACAAAAAAATTTCCTGCCTAGGGAGATATTCTCAACTTGATTTAGCAGTCAGCAACCTTGCCCACATCAGGGTGATTGGAACTAGATGATCTTTGAAGTCCCTTCCAACACAAGTCATTTTATGATTGCATAATGTTCTGAAGAAGAAGAAAAAGAAACAGAAGAGATTCCAGTTATGTGAAAATTTCCCAAACTGGTAACAACTATGGAATTTTTCTAATGAAAACTTGATCATCACAGAAGTGTACAGCTCTGCAATAACAGTTTAGCACAAGATTTGGCTAAGGTTACCACCTTTCTAGTACAGCTTTCTACACACAGCATAACTCACAGTAGCTGAGTTGTTAGCTTATTTTTTTTAAATGAGGATTGTCTTTATAATCAATTTATAAGGACAGAATTTAATTTAAAGAGGTCTGTGCATTTAAGAACAAAGAAGACAACAGCATCCTGATCCAACGTTGTCCCCCTGTTTCATGACATCCGCTTGAAAATGTTGCTACTTGAAAGGAAAGACAACATGGCCATCAGAGCTAGAAATTTACAAACTCTGTGATGATAAAGGATCATAAATCTTTACACGCAGCATAACTTTATAAATCAACAGCAATAAGATAAACAAAATACAAATGTTTTACTGTGGAATTTCTATCAGTATCCCCTTCTCATCTTTTCAGACTTTCTTTTTACTGAATACAGAAAGGGATCAGAGAAAGCATATGAGAGTTCAAAATATGAAAATGTGTGTTTTCTTCTTTTGTATGATGAATTCAAATTTAAATAAGAATGCATATACTTGTTTTTGCCTTACTAACACAACTTCTCTTGACTGAATAAGATTCACTACAACATTGCTTTACCTGATAATTTGCTCAGTCATGTGAAATGCAGAAGCAGCAGCAATTTTGTCCCAAGATTCTCCAACCAGCTTAGCCATGACTATGTGGAAAAAAATGTATATTGTAATGTCATGCAAAAACTGCAGTTAATTATTTAAGCTGTAAGTAACTTTTAAGTAACAGAAGAGAATATTGAGCATTGACAGTAAAAACACTGCAAGACATTACCTACCAGAATGTCTGCTTAATCTCAGGTTAAATTGTAGCCTCAAACTACCTGACAATTCAGCTTTAATGTTTCCAGTTCAAATTTTAATATTAAAGGAGTGTGAAATTTCAGCCAGAGGTAAAGCAAGGTTCAGGTCTAGAAAGTCGCTGCTAGATAAGGAAAATGAAAAAAAAGAATTATGGAAACTAAAACAGGTTCCAAAAGTGAAAACTGGAGGCACTGGGTGTTTGTAATTTCACCATGAGCAAAAAGCATAGAGAAAAATAAACAAGTGTAAATCATACATGGCTAATGACAGTGAAGGAATTCTCAGGTCAGTCATTTTGCTCTGCTTCAAAGACGAGTATCATTTCAGAACACGCTATATGCAAGAAATCTAACATAAGTTGTGATGCAGGATGAAATTTCGGCTTCACTGTATCCACAGTAAGATTCCCATCTACACTATTTATAGTGCACTACAATAAAAATCTCCACCTCAAAACAGTTTATGAATTTATGCTCCTACTGGTCCAAATGGTTTACAATAGGAATTGAACATCTCTGAAAGATATCTTCACATACTTCTCGTCGAGGTCTGCCAAGATATCTCACATGTCATGGAGACATCAGCACTTTAAAGTCTTCAGCCAATGGCATAAGTCCAAAATATACTCCACATAATCTGCTGTTATTTTAAAATCTCCAGGAATGTTGAATCATTTCAAAATCTAATCAGAAAGCAGAGTGTGAAAATGAACAAAATATTTCATCTATTAAGCAATTATACTCTGTGGAAGTGCACATCATAGATATGCATCTCATTAGCTCATAGAGTCCTTTGAACTAATGACATCTCAACCTCTGACTTCTTCTTTTAATACCTAGTCTATTTTATATATCATATCTAAATATTCACTAAAATAGGGAGAAAAATCCCACTAACCCACTTCCTAGCTGCATGTCCTCGTCTTGTGCTGCTGTCACTACCCAAACTGTGACAGGAACTGTGATGTGAAAGACAAGCCAGGTTCTGGACAACCATGCAGGGCTGTCACATCATGAAATGAAGAATATTTTGATCAGCTTATCTGCATGAATTGGCAGATTGCAACATGGCAATCGTGTACAGAGCTCAATATTGGCTTGAATTTCTTGGAAACAATGGTAGGCAACATCGGAATATCACAAAGTTTGCGGTAGGTGGATCTCAACAAATGCTCACACAGGAATAGAAAGAACACAATTTGTGAGTTTGTTGGGACCTGTTTAACCAGTATGAGGGCGAAGGCGGCTTTTTCCTGGACTACATCGTTACCAGTGGTGTGGTGTCACCATTATGAGCCACAGTCAAAATGGCAGTCCATGGAGTGGTCACATATGATTTCCCCATCGCAGAAAAAGTTCAAGATGCAACTCTTAGTGGGTAAAGTGATGCGCTCTATCTTTTGGGATGGGTTCTGGACAAACCATGAACTCTGACCACAACATCACAACATTGACTAAACTGAAGATTCAAAATTCCAGTTTCAGTGAAATGCATAGCTAAAGGTGATGACTATTTGAATATAGTTCTTTGTAGTGGATAATTTGTTCTATCAAACAGTGCTGCTGTAGTTTGTATCTGTTGTATTTCCCATGGAAATAAACAGAAGGCATCACTTTTTGAATGACCTATTTAAAAACTGTTTGGATTTAAAATCTGAGATCTCAAAGGAAATCTTTGATCACTAAAGAATTAAATACATGATTTGTAAGCCCAGAACTTGAAACTTGGATGCTGAACAGTCAGACAAGAAGTAAAATCACCAAGCAGAGCATGCTGCTACATTGTTTGGATTATCACTCTGTTGGACTTGCTGAAAATCTTGACTGGTTATGCCCTCACGTCTGTTTCCATATAGATATGTAAATGAAATTCTCACCACTTGGCTAAAGCTCTCTTTCAACTGATGGACAAGAAGAAGCTATCTGCCCTTATATGAATAAACTAATCTTAAATTCCTGAATCTTCTGATTACAAATATACTACAAAAACCTTCAAACTCGTGAGATTAATAATTTTGGTTCATGTTTGCAGGCAACACTCAACACAAAGCATCTGACTACCACAAAAACCTTCTTACTCATGATTTTCCACCTCTCTCATTACCTAGATGAAGCCACAGAGGAAACTAAGCAACATTAGGGGCTTCATTATCCTCCATATGTTGTAGTTACAACTCACTACAAGGCCCAAAGCCCAATTTTAGTTATTCTGTATTCCTAGTGCTTAGCAGCCACTGGGCTGTGGATGGAAGTGAACACAGCATGAGTCATCTTGGAGGAGAGGGAAGTGCTGTGTTGTGAGTGGGAGGAAGCGTTCGGATGAGCTGGCAGATGCTGTGACTGCCGCAGGACGCAATGATCAGTCATTACTTTTGAACTCAATAGCAGCAGTGGCCGGAAATAATTCTTGACTTTGCTTGTCTAGTGGCTGCACCCTCCCTGGTAAATGTGGATGTCTTGATGATCTTCTTTCAGCTAGTTAACTCCTGACAATGACTTTGGAACTGTGATCAGGTCAGGGTCATTGCTGATGCGGCTGGTTTAACAGGATCCACCTATGTCCTAAAGCCAGGAAAGAGTTCTTTGAATGCCTAAGTGGACATCTGTTAAAATTCACTGGATGGACTTCAGCTTTCTGTACGTGGGGAATTCATGTGGATGTGAAAGGACTGACAGTCTCTGATGATTTCCATCAGAAATACTTTCTCTGCAGGTTTAGATGAAGATTAACACAGCGTGATAACCGTAAATGCTTGTTGCCATGTTAACTTGCAGCATAGTATGATGGGGACAAGAATCCTCTAAAATACTTCAAACTACAAATCTGCATCCAGTAATTATAAGCTCATCATGTGTTTTTTATGAAATAGAACAGTGAGTCTTCAAAGCTTGCAATATAATTCTGACATTGAAAAGAGGCAAATAGATACGATATGGTCGCAACTTGTTTCAACAGCTAATGCATAAGGCAAGGGCTCATGATTTTACTTATTTCCCTGTTTTGTCACACACTTCCTTCCTTTCTTCCTAACCTTCCCACTCCAAGGGATACACACTATCTCCTTTACAGATAGTGAAATCAAGGAAGCACTGTAAAAAAGCACTTTCTTCAGCCCAGGCTCTGAGAAAGCAGTATTAATGCTGCTTTCACTTCTCTTGGCAGCTTGTTAGAATTGGAATCAAAAGGCCTTAAATGTATTTATCTTCTCATTATGCAATTAGCCATTTTGCAGGGTCCTGTGACTTCTTTTTGTGACTTAAACCTTGCAGTGGATTTGCAGAGCTTTCCCTGCAATAGACTCAATAGAAACTTGGGAATAGTAATAATTGCAAACCTCCTGAGTACCCCAATTTAATGTATGTTTTAACTAACTATTAGTACTTAATTCACTCTTAGAGGCAGTTCATTTAAACTATTGCACAAGCATTTTAAAGTTATTTCCATTTTTGTACAAGAAAATGAAATCAGTTCATAAAATATCCAGAAAGTTCTGTTTTTTGCTCACACTTTCACAGTGAGTTTTGGAGGGACAGAGAAAGACAGTTTTCATTTTACCAACAGCTTTTTAGTACAAAAAATAAATTTGATGCTTAACAGCCCCACCTCCTGGTGAAAAAGCAATGATGAAAACAAAATTGGATTTCTGCTGGGAACATCCATTCTGCGGCATTTTTTTTGCAATCTTTGGCTTGCATAATGAAAACACGTTACTTTTTTACCTTTACATGACAGCTCTATAGCACGTTAAGAGGTTTGTTTTGTTTTGCTTTGATTGTTGCCCTATTTTCCTTCAGTTCACAGGGATAATATATTTTAATCATAGACATTTTTGGCTCCTTAGTGTTTCTCTTAAAATATCTGAGCAATCTATTCTGTGTTCTTCGTGACTCTCCATAGACAAATCCAATGCTAAAAAAAAAAGAAAAACCAACCAAACAAACAATTAAAAAAAGGGCAGTATCTGGGAAATTAAGCTGCTAATGTGGATTCTGTGTCCAGGAGTTGAAGTAAAAGACAATGAAGAATTCTAAAATGGTGTAAACTTTGCACAATAAACCATTAGGTGTCACAGAGCTGCTATTCACTATCAAGGATTAGGCTGTGCATGAGAAAACATCCTCAGGAAGGATATATTCCTTTTCATGTTTTCTCTTGGGCTTAAACTGGATTTTCAGTTCTTAGAGTTTTAGAATAGCCTTATAATTGCAACTTCTGATACATTTTATTCCCTTTCATTCATCCCTCGACTCCAGAGATGAACATTAAAAATAATATGAACCTACAATAGTTAACATCAAGATGACAGCCAGCATTTGAGGAGGTGGAAACAACCTATGCTCATTCCTTGGAAGCATCTTGAGGACAACTAAAAGGTCAGTGGCTTCATTGCTAAACAGAGCATGCAAGGAGGGAGTGTGGTACGCACGTGAAGAGGGGCTGGGTGCTTCACAATAAGAGACACCTTCATAAATCATGGGCAAGCTTGCTTCAGATCTGCCACTTTTATTTTTCTTACTCAATCTCTGCTTCAACATCTGTGCCACCTATAGGCTTGCCAGCACCTCTCCTTCAGCTAACTGTCAGTCCATATCTTCCACAACTTCCTGTTTGCCATCGCTGAGGCTGGCCCTGCTGCATCTTGCAGGAAGGAGACGGTGTGTTTGCAGTGAAATGTCTTCTGATCAGCACTTCTGGAGAGTGGGAGAAGTGATTGAGCCTCTGCCTCACACAGCCCTCTGGGCAGCTGGAGTTTGGCTGAGGTGGGCAGTGGTAATAGGACATTTATTCTCTAGAATTAAATGTAAATTACCCCATTCCAATGAGTGCATTTTAAAGCATTGCGGGGACTAGGAATTATATGCTTCTTACAGGCATTAGTACACTTCTGGTGATAGCCATCCAGTAAATAAGTATTTTAGTTTCCTCACTTGTCTGTGGGGTTAAAATGCCCCAACTAATAATACTTTCCAACAGTGTGCCTTTAATTACTAGTTAACGTAAACCACATAACTATTGACCCATGTTGCTACACAGCACAACAAAATGAAAGAGAAATTTCCTCCACTCATTTCTGGAGGAGTCAAAGCAGCCCCGGGCCCAGCATTTGGCCCCATGGAATTGTTTTTCCACGTGCAAACTTAACGAAGTTCTGTATTAAATTTCAGAAACTACTGATTGCTCTCTTGGTGTTTATAAAAAATCAATCGCAGGGCTTTGTTTTAGGGAAGTAGGGAGTAGGAAAGGAAAATGGAGTACAAACCAGGATTTAAAAGAAAATGGACGTAGCTGAGAGGCATAGAAATGTCATAAGGTCACAACTTCAAAGACTAAACATCTATCTAGGCAAGTCCTGTCTGTAGCTCAGATATCACATGTTTCTTGAGGCTTTGTTCACCTTCTTTTCCTTGTACAGACTGCTCACTATGATTTGCTGTTTAGTACAGCTTAACAAATAAATTGAGTCACTAGGGAGAAGGAGAGAGTGCACATATCTTGAGGTTGCACTGAATCTTTTATCTTCTTTAAAATGTTGCCTACAGAGGGGAATAAGTAGGAACGTTATTAGGATGTGGGTTTTAGTTCTGCCTGCTTTTATGCAAGTAAGCATACAAAACATTTTGTTGCTTAAATATTATGCTGAAATGGGCTATGTTGATTAAGTTTTCAGATAATCACATCTGTAGAGCATCCTACCACATCCACTTCACTTACGTTTACCATCACTGAAAAAAGAAGTCCATGGATCCAATTTAACCCATACTGACAAAGAATAAGATCCAGTTAGGACTGAAATAACTGGTAACGTTGACTCATCTCCAAGTGACCATAACAAAATTCTCTCACATCAAGTATTGTACTCCTTGGAAGAGTCAACAAAGATATTTAGGAAAAAGTGCTGAAAAAATGATGTTCCTTCTCATCTCTTGACTCAGGGAGCTTGAAGCATTGCTTCCATGCTGCACTTGGTCATATTTTCAAATGGGAGATTGTTTTTCCTGTTTGTCAGGGAAAGGTCTCATAGCGAGCACTACATTCACACAGAAACACTCTTTCAATGTCTGGAGCTGACATGGGGCAATAGTGCCACAACTCAAGAATTTAAGGAATGAAGCTGAAGGCTGTATATAACTGAAGCAAAAATGTGAAAGGAAAAAATGCAATTAATATGGCTTATGTTTTAGGGCCTTTAGCACACAACTGAGGGAATGATTTATAACTAGTAAACTAAGAAATGTACAGCATTTTTTTCTTTTTTCTCTCAAAAGAATGTGTACAATCTTGCAAAAGAACTAATTAGTAAGTTGTTCACGAGTAGCTAGCTCATTGCAGTATTGGAAATGTGAACTGAGTTTGATTTCTACACGAAAAGAACGGGGATTACTATGTGAACTCCATCAAAGTCAAAATTTGATCAAAGGAATTGCTTCGTGTGTGTGAATTCTGTAACAAATGAACAATTCATGCATTTTATGATTCTGATGCTAAATACCTTTTTAGCAGTTGTTTTCTAATATTCCTTTCTTTGGGCTTGACATTCCTTTCACAGTTTTTATTTGGCATGTGTTCAACTGGAATGTTAACCTATTGTAATTTTCCAGTGAGGAAATACAATGAAAAACATCACTAATTAATAAACTTAAATATTGATAAATGTTAATAAATTAATAATAAAGTCAATAGAAAATAATGGAAAGCAAATACGAAGTCATTTCATTCAAAGTGGAGAAAGTGTTAGGAAGGATTAGGACAGCTGTGATGCCAGTATGTTTACTACAGCTACAGGGGAGCCATGTCACTTTGGGATGTCTTTATTTCGTGTTTTTGCTCTTTCACTGGCTTTGACAGAGCACACTGCTGCTAGCAGATTTCCTGGTATGATGGCATTCTTATCTCCACAATGTCCCCTGGTCTCAGTTGACATCTGAGTAATCAGTTACGTAATTAGAGTTTGTCATACACAAATGTTATCCAGTGTGTAACTATCTTAATGAGGAGATTTTTCTAGCAGTCACCCACTTCTAACCTTGAAATATCACTGTTTTTTTAAGAGAATTTCCGATCTTCCACCATTTCATACATCTGATAAGAAAGACGGTCCTGAAAAATGGATTTGCTTTCAACATGGAGAAAAGATTTGGAGTTTTTGCTGTGGAGCCCCATGGATGCAGTGTCAAGGCCTGAGCTCTGTTGACTTTTCTTCTGATCCTTCTTTAATTTTTGAGATACCTTAACAACCTCTCCAGAGTTTCACAGAGTACAAGACATCACCATGTTATGTTAAGAAATGTTTCAGTAGTTTAATGTAACCTGGATACACTGGGTGAGAATTTCACCCTCTGTTTATAAGAATAATTTGGTTAAAATGTTCCTTTTTCAAACTGCTGTGTATCAGATGTATCAGATAAAAGGCTCTAAAAGCTGTTTCAAGCTGCTCTGAATCAGACCTGGTAATTAGGAAGCTGTAAGAAATGACCATCCCACTGCACATTTGCACTCCTCACTGGCTGTGAGAGAAAAAACTTTTCATGCAGCAATTCAGTTTTTCCATTCTATTACTTCACATTAGTCGAATTTATTATTTCAGTATTTTGGCTTTTTATTAGCAGTGAAGAGAAAAATCTTTCTCAATATGACCACCCTCCAGAAAAAAGAAAAAAAAAAAAAAAAAAAGAGAAAGACAAAGAGAGGCTGCAGGCATGCCTAAGAGATTTTTGAATGGGATAACAAACACAAAGAGCAATGAACAGAATTTTTTTTTCAACTGAAATTTAAAGAATTGTACTCAAGATAAACAAAGGGAAGTTCTTCAGTTTGCAGGTAATAAATTTGTGGAAATCTTTGCCAAAATCAAGAGAACTAGAGAAGGCTGAAAGAGAGATACATAAAGTATTCATAAGTGGAAAACCATGTTAGATTCAGGAAATCCTGTCAGCTGAAAAGTTTCAGACTTGGAGAGTTGTAACTAGTAGGTCTGCTTTTGTGTTCAGAAAGAGTAAGATGTTAAATGAGTTATAAGGGAAATTAAGTCACGTAGTGACATGCAGAGATGGAGAAAAGATGGTTTTCAGTAGAATCAGGGCTGTGTAAATACAGTCGTGCCCTTTAACAGCTCTTTTCTTCACCTTTTGATACTTTGAAGATTCTGGGCCATTTTTTTAATTCCTGTTCTTAAATTTACTTTAATAGGAGGTGTGGTGTTGTGTACTTTCTAGACTGCATAAATGAACATGTTAGATCCAGTGAACCATTGTATACAAAGCAGTTCTTACATATTTGCCTATTATGGTTGGGTCCCTATGATTGCTCTCTGTGCAGACAATCAGTGCTCCTGCATTAGATCAGCTGGAAACTAGCAGGAGGTCAATCCAGTTTTTGGCGAGAGTCAATGAGATAATAGGAGGATTTCACCACAGATGAGTGAATTCCCCAAATTCCATTTTTCTTTGGATGCATGCATGCTTTAAGACTTGGCTCCCACCCTCTGTTTTCACAGCTTACTCAAGTTAATTTTAATCCTTTCTTCTTTTTCTGTTTGGAAGAAAATTTCTTTTCACAAACACACTCTATTAAAGTTGTGCTCCATTGACAGCCTGAAGACTGCAGATGCATTCAGACATCTGTTGCCAACATCCATACCTCTTGTTTGCATTTTGATTCATTATTCATATGGAGAGAAAGGATACAAATAAAAATATTAAGATTCAGTTGGAGGTTCTAACTGCCTTTTTTGTTTAACTTTGTGGAAATCTTTTGTTACCTTAAAATAAATTTCTCACTATTGAAAACAACAAACACTCAAAAATTAGAGAAGTCCATGCATGTTTCAATTATGTTACTAAAAGAAATCCATCAAATTCTTTCTCTTCTTGGTGAATGAGAAGAGTAGCCATGAAGATAAGCACTAGGCAGAAAATAGCCATGCATACAGACATTGCAGAGATAATTTTGTAGAGATCTTTTTTCCCTTGACTGCTAAGCCTTCTTTCAACCCATCTCAGTTTCGTGTGGGATGGAGTTGCTTTCTTTGGTATGTTGAATATATTGTTATGTTTTGGTTCTAGGAGAAAAACAATGTTGATAACACACTGATGTTTACAGCTGCTGCTATGCAGTACTATACAGAGAAAATGCCATTTACAGGGAAGGGCCCAAGGAGCTGGAAGGGAACAGAACTAGGGCAGCTGACTTAAGTTGGCCAAAGGAACATTCTATACCATATAACATCACGCGGAAGGAGTTTTGATGGAGGTGGGAACCCATCACTCTTCTCTTCCCCTGCTTGGGGGACTCACTGGATGTTGGTTAGGGAGGGGTGAGCCAATACTCATGTGTCACTGGTTATTATCCTTTTCATTAGCTTAGTAAATAGTTTATCTCAACCCACAAATTCTACTTTTTCTGGTTCTCTCCCCCATCTCACTGGGAATTAGGGGAGTAAGCAAACGACTGTGTAGTGCTTAGCAACCTGCCAGATTAAACCACAGCACAATCTCCCTGGGAATTGGTAGGTACTTGTGGCAGGTGATTTTTTATTTGGAAAAAATGCCACAAGGACTATGAGGATAAATGGGAGGTAAAAAAAATGCTCCCAGATAATTCCTTTAGAACCTTCCTAGAATTTCAGTATGGTTGAAATTTCAGTATGGTTAAATTTAAATAGACTTGCTGGATAATGAACAGAAAGGCTGTAATACCCTCTACAGTGCAACAGAGCATGTTCTCTCACTAATAGGAAAGAATAACTCTCAGAAATTTGAGAGGCTATCCACAAACCCTTAGATACTTCCGGACATAAATACTTCTCTACATCAAATATTATTATTGTTCGTACCTTTATTGATAATTTCCCAACTCATAATGCAAGGATGATTAGTCCTAAAGAATTTGAAAGATTGATACAGTCTTTCTGGCCCAAACAAAGATGACCTTAAAACAGATTTCCAATCTATCATGCTCAGATGTATTAAAAAAAGTACGTACACAAGCAAACTGAGATCTGTACAAGATTTTTAAAACAACTACTAATTATTGTAACTAGGTCCAAGATGACTAGAACTCAGTCTAGAAGCAAGAGTATTATTATCAGTAATGCTGTATTAAATAGTATTAAAGGTTCATCATCTTACTCACTGCTTTTGAATGTTTTGTGGACTTTGCACCACCTGACAGCTGTAGGTACGTAAATTTGCTTTTGGACATTTATGTTAGTTGTTATTTACTGGAGGGTGATATTATTTCTGGATGACTTGTTCTTTAGCACTGCCTGGCTGATCTAATTCTGAAAAAGCATCCTGTGCTTCATCCACACAGCAAGTAAGCAATACTTCCTAATACAACAAGGATCATTCTCCCAGTAAGCTCTGGAGAGTTCAAGGACCTCAGCTGAATTCTCCTGTGACACGTCATCTCAGAAGATGGAGACCAGTCCCACTGACACTGGTGCAAGTCAAGGCTGTCATTGTCCACTCACCTTCTGTATCTTGCAGCAATTTTCCAAGGTTGTGCAGACAGTGTACAGCCAAATCAAAGGCTTATAAAAAAATAAACCTTAGCCCTGTTTTAACTCTGAAATACAAACCAAGTATTTCTCTCCTCAAGCTCTTCCCATATTTCAGGTCAATAGCATGGGTTATTTCAGAAATACAACCTCAACTATCATTCTTAACACTTATTTCTATCTCCTCTGTCTGCCTAATAGGCACAAATAAGCAAAACCCAACTTTTGCTGTATAAAAATTGCAAAAATATTTATTGTGAGTAGAAAGCTGAGAGGGAAATTAAAGCGAATCTTAACAAGCGGTATTAAACCTAACCAGACATGCCTTCAAGTAAATTATTTGTGAGTTTATTAAATTCCATGCAAGTTCCCCAGAGTTTTTAGCACACATTAAACATATCTTACAAGCAACTTTCAGACAGACCTAATTATAACCTTTAGTCAGTTTTGTCTTTCTAGACCTCCTATAGCTGGTTTGAAATTAGATAGCATTGAGCAGTTCTCTCTTATGAAACATAGAAGAAATATTGGTAACAATCATACATATTCATTAATGGAACAAATTCACTACAAAGTAATTATGATAACATTGTTCTTTCATCACAAGGTAGCTTATAGTCTTACAGCTATAAGAGAGACAGTGTTTTTAGCGAAGCCTGGTATCTTTCACTGCCCAGCTAGTACAGTTGGAAAACAAACAAACAAAATAACTGTTAAGGCTCACAGTCCTTTCTCATGTCAACTCTTCATGCTGTATCAGTAACTTCCATTGTCATTTTGACAGTACTGTCACAGCCAAACTGGCCTAAGGATATTACATGGCCAAGGTTAATTATTGACAATGTATGTTCCAGCCTGGTGAGGGCAAGAGGTCTTATAAGCAAAAATTATTCTCTTCTTGGTACCCTGGGTCCAACTGGAGTTGATGTAAATGGCACAAATAACTACTGGCATAAAGTAAAAAAAATTTGGAAGTATATGCAAAGTGCATGCAGAATGTAGGTGTGCTAAAGAGATTTTCTTTGTCTTTTTCTTCTCTCTCTCTTTAAAACATAGAGCCCTAGAGAAGCATTTAGGATCTGCCATAAATCCATGGAAGTAAACTTTGGTCTACATAGAAAACAATTTGTGTTTGTTAATGCATTTCCATAAGCCTAGTGTCTGTCTCCAAAGCTTATTACTTATTTGTTTGCAGCTGAACTGACATAACTACTCCATTATTCAATGGTACATTTAAACTTGTCAGTTGATCTCATCTAGAACATCTTTGAAATGTGTTTTCCTCAAACTGGGGGCATTGGAGCATTATTCTCTCCAAGAGATACGAGAAAATGAGATTCAGTGTTATGAGCTTGCTCCTTTGCTTTGAATGAAATTCTGCTGTAAATACATGTATCATGTTGGTTGAGAAAGTGTTTTCACTGTGGATGGGGGCTGTTCTGTCTTTGTTGCTGAGCACACATAGGCAGGAAAACTCTTACTTCAGTGCACTGAAACCTAAAAAGCCATTAGAATACAATTGTGACAGCATGAGAAGACAGCAATAATCTACAGGATATTTTTCCCTGTAGAAAAAATAAGAACATGAAAATCAAATAGTTCACAATATGACATAAATTACCTTTGTTTTTTCCGTATTTATTTTTTTGATTTTACATTGAGTTAAAGAAAGACTTTTTTTTTACTCATTTATCCTCATAAAGATGTATCCTTAGCAGAGCCTTTCTAATTAATACCTTCTCCTGTCATTTCAAGACCTGAGTCTGTCAAGGATTTTCTTTTCCTGCAGTACATTAAAAAATTCTAGTTTAATCTCAGAATTTTGTTTTCCTTTTCCTGTTAATGACACCAATATATTTATTGTGACTAACGTAGTAGCTTATTCATGTGAAAATAATTGCATTTTTGCAAGATGTGATAGAAGTTTTTAAAGGAGGAAAGAGGCAGAAGAATGCTTCTCTCTGGAGAAACCTGAGCTGACTGCTTTGCTTCAGACTTTCACAACTCCCTGTCAAGAACAGATGTACACCCTCTAATGAAGCAGAAAGAGGGAACAATATGTTTCCTTGCCCTTACACTTGCTCTTGCACCTGCATTATTTCTCTTGCTGTTGTTAACTATGTCATTTAAAATCACTATATAGTTTGCAGATGCCCTAAATCGTTATCTGAATTATATATAACTGTGAGGCTGTGGCTATCATATGAACAATCTGTAATCCAGGCCAACTTGCACTCCCATCCAAGCAGGTAAAAAGAAAACTCATTCAATTCAAATATCATCTTAGGAAATGAGATGAAAGTCAAAGCATAAAAGGGTGGACTATATCTTGAAAAGGATTTAGGCATTGTAATGCATAACCATTCAGAAGGATCTCCAAATTGAGTAGCATAGGTAGTATACTATCAGGATTTTAAATCATCTAATTATAGAGGAGGAACAGAGATCACTGATTTGTTTATTTGTAACTTCTATATGTCTCATATTTAAGATCAAGAGGAACACCATATCCAGATACATCAGCTAGACTTGGAAGGACTGGAACAGACAAAAAAATTTACTATAAAAATAAACAGAGGCCTGAAGTACATGTGTTCCTACGGGAGAGCTGAAGAACTGGAACTGCTCTGCTTGCCAGAGAGATGATGGAGAGTTGAATTGATTACAAGGTCTGCTAATGAGGAGTAAATAGAGATCTTTCATCCAGTGTAAAAAAAATATAACAAGAATTAATGACTACAAGCTTCAGCCAAAAAAACTGAAATTAGAAATTCAGCACATTTTTCTTAACAGTGAGGTCAATTAGTTTAAAAGTTCAAAAGTTTAAAACTCCGCCATGGACACTTTCAAAAAATCATAGGTTCACAGAATGACTTGGGTTGGAAGGGACCTTAAAGATCATCTAGTTCCAACCCCTGTGTCATGGGCAGTCTGTCTCCACAACTCCATTTCTTCACATTGACATTTAAGCCTATGACCTGCGTTGTGAAGAGAGTCTGCAAGAAAGGCAATGTTAATGAGCCTGTGGCATTGTAGGGACCATCAAGCCAGCACTACAGTGAGTGCACCCAAAATGAAAAAAGAACACTGAAACTGGATGTCTCAATCTTTTTTTTTTTTTTTTCTTTTGAGGCCAGTTTAAGAAAGAATTATCTAGTTCTCCATGAAAAAGTGACCACCAAAAAAAAATTATGCAATTTATCACCAGTATGGATTGCACTGACTACATCCAGATGGATGTCACCCAGACTTTTTTGTTTCTTTTTTTCTTTTTTTTTTTTTTTTGGTCAATCTCTTGTTAGTTCTTACCCATTTCTGGGCACTCAGCCAGATCCTATGTGCTTTGCCATCCTTAGCTCATACAGTAGGGATAACAAAACTGAATGAAGTATCAGACAGCAATGTTGCATCCCCAGTCATGTTCCAAAATGGGAAGCTCTTATGCTGGTTCTCCTTTCAATGCTTTCATTTCCATGAATTCAGCATTTCCTATGGATTCATTAGCTGTAACTGTGACAGCACAAACTTACTGAGTTTCCCTTGATATAATAAAATCCTGGACAGAGAAAGAGCTGACAATGTTTCGAAGTCAGCCAGAGGTAGAGCTGCTTATGAAATGATAGAGGTGTCACTAAAAGTGTCATGATTTCTGCAGATAGAATTTCAATATGCCGGGATGCCAGAACCTGTAGCTCCAAAAGAAAATGACTGTGGAGGAAAGTACTGAATTATATCATGGAAACAGAAGCTTTATATATTGAAGCTTGACTATGTACAATTTCAAATTACAGATAAAAACTTTGAAGATTTTTGATAAAAAGAATGGTTACGGATTCCTTCGATGCACTGTTCCTGTGTGTAAGTAAATGAACTACAGCTGGTGAGAAGGCATGAGTGGTTCCACCAGGTTTTCCCAGAGCAGAGCTGTTGCCATCTGCTTCCTTTCTTTCTTGCAATTATTGCAAAAAAATATTGAAATCTGACTGCAGTAAGGAAAGTGGCATTAAATTCACAATCAGAGAGGGTATCATGAGACAAGAGTTTGTCTTTGAACATGCCATAGCAGTAAAAATCAAGTCAACAGGCCCATGGAAGGATGAAGTGCCAAGCATCCAGGGGAGAACGACTCCATGGATCTCAACCTATTAAACATTCAGGCTACTTGGAATGGTGTGAACCCCACTTGCAGATGACTGTTGCCATGAACTTAGCCAGACCAGCTGGTGTCATCTGCAGCAGAGCACTTGGTAGTGATCTGCAATACTTTCAGTGCAAGTTACTGAAACCTTCATATTTATGCAGATACTGACTCAGTCTGGGTGGCAGACAATATGCATCCTGCCAACGACGTGGTGGGCAGCCACACGCAAAGCCTGTTTTGACCTTCTGCATTCTCACCATCTGGACACACTGTAGGCAAAGACTAATATCTGTGAAATTCTGAGAACAGTTACTACCTTGGAACGTATTACTGACACAGTAGAAGGAGTTCAAGGTTACCAGCTTTCAAATTACCAAAGTAATCCCCTTCCTATTCTCAGCTAAACTTTCATGTTGGTCATCTAACACATTGCATAGTAGTTAAGCCACTATGAATGTTACCTTTGTCAGCCTTCACTATCAGTCCTTCCTCACCCATGGCAGATGAATTCATGATATTATATTCTGATATCCCCAAAACAAGATTGGATAATATTTTGAAAGAAAGATTTTTGTAAGGTTTGTCTCTGACAGGTGCACAGATAGGTAGATGAAACAGTATGACTAAAATAAAAGGGATAATGCTACTCCTACCTTTTAGTCTTGTACTACATATAGTTTTGGTTGTTATTATAGACCATTCAATAGATTCTGTGTACCTCTGAAACTACAGAGAAGCAACAGCACAAGCCCAAATCAATTAGCGTATCCCCAAATCAGTTGTTTGTTTGTTTGTTTAAAAAAAAAGATAAATTCATATTGATTTTATAGTTTGGTTGGTTTTTGGTTTTGGTTTTGTTTTTTTTGAATGACCAGCCTGACAAAACAGCTCTACCAGAAGTACAGCCTGACAGGATTTGCATAAAGAGCTGGAAAGTGACAAGCCAGTGCTGCAGAGAAAACACAGCTTCAGTGAAAAATAAAGCCAGTGACATCTTTTTAACAACCACAACCTACTAAGTTTGTTAAGTAGAAAGTCGAACAGGGGAAACCAAGTAACAAGCAAGAAGATTTATTGGGAAAAAAAAAATCAGGAGCAATTTGCATTTGTCCTTTTGACATCTCAGTTTTGACTGGTAACACCTATAGATACTCTCCTGATGAGGAGACTGTCCCCTCTTCCATGCACAGAACCTCATGTCAGGGAAGATAATGGCACTGAAATAAGTGATTATTGGCACAGGCTGCTCAGGGAAGTGTTGGAGTCACTGCCAGTGGAAGTGTTCAAGAAACATGGAGGAGATGTGGCACTGAGGGACATGATTTAGTGGGCATAGCGGGGATGGATTGATGGCTGGACTAGATGATCTTAGTGGTCTTTTCTGACCTTAATGATTCTATGATTGTGCAGAATCCTCATCCAAGCAAAGTACCTGCTTACTTCAATATACAGACATACAACACAAAGCAGTCTGTCTGCCTATAAATTCAGACCTACATTTATAACTTCCATTTTCATTTCTTGGAAAACTTTCCAGTTCCAGAGTCACACGTGTGCTCCTGAAGAGCTTGTACTATTAATGAAATCATTATTCTTCTCATAGCAGCTGATCCTTAGCTTACAAACATTTCACTTTCCTAAATTCAGAGTCATCCATGCAAGTGACAGAATGACACAGAAACACAGTAACTGTTCATTCAAGAAAGAAAGAACAAGACTAATTCCAAAGAGGAGGAAAAGGCTCAGATTTTGACACTATTCCAAACACGAAGGCTTTGGGTTTTTTATTTTCTTAATTATCTTGACATTTAAATGGCTGATAGTCTGAATAAAGTTTCTGATGGCAATGTCACATCCACAGCCACATCCCAAAACGATTTTTTTAAAATCATTTTGGATTGACATGAGTGCCTTGAACTAAGATGCAAATCAGTTCCGGGTGGCAGACATTACCAGAGAGGCTCCTGATCAGTTCTTTGTCCATGATTTGTTCCCTGTCTTTGAAGAACTAGTTTCACCTATTAATGGCAGGCTCTATTGTTATCTAAAATATTTGGGTATGCAAAATATATGTTAAAAAAGTCTTGTCTTTACTGCCTTATTCCCTGAATTCCAAGAGTCATCCACCATCCAGGTATGTAGAAATGAGATGTAAGGTCCTAACCTACTCTGCAAAACTGTCATTCGGAGACTTAAGTGACTGAATTCACAAATTTGCTGTCTCAGGACTACATTTATACTCAGACACAACAGGTGCATCCCTCTGTCCATGGAGAATCAGCAGTGAGTGTGGCAGCCTCCAGAACTGGCAGTGCATTTTTGTGGGTCTATCATTCTTATAAGGGCTGTGCAGTTATTTATAGAGCAGCAGCTGAAACTGGAGACGTAGCTTGTGTGAAGCGACATAGTAAGGCTAAGAGTGTTGCATTTACATTGTTTGGTCAGAAGGGCTGAAGGAAAATGGGATTTTCAACAACCCATGAGTGGAGAACAAATATACTTTCCAATGAAACTTTAAAATTGAGTCATAAGAAGTGTCAAAAGATGCAATAATTGAAACTTCTGTATTTCTAAATTTTACCAGGGTTCTTCAGTGTAATCCACTTGCATCATGTCACCCTCCTCTGCCCAACCACATCTTAATAATTCACTGAAACTGTGAACACTCAGAATATATGTCTAAATTTTCAGTAAAGACCCTATTTGGCATCATCCAACACATAAAATAACTTGTAAGCATACAGAAAGGAGATAGGAAAACATCCAAGATACGTTAAGGGAGAAATACTCAATGTTTCCAAACTGAAATATTTCAGGGCTCTGCTCTTTTCTCAGTATTCTCACTTTTATAGTCAAAACAACAAAAATGAATTACTTTAATGTTGGGAAAAGCAAAGAGTCATAAAACAGAGTCACAGAAAGGTGAAGTGTCTGCCCAAGAGATTAAGCTTATTCTGAGGAACTGATCATTGCATAGCACACTACTGCGCTTCGTAAGCTCTAAGACTGGAAGCTAAGTCAAGAGCAGGCTGTCAGAATGGAACATTAGTCATATCATCAGCCTATGCTTAAATAATTCCCCTGTGAGCTGTTACACCAAGTTATACGTACAGGGCCTTGTTTTCAGCTCTCTTATACTTACATGACACTACTGAAATTAAGGAATAGAACTCCTGTGCTTTTGAGAATTAAATCTTTTCCCCATTTTTTAAAAAATAATCATTTTTAATTGGTAACTGTGTTCCTTTAAACCATGGATCAACCTTTCTGTTTTCCTTAGAGAAAATAAAAACCAGTGTTTTCTTCTATGTGCCTACAGTCATTTGGGAAAGAATCAGAGATTCGCTGTCATTGCAGAGAATGTCAGAGGAATCTGTGGCAGCAAGCCACAGTGAGGAGTTTAAAAAAAAAACTTCCATCAAGCAATTATTTTGTTCACATTGATGAAGTGAGATGAATGTTAGAACTGGGGGCTTATTATAATTCTTGTGGAAAAGATGTAAATATCTAACTTACTCTGATCAATTACCCGCTGAAGCATCACATACATAGCAGGGAGGCACAGAAATTTAATTGGACTATGAGGGGAAAGAAATGAGTTATTTCTAACAGTGTTATTTCTTCCCCTCTCTCCTTGCATGTACCCTCACCTTCTTTCAAGATGAGAACCAGAATTTCATGAGGAGGTTTAGAAGTTCTTACTGTCCTGGCCAACAAAGCCAGCGAATTTAGAGGTTGTCAGGATGAAGCAGAAGCAGGACAGTGAGAAACTCCACCACTGCACCTTCATTTCAGCTGTGGATGTTTTTTTTCCCTCTTCCATCTTCCTTTTTGCTTAACAGCAACGTTAAATTGCTTATCTCATAGCCTTTAACATCCACGTTTACTTTTTGTTCAATTACTCCTTACAAAATCCTACACTAAAATGTTAAAGCTGACAGCTGAGTGATAAAATAAAAGGTCATCTGCGATGCAAATGAGGTGTTTTGCCAAACTTCTTAGATCGTAACAATTGTCTGCCGTATTACCCTCCCCAGCTCCACTTCCATTTTGACCTGGCAGACAATAAGCTATTTTACAACAGGCTTTTTCTTCTGCTTGCTCAGAGCTAGATATGGCTTAGAGCTTCAAATGTAGGTCTGCATACAAAGGAAGTTGCTAAGCTACAAAGTTTAGCAGGTTCCTTAAATTTCAGACATCTTTAAGGAAAATATTTTACTTGGGATAGAAACAATATGGAGTCAGGCTCTCACTCATCTTCATCAAGGGTCAGCTACGTGCACAAGATATTTTGGGACATTTTGGAAAATCAGTGAAGACCATCCAGTGCCTCACTTGAAAGGTATTAGGGGCAAAAAGTAGTGAAATTGTTTATCCTTTTCTTCCCCAAAGTACACCATTTTAACATGCAGCATGGTTCATTGAATTACAGAATCATAAAATGTCTTGAGTTGGAAGAGACCTTAAAGATCACTCAGTTTCAAGCTCCTGCCTTGGACAGGGATGTCATCCACCAGATCAGGCTGCTCAAGGCTCTGTCCAATCTGGCCTTGACATACCTCCACTGATGGGGCATCCACAGCTGCTCTGGGCTGCCTGTGCCAGAGCCTCACCACCCTCTGAGTAAAGAACTTCTGCCTAACATCTAAGTTAGATGTTTTAAGTTTCAAGCCACTGTAGTGGCCAAGACCAGTAATTTTGCCAGAGATAAAGAGAGAGAGCATGTTATAGATAATCAGACACAGAACAGGGAAGGAAATCAAAAGAGATAAGATGAAGAAAGGCAGATGAAACCTCAAGATAGAAAGCTTCAGACAAACAGTAACTATTAAGATATACACTAAGAACATTATTCAGGCAGGTTATCATATAGCTGTCTCCAGTGAGACCTATTTCACCTTATTCTGAAGTATTTGGCATTGACTATAGTCCATGACTGAATAAATGAGATGACAAATGTTATTTCTGACATTGTGGTGAATTTTATGTTTCACAAGCAAAGAAGCTGGCAGGGTTTGAGACAGTCTTCTAGATTAGACTTTGTTCACACAAATCATTGAGAAGAGACTGTACTATAAACTATTGATACATCACACCTCTACTGTTATGCTAAGCTTCTGGAACTACGCATTTTTTTTGTTTTTCTTTTTGCCTAAGAACAAAGCGGCAAACTGTAACGAATCTTGAACAAATTGAGTTTGGGCACCATCCAGGCTACTTGGTAGATTTCTTTACTGAAGACATGATAGATAATTTCTCTTAAATTTTGATCTCACCATCGCATTTCTGCTGAGGAAAATTTTCAAAGACACAGGTGAGATTCATGACAGAGAATAGCACCTGCACTGAGTTATCCTGCAATTATGACCATCTTTCCAGCCAAGAAAAAGTGCCATTTATTGGAAAATATTAACTTAATTCAGCTACTTTCTTCACCTGAGTTTCTGGAAAACATTTTTCATAATGGAGGTTCTTTCAACTCTCTATTATTTTCCAAAGTTTTAATTTTCTTGTTAATACTTTCTGGGCTCTTTCTTTCTTTTAATTTTATTTTATTTCAATTTTATTTCTTTTCCATAATTCACATAAAGACTAAAAAGCATTGGGTCTGATCAGGAAGAAAGGTTATTTGCTAATAGGAAAGGTTGCATTACAACTGCACTTCTACAACATACTGCAGCACCAATCGCAGCAAAGGACACACTGGTGCATCGAGCACTGAATTTATTCTGAGTAAACATTTCTTTCTGTTATCAAATCTTCCTATGCAAATAGAATTTTCTTACAGCACAAAATAATTTCAAAAAAGACCAAAAGGCTGATAAACACAAAGTAAAATATAATGTGTGAAAATTACCTGCAGGAGTGTGAAAGCAGAGACATAAGAAAATGCAGGGCATATACTAATGGTAACAACAGAGGATGGAGAGATGAGATCTGGATTTTTTTGTTATTTGTTTTATTCTATCACTAAGTTGCTATGTACCTTGCGCTAAGAAAGAAGCTGCTGTGCTTTGGTTTTCTCATCCTAATAATGGTTTTCCAACAAGATATGTAGAGCTGCAATATTTCTGGAGCAAGATGAAAGAATGAGAAATAGCACTTAGAATTCAAGGCATATTTCTATAGCTCTGAGTTACTCTTATGACTTCACTTCCAGTTTGGGTTGGAAGGACTTGGGAAGAATTAAGTCAAAGTTCAGTTGAATTTAAGTATTTATTTTTCCAGACTTGAACAAAATTATATGCCTTTATAATCCCAGCTTGTATAATCAGTAGGCATACAGAGGTTAGACTTAGTAAGGTCACCATGATGGAAAGATAATAAAAATAAATGGAAATGCTCACCAGTATCATAGGCTTACAGTAAACTCCACAAGGAGCAACTTCCAGGAAGAGGTCCTTCCTCAGTGGCAGTCAGCACTTAAACGGGATCTAGGAAAGGCGGAGCCACGCTCCACCCTTTCTGGTAGCGCCTTCACCTGTGCTCCTGTGGCTGACTCATTGCTTGCCTCAAGTGGTCAATCAGAGATTCAGGCTGTGATCAACAGTTCCCATACACAGCTCATGATTGCTGAATTTTCATATGGATCAAGCCAGCCAAGAAATCTCTCATCTTAATAGTGAAAATGTTAGTATATGCAATATTATATACTTTTTTTTCCTTTTTTTTTTAACCAGGAATAGGAATGGGAGAACTATAACGACTGTGGTTCCAGTTCACCTTCCACTGCTATAGTGTAATGTGCTAAGAAACTTGACATATGAGCAGCCAAGTTACTGTGCAGCCCTGCTAAAATTTCACACTTCAAAATCCTCTCTGTCTTCTTCCTATGCTACAAGAAGTTTTTGTTACTGACATATCAGCAACTTCCTCATATATTCTGTGGCACTTGGTATTTACCAGATGCCCCTCAGAATATGTATTGATGGATGTACAGATGGATAAAAGGAATGAAGGTAAGTTAACTAGTTAGGCTAGTTAGCTACAAAATAAAAAATACTGACACTCTTAAATAGCTTCCCATGCCTCATGTAAACATGAATTTTACATGTGAATTCTCAGTGATTCCATCTGCACTAGCTATACACTCAAGGCTCTCCTGTGCTTGCATGATCAGGGTAAGAAGTATCCACAAATTCTCCAGCAGTTATCTTCACTGTTTTGCAATTTTTTCTCTGTCAAATTACACAAGTGGAGTTATCAGCACAAGTGGAATATCTTTCCCTGAGTGATGATAATATATATATATATCATTTAAAATTAGAATATAAACATTTTTTATGTGCTTTTAACAATCATGTTACGGAAATTAAATTGAATCAAGATGAAATGTGAGAAAGACTAATGAACACTTTCAAAATATTTTAATTTTCTTTTTATTATTTTCACAGCAGTAGTCCAAGCAAAGGACAGAAGGAGTTTAGCCACAGAGCAGTCCTGGAACAGACGTTTGTCTCATAATCACAGCTCTTAATTATGTTCCTATTGTGGGCACAAAGATTCACTATGGTTCCCTTTTAAAGATGTCACAGATTTCCCTGAGTCTGGCATGCTGTGGACAACTGCATGCAGACCCACATCTTCCTGCTATTGCCCATCCTCTTCCACACTCCCAATCAGCACCCTATGGTGAAACTGCTTGCAACAGTGTCCTTGGTGCAGTGTGCTCTGATTTCTAAAGGGGAGGTTGTGCTTTTCTAATTCTGCTGTAGGCACAGGGCACTGAGAGGGCAGGATCCATGCACTGCAGCAGGTAAGAAGGGTGTTTTATTGGATCAGATTCATGGGAAGATCTCTCTCATTTCCCCTGAGAATTTCATATCTGTTCCCCTGAGTGAGATAAAGATTAATATAATTTTTAATATAGCAAGCAGCAGTTCACAAGATGTAGGAGTAAAAAGTTCTTAAAGAATAAATTCTTTTACGAATCTTCTTTGTATTATGTATCAGGAAAAGGAAATGTCACAAACCTTTTCTTTCACAGAATCACAGAATTGTAGGGGTTGGAAGGGACGTCTGGAGATCATCTAATCCAACCTCCCTGCTAAAGCAGGTTCCCTAGAGTAAGGTACACAGTAGGTTTGCTCATTTAAAACACCTACACCTTTTATTAAGCAACAGCAAGCATGTACATAGTACAGCCCCCAAGCTTTCACAGAGAGACTCCTGCAAATGAGCCTTAAGCTTCTGGGTGAGTAAAGCAGAAGCAGAACACATCTACCTCTCCCCATTGCATCCAGCACCGTCACTGGCATCTGTGGTCCACAATGGAGCCATACAGAACTGAGATGTGCTTGTGTTCCCCTCTGCTCTGCTCTTGTGAGGCCCCTTCTGGAGTACTGTGTCCAGGCCTGGGGCCCCCAGCACAAGGAAGATGTGGAGCTCTGGGAGCAGGTCCAGGGGAGGCCATGAGAATGCTAAAAGAGTTGGAGCACCACTTCTATGAAGACAGGCTAAGCGAGTTGGGCTTGTTGAGTCCATTCAGTCTTTACTAGGGCTCATTTTATTGCAAAGACAACATAATCTGTGACACTCAGTTATGACTCATGAGGATGGCGGCAGTGCTGAATGTCTCCTGAAATCCTAGCAGAAGTCTAAGTACTTGTCATGTGGGTAGATATGAAATTATATGGGAAGGGCAGAGACTTTGAGATGACTCTGAAAGTAATGATAAAAAGCCTCTGGGTAATGTTTTAATTATACTTACACTATGCATAATTTATAATAGCTTTTCTAATATGCTGAATATATTCAGTCTGAACTATTGATGCTTTTCCATGGAAAGCATACAATTACAATAATGCTCATATTTCATTATTAGAATTAGCATACCAGCACAAGGTTTTGGGTTGTTGTTTTTCTTCTTTTATTTCTGTTGACACTAGACGTTTTTATTCAAGACTAAAGAGCTAGTAATATGCAGCATAAGATATATAACAGCTGCATCACTGGAAATATGTGGAAGTCACACATTTTACAGTCCCTTCATTTTGGTCTTCCTACTTAGAAAAACAAAATTTCAAAAAATGTTTAGAAATAGCTAAGTCCATTACACACTGTCTATATACAGACAAAACTGTGAAATAGAACTGTTAACTCTAAAACACCTTACTATTTGCATTATCTGACAAAATAGATTTACCACCTGTATTTGAAAATCCTTTATAAAAATACTAAGAAACCAAGGACTGAAAATTAACAGCTCTCTAGACACATATTGAGTTTATAATAATAAAGTTCCACATATGACTAAGTTTTGTCTTCTGTTCTACATATGACATAATCAACTGAGAATATTTTCCACATATGGTAATGAAACATACCTTTGGAGATAAATGAGGTGAGACTGAAAAATAAAATTAAACTGAAAAGGAGGAGTGGATGAGTCAGTATTTTTATAATAGTGAAATAAAACAATGTTCTACACACAGCGGGCAAAATTACTGCATAAGGCAAATACAGAGTGATGGAGATGAGGCTGGAATGTGCGCTCTCCATGCCTGAGTTGAAAGGGATTGTTCCATCACCTGAAGGTTAGCCTTCTCTGCAGCAACTCACATTAACTTTCTAGCAGTACAGGCAAACACACAGTTACTATACCCGAAAGCTTTCACCTTACGTGACACTGGCTCACAACTCACCGTAAGCAATAACAGATAAGTTTGCATGCAGCCTGCAGCATGGTTCCAGGAAATGTGAACTGTCCTCTTATTTTAACTGTCCAGGGAAATGTGTCAACACTGGAAATAATTTCATTTCCCATCAAGAAAAGTGTATTTCCAATTTGCACAAATAACTGTTAAGCAAACGTGAGTGACCATTAGAACAATCTGTCACCACACATTTTGCTTTTTCAGAACTGAATGAAAAAAGTCCATTAATTTCTTTATGTCCAAGAAAGAACTGTAGTTTTAAGAATTCAGTGAATGGAAACAGCAATTGCATCATGTTTAGAGGATCTGCAAGGTCCTTAGTGAACTGTGCACTACTTAAGTGAGGCCAGAGCTTATTCTTTTTCTCTGGGGATATGGAATTTTCTATTTTAAACCAAATGTAACTGTGACTTGCAATAAAGAAGTGTATTTGATCATTGAAACACACACTGTGTCAGTACAGCTCCAAACTGTTGGGTCAGCAGGTAGAGAGTGTATCAGAAACCTGGGATGAGAGAAACAGATGTGGGATGTTCAGGCATGCAAGTGGCATCCTCAGTCTTCTGGGTTTTTGTTGTAGTACATTGGAAACAACTCAAATGCCAGTATGGAGAAATTTAAAAGAGAACCTTCAGTACTCTGTAGAATGCCATCACATAGAAAAATAGAATAATAGTAAAAGTAGAATAATGCTTTCTAAATCAGTTCATAGTCCAGTAGGCAGCTTGGCTTAAATCACTGCAGAAGGTTGTATTTTTGGTGAGATTGAACAGAGGGGACAGACCTTAGGCATTTTCACAGATCCATCAAATTTGGATTTTGGGAGCATGGCTTAGTGTCCTGAGACTCTAAATGAAATGCCACAAATATCTAGTTAATTTCTACTTAGGAACATGGGGGAGTCCTGAAAGGAGCATTATGGCAAAAGCCTTTGTAAAATGGGAAGGGAAGGGAATCATCCTACAATTCACTTCTGGAGGCATGAACAGAAGAACAGAAGGGGGCATTGAAGTTATCAGACATGATTAAATGGCAACTTACAAACAGCAAAATGAATCAAACAAAAATCCATCATTTGATACTGGTGGATAATACACAGGAAGATAAATTAAATGAACAGCTATTAAGCAAGAAGAAAATCAGAGAAGGCCATAAAAAGATTTCAAAGAATGAATACTGATGATGCAAAAACAAATGAAAATCAGGAATTTTCTGAGAGATCCATAATTCCACTGAATCACTGGGGCTAAGGGGATCTATAAAGGAATATAAGCACACTGATGAGAGGCTTATCAGCCTTCTTGTATTTGTTTCATGAAGGACACCACTGGGTAAATACTTACATTGAATTTGTTCTTTCCTGACATGGAGAAGGAAATATGTTTTTTGTATTGAAATAGCAGTGGAAGAAATACTAACTTCAAGTGATAAAATCCTCCAGACACAAACAAAACACCCTAGAGTTCTAAGGAAGTATAAGTATGGAAAAAAAGTCAATGAAAAAATGTGCAGTCCATCTTCAAAATAGTTGCTCTTCCAAAACAAAAGAAGCCAGTAAATGTCATATGTGAGTAAGTGCAGCCATAATAATACATGTCTGCAGGGTATCTCAAGAAAGAGCACAGTCACCTTGACCTCTGTAGAAGAAAACTGCATCACCAATCCTTTGGACTCTTTATATATGTCATTCATGTAGTAGACAAAGGAACTATTACTATAGCAACTTACATATTAAGAATTAACTCTTAATATTTTCAAATATCTTCAGTAAATATTTTAATAGGAGAAACAGTGCAAACACCAGACTTCAGAGGGGAAGAGTGAGGCTTCATACCTCTGGAAACATGGTCACCATGGTCGTGATTTTCTAGAGAGAATATTTATGGTTCCCTTATTTCTGTTGGTGAAATCTGAGTTGGAGCTCATGACTAGTGAGATAGATTAGTTACCACTGAGGATGGGCTAGACCATATGCACTCTGCACACATGAATGTCACATCTATTCTATGATTGCTGTAGGGATGTCAATATGTCCAGTATTAGTCAAGTATGTCCAAAACACAATGAACTTTCTTTGCTTATCCAGCATTTCATTTAGGGAGTTCTAAATATCCCTGGGAAATAGCAGACCTACTGCTCTGACTGACCTGCAGGGTATAGCACATTAATAAATGGTAGCAATGGAAAAGTTACAGCATCTTTAGTCAGGCATATTCATCTTCCCAAGTAATATTAATCTGATTAAGCACTGTTTTTAACACTTGCGGGAAATAAAGAAATGGGTGACAAGCAGAAACAAAAGGTATAATTGCAGTGAAAAAAGGAAGGAAGGAAGGAAGGAAGGAAGGAAGGAAGGAAGGAAGGAAGGAAGGAAGGAAGGA
>NW_024884253.1:7808172-7820453 GCF_019232065.1 Centrocercus urophasianus
TAGGAAGGAAGGAAGGAAGGAAGGAAGGAAGGAAGGAAGGAAGGAAGGAAGGAACTAAAGTTTCATTTCCTGAAAAGGAGTTGCATTGAAGAGGTAATAATAATGTATAGTCAATTAGGTTTAACAGATTCTGGAAGAAATTATTCTGAGAATTTTCAAAAAGATATACCTAAGCTAGATGATCAGATAAAATGGTAAAATAACTGTAGATTAGGGCAGATACCTGTCCTGAGACTTAAAAAAAAAAAAAAAAAAAATACAAAAATAGTCATTACTGACTAGTTTTGCACTGAATGGTAATTAATTATTTTTAACATGAACTTGACTATTGCAAATATTGAAATATCATAGTGTTTGCATGGTATCTGGAGATGTTTCATCTGAAGAGCAGTACAAATACAGACTTAATCTTAAACTAAACAATTTAAGTAACTGTCTTAGCCATAGAAGACCAAAAATATTTAAAGTCTTTTGAAATGTCACAAGATGTGGGATAAAGATATTCTTGAACATCAACAGAAAAAAGATGTGCAAAAGAACATTGCATGGAAAGAGTGGTCAGTCATGGATTTGTTATCTGATTGTTATTTGGTCAGGTTAATGATTAATGACAGGATGAGTGGAAATGGCTTTAAACTGAAAGAACATAGATTTAGACTAGATATTAGAAAGAAAATCTTTCCTGTGAGGATGGTGAGACACTGAAACTGGTTATGTTCACAAAGAGGTTGTAGAATGCCTCCCTGCAAGCATTCAAGGCCAGGCTGGATGAAGTTTTGAACCTGGTCTAGAGGGCTGCATCCCTGCCTATAGCAGGAGGTTGGAACTAGATGATCTTAAAGGCCTTGCAAATCCAACCATTCTATGATTCTATGATTCTGTGATTATTGATTGAGTCTGATTGTCAAGATTGTTCTTCTACATGAATTCTATCCTTTGACAAATAGTCGACAAGTTTTGAGTTTGCTTTTTTGTTGGTGGTGATTTCTTTTGTTTGTTTCTTTGCTTTTTAAATCTGAGATGGTTGTACTCACATTTCCAGCTGTAGTAGCACTTGGTTGAAATGCTGGGAAAAGCGTAAGTGTTGGGGAGGGTTTGCTGACTGCTATATATTTCTTTTTTCTATGGATACATGATAAGGAAAGCAAACAAACAAACAAACAAACCAAACAAAAAAACTGTTTTAAATTTTTAGTAAGAGTTGCTTAGTTGCAACCCTTACTAATATACTTCTGAGGAGCTGGGGTGGGGACATGCATGGACTTTTATGTAGATACTTTCAAAGCTCTCTGAAATCCCCTTAAAAGTCTCCTTAAGCAGAAAAAACATGATACCTTCAGCTAGGCCAGATGGAAGTCTCAACCAGCAAACACGGAATGAAAGATAGAGCAGTGTGTGCTGGACAGAATGTCTATCGGTCAGCTGGTGTCCTTGATCTTGATCTGGCCAACCAGAGCAGGTTGCTTATTATCATACCCAGATGCCTTTTGCATACATCCAGGAAGAGAGACATCACAACCTCTCTGGGCAACTTCCTCACAGATGTATGGCTTCATATTATTACAGTATCAATCCTATAACTTGTAATTCTTATGTTTTCTTTTCTGAACTCTGAAGGTTATGTTTTCTCTTCTGCATTCTGAAGGTCTTTTCTGAGGTGGCATTGACCTCACTGTTCTTTAGATTGCAGGGTTACTTCTTTACTATTGAATTAAATGAACGATGGCTGTTCTATGTCACTGACACATCAGATTAATATTTGTTTATATCTGTACACCTAAGCTTATTGATCTTGGAGAAGGTTTGCATCCAAATTGCTGACTGGGAATGATCCATGATCTACACAAGCCTCACAGACATTGAGAAAATGCAAGTTGGCATAGGAAAACACTTTGCTGCAGGCAACAATGATAGTTTATAAATACAGGGAACAATATCTCAGAAATTTTGTTCCCTGGCACTTTTTAATTTACTAATATACTTAGGTTGCCCTGGAAATAATGCCTCCTGTTTATTTCCATGAAAACTACAATAGATACAAAGAGCACAGTAACACTATTTGATAGACTAAATTCTCAGCTGCAAAACATTCATTTTCAACTGTCATCACTATTAGTTATTAACTGTTGACAGCAATGAAAAAGAGCCTGCATGCTGCACTCGTAAAAGTGTACCCCAGTGGAGATGACCCACTGTTGTCATCGCCGCTACTGAAATGCACCACACACTGCCTCACTGCAATTGCATCCACTGTTTGGTCTCCATAAGCAAGCACTGATGACAGTCAGTGGGTGCATTGTTTTCTGCATGGAGTAATTCAGTGACACAATTTTGTGCCATATGCACTTCCATGTCAGACACCATTCTGTCACACTGCCCCTCTCGTGCCATCTGTCATATGGCAAAAAATGTAATGGAATATTGGTGGGAAAGTTCAATCTCTACTCCCATGTCACCAGCATCCACCTCTGATGTTGTAGGCCGAAATAATAAAATAGGATGCATTATTTTCAGAGAAGCCCTTGTAGAGATAGTTGGGAAATACTCACTGATCTGACAAACAGAAATGCCATGTAAACCTCAGGCAGTGGGAGAAAAGGGCCAAGGGGATAGTGAGGGATGAAATATTTGTGTAACCCCAGAAATGAAGGAGATTTTGCTTCTGTTTTACCTATGAACTGGATTTGTAAATGTAATGCTAGCAATCAACAAGCATAAATCAAATGTTATGAAAATGATATAAAGCTCCAGTGATATAAAAAGTGATTTATGATAGAAGGCTACCAGTAACCACAGAAATGCCCGCAAAGATAGTGTTTTCTTTGTGATTCCCAAGACTAAATTACATCATAATATGTCTGTGTAGTATGAAATAACGATTGCTTTATTCTGCAGTGGTGGCGGTAGCTCTACTTACATATGAAATTTTCCCTTTAGCAGAATGTTCCACACCCCTCCCTTTTTGGTGAGAGATTACACAGGTAAGCAAGATAGTCCTGGAAGCAAAGTGCAGTGCACTGCTCTACCTTTGGCCTTTTTTTCCATTACTTCTAACAAACTTAAGTTGATCTCACTTGCCTGAGGTATGTGCTGCATTCCTTCATTCTCTAGCCTTTTATGCACAATTACAGTTCCATAGAGATTGAATGTTTTACTGAAGATATTAAATGTTACCAGCAATCTTCATTACTGTAACAGACCACAGAGAGCTCTAAAGTGCCTTACATTAAGGCATTAAGTGCATTACTCCAATAGTTGAGGTTAAAATTTTCTGACCTGTTTGCTTGTAGAGGTATCTACTGAGATGGAAGTGATTTCCATGGCCTACCTGAAAATCTTTCTCTGCTGGTATTGCTTCCCTGGATGGAGATTAGTTCCCCAGCACAGACAGCAGAATTTTCAGACCCTGTACATACCCACTGGATATGTATGTAATTGGCAGCAGCCATTTTTCTGATTTTTGGCAGCAGATTTTCTAATTTTCTAAGCACTTAAATAAATCATTTAGTTCTCTGAATATGGATGTTATGCTCCCATTTTTGTATCCAAATTTGATAAATTTTACTTTAAAAAAATCTATGGATTACATCAGTTAATATTTAGCTTTCTGTGTGAGTAGATGAATGAAGCTCCCATATAACTATTTCAGAAATTATGCTGTCTTTTTTTTCTGATGATCTATAATTATCTAAAACAAGTCTAGTATACATTAATCACTAACCTGTTAATGGATGTGCAGTTTTAAATCTTATTCTCACCATGGAAGTAGAAAAGGTTAACCCATGTTGTTCAGCACAGATCATTAAATATTGAAAATATCACATCTGTAAATAACTGTTTTGGGAACCATGTTTCTGATTAGATCACTCTGTCTGTAAATCAGCAAACAAAAAATGGCTAAGAATTAACTAAGGAATTTAATGCCAAATATACAGGATGAACTTTGTATTATTTAACTTTAGAGGTCCCCATCATAAAAAAAAAAAAAAAAAAACCAAACTGTCTCTGAATTTAAAATCCTGATGTAGTCACTGGAGAAACAGAGCACTTCAGCAGAAAAATTTGTGTGTTCACTTTGAGACATCTCTTTGTGATGAGGTATGCAAGCAGTAGAGATGACCAGGCCAAGTGCAGATGTTTGCAGATGGTCTGATGAGCCCCACTCATATCAATAAACAATATCACACCCCCTTACAGCAGCCATCAAATTCAGTAGTCTACACTAGGATGCACAACTCTCTGTTTTCTCTCTCAGTGCATAAACAGAGAAAAGTAAGCTATTCCAACTGTTGATGCACTGCTTGAGCCGAAAGCCTATGTGTTCGCAATCAGTGACTCATTTAATCTCCATACAGCTACTGAGATCCAAAGATGTCCTAACTTTGGCACATACAGATGCCTATAGTTAGAAGGTATGATTGCTTCCAGAGGTGGAAGTTCCAAAGCAAGGTTTCCCCAGTAGATGTAACCAAATTTTTAAGAATAATCTGAAATTTTACAAGGATATTAACTCCAGTTGTTTAAAAATATTAAATCCTACTTGGTATTAGGTTTTATGAAACATTCAAGTCGATTAATATCCAATCTCCATATTCATACGGAGGTTAGCAGTGCCTTCTCTGAAGTTGAGGTATTCTTTCCAACTGGTGTGGGGACTTCTTTTGTTTGCTTGTTTGCTTCTTCTGATATGTGGTCTAGAGGAATGTGAAATACTAGAAACAGATCAAAATTCAGTCAGGGAAAGAAATCTGCAGTACATGCACATTGCGCTGATACTTTCTAGCCTACAGCAGTAATTGTTTTCCAAAGTACATTTTCTCTCTTGCAATTTTCTTACCTAAGGAAGAAAATAAGTAGTCATTTAGGAAAAAAGAAAATAATGCTGCAAGTGCCATTTCTTTTGTTCTGACAGTCTCATCTACTTAGGTCCCAGACTGCCACTGGCCATTGCTGTATACATCATTGTTAAATCACTGGAACACAAGGCTGAATGTCGTGCAGTATTGCCTCTGCTGGAAAAATCCATTAAAAGCATCAAAGTGGTGAATTCTGTTCTGCAATAAAGGTGTAAGTAGCAGATGCAGATGTGAGAAGGTTTGGAGAACAAATGTGTATGGCTTCAGTCCAAGATCTTATTTGTTATAAAATAAAAGTTTTGAATAAAGTCTTCTCTTGGACAATTTTATTCTCTTAGAACAGGTGAATAGTCTATTGAGTTCATGTCTGCAGTAAGCCACTTTATACACAGATTTATGATTTTTTATCACACTGCTTGTCATTGTTTAATTCTTACAATTCAAATGGCATTTCAGAAGGAAATAACAGGTGCTCTTTGATCAAGAGTTTTGCAAAGAATACGGCCAACTTCATTTGCCTTTCAACGGAGAAACAAAACAAAAAGTAGTTAGAAATATGATATGGATTGTAGGTGTGCTGTATACACATATGGTCACATTTTCTTACTTTTTATTTTCTTTTTCTTCATGTTTTCCGCCGGCATTAAAATATAGCCAGGTTTTCCATGATTGGAAATTTTATCCTTTCTGTACAGTGCTATTACATTTCACAGATTTTATTACATTATAATGTAATATATATAAATATAAAATTATAACATTTTATATTCATTAAAGAACTTATAACGAAAAAAAAGTGAAGGATTCAGATGATCAGTGTCCAAACAGTGATTACGACTTGGGAAATGTCCCTTTATTTAGTGTAATTTACTCCCCTGAAGAAGGAACTGGGACGATCACTGATGCTAGATATAGTGGTAACATTGGAAACTAATCAGAGCATGATCACCTCATTAGGACTGGGAAAGTTCCTATGAGGCTTTGGTCACAAGTAACGTCCTTTAGGGTGTGACACTGGGGCCAATAATATTTTACTCCTTAAACAACACAGTCAGAGAGAAGGAATACATACCTGGTGATCTGAAGAGGATGAGGCTCAAGGGAGAGCTTATTTTTCCCAACAACTACCTGAATAGAGGTTGTAGTAAGAATGGGGTCATACTCTTCTCTCTCTGTATTTCTCTCTCTGCTGCCTGTCAAAAGTTTGCTTTAATCTTTTCTTTTCCCCAACGATGAAAGAAAATGAAAGTAAGTGAGAAATAATGTATCATACGTGAGAATAAAGAGACTAAATTCCACATAAAGAAATTGCTCTCTTGATCCAGGCATACAGCACAACTTGAGAAAAACACTGTCATGACCTGTTAATTTCCCATTCAGATGACTGTTAGCACCTGCAGATTTGTGTTTGGGGTCTCTCTCTTTCTGGATATTCAGCAACTTGGTCATGAGCATTCTCCTAATGACATCCTGAGGGTTTGTGCAGTTTGCTGGCACAAAGAAAGGATAGACTTGAGCAAGCTTAACTAATACTACTGATATACAACATATTTCCTCGCTTTGTTAACTACTCCTTGCCTCCGTTGGACCTGCATTAATGGAATCACTACGATATCACTTAATTGTACCTGTCTTCAAGCCAAGACGATAAGCCACTTTCTCAGATCTGTTGCATTATTTATTGGCATTTTCTACAGAAAGTAATGCACTTAAATAATCTCTCTCATATTTCCTGAAATTTAGAACTCTACAAAGGTGAAGCTGTGCTATATTTACTCCTTTTTATATTGTTGCAGCCCTATACACGTTTCTTGTAGCTCCATTTTTGTAAAGTAGCATCCTCTCAGAAGTATATAACTGCGTATTAACAGAAACTTGTGGTTGTGGGACAAGTAGATTGAAAAATAAAAATGGGAACTTGGCCTAAAGGCTTTTAACAATTCATGTTTCTAAATTATGAATGAAAACATAATAATAATTTCTCATATATATCAGTGCAGCCTTCTGCACAGCTGAAGTTTATTTTGCATAGATGTTAATGTCCATACACGATATGGGACATCAAAACACTAAGCTTGAGAAGTCTATTGCCTAAACTACCTATATCCTTTTTCTTGTACATGCAGATTTTCCCTAAATATAGCTTATATTTGTCAGTTTTCAAGGCAGAATTAAAGTTGGATAATTTATTCAGTTACATGCCCGAACTGGAAGAATGGGCTCATGTAGAGTGCTTAATACTTGAAGGTATAACATAAAGCACTCAAAAATAAGGAAACATCAGAATCAATATGTCCCTGAGAATGATGATTTGTTGCATACATATTACAATACTGTATACCTGATTATGTATTATTTTGTCACTTTGTTCTTGGATTGAACTGAAATCATATACTGTAGGTATTTGCTGGATTTACTGCAAGGACATCTTTTGCTGCTGTAATAAAAAAGCAATATTAATGAAATGACAAGATGAACTAAAGAAATGGCCATCTTCCCCTTCTCTCTGCTGTAAGTATCATGGATTGCTGTAGAAGACCACCTTGCATGTCATTGTCTCTGAACTTATCTTCCAATGGGAAGGCAGTGAACTGCAGACTGTGGCTAATTCAGCAGCTCACAGCAGAAAAATTCACTTCAAGCTGAAGTTTAGCAGAAGAAACAAACAAAAAATGTAAAAATCTCTGACTTTGAAAGTACTAAATGTCACCTTTATGATAACGGTCATAAAGAAATCACAAAGAACTATGAAGTAGTTTGAGAAAGGAAGATAAGATATGTGGTATGCAAATTATATAGGTAAGAACAGAATTCAGAAACTCTGACTTACTATCTCCTCATCACAATGAAGAAACATAACAAGCAAGGGAGCAGATTGGATTTCACAGGGGAAAAGTGTATCCTGACAACAGCTACCCATGAAAAAGTCTCACAGGGAAGTTTTGCGATTTCTAATATCCCTCATGTCCCTGAAATGTTAATATAGCAAACAACTGTTGCTTACATGGGACACAGAGCTCCCAGTTCCATTTTGCTATCTTCTCTTTCGCTCGACAGAGATCAAGAATTCTTACAGAAGAACATAGCAAAATTGGCTGTGGCTCCTCCCAAGAAAATTTTAAAATACAGATATTTATAGTTAATGGACTTCATGTCCTATGAGCTACAAATGAAGGAAACTCCTGAATTTGTGAATAGAGAGAATCCTCTTAGGACAAAACATTTTTTTTGTAATTTGGAAATGCAGCTGGAACCATAAAAACAAACACTAATCAAGAGCAGGCACATCATTGTGAAGAGATCTAGATCTGCTGTCACACGTGAGATTGTGCCGGTGAACCCATCTGTGCCAGCTTCTCCTGCAGGAGAGAGCCTCTCATGCATATCCACACTGACCACTTCAGGACTCCACAGCCCTCACCCATAAAGATGTCATGAGAACAGCAGCTGATACCTCCTAACACTCATTTGAGACCATTTACGAAGCCTTTGGTGTTCTAACATGAGGAACCTTTTTTTCCCTACAGCTGAGGATAATTTTGTCCTTCCTTTATTCATGTATACTTTCCCAGGATCTTAAACACAATAGCACTTCCTTCAATTACTCACAGCTGCCTAATCAGCCTTGACATTAAAAATTCTACTTTTTTTTTTTTTTTTTTTTTTTCTGCCAAAGGAAAATGAACAGCCAATCTCTTCCTGCATCACTGGTCAAGTAACAGGGACTAGAGATCTACCTGATTTTTGGACAATGCTTCTTCCATAACCTGGTTCCTCTCATGTCCCACAGTACAGCTGAGCTCCGTGTACTTTAGAATATAAGAATTTACAGTAAAACCAGCCATAATGTTTCTTTCAGATTAGCTCTGAGCTAGTTTCCAAACTGTAGCTGTCAGCATATTTTAACCTGACAGTTCTTCTACACTAGTCCCCCAAAGCTTTGCTATTTTAATATAAAACTGAAATAGAATACTGGAAGTAGAGAAAAACAAGATCATCCTAATAGTTCACCCAGCCTAGCCCTCCACTGATTTTATTAATTAACTGAACTCATTTCAGCTGCATTCAAGTGCTTTCTGCCAACTGAGGATAGCATGTGATGCTCATCTGTTCTGCTCTTTAATTCATAACTAAGTAATTGTACAAACAAGTGAAACTCATGGCTCTGAGAAATTTCATCCAGCATCAGTAGCTGTATAATAAAATCATTAAGACTGGAAAACACATCTAAGGTATCCTAGTCTAACCATCAAACCTGCAAACCCGGGTCCTGTTGTAGGACCCAGCTTCCTACAGTGAGAGACCATGGTGCCAAAAACCAAAGCTGTGAACTGAGTGCTTACACACAGAGGAGAAAGGCTGAAGGGAAAAGACCAAATCCAAGTGTTTTCAAACTATACAGTAACAAGGAATAAGAAAATTACTGTTATAAAGAGGCAATCAAGTGATGTCACTGAGCTCTTACACAACACTTCTGAAAAACAACTGCAGGTATCCAACTGCAGCCCTCACGGTCAGCAGACTGCTAGCCCTTTCTGGTCCTTGAGCTCAGTATTGGGTTAAAGGTGCAACGGAGCTGGAAGGGAACAGCTGGAGCATGTTACCCAAAATAGTAAAATGTGTGCAAGCTGCCAAGGGTGAGGCGGCAGTACAAACATAGCCAAATTCTTTCAGCTGGTGCAGCCAGGCTGTTTTTGGCAATGTGGCCTGAGAACAGGCTCCTCTGAGTGCTTTCACCACACTGCTGTGACCTGCAGACTGTAAAATTGTTTCTTCATGCAGGGGAAATCTGGATACAGGAGCCTCTGAGACAAACATGAATGGGCAAAATAAATTTTGTTTCCTTTTTCCTTCTAGGAAGCAGAAAAGTTCTTTCCCACCTAATCCTGAGGATTAGAAATGGTGGCCAAGCTAAAACTGATATTCCAAAGCTTCATGAGTAATCACCATGTCTTTCCTTGGTCTCCTGCTACAAACCTCTGCTTCTGCCTCTGTGAAATGGACTGCTGCTTGACATGTGGAATGTAATGAAGATATTTTCATCGGAATCTAACAAAACATCTTCTGATTCTGAGCAGACAGATGTTAAAATGATGTCCAAGACAAAACAAACAAACAAACAAAAAACCACCACCAAAACAAAAACCAACAACCAAAAGACAATAACACATTGAAGGCCTGAGGAAAACGTGTTAGCAGGAGCTGAGCGCTCACTGAACCGTGAGCTTTCTTTTACACCATACCCACTGAAAATGTTTACCTTAGAAGCCTCGATCTCTGGAGAGCACAGAAAAAAATGGGCTTTAAAGGAATAGTGGGTGCCTCAGAATCTTGTCCATGCAAGTATGAATTAACTGCTCAGTATTGATAGACTTAACATAGTTACATATGAGGAACAAAGTAATGGCTACTGGCAATGGCACGTATGTTCATTTATCCTGGGTTTCCCCAGCTGTAAACAGGCATCTCATTAATCAGGCTGGGGAACTTCTACTCCTCTTTTGTGTCACTGGATGCAGTGAGTGGAAACATTTTCAGTCTGCTCAGGCTGCCATTTGCTATAAAAGTATCACATTTTTTGGAACCACTTTTGTGCTAGAACTGGTACAAGGACAAGAGAAATGACACTCCTCTCTCAGTTAGAAATGAATGAAGCAAACAGCATTTTAAAGGTGGCTGAGAAGATATAGGGCCACTCTATTCTTAGCTGCCGGTGAAGGACTCTCACACCTAACTCCCCATGTGGTTGTAAACCACCAGATTTACAACAGTATCAAGACATCTAAAGATAGAGAGGTGACAAAGGACAGCTATTACAGGATTCAAATGAATTTTTCCTCTGACTTCCATGAGATTTACACTCTCACCTGGATTTAGATTTTATTTTATTTTATTTTATTTTATTTTATTTTTATTTATTTATTTTGCGAACTTTTGAGGCAGGTAAAAACTCCAGAGTCCAGCAGGAAAGTTCTGCTTTAAAAGCAGAGGCAATTGAGAACTGATACTGGGAGCTGATATCTATGGGGCATATTTAGCTGGAAGTCTTTGAAGGTGACACTCATAGGCACTTACACTTTTATACTGGCTACATAAAACATTGCAAACGAGCCCATTGCACTGTATCTGAAACAGAGAGATGGGCATGATCCTTGATCCTAGTCAAAATGTCTACCCTCTATCATTACTGATTATAGTGGAACATAAGGGTGGGACACATCACCCATAAGTTCAGTCATCTAAAACCTAAATACAATTGCCAACTTAGTCAAACTTTCCACTGTAGTATAAAAAAAAAAATAATGAAAACAACAACAAAACAAACAACAACAAAAACAAACAGCAGCAACTAATCCCTGCTACAAAACTCCACTTCAAAGAAAGATGTGTTTGGGTCACCCATCAGAAGTAGCTGTCTACCACAAGTAAGGAAGAGACAAGATGTTAGTGTCAGACAGTGATTCAAGGTTTGTAGATTATCACTGCTTTCTTTTGTTTGAGCTTCAGACACCGTTAGAATAAGAGAACAAGCTTATAGATGCACAGACAATACGAAGAAAAGCTGGTATATCTACAAAATTGTGTGGGCACTTTTTTCTTCTTTTCAGTTTTGCTAGTTAATTTGATAAAAGATGCTGTACTCTTTGCCATGCTCGAAATAAAAGCTGTGTATCTGAAGAGACATACAGAAGAGACACAAGAGACTCACACAGAATGAGCTTCTTCTACAGAATCACTTCCACGTTACAAGACAGGGGTTGCAATGGGTTAGCCTTGGCCAGCAGTCAGGTACCCACCCACCTGTGCTCTTCCTCCATATTCTTATTATTGAGATTCATGATCTTTGATTCATGATCTTCCAACCACAGCCATTCTGTGATTCTGTGATTCTGTGATTCTTAACAGAATAAAGAGATGGAGGGGGGGAAGTTCAGGTTGAATATTAGGAAAAACTTCTCCAAAAGAGTGCTTGGGCTTTGGAACACGCTACACAGAGAGGTGGTGGAGTCACCATCACTGAAGGTGTTCAAGAAATGTAAGATGTGCCACTGAGGGACATAGTTTAATGAGAAATATTGATAGAAGGAGGACAGTTGAATATCAGGGGAGAGTGAGACTTGGCTTGGAGAAAATTAATCTATGGCCAAGAAAAAGATATTTGGCTAGTGAGAATCATAGATCAGAAAATGCCTCTACAATCATCTAATCCTATCATTCACCTACCACCAGTATTGCCCACTAAACCATATAAACCATTGCTCAATAATCTGCAATAAAAACAAAGTTTAAAATAGCACCTTCCCACAACTCCCTTTTCCAATTACCATCTTGACTCCTTCACTCCGACCTTTCTCCCCTGAACAGCAGAAGGAGGGGGTGGGATGGGATGGGATGGGATGGGATGGGATGGGATGGGATGGGATG
>NW_024884253.1:7820463-7854773 GCF_019232065.1 Centrocercus urophasianus
TGGGATGGGATGGGATGGGATGGGATGGGATGGGATGGGATGGGATGGGATGGGATGGGATGGGATGGGATGGCACTCCTCAGGCCCCCTTCCTGTTGCTTATCTCTTGCTTGGATCTCTTCCTTGGCCTGTTCCTGCTGTGCCCATGCTGAAATCTCTTCTTCCTCAGGTTCTGACAATTTGGTGCTGGGCTCACTATGCACAGCCAGCACTGGACACCAGCACTCAGCACAGTGACTGAGGTATTCCTCACATCTGTGTGGAGAAAAGACAGGGCACTTTGTTAATTTAGCTTGGATGGACACCAATGTGCCATTCTCTCACTCTTCCTACTCCAAAGGACAGTGAAAAGAAAATATGAAACAAAAAGCTCATGTGTTAAGATAAATCATGGGTACACAGTAGGAAAGTGGAGCAGCTCGCCACGGCAGAGCCTTCTGTGAACAATTACATCTGCCATATGCACATAGTACAACTCCAAGTGACAGCTCCTGTATTTTCAGAGAATGAACTGTTTGAGCTGTCTCACAGTATGAAACGCCACCTGTCCGCAGTGGTGTCGCAGAATTTATGTTCTTCTCTGGTTTTTCTAAGTCAACACAGAAATCCCCAGACTCCTTAAGTGTACAGGGGCACTCCCTTCTTTCTGAGCTTTTGATAAGTGCCAGTCAAACACTGTCAGTGATACAGGCAATGTCATCAAAACAAAAGGGGTTGATAGAGATGTTTAAGGGGGTTTTCCACAAAGTCAGTGTGCCACTGAAGGTTCTGCATTACTCTGGGACCTGTCAGTCAGTTCATACAAGTGCACAACATGCGAAAGGTCCATCTCCATAACACATCTTCCACCAGTTTGGCCCTGACATAACTAATACTTATTAGAGGAGGATTTGAATGAATGTCTGATATTATTCAGGCTTTTCAGTGTACATTCCACTGAAGATGTTATCAGAGCCTTCCTAATCAATATTCCACAGCAGTCAATTAGATGGTGACTAACAAGAAATTAGGACTTCAGGAGAGTGAGTAAACACTCCAGACACTAAGATTTGGCTTTGTGTACATTTGCTTTACAATCAAGAATTAAATTAAAGAACTGCAGAATGTTCCAAAACAAGATTTTGATTCTCAAATAGAGCAGTGCAAGATAGACAAGCACAGGCTTTTGCTGGCACACAAAAAGGTATGATCCCAGTTCAGATTGTAGAAGCTCAGACTCATAAAATGGCTTGGGTTGGAAGGGACCTCAAGGACCAACAAGTTCCAAGATCCCTACCATAGGCAAGGCTGCCAACTTCTAGATCAAGTACTAGATCAGATTGAAGAGAGCTCTATCCTGCCTGGCCTCAAACGACTCCAGGGATGGGACATCCACAGATTCTCTGGGCAACCTGTTCCAGCATCTCACCACTCTCTCAGTGAAAAACTTCCACCTGACATCTAACATAAATCTCATGTCCTTTAGTTTAAAACCATTGCCCTCATCCTATCACTATCTACCCTTGTAAAAAGTTCATTTCCCTTATGTTTCTAAACATCCTTCAAATATCAGAAGGCTGCAGTGAGGTCTCCCTGCAGATACTCTTTCCAGGGATTTGCTGAAACAGAAATGTTGCTCGTGAAGTCATACTTATGGTGGTTCTAAACACAGGAGATTCTTTGCACTGAAGTAACAGCATCAGGGAACCGAGCTCAAGTTGTCTGGAACAGCTGAAGATATGAGTTAATATCACAAGGGCTGTCCAGCCTCTACTGTTATTTTAAAGGTGTCCTAAGTACCTCTACCCAAATAAACTGCATTTCGTACATCACTGAGACTAAAACATGCAACTTCTCAATTTTCCTGAGCTGTAGCAATTCAACCCATCCATGATGGAGGTGGAAGATGTTCCTCCATCTCAGAGACAGACTTAATTGGATATTTTATTTGTCAAAAGATGCATGGCTATAGTGAATGTAATCGTTCACACATTCAACACAAATTCTGCCAAGTAACATTAATTGGGAAAAACCAGTGAGCATAAAAATGGAACAGTTGATGCATCTGAGCCTACTGATTTTTTAAAACACAGCATTTGATTCGTTTTGTTTGGTGGTGACCTTTCAAGCCACAGTGGAAATGACTTTTTCTGGAGGAAAAACATTAATTAAAAAGAAAACAATAATTGTGCAGTATTTTTAATAATGATTATTGCATTGATTTGATGAATCAAAGGTGTAATCTTTTGCATATTAGTATCATTTTCATTTTTTCATTTTTTCATTTTTTGTTGTTTTGCTTAAAAAACAAAAAACAAAAACTTTTTTAGGACCTTTTTTTAGGTCCTTTTTGAACTATAGGAAAGGAACTTTCCCTGGGGCATACCTCCCAGGTATTGTGGTGGAAATGGCTGCCCTGCATGAATACTTCTCTCAGAGAACTCTCCTATTACATAGAAAGATCAGGACACAGAATAAAACTGAAATAAAGGTTCAGCAATTTGTACATTTTGAGGTTGCTTTTTTTGTTTTGTTTTTGTTTGTTTGTTTGTTTGTTTCTGTCTTGTTGTATTCTGCCTTATTTTTTGTGTGTATCCCAGATCTCTGACCCTTCTGGCAGCAAACTGTTTATGAAGAGCAAATATCATGGGAATGTTAGATGCAAAGCAAGCATTAGGGAGGTTTAAGGCAGTGTGTCAGCCAGAGGAATGGGGTGTTTGTTTCAAGTATGGGAAAAAACTTGACACAAAGAAAGTCCCAGGTGAAAAAGGAAGGAAGGAAGGAAGGAAGGAAGGAAGGAAGGAAGGAAGGAAGGAAGGAAGGAAGGAAGGAAGGAAGGAAGGAAGGAAGGAAGGAAGGAAGGCAGGAAGGAAGGCAGGCAAGGGAAGAAGAAATTATTTTGTTTCCCAAACTCTCTAAAGATAAAGAACAACAAGAATACTGGTATTGATACTGAAATGAAATGTGAATTATCTGTATGTAGGGATGTTTTTATAAAGTATAGGAGGTGCTGGATTTCATCTAACAATTTTTTTTCTATCCAGTGGTTCTAGTAATAGACTACAACTTGTATTTGCAGTAATAATTTCAAAATAGCCGGGCTAGACGTTTGGAGTTTTCATCTTGACTTAATATTAGAAGAGATTTGCCAAAACCCCCAAAGAAAATTGCACAAGAATATTGCAAATGGAGAATCTCAGTTTGAAGGGTTCAAAAGACACAGAACCACACCAGCCAGGCTTTATGGAGGGATATCCTATTTGATTACTCACTGAAGGAAACTGAGGTCTGAAATCCAAGAAGATTTTAAATTCAATAAGAGGATTAATGGGTATGAGAGACTTCATCCCTAGTTTTCACTGCGAATGAGCCAGTCTTAGCCTCAACAAATGAAAAAGAGGCACAAGCTCAGGAGATTTGTATCTATGTGCCTTTGTGGTTGTGTCTGAGTCACAGGTGCTTTTCTTCATACAGGACAAATGACTATACCTGCAATGTGGACACAAGATTGACAACTACAGTGATTAATAGTCAGCCCCACAATATATTTTCATTTCTTGAAGCTCTAATTCCTATAATTAATTTTTTCTCATTACTTCTTACAATAAAAGGAACCTCCTGAATATAGAAGGATATTGTAAAGATATAAGACCAGAGGATGAATTAAATTGTCAGTACTATTTTTCATCCGATTTCAAAATGCCTCGCTGCTCAAAACTGTTTTATATTTTCAGAGTGCGTTTCCTCTGACCCCTGCATGCCAGGAAGCAAGACAAGAAAGGGATGAGCCGTCATACAGAGTGTCTGTAGGACACTAATAAGGAACAGCCTCCTGCAGCAGGATACACTTACTGGTGAGACCAGGACCAGCAATAGAGCTTGCCTCACACCTCTCCACTTCTCCAGCGCAAAGTTACTTAGTTCTACTCCTGCTTGCTCTCTTTTCTAAATCAGAGTAACTTTGGGAGGAGAGGACTGAAAATACTTGACTTTCTTTTATCCCTATCTGCAGCCAACAGTGGGCTCTGACTGCTGAGACACTTTTCTCACTGGAAAAGGCACTTAGCCTTGCCCTGTGTCTCTTCACCCACCTAAAAGATGAAAGCAGAAAACCCCAGGTGAGTAGTAGTTTTGTTGGCATTTTTATTGTCAGTATTTTCCCAGTAGACTATTAGACAGATGTCTCTCCTACACACCAGTTTTTGGTCCTAAAACACCTAGGCCACTTGAACTAGAAGAATCGAGCTTGCTAAATTTTGGAAAAGTAAAATCAAAAGTCAAACTGTTATTGTTAGCTGCGATGCAGCTTTTTGCTATTACAGTCATGTTCATTCTTGCTCATTTAAAGCGCAGTACAAAATTTGTTAGCTTGTGTCAATGCAGTGGCATTAAGATATGATCTGAGTGTTATGATCTAGTGATCTGAATGCTCACTGTTTTCTGTTGATGATCACGGAATCATTAAGGTTGGAAAAGGCCACTAAGATCATCTAGTCAACCATCAACCCATCACTACCTTGCCCACTAAACCTGTCCCTCAGTGCCACATCTACACATGTCCTCAACAACTGCAGAGCTGGTGACTCCATCACTTCCCTGGGCAGCCTGTTGCAATGCTTGAAACAATGGCAAACAAAGAATATCTAAGTGTCTCTAATTGCAATTTACTACTAGTTTAGCTTCCTTAAAAATGGGTCATTAGAGCATAGCCTTTAATATGAACCTGGGGATTTACTTAAAATTGTGCCTTTGTTGCAAAGGTCACATAAATGTAATACTTACCTCTCATCTTTTCCTTTGTAGTTCATGCACTGCTGATAAAAAACCCAATCAGCAAGTCAGAAGATTGTGCAAGCACTGAATTTACCTTGCTACCAATCTGGGTTTGCATCTTATTTTTATATTGAAGATATATACTTTAAAGTTGAGTCTGATTGTAGAGATACTACTGGGAAATAGTTCCACTGAACAGGCCTGCTTAAAATACTTATTGCTCACTTAAAATACTCTGAAGAAAGATTTTCTAATGTTATATATTCCATCTCTCTATATAAGGGAAAATTTCAGCTCCTGTCTTACATTAAAATACTCAGTTAAGTGCATACTAACTGTAATGAATCTGAAGCAAAGAAAGTGGAATTTGATGGATGCAGCAAAAAACATTTTAAGGCTGTAACTACTGTCCTAATAAACTAAACATTATGAGAGAATGTCATAGTGTATGAGACCCAGACTACTATTGGACTGGGACATCCAGCACTTCCTCTAGGACCTAACAAAATGCAGAAAGTACTCTCAGCAACCAGTCTGCACATGGTCACTCTTTAAACAGTAGGAGAAGTTAACAGGATAAACAAGGGCTGATCTGTGTAAATCAAATGGTGTCTCTAGGCATTTTACCAGGCTAGACATATCTGTATTGAGTAGTCTGGGCTTGGATCAGTCTCAGCTGCCTCAAGAGATCACCTAACCAATGCCAGATGCAGATATTTCCAAGATACTTTCAAGCCTCTTTTTTGCTGAAATAATACTACCCATAAATCATTAAACAGCATCTCATTTGAAAAATGTGGGCAGTGCTTTGCAATATTTCTGTTGCTGTGTCAATGGGTTACAGCCTGCATGTGATTTAAATGTTCTGATTGTTTCTATTCAGTCCAAACAATTTATTTCATTCTCTGTGACTTTGCCAACATGTCAGAGATGAGGGAAGGTCACATTCTAACAGACCTGTTTGCTTGGGCATAGGAAATAGCTCTCAACCAGACAAACCTGATTCAAAGAACCATTTGCTTTTAATCAAATAGAAGTCTACATTGGAAAACAGAGCTCAATGCCTCAAGAAGTGTTTGAAATAGAAATGGATATTGAGAAATGCCTTTTTGTGTTTTTCGGGGAACAGGAACCGACGCATCATTACCATCTGAGTAGCATTCGTTGTCCTAAGGATTCCAATGACTCTACAGAATAGAAAATGTTAACCAATAATTAATGGAATTGAATGTTTCCTTCTCTCTCTATTTTTTATTTTTTTTTTGTAATGTATATGTTCACCTTTTCCATAATGAACACATTTAGGGTAAGTAGATCTCAATTTCCAAATACTATAAAATACAAATGAAATTCTATTTCGTCACTGTGCTTTATATGAATATAAATCAAAACAAGTTCTGCCACTGAGCTCAGTGAAAGTAAGGGCCATGAACTTTCTGGAACTTTAGGAACTCTTAAGGAGGGTAATGGTTCTAATGTTGAATTTTTATTTTATTATTATTATTTATGATACCAGTTTCTGTAATTCTTCTTAGACGTAAAAGATCCAGCTCTAAGACCATTCCAGTCTGGTGATCCCAATCACATTAGATAGAAAGTTAGGATCTTTCACTCTGAAAGCAATATCTTAATTAAGAATCACTTGAAACACACTTATCCAAAATGGCAGATCATTTTTGAAAACAATGGCTTTACTTTTTGTTCAATTATGCCATGTGAAATAAGGACGAAAATTAGCAAATTCCCTCTCAGATGCTCTCTAATAGTGATCTCTTTTCCCAAATCATACTTGCTGCCTCTATCTTATATTCAGATTTTTGGATTTTCTGTGATTCTGTGATTTGTTCAGACTTTTTCTTAAGATTATTCAGTAATGTTTGGTACAGTCATATTTTTAAAAAAGAAAAGACAGGTTTCTCTCATATTTCAAATCATAACAATAAATTGTGTTGACATTTCTTTATAATGAGAAAGCCAGACAGGTTGGCAATCTTTTCATTTGTTTTTCTATAAAATTATCAGTAGACTTTTTCAAGATACTTCAATTAAAACTTCATTATTATGCTTTATTATGAGTAGTGTTCTTGCAGTTGCAACTGTCTACAGTTCTGAAGATATCTTGTTTACTTCAGAATGTCTTTGTTTTTCCCAAGAGTATGAGTAGAATTGACAAAAAAAAAGACACTTTTTTTCCCATAAATCATAATTTTTTGTTGTAGTGAGCTACCTCATCAGTAGGTCAAATATCACAGCATTCCAAGTAGACTTCATTTCATAAGTAAATTGAGACTGATTTTCACACATTTCAAGTAATTTTTTAATAAAAATCTGGAGAAGAACTGAAGCAGAATCTTAATGTCTCATCTCTAGTTTACAGATGATAGCTTTTAATTTAGGCCTCTCAAGCTATCTACAAAGTAAGCAAAGTATAATCACGTGTGTTATTAGCATTTCAAATTGCATAATATTCTTACTACTCTAATAGACCTCACTGTGTTTTGCTCAATAGTTGTGAATACAGACACAGGTTATACAACACACAAGTAGGTTTGGAATTAGGAGCAGAAGCATGTTCTTCCCCCTCATTAGCTATGATCTGGAACCACAATACCACAATTATATATTCTCATTTATGTTTTTTTCCTAGCCTCCAGGGCACCTCTTTGGAAGGACAGGGAGGTAGTCCTTATTGAGCATACTCTGCAAACTAGATAACTTTCGAACTCTGAAGGTGGACGTGAAAATATAAGATGGCCTTCCTCAGTTCTGTGCCAAGCTCTCCAATCATTAGACTTCAACAAAGAGTGGGTCAAAGAGGACAGTAATGGCACCACTGCTGGTTCATTAGGGAATGAAAATTGAGAAGCATCCTCTTCTAAGAGTCCCAGTTGGTTTGGAAGGGTGTCCATAAAGTTCATTTCATTCATGGATTTATAGATTTTACAATATTATTTCAATTTTTTTTATTTTTTTTTTTAACTATAATGTAAAAAATGATTTGAAATTTCCAAAAGTATTGGGAAGTTTAACAGCTTCTCTGTCACTCCCACTTTTAGACAGAAAAATCCACTGCATATAGTTATTGACTATATGGATCTAAGACTTCTACTATGTGGCCTGGGCAATATTTTCCACACTCTTTACGGAAGCTTTCTATCCAGGTCACTCTGAAAGTAAAGCCTCCTATTTATTTCCATGAAAACTACAACAGATACAAAGAACACAGTAACACTGTTTGACAGAGCAAATTCTCACCTGCAAAATGCTGTTTTTCGACATAGTCACCACCATTAGCTATGCACTTTTGCCAGCACTGAACAAGAGCCTGCTTGCTGTACCAGTAGAGCTAACTCACTGTCACAATGTCCACTATCTCACCAGCCACCACCCCACTGTGCTTACATCCATTTTTTTTTGCCTCAAAATATTCAGCAACCATCCATGAACATCAATGGGTGCCATTTCTTCTTCATGGAGGAATTCAATGACACTCCTTTGCTTCATCTGCACTTCCACACAAGAGGTCATTCTGTCAGACTGCCCCTCTGCTGCTATTTGTCACATGGCAACAAAATGTTATGTTATGTCGGTAGGAAAGTTCAGCCTCAGCTACCATACAACAAATATTCACCTTTGACATCATGTACCAACACAATAAAATAATAAAATAGGAGGCATTTATTTAGGAGCAGCCCATGGATGTATATGTACAAGAAGGCAGGCCTCATAAGACAACCTTTAAATGTACAAAGAGTACTCAGGCCTGAGTTACTTCTTGGTTTCAGTTCAGGAATTTCTAGCTTCAACAGCCATAAGTCTTCAAGGATTCAGATTAAATGGTCAAATGACATTTTCTGTAGAAATTAATGGGGAAAAAAAGACAAAATAAAACCAAAACAAACAAACAAACAAAAAATCCCAACATCCTACCACAAACAACAACAACAACAAACTTAGAAAAAGGGCACTACCAGCACATTTAGACAGAAACTTAAGTTAGAAAAGTCTCCTAGAAATGTTTAATTTCACCTCCTGCTCAAAGTAAGACTGGCTTCACATTTTCACAAGGCTGCTCGTGGCCTTGTTCTATCAGTCTGAATATCCCCAAGAGCAGAGCTTCCACCACCTCTTCAGACCCTTCTTTCAGGAGCTGACTGCTTTCATACTGATTTTTTCTTTTTTTTTAATGTTTTCATGCTCCTTATATCCTAATTGAAAGATGGAGTTCCCAATGAAAAAAGAAACAGGAGGGGTTAATTAGGATAGGCTAATTAAAGAAAAAATCAGGTAAATATTGTGAAAGAGAAGGCTTTAAGTGCTCCTTGCCAAGGTAAGCAGTCATTTGTATGAGCACTCCGAGATCCTAAAAGGGCTGTCAGAACAAGAATGATAGCTGTGGAATAATCCTGCCTATCAATAGGCTCTGAGCCAGGTTTTTCAGGTGTAAAGCTTAGTCACAAGGTGAGCACTGCAGAGCTTTCATGCTTCTCACTCTCACAACTATGCTCCGGTTATCAGAATCTTAATTACCAAAATAAACTACAGGGGAAAAAAAAATCCTGCTTTCCATTTTGAGCTGCCGCCAGCTGCAGCTGGGCATAAATATAATAGCAATGATTAGCTGCCTGTGGAAATTACAATGATGTTTGTGAATAAACTTCCCCGAGTTTACACTGAGAGATTATTAAAAACAATATGGTCAGTTAGTTAGAGAGTCCGGGCATTTAGAGGTTCCCCACAGGTGCCTGCTGAGACCCTCAGCCCTGTTTTAAATAGCCATAATGTTATTGCCACTCATCATCTGTCTGCTAATGATGTAGGCTCACGCAGGCTCTTCAGGTGCAGCCAAATGATCTTCACTTTTTTACTTATCCTTTTTATGGCACATAGATTTCATTTGATATTTCAGGGAGAGTATTTCGAACAAACATCCAGATACAGCTGAAATGTTACTGAAATCTTTCCCTTTTGTAATACTGAGAATAACTATCAACTCAGCGCATTAGTGTCATTTAGATTACTGGTGGGACTTCAAACTGCTGGGTCTGTGGAGAAGCTCACATTAACATGTAATGCAGAGGACTTCAGGGAGTCTATTTAAATGTGGTACAACCATTTAATTAACAGCAGAATGACCTTAACAATTTGCATTACACTGGGATAATTGAGTGCATGAGATTATGACTCTGAAGTAATATAAAAACCTGTCTGTGGGGGGACTGAGTGACAACACAAACACAGAAAAATGGCCACAACCTCATCTACAGGTACAAGGTGCATAAGAGCACTTGCTAATGTGGAGTCACACCTGGATCATTAAAGTGATCTCAAAGACTGCATGAGTGTATATTTCAACAGCAGAATGGTCTGCTTCAGATAATCTTATGATTGAATTTAAAAGGAGTAAGCTGTTTGCTAGAGTTATTTTTGGAATAATTCTTGCAATTAAGATATCCCAAAATAAAACCTCCATCATTACACGAACTCTGCATCACACCCCTTTAGTCATCTTTAGACACTGCTGCCATGCAATCAGAACTCTTTCTTTCACTTCTCTCAAGGTACAGCTGCTTGGGAATTTGGTCTTTCTGTCACACTTCTACCTCTGAGAATCTCCTTCAGGAAGCCTTTGACCAGATCCCAAGGAAGAACAATGTAAAATAGCTTTGTCAAAATGAATAATGATGCCTGAGGAGATGGTTGGCCCATAAGCTGTATCAAGTCTAACTAAAGTTCACAATCTCCTCACTAAATTAGGACACTCATGTTTAACTGTTGCCTGGAGCTTCCTGATCCTCTGTTTCTCTTGGTCTCACTCCTGCAACATCCTCCTTTTTTTACTGCTCCACTTACTCCACCACACCAGCTCTCACTTCCAAATTGTCTATTGAAATGCTTTGTAAAAGTTGACTTGTTTTTTGATCCCCCCAAATCCTGGAAAAAAAACTTGCCCGTGCACTTGGCTTCAGCAAGATAAATAAGTACTTCCTCTAAACCTCCTCCTCTGTTCCTTTAAGGTCTCCTGATATTTTCTTTGAAGATATTTTATCTCTCTCCTTCTTTCATTTCTGGCTGTTCTTACCAACAGCCCTTTGTCTTTAATTCCGTGTAGCAAGATAAACAGTTCCAAGTAGGTAAATTGAAGGATGTACACAATGGTTAAAAATAAAACAGTCACCTCCATCATCTATACACTCTTATAAAAGCCATTTGTGGGCTGACTTAATCTTGATATTTCGAAAACAAAGTAATTATTTCAGATTAAATCACTTTCATTGTGCAATTAGTGTGCCATATGGGAGAGTTTTGCTGTCAGAACAGCTAGAAGTCATCTGAAGGGTTGTAAAGAGGCTGGTCCATTTCGCTCATGGAGACAGGAGAGCTCCCCAGGAACATGCCTACCTCATCTACTCACTGCACTTTGCAGCCTCAGGTAGCAATTCAACTGTGATGAATTAAAATGTGATTCAAATACCTTAGCACTCCCTTTAAGCTCCTCTGGGAGAGAAGTCACAATTCCTTATTGCAATGTTTCCTGTTTCCAGACTGCTTTAAGATACTGACGACAGAAAACAATCTGACATATACTTCTGAGTTGTAGAAGGTGAGTAGGAGTCTGAAAGTTTTTTCATTCTACAGCTGGAGAGGTTAAGAATAGAAATTCTGGGGAAAAAAAAAGAAAAAAAAAAAAGGATCTAACATGTACAAAACTAATAATTTTAACTGTCCATTTTTAAGAAAAATAGAGAAAAAACAGCACCAGTGTTACCACAGGTAGATCATAGTGAAAGCAGAAGAAATAATGAAGTACCTTGCACCAGATTAGCTAATTTCAATACTAACTGCTCACAGGCTCTATGCTTCGCTGCAGATGTGGACTGTATAGTGGCATCAGAGCATCCAGCTCTGGTGTGCCACTTCTGAGGGATAGCTGTGAACATCTGGGACTGGTTTACGATAGGAAGGAGCTACCTCATCAAAGCAGCTGTGCCCTGTCATGCAGCTGTTTCAGTCCGGTTAGTCCAATGTTGTTTGCATTTCCCAAATAACTATTGGAGGCTCTACTAGTCCAGTTTTTTATCTTGTACTGTTTTAACTAAGAGATCATTAAAACTAATGACCAGAAATCTGAACTAAAGTTGCCTCTATATCATAATAGACGTGTAGTGGCAGAAATGACAACGGATTTTCCCTGCCCTTTGGCAGATGTTTGGATGAAAAGTTGGCTGTGGCAGTGCATGGCTTAAGGAATGTATAATGTAAATGCAGTTTGTTTGGATTTACCGATGTGTTTTTAGCATATTGGGTCAGACATGATGAGCTAACAGCATAGCTTCCTCTAAAGCAAGCCCCAGAATCTGTGATCAATTTGTATCACATTCCCAGTGCTATAAACTGCTTTAAACTGCTGACATTTTCCAGCCTTGTTCCAGCAAAGCTAACATTTTATATTACATGCTTCCTATAAGCTTTTCTCTATAAACAACTTCCAAGTCATTTCTTCAGGAAGAGATTCTAAAATTCCAGGCTTCATTATCACACAGTTGACTACTCAATACAGTTTTTTCTTATAGCTCAGTTGCCAGATCAAAACAAGTCTTTTTTCTTTTTCCCCATATCTCAAATATACTTTAACAAAAAGGGACTAAAATAAGACATGCTCTACATAAGCTTGCATAAAGGAAAGATCAAATGGTCTTGTTTGAAAGGAATGTCAAATGAAAGCTTTGCAGAGTGGGATTTTGTTGTTGGTGCTGTTTTGTTTTGTTTTGTTTTGTTTTTTTCCCAAGTATTTCACATTGTCATAATAGTTTTCCCAATGACTTTTTTTTTTTTTTTAATTTAATCCTATCTTTAAATTTTTCTTGATGTTAAATTTTGAAAGAATGATCTCTTAAGTGGGAGATTACTCCAAATGCTAGAAGAAAAATTTACATGTAAACAACTTAGTAAGTTCTAGAGTAAAATTTGGGCTACCAAGGAAATTACTATTTTTACAGTGTCTGATTTCTGCAGGACATTCTGATTTTTCACTCGTAATGGAGCACAACTAAAAATGCTTTGCTTGGTTCCAAAAAGCTGCTACTGAGAGTACAGAAAACCTGGAACAATGTCTGAAGGAAGAAAATGGTTTGCCACTTGTCAGGCCTGTGTATCTTCGTGGCCACTCAGTGCCGGCATGTGCCATTCTGCTGTTCACATGGCATGAGAGGGGAAAAAACTTTCACAACATGATAGCACACCAAGGTTAGGTTAAGTATTCCTGCATGGGAGGAAGGGTGGGCTTCAGAAAACTATCTGTTAGGGGGAAACAAAGAAAACTAAGCTGTTATTAAAATGCAATGCAACTGTGGGGAATCATCATCAGTTTTCTTTTCCTGACAAGTCTGAGCTGAGTCTTCCAATATTGAGAAACTGTTGCCCTCTGGGATGGAAAACAAACAACTAATTTTATTCTAGCATTTGTAAAACCGTAACTTAGACAGTAACAGAAATTATGTAGGAAAAATATGGCATTATGACCTCTACATGCTTTATGAGTCAGGATACCAAAGCACTGGCAGTTAGTACAGTCATATAGTTCCTACGGTCCTTGGTGAGGTCAAAGTTTTAAATTTCAGGCATTTCAGGAAAACAAATAAATAGAATCACAGCAATAGGGTAAATATATAGTCCCTTTTCCTTTTCCTTTTCCTTTTCCTTTTCCTTTTCCTTTTCCTTTTTTTTCCCCTTTTCCTTTTCCTTTCCTTTCTTGTCTTTTCTTGTCTTTTTTTCCTTTCCTTTCCTTTTTCCTTCCCTTGAGGTTCAATAAGGCCAAGTGCAAGGTGCTGCACTTGAGTCAGGGCAATCGCAAGTATTTATACAAACCTGGGGAAGACCTCCTTGAGAGCAGCCCTGCAGACAAGGACTTGGGAGTCCTGGTGGACGAGAAGCTGGACATGAGCCAGAAGTGTGCACTTGCAGCCCAAAAAGCCAACTGTGTTCTGGCTGCATTAAAAAAGGGATGACCAGCACCTCTCCTATGAAGAAAGGTTGAGGAAACTGGGCTTGTTTAGCTTGGAGAAGAGAAGGCTCCAGGGAGACCTCATTGTGGCCTTCCAATATTTGAAGGGAGTGTATAAACAGGAGGGAGAATGGCTGTTTATGAAGGTGGATAGTGATAGGACAAGGGAGAATGGTCTTAAATGGAGACAGGGTTGGTTTAGGTTAGATATTAGGAGGAAGTTTTTCACATAGAGGGTGGTGACGCACTGGAACAGGTTGCCCAAGGAGGTTGTGGATGCCCCATCCCTGGAGGCATTCAAGACCAGGCTGGATGTGGCTCTGGGCAGCCTGGTCTGGTGATTGGTGACCCTGCACATAGCAGGAGTTGAAACTATATGATTACCGTGGTCCTTTTCAACACAGACCATTCTATAATTCTATGATATGATTTTTCCTTTTTCCTTTTTCCTTTTTCCTTTTTCCTTTTTCCTTTTCTCATTTTCCAATAGAAGACTTATAATAATTGATTTGTCATTTCTAGATGCTGCCAATGTGCTTGAGAGGCAGTTAGAGTTCAAAACATTATAGATTCTAATCAGATGAATTTAGCTTTCATCCTCATCCTTGGGAATTATATTAGGTATCGAAGTCATAGAATCATAGAATCACAGATTCTTAGAATGGCCTGGCTTAAAAAGGACCATAATGATCATCTAGTTTCAAGCCTCCTATATGCAGTCTTAAGAGATTTCTGTTTTGGAGGCAAAGTAATTATAAATATAATATTATTTACACAAAAGCTGTTTTTGTCCCATCCATGAAACTTTTCCCACCTGCTCTACTGCATGCTGAGGAAACTGGAAAATAGTGGCTCTAAAATGCAGTGTCTGTCAGGGAAATAAGGGAATCAGTATTCTAATACTGCAGCAAGTTAAAGTAACAAAAACATGGAGTGTTGTATTAAAAAAAAAAAGAAAAAAAGAAAAAAAAGAAAAAAAAGAAAAGCAACTATGACAAGAACAGCAACAGAAGAGGTTAGGAGGATACCTACTGCTTTATCAAGTATGGCTCAACGCACATGAGATGAAAATATTAGACATATGCTATTTTCTTCTGGATATTCAAGAAAAATAGCTACTTTGTGGGAGAAGAATGACACACAGCAAAAACAGTCATAGATTAAGATAAATTAAGATTTCTCTAAGGAATAGGCTAATTTTAATGTCTGTTGGCCAGAGAGAAACATGCCCATGGTAGGCAACAATTCATCTCAGTCATTGAAAACTGGACAAAACAGAGCAAAGAGTCAATCGTGGATAAGCACAGAGGTAGAGGAGGTTACCAAATAACAAAACTTTCCCTTCACTCTTATCTCTGATTTGAACATATGACAGAGGCAGGAGAGAAGCTGTAGAACAATACACGCTACGTTTCATTGTCTTCAGAAGGATTTGAGTGGGATTAATTTTGTATTTGGCAACTGGAAACAGAAACCTTTTTATTCGAAGAGAGGAAATAAAGAGCAAGGATGATTTTTTGATTGCAGCTGAGTCAGAAAAGTCTCTAGATCTCAGTCAAAACAGATCTGTTAAAGGCACTGCAATAACTCCTGACACAGCTGGTAAAAACAAAGTGAAAAATCCAACACAGCTCTGCTTCATTTTCATCCTTAGATAGACCTATAGGACTCTGTTTCCCATTTCACTCATGGAGGCTGATAACACAATGGATTTTAAGACATATACCTGCAATTCAGACTGCACAGTTACTGGCTAAAGAAAAACAGGTAACTTTCAATCAGCAGCTGCAGAGAAATGCTTGAATATTTTGGGCTGGGCTAGTATTTCTGACACATAAAATTCAATCATTATCATTTACTTAATCTTTCAGAGTAATGGATTTTATGATTGCTTAATTGCTCCATGTTTTCTCTGGGTATCTCTGTACCTGTCCCAAAATGTCCTGATTGTTGTATATGTAAGATATTATTTCAAGCTTGGAAAGGGAGTTGGAATCTGTCCCAAGGGAGAACCTGAGATGATTTCACCATGGTGGATGGCACACCAACCTGTCACTGCACATTAGCTGTCTTAAGCAAGACACCCAGAAAAAGCCAAAGTCAAGTGGAGAAAGTTCCAAACCAATCAGCCCGATCACAGACACAACTCCAAGCAGCTGTGACAGACTCTGGGAGAGAGAAGAGCATCAATGTGTTCATTAAGAAAAAATGTTCTCTTACTAACTGCTTGTCATGAAGCAGTCAGCCAAGAATCTACTTTCTTCTGCTTTCCTGGTGCAGCAATTCTTCAGCCAGACACCTGTCATTCTTCTTCTGTTTCCCTAGGCTTTCATGAGAGCAGGCAACCTTCCGCCTCTAACTGTTCCTCTTCACACGGGCCTCTTACTCTATTGGCAGCCTCATTTCTTTGTATAAAAAAATATTGCAGTGCAAGAAACTCACTCCATTTTCCTTGTAGAGTAGATTTGTCTGCATAGCCCATTTCCCAGCACTGAAGTTTAGATTTTACCTCTATCTCATTAAGCTGTAGAGGACCTATAAAAGTACAGATCTCATTTAGCCAAAAGGTCTCTTGAGTGCATTCTCTCCTTGGCAGTGGGGATCTGGGCCATCAGCACTCCTCAAATAAGCAGGAGAATTCAACTGTGACACAGATAATGATCTTTTCTAAGTCTGCTGAATTGAAATTTTGACTAGTGTTTTTAGGGTCCTGGAGCTCCACTGAAACCACCTTTTTTTTTTTCAGACTATATCATTCTAAGTATTTACTGCTCATCCAACCAAAGTAATTATTATTCTGCATCAGAAATATTCACTTGCCTTTCACCGCTTTATTTTAGTGAAATCAAAGACCTTGTACAATACAGACTCAGCTTCCAAAAATGCTGTGGGGAGAGAAAACAACCCTTATTAGTAAATGTATACTTTAGGGAGGTCTTTTAAGTATATAATATTCCTGTGTTTTTTACCAAGTTTAATGACATGAACCATACAAGTTGTACTATACCTATCCAGTATTCCTCTGGCTGCATTGTCCTTTTCGTGGAAAAAGGTCATTCTGTTTTTGGAGGCAGTAGCAGTAATATAAAAGAAAAATTTGTGAGGGTACGCAGCAGGTTTTCAAACATCCAAAGAATTCAGAGCATGAAGCAGTATCAAATAAAATACACAGGTCACTCTGAAAGTACTTCCTCCTATTTATTTCCAAACGAAGAGCACAGTAACAACGATTGGTACAGCAAATTCCCATCCATAAAGCACTATATTTCAACAAAGTCATCACCACTGGCTATGCACTTGGGGTGAGCTAGGGCACATTTATTGGGAATGCACTTCTTCAGTATATATCCTCAGTGGAAGACATCATTCGACATAAAAAACATGAAGCAAGAAGAAAATTCTATCCTAGATTAATATTTACCTCTGTGGATCATTTCCTGAGTCTCCTCAGCTGATGCAGAGCCAAGACACAGGTTGTAATGCACATATACAAGTTGTAGGCATTCTCTGATGTCATTCTTTACGATATATGGAAAAATGCAATGACCACTCTCCGAAGTGTCCTTTTGTTCAGTTGCAGACACTGCCTGTATGGAAGTTCCATTCCACATTGTCTGAGTTTCAGAGCACAGATATTGTCACTAATTGTATCAATCATTCAGTGATGGTGATGTCAGATTTATAGCTTCAGGCATCTGAAGTTCAGCATAGCACAAATATCCCATGGCTATATAAAAATAAATTGGAAACAAGTTAGCAAGGTAGAATAGATCTACTCCTTGGGTGAAAAAAACTGCTTCCCAGCAGAGTGCAGCAAAGCAGGAGGCTTACAAGCATTTCACAACTGAAAAGACCTGAACTAGCTGTCCATGGGGCTCTCCTTGGAGCAAATGAGTTTAGAAGAGCTAAAATATGACCATTCAGCAGCCTTTGTACTACTTGTCTCAAGGATCCCTTACCGCAAATGGGATGAAGCAAAAGGAAGTTCAGCTGAGCGGTCATACAGACTGCTATACTCCTTCCCTAAGATACAGTAAGAAATAAAATGCATATAAGCACATTCTGCACCATGAGGGTTGAATCCTGCCTACTGAGGATTAATCTGCTTTTGGGGATGGGTGACTATGCTGGATCTGAATTCTGAATGCAGAACTGGAGAGAAGCGGACTTTTGCCATCTTCTCTCTTTGCTGAGTCAAGAGAGTCTCAATGGAATGAGAATATGGCCTTGTGTGTTTAGCTCATGCCAAATACTAAGTTCTGTGAAAATATAAAGATGAGAGTAAGCATACATGCATCTGTGACTGAGCTATTGAAATAATGAAAGATGAATAGCTACATTTCAACAGTTAATAGTCTATCAACATTAAAAAAGAATTCTTCTATATGTTGCAGAAACTGTTAAAATTGAGCTGCTAGAAGCTGATCAAGTTTCTTTAAAAAGAAATTAACTTGTTCTGCTTGAATACTGCTGTACATACAACAGAGTAATTTAAATTAACAATAACTAAATAAAGTTCTCAAATGTGAAGTTGAATATGAGTCAAGAATATATTACGCACAAAGCTTACAAATGGTGATGACAAGTGTCATCACATCTAAATATCATCTACTTCACTCTTCAGGAAATTACCAACAACTGCCTTCTTTCTTCAGTGAAATAAGTGTTAATCAAATAGATATGCCTAAACAACAATATCCTTTACAGCTATAAAATATTATTACTTGCTCTCTGTTGCTTTAATTCTTATGATAGTGTTCTTTATTTTCTTAGAAGGAAGCATTTGAGTGTAGCACCTAAACGAACTCCAACAAGTGATCAAGCTTTCTTGCCCTCTTTTGTAAATCTCACATCATGTTTCTCTTAACATCATGTTACTGGAAGGTCCAGTATGTCTTGGTGTGCAGTCCACAGAACTGGTATCCAGACTCAGAAGGCATCAACAATTCTTTACTGTCCCCAATCCACCACCTTCTGTACCCCATCCTATGTCTCAGAACCCCACCTCAGCCTTCCCCAAACCCTGCCCCAGCAGTGCCATAAGTTATTATTCTGTCTCCTTGGGCTGAAGTGCTAGCCTGACACAAACCCCATCCCCATGGAGGTGTCCACTGATATGTGCTGTGGCTGGCTCTGGCTGCACCCTTGTCTGCCTCATTCCCTGTTTAGTGAGGTATTTCTGGCCCTATACATTAACAACTGGACAGAGTGAAGCAATGACCTTATCAGTATTGAAGAGAATCATTAAATCATTGAATCACTGAATCACTGAATTACAGAATCATTTGAATTGGAAGGGACCTGTAAAGGTCATCTAGTTCAACTGCCCTGCAATGAACAGGAGCATCTATATCTAGATCAGGTTGCCCAGAGCCTCATCCAGTCTGACTCTGCATGTCACCAAGGACAGGACATCCATCGACTTTCCGGGCAACCTGTGCCAGTGCTTCACCATCCTTATTGTAAATTTTTTTCCCTTATAACTTGTCTAGGTCTCCCATTTTTAGTTTGAAACTATTTTCCCTTTGTCCTATCATAGCAGATCCTGCTAAAAAGTCTGTTTCCTTCCTTTTTATAGCCACCTTTTTTTTATAGCCAAATACTGAAAGGCCACTGAAAGGTCTCCCAAGAGCCTTCTCTCCTCCAGGCTGTCCTTCCTCCTCTCAGGCTGCTCTCCCAGGGAAGATATTCCAGCTTTCAGACCATTTTTTGGCCCTCCTCTGGAAGGAGGAGGATTATTTCACTAGCCTTAAAGGACTACCATTCTGCTTATGTACCAGAATATTTGTTTTTCCTACTGCAGCATGACATTGTTGGCTCAATTTCAGCAACCCCCAGATCATTTCTTGCAGAACTGCTATTTAAGCAGCTGTTTCCCATTGTGTGCTAATGTAACTGATTATTTCTGCCTGTATACAAAACTTTCCATTTGCTCCCAATGAACTGTATCTTCTGTTCTTTTCTTTGTTCTTCTAGATTGTATCTTGAATTAGCAAAAATTATTTTTAAATCTGTTTGTGCCCTTTAACTACTGATGCTTCTGATATTTGGTAATAACACTTATTCCATCGTCCAGACTTTTACCTCTGGTATATGTCTTAAAGTGTAAATAATGCAATGCTATTGAAGTTAAGAATTAAGTCAGTGACCTATGATCACAGAAAAAAATGGTCATCCAAGATATGTTTTTTAAGATTTCTCTATTTTAGCTGGAAAAAATGCACATAGCTTAATGACAGTGAGCATGCAGGAATGGTCTGGGACAATGCTCAGATCAAATCCAGAGGAAGACTTTAATTTTTCTTTTCTAAAATGTTGGCACTAAAGCTTTACTAGTTTGCCATTATTTTAATAAGATTCTGTCAGCTTCTGTAAAGCTCAGAAAGCCATCAACTTGCCCCCTAAATATTTAAGCTCCTCTCTTCTGTAATTCCTTTTGAGATTCCAGAAATCTCAAAAGAGACCAACTGCTATATAAGAGCCATTGCTTGCTGCAGTGGTCACAACTACTCCCACCCTACTTCCTCATTTTCTAAAATTCCATATGGTTCTTTACTATGCCTAAGCAGTGTTTCCCAACATGTGTTGAAAGTCCACTGGAATTATAAATGTTTTGTTATATATTTATAGAAAGCTAGTATAATGGCATTTTAGCCATAAGATGTTACTGTAATTGAAAGAAAATATGAAAAAAAGAAAAAAAGAAAAAAGAAAAAAAAAGCATGCAAAAATGTAGAACTATCAAAAGAAACAGAGTGGGATTTCATCACAGAGACAACTCTGATGATGTGAACCTTATTGAAATCACCACTTGGGATCGAGGGGCTGTAGTACCACAGCATTCTGATTCTGCTAAAACAAAATGTCTGAGCTGCCACAAGCAGAAAATATCCATGGGAAATATCTTGATTAGAGAGGTGCCACAAAACTTACAGCAGGTCAAAAGCAGGCTGTAGTACAATGCGGACCTTTGTCCTAACAAACATCAGAATTTAAGAATTTTGGCTCCTAGTACAATTCCAGAGTGAATAATCCTGCGTGCTTCCGTATAAAACTGAGAGCAACCTCAACCATCCTTTGTATGAATTATATTACTTATGTTCCCGTTACAAATGTCTTTAAACACAGTAAAAATATCTGTGATTTTGCTGTCAGATGAAACTATTTAGTTTAGTTTTTGAGCACTATAGATGTCACTGGCACCATTCATGCCAATTTCCCAGAAAAGATTTTGGGTATTCTGTAGATACATGCGTTACCTGGCAATGAGTGATATTCTCCTTGGCTTGTAGCAACCTCCCAACTTTGCAAACAGAATACATGCAGGCTATAAGACTGACATTGACTCATCTAATCAGGTAAGAGAAGATCAAATTAATCTCTTGTGTTGAGCAGACCACCTACAGGACAGTCTTTTATCTTCCTCTGAAGCGCCAAGAACTTACCATTGCTAGTAAAAGGAGACTGGATTTGACCTACTACAGCAAGTTCTGCAATGCTAGAAAATGAAAGGGCTTGGCGATTTAAAGAAATGTAATACAAATCAGTAGATTACTCAAACATGAATTTATTATCCTCCCCCTATGTCAAGGAAGATGTTACTGAATATAAAAACAAAATAATAGAAGAGAGAAAAAAGTGCTCTGCTAATTCCATACACATCAATAGTATCATTTCAGGGAATGACTAAAGAGTGCCATGAGTCAACAATTCCTCCTAAACATTTTGTTTAAGAACACCTACTATCCCCAGCTTGACTGGCAATGAGCAGATTAACATGTTTTCATTAGGATGGATACTCAGTTTGAAATAAGTCTTTGTTAATATCAGGCACAACAGGCACTGGTGCTTTCTCTGTGTTAAGGCAAGCCCCTCAAAAGTCTTATTTTACATACTCTCCATTTTATAATGCGAGAAATCTTCATACACAAGATGAGGGAGCTGGACAAGAGTTATGCTGCTGAGGAAAAGTGCTGCCTAGGAACTCATCTAAATTAGACAATGTACGTATCTGCAGGCCAGCAAAACACAGTCCTACACATTTGCATATGCAAAGTATCTGATGAAGCAACATTTCAGAAATAGAAACCAGGTTCTTTCAGAAGCCTGCCAGCTCAGTGAGGTGCTGCTGCAAAGCTCAACTTGGAGACTTTGCAGCTAAGATGACAGACTGCCGGGGCTTTTTCAGCCCAAACTCACAGCATTTCTATGCTTTTCACCATCCTTGAAATTTCATCAGCCCTGGAAGCATGGGAAGTCCATCATGAATCACTGGACCAGAGCTTGCAGGTCCCCTGATTGGTGAAAATAAAGTCGAAAGCAGAGAGTACCCAGGAGCTGAAAATTTGGTTTCATTTTTTATTTAAAAATTGAACTACATGATTTTCCCCCAGACAGAAGAAGGAGAAGAAGCAGAAAGGAATTTCCTTTCAATTGGAAACATCAACATTTCTAGGTTTTGTTCCTGTTCCAAGGTTTAATACACGCACATAAGCACATGCATACAAAACCCTACCAGACTTTCCCCGCTTTGATCTGGCTGACAGAGGGATTTCCTCTTAAGATATGTCTTATACTGCAGTAACTGCAGGATACTGATCTGTATGGACTTAAAATCTCATACAATATAACAGCTCCCTATTTGCAGCCTAATTAGACTTACTGTATACATCCACAGGAAATATCTCCATCCTGTAAGAAGAAAAACACTTTGAGATCTGCTTGTGAAAGCCTCTACATGCAGTTAAGAATAATTCTCCCAAGTGAAAAGTTACAGAGAATGGTTTTATGTCTTCTTTTTTTAGGTTTTAGTTTATTTTTAATGTCTCAAATTTGAGACTCCTTTACTGTATTAATTTCAATTGCAGATTGTAGTTTTCCCATCAGGCTTTCACTCCTACCACTTGCTGCTTCAGATAACAAATCAAGAATAAAATGCTTACTAGTGGTCTGACTGCCATCAATACAAAGATTTTGCTTGTAGTGCATTGGGAGGTGAATTTAATAGTTCATTTCCTTTTAACTTCTGTTGCAATTAACATGCAAGTCAAAGGTCTTTTGTATTAAAAGAAAGAACATTCTTCAAAGGAATCCCGTGAAGCATCAAGAACTGTATACTACTTTGTAAGAAGTATTATTCATTCAGTGTGCCCCAGGGATTCACCAGATTTAATGGCATTACATGAGGGCTGTTGTGGGTGTAGAGGAAGCAAACAAGCTAAGGAACAGTCCTGCTCTGAAAAGTGGTTAGAAGGGTGTGTAAGGCTGAGGGGAAACTTTTGGGTAGCCACAGGAGCAATGCAGAGGACTGCAGGCAGCAACTCTATTTGGGGAAGCTGTCGGTTTGTTTTCCTCAGATTACTGAACTTTCACTTGGTTTTGAATTTGAATAAGCACCCTCCTTTCTCAGAGGAGAATAATTGTCCTCTCTTCCATTCAGTCTTGTTTGATTTAAGGACACTGTCACTTGTCAGGTCTTCTGAAAAAAAATCACTATCATCTACCACCAAAATTTGAAAGAACCACACAAAAAGGAAAACTAAGAGCTGAAACTTTCTGTCATGTTGATGGCTTTCTGAAGGTTAATTTGCAGAAGAAGTACAGCAATTATTTGAATAGACAGATTGATAGATTTCAGTAGAAAGCAGCCTGGCAAAGATAGTCCTAATCAGCACTACTGGCCATGAAGTCGTAAGTAAATGATCTGCAGTGGTCCCAGCTGCTAATCCTTGGTGAGTGAGGAGCTGACTTGGGTGAGAGGGGAAAAACAGTTCCTCTCACTGTTTCAGAGGCAACGTACCATCTCCAGTCCCTCCTCGCCTGCCATAAAATCCATGTGTTTAGACCTTGCATGGGGTTAAGAGTACTGATGGAGAGACAGAGGGAGGAAGAGGTTGTTTGCATGTGGTAGAATGACTGTTTCATAACATGGCAAAGCTATACCATGCACAGAAAAGGAAAAAAAAAAACCAACTAAAAATACATTCTTTATAGGCATTAAAACTGACATCTATTTCTACCTCTTAACTCTATGACTCCTTCCTCTCTCTTCCTTTCTTTTTTATTTTCCTGCCATATGGCACCACTGAGGTACGCAATAATTTAGCTTCGTTGCCTGCAGATTTTAAAACATTTCATTGATATTTTCACCGCATCAGCTGAAAACCCCAGAAAATACTGATTGTATCCAGTTAATCTGCGTGCCCTTGTCCTGTTTTTTTTTTTTTTTTTATCTTTCAGTTTACAAAGCCTTGTTTTTCTTTCATTTGCCCTTTCATTAATCAGTCTGAATGCTTTTACTAGCTAGAGTTATATTTTTTGATCCATTCCCTTACGCCCATTTTGTGCTTCCTTACAGACATCACACTGAGACATGCTTCCATTTGAGAAAGAACAATAGACAGGTTTTAAAAAGAGACTCAATCAATACTGTAAGTTCTTTTTTTTTCTTCCTTTCATTATTAGAATGTCTTAAGTGTTACCAAGGTGAGAAGGGACATGGGAAAAAAAAAAAAAAAAAGAAAAAAAAAAACAACGATAAGAAGGAAAGTCAAAGTATGTACTCATATTCTATCATTTTCATCATGACTGAAGTTTCCTATTTCAGTGTGTGCATGATGAGATAGATAGGTTAGACCTCTATTGATCTTTTTTCTTTTTTTTTTAAATACTTATTCTGTGGAATCTGTTTCCAAATGAGGTACATGTGCATTCTTTCATAGCATGTTAGATATTGAGGATACTTTCACTGGAGAACCTCAGAGTGCTTTACAGAGCACAGCTCCTGTCTTATGGTCTTGTGGACATAAATAGTCCCTCTAAACTCGATGAGATCACTATTTGCATGATTAAATATCGAAACATTAAGTTGCACATAAATGTTACTCCTGTGGGTAGAGAGGGGGAAGGAGGAGAGGAGTGTGACATAAACTTTCAGGTGACAGAAGAGGAATGAATTCTGTCTGATTTCATCTTTCAAAAGCCTTCTAGTGACAGTATTATTTTTAAATGGCTTTTAGTGATTTTGTGGCACTGCCAAGTCATTTAACTCTATTAAAACAAGTGAAAAAAATTCAATAGCAGCAAAGCCTGAATAATGCACTGCACTAATCAAAGCCCAAAGCCCCTGTCAGCACTCACAGGACTCAAGAAGGATGTGTGAAATTCTCTTGTCTCACCCCAATGCACCCATCCTGTAGTGATAAGGGCAAACCCATGGCCTACATGGACAGATTTCGTCCCCACGCTGGAGAGCACAGAGCATGGCTGCAGCACATCTCTATGCTTAGAAGGATCTTATCTCCTATTGGCAGTCTTGCACCAAGGGGCCAACTTTTGAGGTTCAGAAATATGGGCAAGAAATGCACACAACTGCTGTTATCTAAATGTACTGCACCACTTTGCCATCACCACTGAAGAGAGAGTGGGCTTGCTAAGCCCACAGATGGCACAGAGCTGGGGCGGACTGCTGGCATAGAAGAGGGCAGGTTTAGTGTTCAACATGATCTAAGCAAGTTGGGCATGCAGACTGAAGATGTACAATGAGCTTCAGTGAGGTTAAATGCAAGGTACTTCACATTGCCTGTCGCGTACATATGGAGCAAGTAACACCTGCCCAGGCCTTGAGGACAGTAAAGAACTACAGGAAGCCATCAGCTGTGGATAAGCCTGTGAAGGGAGGCATTTCACATGGTGTATAAATAGGAGTGCAGCTCACCAGACATACTAATCTTTCCATTGTGAAACTGAATTGAGTTATGGGCATCTCAGAGGGGAGCAGAAAATGAAATTGTGAAACAAGAAAGGAGGGGACAGACTCTTTAGCAGAGTCTGTTGATGTAGGAGAAGGGAAAGTAGTTTCAAAGTATAGGAAGGGAGATTTAGACTGGATGTAAGGAAAAAGGGTTTTGCAGTAAGGATGATGAGGCACACCTTCAGAGAGGGCTGCCCAGAGAGACAGTGGATGCCATGTCCTTGGAGACACTCAAGGTCAGGCTATATGGGGCTCTGAGCAACCTGATCTAGCTGTAGGCATTCCTGTTCACTGCAAGGGAGTTTGACCAGGTGACCTGTAAGGGTCCCTTTAGACTCAAATGATTTTATGATTCAATAAAATGTACAGAAACAACTAAAAAGACTGATCCAAGACCTGGAAAATATTACCTTTGTGGAAAAAAAAAAAAAAAAAAAAAAAAGTATGATGTCATTTAGCCTAAGAAAGGAGAAGAGGGAAAGAGAAGGGATGGAAGAGGCAATCGTTAAACATGCCCAGACTGCTGCCAGGATAATATGCTCTGCCTGTCAGTATGGATAGGACAGGAAGTGACGCGCTCAGTGAATGCTGCAAAGAATATTCAGGTTAGATATTATGAAAAGGGTGGAGAAGCGTAGAAATAATAGATTGCCTGGGGAGGTACAGAGCCTCCATCATGGAAATGATGGGGAGGGAGAGCTCAGCCTTCCATGAGGGCCAACAATCTCTGCAGTGCTGCAGTTCAGTGATTATAGCAGAACTGGAGAGCTGAGAGCTACCTACATTGGCTTCATCCTATGTCTTTGGAATGGGTGTCTCCTTAAGCTGCATTACTATTCATCTCCTTTTCCTTTGACCTAGCATTATTTGTGCCGAGCAATTGGAAGGAGCAAGATTATTTTGCTGTACTCTGTGGTAATACCACTAGTAATTATAATTTCTTTTACTGTGTTATGACTTCCCCACTTACAGTCACATTTTCATCTCCAAGTGGTTCTGCAATTTATCTGGATTTATCTATGAGCGGGAATGCATGTCTCTTTTATTACTGCAAGAATAATATTAACCCATTCCAGGCTAGCAGCATGCCAGAGGAGCATGCTGACCCACAGGAAAGACCTGTTCCTGTTCACAAAAGCACCACTCATTTCTTATCTGTGCTCTCTAGAACAAGAATTTCCTCTGCTTATATCCGTGCAAAACCTGCCTCACGCATGGGACATAGACTTGGCTGGAGTCCCCAGATCCATTGTAGCGCAGATACAGAAACAATCTGTAAAATCCTTCCTAAATCTCCATGCTTTCCCTAGGGTAATAATAAATAAATAAAGGTGAGTTAAATGATGATGGGAAGATTGTTTGTGGGGAGTCAAGGAGCACTATATGGACTGGTCACACACCTGGACTCCCACCAAAACCCAAGGTTCCAAGCAGGGCCCTCCCCTTTCTTTTTAATAGAATAGAATTTGTGACTTGGCAGCGTCACAAAAAAAGGGATCTGCAGTGCCTGTGGCACCCAGAATAAAGCAATCCAAACTCACTGTGCCACACTTGAAGCCGCTCACAGCTTCAAGTCACTTAAAATGTATGAATGTATAGGGCAAATGCATCTTAGATTTCATTTCTGAAGTGCTACTCTGGACTTTCAGATTCTGTCTGTCCACAGAAAACCTCACTGCTGCATGTTTATATGGTGGAATTCACCAGAAATCATTCCTGTCTTTTAAAATATAAAGAAAATTCTCCTCCTGTTTTTGCAGCATTCTCTTGTGTAGGCTATTTTTGTTTCAGCTGTTTCTACCAGTAGGATTGCAGCTCCAAAACTGCATTTTCCTCAGTTCAGGCTCCAACTACTTCCGAGCCTGAAACTCACTGTGGGCACAGGAGAGCTGGAAAAGGTAAAGACTGATTCACCCACCTCAGCTGTCCAGTCTTTGCCAATGTGCACAAAGCATTCAGATCTGCACATACAGACAGAGCCAAGGAAGGAGCTGGACAGTGGCATCTGCCGACACAAGGTAGTGACCACAGCCTCTGTGCACGGGATGGTTTCCATTCTCTATGTGGTAGCTTTAATATAAACACTGAGAATAGGCACTGTCAGATACATGAGCGCATTCCCTCAGCCCAGACTGCTCACAGCCACAACCCTGGCAGTGACAGAGCTTTTCTTGGAGAGGCTGAGCTCACCCAGGCAGAAGGGATGCTGGCTCCCGAGTTCCCCCAACCCTGGGAAAGGCTTGAGGCAGGGTCACTTGAGTGCCTGCGCGGAGTGATGCCTGACTCCAGCATGGTCTCACTAGCATGACAGATGGACAGGTCCTCTAGGCTTTGTGGGGCAGACAGGGCCATCTCCAAGGTGGGCAACTTGGAGAAACCTGAGTGACAACCACGAGCCCAGCCCCTGCCGTGGGGTCCCCCATTTCTGCATCCCGCACCCTATCCCCTACGCGGCCAGTGCGGCTGCTTTAACGGGGCCGGGGGGGGTAGGGGGGAGGAAGGGGGGGAGTGCGGGCAGCCCCGCCGACGTCGCGGGCATCAGCTGACCGCGCCGGGCTCTGCCTCCTCCCGGGCCGCCCTCCCGCAGTACCACCACTCTGCCGGCGGCTGCCGGTTCCGCCGCTCCGGTCCTCGCGGCTCCCGGGGCAGCACCGCGCATCCCGCCGCCCTACAGCCACAGACATCCTTGAGACTTCGTCGTCCTTCTCCTCCTCTTTCTCGTCCTCCTCCCTGCTGCCGGGGGGAAGCCCCAGAGCCCGAAGCCCTCCTTGCCCTGCTCCGCAGAGAAGTTGGGATTCTACCAGCGGTCTTCCCAGAGCTCTGAGTTTAGGGCGGGTTTTTCGTTTCCTTGCTCTCATTTTTTTTTTTTTTCTTCCTTTTCTTTTTTCCTCTTTTATTTACCCTCCATTTTTTTTTTTTTTTATTATTATTATTTTATTTTTTTCTTTTCCCGATCTCCTGCGATGGATGGCAGCCCCGAGCTCCCCCCGGGCAGAGGCTCGCTCTGAGGCAGGCTGCTCGCCCTGCAGGGCATGCCCCGCCGCCGGAGGGATGCGGGCGGGCAGCCCCCGGCCGGCGGCTCCGGCGCCGTGACCGAGGATGCCCGCGACCCGACCGCCTCTCTCCTGACCGCAATCGCGGGGATTACAGCAGCTCCCTGGTACCAGAGCTCGAAGCGGAGCCCCTGGATCCCCGGAGCGAAGAGCTGCCCTCTTTGAACGGCTCTCTGCGAGGCGGTTTTCCCCATCCCTCTAAGCCTCCAGCCTCCGGATGGGGCCAAGAATCGCTCGCCGGGCATCGGGGGTGAGCCCGTAGATGCTCCGCTCCCCCCTCCTCCTCTCCGGACTCGCTGCTCCGCTCCCTCCCCGCTCACTGCCCCGAGGAGGGCGTGCACCTGGCCCACCGGGGCTCCGGGGCTGCACCGCAGCCGGACTCCGCGGGATGAAGCTCCGCGGAGATCCGCGGAAGCCGGCACGGGCACGGGGCGAAGACCGCCTGCGCTGAGCCGCCGCAGGACCCCAGCGGCGAAGCAGCCCCGCCGCCTGCCGAGCAACCGGAGCCAGCGCCCTGCCTATAAATGTGATCCCTCCGGCAGCACCCAGCCGTCTCCACCCGCCCTTCTCCATCCCCTCCCTCCGTTCCCCTCCCAAAGCCGGTGCCCCCCATTCCCCGCCTCTCCCCTCCACCGGTGCTCTGCCCCCCGCCAGTCACCGCCATGGAGCTCTCGGAGGTGCGATGCCTGAGCGACAGCGATGAACTTTACACCATCAATAGGACCCCCCCCGGCAGCAGCAGACCCCAGCGCCTGCTGTGGCAGACGGCCGTGCGCCACATTACCGAGCAGCGCTTCATCCAGGAGCACAGCAGCAGCAGCGGCGGCAGCAGCAGCGTTGGGGGCAAAGGCTTCAGCTCGGAGGAGACCTGCTGCCCCAACCACCACCCGCACCACCACCACCACCACCACTTCAGGAGACAGTCAGCAGGACGGAGTCTGGGCAGCGAGCGTCACAACAACGGAGGCACCAAAGTCTTCCCGGAGCGCACGAGCAGCAATGGGGACCTGGGCTTTCTGCCCCTGGACTGTGCTCCTAGCAACTCTGACTTCTTCCTCAACTGGGGCTACACCTACCGTGGGGTGATCTTCCCCACGCTCCGCAATTCCTTCAAGTCCCGGGACTTGGAGCGCCTTTACCAGCGCTACTTCTTGGGCCAGAGGCGCAAATCCGAAGTGGTCATGAATATCCTGGATGTGCTGACCAAGCTAACCCTGCTGTTCCTCCACCTGACCCTGGCCTCCGCTCCCATGGACCCCATTAAGGGCATTCTCTTGGGCTTCTTCACTGGCATTGAGGTGGTGATCTGTGCCTTAGTGGTGGTCAGGAAGGACACAACCTCATACACCTACCTGCAGTACAGCGGTGTGGTCACTTGGGTGGCCATGGCCACGCAGATCCTGGCAGCTGGCCTGGGCTGTGGTCTCCTTGGGGATGGCATTGGCTATGTGCTCTTCACACTTTTTGCAACCTACAGCATGCTCCCGCTGCCGCTCACCTGGGCCATCCTGGCTGGGCTGGTCACCTCTGTCCTGCAGCTCGTCATGCAGCTGGTTATCCCTAGATTGGCCGTGACTTCCCTCAACCAGGTACCGTGGTCAGGAAAGGGTGGGAGGCCTCCTCTTTCTCCATCACCCTAAGAGGAGGTGTGGGGTGTCCCAAGAATCTTTTCCCCTTTAGCAAGGTGCTCAGATGTTCTGTACTTTGGGGAGAACACAGGCAAAATTACACCTTCTTTCCCTCCCTCTCTCTCCCACATTGCCTATCCTCCCTGCGAAAGAAGCAGTGGAATAAGATTTCACCCTAAGAGGGGGAGGGGGGCACTTCCTGGCTACTCTGTTCCTCATCCTTGTATGATCACTTCACTGTTATTCCTTGGAACAGTTTTCTTGGTGCAAGTCGGAGGGACAGAACATTTGTCACTTCCCTCCTTTATTTCCAGCAATAGTTCATGGGATGAGACGGGAAAGATAACTGTCTTGGCCAAGCTCTCCCACTGCTCATTTCTCATTTACTTGTTCATGCCTTTTAACTCTAGACCTGCTGGAATGACTTGTGCTTTCATGTGTGTTGCACAGCTTGATCTGGGCTGTGAGAAAACGGGAGGAGGGCACGTTGCTCTTTTCCAATAAGAGCAAAGTGATACCCTTAACGAAAAAAGGGGAAGGCTCTCCTTGGAGGTTTGGTGTGAATTCCTAACTTGTCTTCGAAAGGTACCAACATGTCTGTTCTGCTTGTGATCATGAAGCAAGCATTATTGTGCTTAGAAGTGATGTCTAGGACAGAGAATTGGTTAAAAGCGAGTGGATGGGACCGGGGGGGGGGGGGGGGGAAGGGGAAGGTAGGGAGGGATGCCATGGAGTGCCATGCAAACAACTGAGAGGCACTGGGAAATGTGTGTGTCTGAGAAGTTAAAATCAGGACTAACCTGACTTTACACTCACTCAGCTTCTTCCTTTTGGAAGCAAGGATTCAGTGAGCTCTTGACATTCTTTCAAAGCCAGAAAATGCTGCTTCTCTAGGGCAACTTAATCCTGGGGATTCTCTCTGCTCCCCTTCCCCCCATCGTTTCCCAGACTGTCATAGCTCTGTGCTACCAATATTTCACAGCAGATTATTGTCTCCATTTAGCTAGCTCCAGGGAATCAGTGGGAAGGAGGTGCAGATACTGGCAGAAAATCCCCAAAGGAGGGAGGATGTAGAGGAATGTGTTGCTGATGGCATATTGTTTACATGACTGCTGGGATGCGCAGCTGGGAACTGGCTGATATTGCACCTGTAAGTTTTAATGATGGTGGCCCTTGGGTCACATCTACCTCACCCAGAGCCTGGCCATCCTGTATTCCTTGTCCACCCCTGTCTATTCCCTTCCTTCACACACAAGTGAGCTGTAGGGCTGCTTGACCTCATTCCCCTGTGGCCAGGCTCACACTGCTGAGAGAATCTCACGCAGTGGGTTTTGCCTGAATGAGTTCTATCGACGTAAGATGATTACTGCACAGAGTTGTTGCTTGGATCCTGGTAACGTGCTGATGAATGAATTGGAGCTGTATGCTGTGTCCCACTCCCATGCACTGCTGGCACTATTAGTACATGATCAAAAGCTGTGTGAGTTATGCCGATGTCTTAAGGTTCTTCCACGTCTTATTGTCCTATTCTGAATCTGTGAATAAAGCAGTGCTATCTCATTACACACAGGTATCGCAGCTGTTTATCTGATCCCTGGAACACACACATATCCCAAATAGACTTCTAACAAAGACGTTTCCTGGGAGAGATACAAATATCTTCATTTTGCAGCCTAGTACCTTGCCAGCTGCGTGAATGAACCACCTTTGACTGGTGTACAATGAGACCTTACCAGCCAGTTGATTGCCTTCATGAACCAGATATGTAAATCTCCTGAACAGGATCCACACAGATTGCCATATGTTGGTGTTGATTCTCACCAGCTCCTCCTTTTCAGAGCCCACTTAATGTCACCTAATTGCACACTGCTTTGTCTGCTTCTCTTGTCCACTCTGTGGGAGAGGTTGGATCCTTCTTTACCCGATGCTGGGAGGGAACGCACTCCTTCCCACAAACACAGCGAGGGAGATGCGAGGGAGATGCGCGGGAGATGCGCGGGAGATGCGCGGGAGATGCGCGGAGCGCAGCTTCGCGGGCGCTGTCCAGCAGCGTGGTGCTGAAGCGCAGCCCGGGGGCTCCCTCCAGCGGCTCTGCCGCTACTGCACCGGGCCCCGCGCAGAGCACCGCGCACCATTTGCGCCCTGCTGTGCGGGAGGTGCGTTGAGAGGCAGCAAGTGAGCGGGGGCAGCCCCTGGAATTGCACTGTTTTGTTTAGTTACTTTATGGCATTTCAGCCTTTTGTTTGTTTCAGGGAACTCTGGTGCACTTTCAAGTGTCGGATTTTGAGGGCTTTTGGTGTATAACTATTACTTTACAGGTAAATACAGCCTGTTTAAATGACTGGTCATCAAGGCTATATAGCAACTATATAGGTACTAAATAGACTTCTTCATCTTGCAGGTAGAGTACTCTATTTTATCACAGGGCTATTTTTCCAAGTAAAGCATTGTCTTTTCCCTTCAGAGAAATCTGACAAGTCTAAATAACCCATTAGATTATGTAGCAATACCTGTGCTGTGCTTCAGGATGCAGACAGGTACTTACAGTACACAAGATTAAGGAATTAAAGTCTACAACAAAAGACAAAACAGAAGGTAGAATTTTGATCGTGGTCCGAATAATGGGTTTTCCACTGATTTTGATGAGACCAGGATTTCATGCAGAGAACACCAAACTCAGTTCTGAGCACAAAGTCTTCTCTACCCTGAAGTCAATTTATTACTGCACTCTGTAGTATCCATGGGGAAAACAGTGCAGATCCTCTTCTCAGTAAATGTAGGTATAAACTTGTTACAAGTCTATCTGCACTGATATAGTTGCAAAAGTACATACAAAAGGAAAATAAAGTACTGGAATATGTTTTCCCTTAATCTCTTAATTAATAATAATTTGTATTGATTAATACATTCATGAGAAATTTAAATCATTTGTAATGCTGAATACAAGCATGCAATATTACCTTATCAGCTTTTTGTTGAGTTTAATATATGCATGGTCAGGAATGCAAATATTGCCCAAGTACATTATTTTCTCTTGCAGTGATATACAAGAGAACATCTGATTTTTCTTGCATTTCTGAAATGAATTTGAACCAGCATTCTGGATATAGGTGGAAGACAATTACTGTCTTGAAATTACATTACATATTTATTCATTTATTTTTCAAACAGTAAACATAGGCCCACTAGTTTCTGTTTTGCCAGAAACATTTTCTTTTCATGTTTTGGAAAACCCTGAAATCCAGGTTACTTGAGCCCAAAATGCTTAGCAATTAAATGCTTCTCAGAGAACCTGTGAAGGAAGAAATGAGAAATGCAAGATCTTACCGATAAACAAGTGCATGGATCCGTGTTCCTGATTAGATACTTTGTTGAGGATGGTATTTACCTTGAACATTCACTCAGAAGATGGCTTCATTTCTATTGCATTCATTCTTACTATTTTCTTGATGATTATGTGATATAAGATCTAAAATTTCTAAGAATATATGTATGTATTGCAGGCATATAGGGAAGAATAAACAATTCAAAGCTCCTTAGTGTTATATAATGCAGGCAGATGATAATATAGACATGGATTTTGACAGAGTTGGAATTATGTAAGCTACAGACATACACTGGATTTTAATTCTCTCCCTATGCACCCTTCATTCATGTGAATGAATTCCTCAGTAGTCAGTAAGCCTACACAGATTTGCATAACCCATGCCTTGAAGGATCAAGAGTGAAATTATGCATATTAAAGCTAACTTTAAAATACACATAGAAATAACCTCAAAATAGGTAATACAAAGACTGAGGAAACTCATTCTTTTCAACTTAATAGCATCTGTCTTTCCAAGCCAAAGCAGTTTTGTGAATCAACGCAGTGTTTCTTCCTCCTCCTCCTCCTCCTCCTCTCCTCTCCTCTCCTCTCCTCTCCTCTCCTCTCCTCTCCTCTCCTCTCCTCTCCTCTCCTCTCCTCTCCTCTCCTCTCCTCTCCTCTCCTCTCCTCTCCTCTCCTCTCCTCTCCTCTCCTCTCCTCTCCTCTCCTCTCCTCTCCTCTCCTCTCCTCTCCTCTCCTCTCCTCTCCTCTCCTCTCCTCTCCTCTCCTCTCCTCTCCTCTCCTCTCCTCTCCTCTC
>NW_024884253.1:7854786-7987291 GCF_019232065.1 Centrocercus urophasianus
CTTCTCTCTCTCCCTCTCCCTCATCCTCTTCCCTACAATTCATTTTTCTGCCATAGTCAGCTGTGAGTGACTTATAACCTGACTGTAGGATTTTAGGCTGGATTATGGTCTGGTTTCCTTTTATATCTGTATCACCTGACCAGTATCAGCAGGTCACAACATAATTAGATTAGAATTGGCTACACTTTTCTCTGAAGCAGCAGCATCATTGTTGTGCTAAGTAGGGAAATGCATTAGTTATATTTACAATTTGGTGATTAATTACCTTCAGAGAGTTTCCTCCAAAATGGAGGATCTCAGGCAGAAGCATGAATAAAACCTGCTTTTATCAGTGAATTTCAGCCTACACTGTAGTTAGTGTACTTGTTCTGAATGGAAGTTACTTTGATGGATTTTATGTGACATTTTTTTCTGCTTTCAGAACACTTCTGGATTGTTTTTAAGTTCTTTTTTTTTTTTCATTATTTGCTTGTTTTTTTTGTTTTGTTTTGTTTTGTTTTTTTTTTCTCATAGTTTAGGAAGAGCAGCATCTAATGCAAAATAATCACGTAGTGTAGAAGTGCAGTTACAGCTGACACTTAACAACAGATCATGCTGGAATGATCCTTATTAGCCTGTACAGAAGTCTCTAGGGGATAAACGTCTCCATTCATCCTCTTACTCTATTTCTCAATCCTGTCAATGATTTGATGTGAACAGGAAATAGAAGGTGGCAAAATGAGAACTGTTTAATGGATTCTTCAATTTCTAGCAGGGAAAAAAAGGCAGAGAATATGAGGATCCTTTCCTCCATTTTCCTTATTTCCAGAACATCTTAATAAGTGTGAGAAAAGCTAGAGTATTCCATATAAATGGTGAATTTTAGTAAAGAGAAAGGAATTATGATTTTGAAATGATGGTTAAGGTAATGAAAACTCCAAACCTGAAAACCCTGACGAAGCTAGTGCCTGGCACCCCATCCCTAGGGTGTTAGTAGGCACCCTGCTAACATCCTATTTCTTTAAGCACAGTGTTCTTGCACTTATCAACACTTCTCATTCTGAGTACCTGGTGAGGGTGCCTCAGCAGCTCAGTGTTAAAGCTACTTTTCAGCCAAGCCAAACACCATTTCAGTGGAAACACATTCTATCGTTATAAGCGCTTGCCTTACATCTTAGATAAGGAGGGGTTTGCATTCTTTCTCAATGGAACAAATGCAGTTCCCATGATACAGAACACTGAAGCTTAAATCCCTTTCTCCAGACAGAATTCAAATCTACCTCTCCTTACATCACTAGAGAGTTTCCAAAGCACTTTCTCCCACTCCTTGGAAAGCTGTTCTTCCTGGAAGAAAAAAGCTAAGATTCAGTGGGAAGAAAGAAAGAAAGAAAGAAAGAAAGAAAGAAAGAAAGAAAGAAAGAAAGAAAGAAAGAAAGAAAGAAAGAAAGAAAGAAAGAAAGAACAATCTTTACTGTAGCCAACTGATTAAGGAATTCATCTTTGGCGATGTCCTTGCCAAACATGTTAGTGTTTTATATAAGATACTTTATAGGGAACCTGCTTTGGCAGGGGAGTTGGACTCGATGATCTCTGGAGGTCCCTTCCAACCCCTACGATTCTGTGATTCTGTGATAATGCTATTCAGTCATTCCCTCAAGCACGTCTCAGTCAGCAAACTGTATGTTGTGGTTCCCTATTTTTGATGTCATGAGTCTTGAATCTCTTTTTCAAAGTGGTGAAGATTCTCCACAAAATTTCTCTCCTTCCTTATCTGCTGCTCTTCCAGCTCCTCAAAAGCAGATTCAACCTATGAGGGCAGTTTCAAGACAGACAGGAGGTATAGAATGAGGGGGTGAGCCTTGAGTCACTGAGCTGCTGTGCAGAAAATTTAAAGCCATTTTAAAAGACAGTGCTTGGCCCTGTTCAGTGTTTGATCAAAAAGATAAAGGCAGTGCCCTTGGGGAGGCTGGTTATCTAACACTCAATCTCAGACGTTATATTACTTCTATAAGTTCTTATATATACCCGCAAGAGCATGGTGTAACTCAGAATATATTTCTGGTTTAAAGTCTTGCAGTCATACATTTGCAAATTGTGGCATCTGAGTCTTTTTTGTTGTTTTTTTTTGGTCTCTAACTTCTCCATCAGAGAAAAACTCTGTTTCATTTGTTCTATTCTTGGTGCAGTGCAATTTGTACCAAACCCCAGCACAGGAGACTGTGGAGTAGCAATCTGGTCCAAGGAGGGACATGAATGCAAATTGCTGTTATTGGTGCAGTGAATTTTGAACATTCTGGTGCTAGCCTCACTCATTCAAACCAGGGATAAAAGAGATCTTACTAGCCAGAAGGGATCAATCTCAGATAATACTGAGTTCTTACACAGCATTTCTTGGAACTAAGAACCTTACTAAGAGATATTATTAGGGCCTGACTGACTCAGAGACTCTGATCAGCTGAATTTAATGCCCATAGAGCTCAATACAGAAATTAGAAGACATTAGACATTAGAAACTTTAGGTAAACAAAGATCATTTCTCAGTTTAGGGAAAACATTGCTCTTAGTCTGGTTTTTGTTTGTTTGTTTGTTTGTTTGTTTTTCTGGGGGAAAACACCAATATGGACATCCAGGTCCTCCAGGAATCTCTTGGAGTTGTCACTCTTATCTCTCCAAATGCACTCATCTGCAGACAGAGATATGTGTATGGTACTGTCTAACCTAACAAAAACTATCAGAAAATGCATATAGGGTGAAGTGCAAAGCCAGGCAGCAATTGGCTGACAGAAAAATATTTCAGCATGTAGGTTTGGTTTATAAGCAACTATTTTAAGAAGTGTTGCTACTTCATTTGTCAGCTTCTGGTGCTGCAAGCTTTCATACATTTAGCTTTAGAAGAAGAGTTCATTAATTAACCATTGCTGCAGCCTGAGAAGTGACTGAAGCACATCGGTGTAAACAAAATGAGCCCAAGCCACTTTTTCCTACCACTCTAGCAAATAATTTTACTTCTCCTAATTAGTTTAATATTGTGGTATCATGTTATAAGATGCTCTTGACCTTATTCTAATAAAAGAGTTGCACCTGGTATAAATGAAAGAATATTTGAATGAGTTGAAAGTGTTGATTTTTCTACCTGCTCATTTTGGTTGTTAATTTTGGCTCACAGTTTTGGGCTTGTTTCTTCTGATCTCTTCACTTTTGTTTTTATCTTAAAATAAAATGCAAAAATTACTGAAATCAATGGAAACTTTCAACAGAGGCAGAGTTCTAATTAGGAAGAAACTGTTTTTTTTCTTTGGAGGATCTGATCTCCAGGCATTTTATTATTTCTGCTTTGTTCAAACTCCGCTGTTTTATTTACATGGGAGCTACATAGGGATTATGCTATCTCTTCTGTGCTGCTTGCCTTAGATCTACCACAGTAGAATCCTTATCTTTAAATCATAGAATGGAATCATAGAATCATAGAATGGCTTGGGTTGAAAAAGGACTTCAAAGATCATTGAGTTTCAACCCTCCTGACATGGGCAGGGTTGCCAACCACTAGACTAGACTGCCCAAAGCCACATCTAGCCTGGCCTTGAATCTAAATCTTGAAATTACCTCTAAATCTGGAGGTATCATCACAATACGAATAAGAAATAATAATAAACAGTATAATCGATCAGTACATAAAAACTACATGGTATTGTACAATACAGCAGGTGTTTTATGACTGAAGTAAGGAACTCAGTTGAATAAATGAACTAGATTTTATGACAGATCAGAACAAAGTCTAGATATGCTCATTCTTTTATCCCATGATTCTCTGCCTTTTTATTAATATATATTTTTATTAATATTAATTTTTTTTCCTTTATTAATATTTTTCCTACACATACTAGATAGAGTTACAATTGACATGGAAATTATCCCACGTGCTCAGTGTGGTTTGAATTTAATGTGCCATTTTCATATTCTTTTATAGAAAGGAACTGTATTTACCACTGATTTCAGCAAGGAACTGAGAACGAGGATCATTCTTCTTTTATCACTAAATTTATCAGTGGCCTTTGCTGACCCCCACACATCACTTTATGTTTCTGTGCTCTGGAGGATTTGAAAATTTGCCTTTCTCAGTTGCTATAATATGTGAGTATCATGCTCAACTGCTTTAGATTTTTGTTCAAAACATACCCATCACCCTCTGTGGTGCAAATTGAAGACTACTGTATTGACTTCCATCAGCTATTCACAGGTTTTGATAAAAAAAATAATAATAATTGAATGTAATGAGAACTGTTGCCTATAACTTTGCTCTTTTTCAAAAGGCCTGGTTCTATAAAATTTTCTTCTACCAAATATAAGTGATTCCATGGTCTCCTTACAGTACAAAAGATAGCGTACAGTTTATTCAAGGCTGTGCATGTCCAGTTATGACTGAGATATGGAGCCAGCCTCCACTTCAGATGTCCTTTTTGTGACCCCATATTTCTTGCTTTCTCATCCAAGAAGTGGATCACTGTCAATAAATAGAAAGAAGCACATTCTCACCTGGGTTATTTTGTCACTGTTATAGGAATCTTTAATAAGTCTGGAATCCACAGATTCAAACTCCCACACACAGAATTGAGAGAAAACAATAGATCACGTTTTGGTCCTTGTGTAAATACTGTTACTTCTTGGGAAGGAAATAATTCTCCCCTTCTTGGGCTCTGTGTGAAATTGGTTAGAGCTTGTAGGTCTCTGGTTGAACTCTTTGCATGCCCTTTGATGCCTCCAAGATCTGGCATGAGATGCTCGTTGAGACTTAGGCAGAGCATAGGTCATCTAAATCTTGCCCAAATATACTACTATTAAAAAATGGCATTTCCTGAATCTTGCTTAATGCCACTCTTACTGATGCTGTGATAGTTTCCTTGTTCTCTCCAATCCCTAGAGTAATAGCAACTTTTTTACAATGATGGGAAGAGAGGAAGAATTTGCTATCCATATTTCATTATGTTAATACAATTACCTTTTCCTGCTGTTTCATTAGCCACCTGAGAGGCTACTGAGAGGTATCTGAGAGCACATAAAATGTTCCCATTTCCTATGTGACAGCAAAGGACAATAGGGTCTTTAATAATCTTTTATAATCTCAGTAACTGTTCATGCTTAGAAATGATTTTTCCAATGGCTTATCACTTTCATTCCTGTAAGAATATACTTGTCTCTTATTTAGGATAAGGGATATTTATTTACACTACCTGAGAACAGCCACTTTTTGCTATTCCTCCACAATAAAATACCTCTGTCAGAAGGAGGGAACAGTGGTTAAAATAATGTATTTTGACATTATCCCTGTCAGTATCCCTATATTGTTCTTTTAAAGCTTAAGTTGTTTGAGGCCTAGAAACACGTCTCAGGAATTGTTAAGGTAGCTGTTCTCTCCTCTTCAAACAACTAACAAAGATTTTTCTGACCAGATAGTTTTTATGGCACCAGAACATCCTAACTTCCTTATTGAATTTATGAATGCTATATTCAACTGTCATCTCTTAAAGAATCTTCTGAAGGCGTACAAGAATTATTTGAGACTACTTCTGCTTCGCTTTTGTAACACAAAAATGCTGTAATTAAATTTGATGTTGTTGATTTTTCAAACCCAAGTTAACCAATCCATCTAATAAATAAATGATAATATGCTGTATTTAAGTTTCTAAGGTTTCAAGCCACTTCATAGCCGTGCACATATTCACGTTAGATAGTATTAGATGAACGCAAACACTCAGCAAAGGCAATTATGTACAATTACTTTTTTTTTTTTTTTTAATCTTTTTTCAGGTTCAGTAATTCCATTCGTAAGCCAAAATGTTATTTGCTATGTTCCTAAAGTTCATGTATATCTAAAGGGAGTTTATAAAAGTAATTTAAAAATGTAAATAATTACTATCATCTAAAATTCAAACTATAATCTCGAAATCAAACTGTTTTCTTTTGGCTAATATTCAGCAGTGACAGATTTGGGAAGAACTTCCAAATTCACTAGCCAGAACTTAGAACCCTTTACCACATAGTGAAAATTCTGAAAATCTAAAAAAAAAATTCAAAATATTAAAAAAAAATTATAGAGAATTCTACAAATAGAATCTTTCATGCTTAGGATATGTAATAGACACATGGATGTGTCAGTAAGGGAAATGATTTAGTGATGGGCTTGGTAGTGTTAGCTGATGAGTGACCTTTGTGATCTTAAAGGTCTTTTCCAACCTAAATGATTCTATGATACTATTATTCTAAGATGTTTAAAGAAGTGAGACGTCTGAGCAATGAGGACTGTTCAGGCTGGAGAAGATAAATTTTAGGGGGAATCTTATCAATGTCTATAAATATCTGAAGGGAGAGTTCAATGAGGATAGAGCCAGGCTCTTATCAGTGGAGGTCAATGTCAGGATATGAAAGTAATGGGCACAAACTAGAAGTTCCATTAAGTGTTGAATCAAATAAGAAAACAGAAAACAACAGGTGTTGTGTGTTTTGTTTTTTTGTTTGTTTGTTCGCTTGTGCTTACTGTAAGGGTAATTGAACACCAAAACATGCTACCCAGAGATGTTTTGAAGTCTTTGTTTCTGGAAACCATGCTGAAATCTGACTGGACAAACCCTTAGGCAATCTGCTCCAGATTATCTTACTTTGAACATGCATCTTTGACTATATGATCACCAGGATTGCCATCCAACTCATTTATTCTGTAAGTCTTTAAGGGCTAGCTGCTCCAAAAGTTATGCCTCCTAATTTATTATGCTGGTCTGTGACATCAGAAGAAAGTGTTAATGGTAAGGCAGTAGAGGCTGAATCTTCCCACCAATATTTCATCACATTTTATTGCCGTGTGACAGATGGCAGTACATGGACAGTCTGACAAAATGCTATCTGACATGGAAGTGTGGATGAAGCAAAGGGGTGTCATTGTCTTCTATGAGAAAAAAATGACACCTACTAACATTCATCAACACTTGGAGAACATGTATGGAGACCAATCAGTGGGTGTGAGCACAGTGAGTTGGTGGGTGGTGCATTTTAGAAGTGGCAACCGTGACAGTGCATCACCTTCATTGGTGCAGACATTAATGACCATGGCATGCAGCCTCTTGTTCATCACTGACCAAAATGCACAGCTAATGTTGGTAATTGATCTTACAAGGATCTGGAGGCCAAAGCCAACATCTCTGAATCCAGCCTGAAACAGCACAACTCCTGTGCTCACAGTGTGAGATTTGTTTTAGGACAAATGCAATGCCTTCTGCATCTCCTTTGGTCCATTTCAGCTTCAAATCCTGCAGTGGGACTTAACTGCAGACTTTTTTCAGGGTGACCATCTGGCATGGCACATCACTGCTTCATGGAAGATGATCTGTAGGCTTATCACCATCCTCACCTGGTGATATCAAGCAGCCCTAGAGCACAAGATTGTAGCAAACATCAGATACATACACACTCAGTGCTTCTTTTTGGAAATGATTCTGCCTCTACACACTAGATCTTTGTAGCATGAGCAATATTGCAGGAAGGAGAGATTGAATAATATCAGTAAGCATGTCTTTTCTGGCCATCAATAAAAAGAACTCTTTCATCACTACCAAACACTTTATTTCTCTCTCTTGTTGAATTGTTACGTAAATGTTAGAGATACCTGTCCATGAACTGTGGTCTCACTGCAGATTTCTCAGAAACTTTAGCTACTAAAGTACACTAAAGGCAGGCATGTCATCCTTAGGCAATCTACCAATATAAGGACCATATTTGATGAACTGATGCTATCCTTCTTTTAAAATGATAGAAACTGAACTTCCCCCATCAAAACACTGATGATTTGTATCAATATTGATTTCAGAATAGAGAACAGCTCTTGAGAAGAGAAAGCTGAAGGGAAACTGTGACAGCCTTCAAATATGGAAGGAATTGCTGAATAGAGGAAGACATTGTTCTCTGTTTCTCCTGTAGCTAGCAGGAGAGATGGTGGGCTTAAATTCCTGCAAGGAATATTTACATTAGATAATAGGAGAACTCTTGTGACAAGACATAAATAAATAACTAGTATTTGCCCAGGAGGCTTCATCCAGAAGTATGATTAATCACTTCAGGGAAGAATTGTGCTAGGAGTTGTTTAGGTAGCATCCAGGATCTGGAGCATGACTTAAATGACCTGTCAAGGTCCCCTTGTGCCCTAACTTTCATAATTAAATGATATTGGCTCATAATTATCACTCTGATGCCAAGTGTTCTCACTTTCCACTTTCCAAGGAGGTTAACAATTCCGAATTTCTGATGGTCCATTCACTGCAGCTAACAGATTAGTCTGAACAACCCTGAAATTCCAGTGTCATTATTTAGATCAGTGGTTTTCTAAGGACGTAGTTAATCAACTATTTATCAAAAACTAACTAATAATACTGCTGATGATGCAAGAAAATGATAGAATCTGACAATCTCTTCCCAGAGGCTAATGGTTGATAAAAGGACTATATTGTCAATAAAGTCCAATTGAAAGAAAAGCAACATCTACAGAATGAGAGGTTATTATTGCAGTCAAAAATACATTTCAGGTCATCATCATCTTATTGTAATTGACCTTCAGTTTTCCTCATGTCATAGACCTGTTCATATTAGTTTTATTTATAGCTACATATTAGTATATAATCAGATCATCATCATTTTTTGTATTCTGTCCATTACAAACATTTCAGGGGCATATGCCAATTAATTATGAAGATTAGGAATTCTCCTGGATGTTCCTGCTCTAAGCAAAGTAGATAAGCACTTCCAGATGTTTAAAGATATAGTCTCTGAAAACTTTGGGCTGACTTCACAGCCATTTGCAGATATACAATGCGTATGAAAATAACAGGAACAATATGGGCATGAAGTGATATAAATAAGCACAGTAATTTCTTCATACCTGCTGAGTAGCTAGAGCATTATTAGGATTTGGATGGGTCCTAGCTATTTTTTTACATTCAAATTCATGCTGGACATCATGGGATAATATGTCTCTTGCAGAGTTTCTCTAACACTCCAGATAGGTCTATTAGACTAGAGGCTGCATTATGCTATTGGAGTAGCACTGCATTTTTCCTAGGGCTGAACACCCCATCCCTGCTGGAAAGCAGACAACTCAACTTTCACTTTTTGTACAAAATGCTCTCTTCCTTCTTCAATAAAGAAAAGTGTTCTGAGCAGCAGACAATTGTAATTCAATCTTCAATATCTTCAATATCTTCAATATCTTTATTGATGACCTGCATGAGGGCATGCAGCACACTCACAGTAAGTTTGTGGATGACAGCAAGTTGGTTGGAAATGTCAATCTGCCTGGGGGTAGCGAGGCCCTACAGAGGAATCTGGACAGACTGGATCGCTGGGCTGAAGCCAACGGGATGAGGTTCAACAAGGCCAAATGCTGGGTCCTGCACTTTGGCCACAACAACCCCAGGCAATGCTACAGGCTTGGGGCGGTGTGTCTGGAAGACTGTATAGAGGAAATGGACCTGGGGGTATTGATTGATGTCAGCATTGTGCCCAGGTGGCCAACAAGGCCAGTGGCATCCGAAACAGTGTTGCCAGCAGGAGCAGGGCAGTAATTGTCCTCCTGTACTCAACTCTGGTGAAGCTGCACCTCGAGCGCTGTGTCCAGTTTTGGGCCCCTCACTACAAGGAAGACATTGAGGCCCTGGAGCGGGTTCAAACAAGGGCACAAAGCTGGTGAGGGGTCTGGAACACAGGGCTTGTGAGGAGTGGCTGAAGGAGCTGGGATTGTTCAGTCTGGAGAAGAGGAGCTCACAGGAGACCTTACTGCTCTCTATAACTGCCTGAAGGGAGGTTGTAGTGAGCTGGGGATCAGCCTCTTCTCTCCTGTAACAGGTGATAGGACCAGAGGGAATGGCTTCAAGCTGCACCAGGGAAGATTCAGGCTGGACGTTAGGAAATACTGCTTCTCTGAAAGAGTGGTCAGGCACTGGGATGGGCTGCCCAGGGAGGTGGTGGAGTCACCGACCCTGGAGGTGTTTAAGGAATGTTTGGATTTTGTGTTGAGGGATATGGTTTAGTGAGAACTATTGGTGGTAGGTGTATGGTTGGACTGGATGATCTTGAAGGTCTTTTCCAACCTTGGTGTTTCTGTGATTCTGTGATTCTGTAATTCAGGGAACATATTGGATTATGTTCTCTTCAAGGGTAATAAACTCTGACTTTGCCAAGATAATTGTGGTTTGAGTTTTTTCTTACTGTGAAGGTCAATACACTCATTCAGCAAAATGCCTTTATTTCCAGGCTACAAAATCTGTATCAGCAGTTCAGAGCAACTATAAACAAACCTTTAGTAAAATATTTTTAGTCTGCTGTTTCTAATCCTACCTCATACAGGAATCTTTTAGTAATGATGAATGTTTTGAAAATTCATGTTGGATTTTCAGTTCAGTGTAAAGAATGGCATAAAACGCATGTGGAATACAGATATTCTTGTTTATCTCAGTGAAAACAGAGTAATAGGATAGAGGTAGGTCATCCTGGTATTGTTTTCAATTGTTATCAACATTTGAAGAGAGACACATCAACAGTTTGTTCCTAAGGATGCACTTTTTGAGAATGACTGAATGGACTAGATTGTCTCATGAGCTAATACCTTCGCTTATTGCAAGTCCTTCAGATCTGCAATGTCTGCCTCTGCGATCCAGCAATGACTTCTTATTGAATTCTGAGATCAGAACCAACTATTAGAAGAGGGAATTTTCAAACCTCAGTGACAGTGGTTCTTCCATTTCAGTTTCCATTTGAACTGAATAGATGCTGGAAGCTGAGAGTTACCATACGCACATTTTTCATCCCTCACTAAAGTGCTTTTATTATATATATTTCAAAAACATATTATACCCCTCTGCAAACTTCAGATCCTCTTTGATATTCCCAACTTCTTGTCAGCTTTAGGTCAGTCATTGTCTTGTTCAGTGGAATTTCTTCGAAGAAAGAAATATTTGAAGAAAGCACAGGTGAACTGGTAAACAAAATTTCAAAGTGAAACCTTTCTTTGGGAGACTGTGAAAAGAAATCTATGCAGTGATGGTTTATAAAAAGTCTCCAAGGACATGTTTTATGTAGTGGACAATTCTGCTTGATGTCAGAATCTTCCTTTTCAGTTCAAGAGAGAGGGCTCTGCAATCCCATCTTGCAGTAACTTTCAAAACTGGATCAGTTGGGCCTGGATGGATACAGAACATAGAGAATGTGCCCAGCATACTAAGATTGAAATGAGAAGTTTGCTTATGAACAGATCATAGAATCATAAATTCATAGAATCATAGAATAGCTTGGATTGGAAGGGACCTCTGAGATCATCCAGTCCCAACCCCCGCTATGGGCAGAGTTGCCACCCATCAGACCAGGTTGCACAGAGCCCCAGTCACATGGCCTTGAATGCCTCCAGAGAAGGAGCATCCACAGCTTCTCTGGGCAGCCTGTGCCAGTGCATCACCACCCTCTGAGTAAAGAACTTCTTCCTAACATCTCACCTAAATCCCCACTCTTTTAGTTAAAGTCTTTCCTCCTTGTCCTATCAATGAGCCTGTGTAAAAATTTAGTCTCCTTCCTTTTCATAAGATGTTCTTTGATCTTTGCAGGTTTGATGATACGTGCATCACACTGCTGTAAAACACAACCACGCTCCATGAGCAGGTTTTACCAAGGGTCATTTGGCTGAAGGAGCCACGGGTTCTGCATAAAGGTCGTTAATGTATTTGGAGTCCTAGGGCTGACTTGCAAGCAAGATTTCAGAATTTAAAGTGAAATATAAGTATGCTCAAAATGAGCATGCTTTAATTCTATAAACCCTGCTACCTGAACATTATCTGTATCTTAAATATTGCTATGTAACCACGTAGAGTTGTCCCCTTTTTCCCCTGTAGAGTTGTATCAGTCTAAAAAAGACATTTGTACACCTATGAGCCTGACCTGCACAGAAATGCAGTAGTTGATCTTCTTTGCTACTAATTAAAAAAAAAAAAAAAAAAAAAAAGAAATTCAAATACAAGTTTCCATGAGGAGGGCAATGAGGCATCTAAGCAAGTTCTTCTTTTTAACCAGAACCGAATATAGGTTTAATGTATATTTTAATGTACAGTGTCAGTAAGATGGATCAGAAGGCCAATTAATATCAACAGCTAACATGCTTGTAGTGCTATCTATAGGCAATTTTAATTACTTTCAGCACTGCAGTAGATAAAAAGAAAAGAACTTTACCATTGGGGCTGAGTGGGCCTGATCTTATTTTTCTTTAAGAAGAGAAATGGTATTTTTTTGCACTTTGTTTGTATGTCCCTTGGGAAGGGTCTACCTGGCCATTGTACTGCTAGTTGTTTTGCACTCTAAGAATTGATTTTATACTTCTTGGGAAAAAAAAGATCATATTGTTATAAGAAGGAGGCATTAGTGATTCCCTAGGATATCTGAATGCTTTGTTTCACTTGTGTTTGGATACTTGACATAATAAGATAGATGGAAAAAATTACTTAGATCAAAAAATTACATCAGAGCCAGTAGGCTTATCTCCATCAAGCAGATCAGTCTTTTTTACCAAGAATTAAAAACCAAAGAAATCTAACCCATACATTAACTCTGTCCCTTCTCTTTGAGTATTTTCATGGATTTGACTGCCAGTACCATCTGCTTTTCAAAAGATATCAATCAATTGAGGTGAACACATTCTAAAACAAATTGTGTCTGTTTTCCCTTTTGAAAAGCTTAGAACATGCTATCTTCCTGAAATTTCAGTAAAAAATCTGTTTTTCAGCTAATTCTTTACTTAATTGCTGGAGTGGTTTTTGCTCCATGAAACATGGCATTGTCAGCTTTGATGTTCCTACCCTGTATGACCAAGGCTACAAGCAATTTGTTTTAGCACTCCTAGGAGAGCAATGTTTTTCTATCATGACTGCTGCTGCACTGATCTGTATAGAAGATACATGAGCTAAATGCTCACCCACATCAAACACTGCTTTGCCCAAGTAAATACTCCTTTGAAACCAGTAAGCTCTCTTGTGAGCAGATTAAGACTGACCTTGCTCCCGAGTGGGTGTTTTTAAACAAAGTTTGAACTACAAAACTGTGGGCAATATTCATAGTCAAACACTGGATCAAATCTTGCATTCACTGGGAGGCATCTCCTGTTAGTTTATGTCCACCAAGTTTTAATATTCTCCTGAAGCTCTCATTGGTTTCAGCAGGTCTTAATATTAAAGATCAGAGACAGTGTTTGCTTTGTCTTGTGTCATTTATTTAATATCCCATGAACAATATAGCTTCTATTTCTCACACTTACACAAGCAGTAAAAACAAAAGTATGTCTTGTATTTTCAGACGAGAATTTGGCTCGCCGCATATATCAGGACATAATGTTAATCCAGAATAAACCAGTGCCTTCAAAGGAATTAGTCTTACCTAGTCACACCAATGTCAATTCAGAGTGAATCTTGCATCATACATCTCTATGGTAGCAAAGTGGCAGAAGGAACTTAATCCTTTATTATTTGTGTGTGGCGTACTCTGCAATGCAAAGGACTGAGTCAACTTTTTCTCACAGCACTCTTTGTACTTTTGATGTCATTCTGACTTCCAGCTCACCACACTGAAGCATTCACCATGACTAATAGTAAAACAACACCCCCAGTTTTCACAGAGGAAAGTGTTTATCCTTGCTGAACTCAGGGAGATAAAATATTAATTCTGTGGTCTGAAATGCTGTATGCTTTCGGGGCTTTTGTCCGGTATATTTCCATTTGTTCCTATATCCCTTCTCTGTCTTTTCTCTAGCATAGTTCATAGGTGAGAGTTAAAAAATGGAGAGAGAGGAGACTTTCATAGACAATATCGAGTAGCATTAAATTGTTTTCAATAAAATTGAAGTTTGTGGATATCCTGTCTCTGAAGGTGTTCAAGGCCAGGTTGGATGAAGCCCTGGGCAGCCTGATCTAGTGCCTGAACTAATGATCGGCAACCCTGTTCATGGCAGGGTTTGCAGCTAGATGATCTTTTGGGTCCCTTCCAACCCAAGCCATTCTATGATTTGATGAAAACACAGCTTGAAAAAGCTTAACAGTTCAGACCTGCTTCTGTGCCTAGATGTGTTCACCTTAGCTGTAGAAGACAAAGGCTCCTGGACCTTATTACCCCATGCTACATTGTCCTAACATTTTCCATGCAGGCTCATGCATATATTCACAGATTGTTCAGAATCATTCTAACATCACATCAGAACCTAAGACACATCAACTGAGTTGATCCAAGCACAACAAATTACACCTTATCTGAAAGGAGAGTCAGAGAGAGATCCAGCAGGCATTGGCACAGGCTACCCAGGGAGGTGGTGGAGTCACTGTACCGGGAGGTGTTCAAGAAACGTGGAGATGTGGCACTGAGACATGTTTTAGTGTTCATGGTGGGGATGGGCTGAAGACTGGAATTGATGATCTTAGGAGTCTTTTCCCACCTTAATGATTTTATGATTCTGTTTCCTGCAGTCTATCCAAGGTCTCCCTGAGGTCATATCAGTATTGGCTGTTAGTGCATCCTGGGATACCTGAACTTCTGCATACTCCCAAGTCTAGTAAACATAAAGTGGAATGTCAAAATACAATCCACTATATTTATGCTACTCAAATTTTCTCCAAAGTCAGGGCAGGCCTTAGGTATATCTGCCATGTTTATAGTTCAAAAATATCAAGGAGATTCAAGAATCTCAGTCATTTTTCTGAGCATTTCGCTAGGAGAGGACACTGCTCAGTTCCTTGGTTTTCATGGTTCTCATAATCAACAGCAAAAGGAAATCATGAAGGAAATAATAAATACAGTGAATGTTAATTGCATTCATTGTGGTTTTCAGGTCCCTTTTATAAAAATATGTTTAAATGTGAGCAAAGCATTCATGGAAGAAAAAAAATAGAAGAATTATTTGCCTTATTATTTCTAGGGTTGCAGACCTACAGCCTGATCCACAGTCTGCAAGCTGACCCTTGTGATCTGACACAGAAATCAGATGTAGATTCAATGGGCGATCTCCATCTCTAATGGTGTTTGTGGTCTATGCAAAATTACCTCTCTGAAAGAGTGGTCAGGCAGTGGAATGGGCTGCCCAGGGAGGTGGTGGAGTCACTGGCCCTGGAGATGTTCAAGGAACATTTGGATTTTGTGTTGAGGGACATGGTTTAGTGAGAACTATTAGTGATAGGTGTATGGTTGGACTGGATGATCTTGTAAGTCTTTTCCAACCTTGGTGTTTCTGTATTTCTGTGTTTCTGTGAAAATGACAGCTAGTTACAGGCGTAGCTGTGGGGAAAACTCAGACTTTTGCTAAAAATGCTGGCAATGAAGTGTAAAGAGCTTTGTTTCCATGTCTGTTTCAGCTTTTTTTTTTTTTTTTTTAAGCTAATAGTTTTACAAAGGAACATCTGTGGGGAGCTGTTTGTTTGTTTTCCAGCAGGTATAACAGATTAACACAAACATCTGATCAGTGGAACTTCCCATTAGTGTAGAAGAAGGCTTTGAAGAACACATGTAATTTGGAAAATGACAGTGAAAAGTATGACACCCTCATTTACTTCTTCATACCAGTATTTTCAGTACAGCTTTAGTTAAACCAGTTTACTTTTTAAAAACTATTAGCCTCACCCAGACTGGTGTACCTTTCATAAGACAGTCTTCATTTCTTCAAAAAGGATCCAAAAGGAAGTTAAGATCATTATGTCTTACATTTTCTTTTTATTTCCTTTTTTTTTTTTTTTCTTTTTTTCCATTGCAAAACCAAATGGAAAAAATGATTTGCAAAATCCTTCCTTTGCCTATAGACAGAGCTTGATAATTCAGAGGGAATCATGTACAACCTGACCCAATGTAGCTAGGCAATCTTCTCTGGTGCAGGCAGTTGTAATTCTGCAGACTGCACTGAATCAGGGTCACCTGTACGAAAATCATGGAAACTGACAGTTCCATCAGGAAAAGGGGTAGAGTACATACTGCAGGTAATTGCTGATTGCACAAACATTTGATCAGATGAAAACAACGACAAAGTGTGTCAGAAAAGATGAACTGCTGTCAGCCCTCCAAACATAATTATCATTTACTCAGTTTTGACGTCCTACTTCGGATAAGAGCCGTTATCCAGAGCAATAAAAACAGCTGTGCAGAACACTATCACAAACCCATTTAGTAGAAGTTCAGACTACCTAATTCTGTTTTCCTTAAAATATGGTTAAACTGTTTTCAGTGTTGCAAAGCTGCTTTGGTGATATTTTTTCCATCATGCATCCTGTTCAGTTGCATAATGCAATACAGGAGGTACTAGAAGTTATTCTGCCTTTGCTATCTTGTGTTAGATTAGAGACAACTACTGAGAAAACTTGGGACATTTTCCAAAAGTTATTTTAGAGATCCCTTTTTTTAGATTGTCCAGACTCACATTTATGCCCAATTATGATCTCAGACATTTTCAGACAAATAGCAGCTGGAAGATTTTCTCACTGAGAGGTTAGCTGTGATATCTGATGTGTGTTTCCCAACAGGTGCATTTGAAGTGGGAGATATTCATCTATGCAATGTAAGGGTAAGAAATCGATTTCTCCCTTGGTTATAAATGGAGTATGACTTCTATCAAATGTAATTTGTTCCATTTGTATTGAATAGTAAATATACAGCTTGCTAGGGACATCAACTTCTGCATTAAAAAAAAAAAAAAGTGTAGGGAAAAGTCAGTCTGATCTTCAAAAGTCTGAAATACATATGTGTAGAAATGGAAAGTCCATAACTTCTTTTCAATCCCTTGTGAGCAATGAGCAGGCAAAAACCATCACTTTAGCAGTTTCCTAACCTACCCTGATTGCTATGAGCTACTTGAGTGAGTTTCAACAAACACAGGCACTTGTGTGGTATTGTGCTTTGTTTTTCATCAGTTTCTATGGGTTCTTACAGAAGCTGCTCTTGGTTAGATATCTCAAGTAATATAAAGGAATTCTGTACTACGTATACTACAGTTTGAAATCTATGTATACTAGGGCTGCTTAGAAAGTAATGTCCCCCATTTTATTATGTTGGTCCACAACATCAGAAGCAGATGTTGGTGGTACAGCAGCAGGGGATTGAACCTTTCTATCAATATTCTGTTGACATTCACTGATACTTGCTGAACACTAAAGGAAACCAAACAGTGGATGTCATCACAGTGAGGTAGTGGGTGGGGTGGTGTGTTCCAGTAGTGGCGACAATGGCAATGGGTCACCTCAACTAGGGCAGATTATTACAATTACAGAATGCAGGCTTTTGTTCAGTGCTGGGAAAAAAAATATGTATGTAATGGTAGTGACTATGATGAACAACAGTATTTTGTAGATGAGAATTTGCTCGATTAAATAGTGTTATTTTATGCTCTTATTTGTTGTAATTTCCATGGAAATTAATAGGAGGCATTACCTTCAGAGCAACATATGTATTTTGAAAAGAAAACAGAGATTCTCATTTGATCCTTCTACATTTAAGCATACTAAATAAGGTGACATTTATGGAGAATAAAGTGAAGACTTCTAGAAGGTTTGACTTTAGATTTTTTCTTTTTTATTATTCTATAATCCATTTTACTGAGAGTAGAGGGAGAAGGTACCTACCCAGCAGACAAAACACTGAATAGGGGATGTTATTCATCTCAGAGGATAAGACTGATTGTTCTGAACAGGAACATTTTAGCTATCTGTAACAGCATCCTGTGTGCACAGTGATGATGAAAGAGTGGTATGAACATGAGATGCGATTACCAGATCTCACTGTGTAGTTCAAGATCAGTTCCTAGCTGAGGGTCAGAGGGAGGATCCAGCAGACTCCCCTGCAGCCATGGAAAACTGCTTCTAATTAAGATAATTTACTCACTTCTGCTCATTCACCTGTATGCATGAACTATGATCCTAGTACTAACATTATCCCAGTGTCCAGCCAGCTAAACGTCTATAAAAAGAAAAGCACCAAAATAAGGTTACCAAAAGTCACAGAATAAATTTTTTTGTTGCTGTTGCTAAAGTTAGGTCTGTATTCTAAATTTTACACTAACTCAAAGGGAGATGAATGTGATGTGCTGAAAATGATTTCACATTTGGGGCTGTTCAATGACAGCAGTAAGGTTGTATGTTCACTCTATTGCCTCTGTACATCATTCAAGTTATGTCAGCTTTTATGAGTCTGATACGATACAAATTTTCTGGAAGGCCCCTCGTTCCACACTGTGTTGCCAAACATGTTTGATAGCTGATCGCCAAATTGTATGGTTTGAGTTACCTTTGAACAGTTTACTCAAACATTCAATTTTCTACATTTCTAATGGATTCAGTGAGATGGAATGAGCAAGGAGGAAATAGCTATTTTTTAATAGCAAATTAGATCTCTTATTCTGACTATTAGAGATATGTGTTACTGAATTCTGTCTTGAACTAGGATGACTGATTTTGCACAAACATGACATTGCTCAGAAGGAGAATGATTGGTCTTTGTTTGCCAAATTATTAGCAGTGCAGGAGCAATAGGTGTGTTAAGATACTTTACAATGAAACCAGTGATGTTTGGCTGGTCCTGTGTCAGGAATTGGACTCAGTGATGCTTGTGGGTCTCTTAAAACTCAGGATATTCTATGATTCTATGATTTTATAATCATTTCTTAACATACATTCTGTGTTTGGTAGACAGGGACAACAAGTCTTGGATGCTATAGATTTCATGCACCTTAGGGGCCAGACTGTGATCCAAAGTACATAATGAAGTTCTCTAGTGTTCACTTTGGAAGCAACAAGAACAAACTTCTTAGGGAAAATTGGTTGTCCTGATGGCCTAAACAAGTTCTGAGTTTTTGAAAAAAGGATTTTTCTGTGAGAGTTTTGCATAAAGGAATTATAAAACTCAGCTCAAACTGCAAAAGCTTTATACCAAAAGTCTATATATACAAATGACTGTTTTCACATTTAGAAAACCAGAAGTAGGTGGAGTGAAGCATGCCTCTTAACTATCACAGTCTGTACTTGTCTAAATTTACTATGAATAAGCTGTATCTCTCTCTTCCTCTCTGTCTTCTCAGGTAAATGTTATATTCCCACCTGTCAGTAAATTATGGAGATTTGGATAGGAAATACTTCAGCACTCACTCCAGCTGCGAGTAGCATCATAACAGCTGTTGTACAGTTGGATAAAGGATCAGGAACAGATGAGCTTTCTGGAAATCCACAGCAACAATTCACAAGGCACCTTTGTGGAGCAGGTGGGGCTCCAGTAAATTTTGATGAAGCACTGATAGTCTAAGACATCGAAAAATCTATCACGGCCAGTAGCATTTAGCAGAATCCCAGAAGTCAGATGAAGTGAACCTGGGGAATAAGAAAACTCCTTACAAGGTGGCTTAACAATAAAGCAGTAAAGGTTCCAGTTTAATGAGTTAGCAGCAGTACCAACTACGAATACTCACGTGCTTCTTCTCCCTGTGGAGGATGTGATGTGAACTCAATCGGACAACTGCTCTAGATAGGAAAATCACTGCCAATGGCAAGTGTTTGTTTTTTAAGTTGGCCCATTTCCCTGATACAGTTCACAGAAGGGTCCCACAGATAATTTATCTGGCTTTACGAAGGGGAAGTTGTGCTGAGGGTTCAAGGTGGGCAAGAGGCAGAACAGAGATACAAGTACTTACTGGTTTTGCTGCCAAGAGCTTTGATTCATAAAACCATGGTCTCAGCTGGAAATAGAAGCTTGCTGTAGCCTAGCAGTGAGAGAGTGCTGGAGTCTATGCTGCCAGATGTTCCTGTTCTATACAAAGTACAGAATTTTGATTTCAAATCCCACTCTTCTTATGCATCCCTCAGCTCGTTTCTGGTGATCTGTTCTTGTAAGAGCTTAAGTTATTTTCTGTGTAAGTAACCTAAGTAAGGCAAGGATAAAGAAGGTAGTGAGGAATGAGGTTTTTGAGACATTTTAGGTAAAAATTCAACCTTATGGGAAGCTGCTATTTTTAGTTAAACAACTAATTATGAATCAAAATTTCTCTCTAAACCCAATTAACCAATAATAATTACCATAGCAACGAGTTCTTTATGTGGCACATGCTGAAAACACTCTTACAGATGCACAACAGCTTTACTTTCCTAGTCTTCCCAAAACAACCAGGAACTACTCCAATCTGTCATTGAAGCAAATCCTAAACTAGAAAGCCAGACAAGAAGAGAATTAAACAGTTTCCACCGGCTCATTTCAGGAATGAATGAAATTCCTGCTCTTTAATGTTAATCTTCCTTGAGAATGTTCAGCTGGAGATTTATTTACTTTTCAGATGTGTTTTGGTGAGATTAGCCCCAGAACTGTTCTGTTTCTATACTGAAGATCTAAATTACCTGCTGAAGAGTATTAGTTTTCTCTTTTCACCTGAGATGGTAAAACAGATGTTTAGCATTCTCCCACATTTCAGATCTTTTTCTGGACCTTCTCAGTTTTCTTTTCTTCCTCTCCATTTGCTTTATATTTGAATCATAGAATCATAGAATGGGTTGCGTTGGAAAGGAACTCAAGGATCATCAGGTTTCTACTCCCCTACCACAGGCAGGGCCACCAACCTCCAGATCTGGAACTAGAACAGATTTCCCAGGGTCTGTCCAATCTAGTCTTGAACACCTCAAGGGATGGGGCATCCACAACCTCTCTGGGCAGCCTGTGTCAGCACCTCACCACTCTCTCTGTGAAAGATTTCCCCCTGACATCTAATACAAACCTTCCCTCCTTGAGCTTAAAACCATTCCCCCTTGTCTTATCACCTATTCACCTGAGTAAAAAGTTGATTCTCCCCATTTATAATCCCTTTTTAAATACTGAAAGGCTGCAATGAAGTCTCCTCGCAGCCTTCTCTTCTCCAGGCTGAACAAAGTCCAGCTCCCTCAGCCTGTTCTGCTGAATATCTCCTACCACTGACTGTACTAATCATGATGAAGATAATCTGTGGTAGTGAATTTCTTTCAGGTTTTTCTAACCATCCAACATATTTCCAGTTTGTAGGATTTGTTGAATTTTGTTATGTTTTCATTTCACTTCAGGTTATGGGTTATTTGAGTTTTCTGAACTCAGTCAGGTACTATACAGTGCACAACTGACCATAACTGGCAGGTCTCAGAAAGTACTGAATTAGGAGATTATACTGCTGACTTTATGGATTTACATTCCCTGATGGACAATTGAACTTTTTCAAAGAGAAAACATAATAAAACCTAAACACGTTACAGATATGATTTTTGAAGATCTAAAACTTGACATTTGCAAACTCTTCTCTAACTCAGTCTCTGTTCTTCATAAATTCACAGAAAACAGAATTAAGTCCAAATCAGGACAAACTCTGGTGCTTGGAATAGGAGAAATGCCCCCAAATCATTACACATAGCCCAACTCTGCTCTCAGCTCAAACTCCCTCACCTGTGCCCTTCTGAATTTCCATTTCTTGAGCTACATTCAGTTCTGTCATGATAACCTTTCTGTGACTGAGATTCACCAGTCACTTTGCAATATATTTTTTAGAAGTTTTTTAATGATTTCTACCTCAACTGTTCCTTATTTTACTATACAGTACCAACCTCAATTAATACTTCTACCCAACCAGTTGTGTCCAGTGCCTTTTAATTTTTTCTTAGTCTGAGATCTAGTAGTTCCAAATCCAACATGTTATCTTTTTTCAGTTGCCCTGGCAAAGCTCTTTTCATATGATGAATGAAATACAAATGAATTAATCTGAATCTGTGTGTACTGTCAATGTTAAACTTAAGCTAGTCCGATCTGCTTCTTCTTCTACTGGCTTTTCTTTTATCACACTGACTTGCAAAGAGCCCTGAGTTGCTGGCATGATGGACACTTTATAAATTTAACTTCTATTTAAAGTGAACTAAACTTTCAATTACCTCCTATGAGAAAAATGGAAAGCAGTTTTGGAGTAAAAATTTTAACCTCTGCTTCTAACCATCTGCATCATCTTGTCAAGTAACTTTCTGTAGCTGTATTTATACTGCTATTTGATTACAGAATCATAGAATTGCAGAATCATTAAGGTTGGAATAGACCACAGTGAACCAACCATCAATCCATCACCACCCTGCCCACTAAACCTTGTCCCTTAATGCCACTATTACCCTTTCTTTAACACCTCCTGGGACAGTGATTCTATCACCTCCCCAGGCAACCTGTTCCAGTGCCTCACCACTCTTTCTAAGAATAATTTTTTTTCAACTTGAAACCTCTCCTGGTGCAACTTAGGGCCATTACCTCTTATCTGGGAGGAGAGGCCAAGCCCCACCTCAAAACAAACTCCTTTTAAGGAGTTGTAGATAGCAATAAAGTCTCCCCTGAGCCTCCTTTTCTCTATAACAAAAAATCCAAGTTCCCTCAGCCACCCCCCGCAATACTTGTGCTCCAGACCCTTCACAGCTTTATTTCCCTTCTCTGGATACACTCCAAGGCATCAATGCCATTCCTGTGGGCCCAAAACTGTGTGGAGTACTTGAGGTGTGACCTCACCAGGACTGAATACAGGGGAACAGATGATCGTGTGTGAATCATCAGGGACAGCATGGGTCCTATTGTAGATACTCCCAAGCATCACAGTGATGACTACCTTTTGTTTGCATTTTTTAAATATTTAAGAAGCAGACCTCCCCAGAGACCTATTTAATATCAAAACATGTCACTCATGCTTTTAAGATCACTTGCTATCTCTACTATAGCTGCTCATTTGAGTGCTGTGTGAGGTAAAAATAGGCTAAAAGGCTTATAAATGTCTTGAAAAGATTTTCTTTTTTTTCAACTTATACCTCAGCTTTCCTACTGTGCTGTTCCTGATTATCTTGCAGTTGGTCTAAAATTGTGTATATCTTACAAAATCAGTCTGTCCTGGTTTGTGTCCCTGACATGCAATAGAAAATCCTGCAAGACTTCTGGAATTGGTCACTGTAAACTGCAGATGAAAGGAGTGACAATGAGGGACTGAGGTATTTTATGTCTTTTTCTTTTTTTCTTTTTATTAACAAGAGCCACACATCAGTATTCTTGCAAGGGATAGTGTTTTCATCCTCAGATTGGTTTCAAGCAGACTACTCTGTATAAGAAAAACAAATTCTTCCTCTGAGTAAGCTGCAGTTTTACCTGTAGCATGTTTTCCATAATTCCCTTTATCCAAATCAAATTATGGACTCATGAAATCTAATCGAAGTCCAAATTCTACTGCATTTGCTTGAAGGCGATCTGCTGAAGTGAGTGGCACTTGTCCTGAGTATTAGCAGAGACAGGTGACTGAAACTGGGTGCATGTGGATGTTATAATTGAATTTGCAAGCAAACCACAATACTCTGCCACTGCTTTTACCACTGAAATATACAGTTCAAATTTGTAAAATACTTTTATTTTTTTTCATCTTAAACCATAAGTTTTCTAGCATGTGAGCATAGATTATCCTCAGGTCAGTCAAAATGATATGAAATGCTGACTACTCCAACCACGCACAGCTGACTTCTGTTGTTCTGCTGCATGGCACAGTCCAAACTGGTCTTATTTCATGTCGGACTGTCATACACTTAGAATCATAGAATCCTGAAATCACAGAATATCTCAAGTTGAAAGAGAATCATAAGGATAATTGAGTCACACTACTGACTCCACACAGGATCACCCAAAAATCAGACCATGTGTCTGAGAGCATTGTCCGGACACTTCTTGCACTCTGGCAGCTTGAGTCCATGCCTACTGCCCTGGGCAGCCCGTTCCATGCCCACCACCCCCTGGTGCAGACCTTGTCCCTGACCCCCACCCGCCCCTCCCCTGCACAGCTCCATGCCGTTCCCTGGGCCCTGCTGCTGTCACACAGAGCAGAGCTCAGCGCTGCCCTCCGCTCCCTGTGAGGAGCTGCAGCCGCCATCAGGCTTCTCATCAGCTCCTCTGCTCTGGGCTGAACACACACAGGGATTTCAGCTGCTCCTCACACTTCTTGTCCTCCAGAGCCTTCACCATCTTTGTTGACCCACTTACTAGCAGTCTGTGGCAGGAAGGAGTTATCTCATGGGCTAAAGTACTGTATTCTGTGTTTTATATAGTGGAACAGAGGTGGAAAGTGTCTGCTGGAAGCTGGCTGGTCTGGGGAATGTTATCTCCAGTCAACTGTGGTGAGATAGAGGAAAGCAGAAAACAAGGAGATGGGATGGTGACAAACACAATAAGAATAAATAGTTTTAAGTTCCTCCCTTAAATAAAATAAAGGCTGCAAGATATGCTGTATGTCAATAAAATCAGGGGAGCTGAAAGGAAGATGAAATGGAAATGATTAGTCACTGTGTCTCATAAGCATGATGGAGCACTCAAAGTAACGATAAGGTTGCAAACTAAAGCAAAAAAAAAAAAAAAAGAAAAAAAAAAGAAACATTTTAAACAGAAAGTGCCTAATTAAATGGTAGGCATTTTTTGCCATTGGATGTGGTAGGGGCCAAAGATATAACTTCAGGTAAATATCAGAGAAAAATGTACACAGTTGATCTACCAGGGGTTGTTAAACAAATGGATAGAGTATGCCACCTCCAGCTTAGAGGTGCTGTAAAGAACAAGATCCTGGAAACTAGGATGATGCAAAGATCATGCTAATCACACCCTATTTCTCATAAGCTTGTCCTAGACGTCTATTATTGGCGAAGATTAAGCAGAGCTTCAGATGGAGCCAGGATATGCAATCTTATTTAATCATGGCATATAAACTGTAAATGAATTCCCTGTTTGATCATAGAACAATGTTCCAAATTCAGAAATACGGGAATATATAAAGCTGATGTTTCTGCCAAATGCATTTGGTTTGATATCAGATATCACTTTTGTAAACTACTTGAATGTGAGGAATGAGACCTGCAGATCTAAGGTACAGCATCACAACAAGATTAGGAGTTTTTCTAAATGTTTTCTTCTATTAGAAGAAGCAGAAGTTGGATCTTGGTGCGACTGATTATCAGATAACACTACAAAAATGCAACTTTTAGCCAATGATATCCCTCAGCCACAGTTGGATGGAGTGTTCAGGACAGTTTAGAAAATACATTCTAATGCACTTGACTTGTCTGTGCACTCCTACCTAAGCTTTCAGAGTGGTGAACATTTTGTCCATCACTGCATGGCAGTTCTAATGTTGTTATGATCCTATAAGAATGACCCTCGCTGTTATGGTGCGTAAGTATCAGAACCTGGACATCTCTGCTTGCAGGTGATGCTGGCATGCAGGGTAATGTAGTCCACGGCTGCTTTGTCACCAGGACTGTTGTGCAACCCTGAAAAATGGGGCACAACTAGTGACACCTCATTAGCACAGTGGCTCTGACTGCACCATGACAGAGAGAAGAAAAAAAAAACCTAAAAACAGAATGAAGCAAGAGCTGAGAGGACTTCCCATAAATTTGTAACATACATCAGCAATGAGGTGTTGGATAAAGAACTGCATTTGCAGGGTCTTTTCTGTCTATAATGCATGCAAGTATTATACATTTCCTACTGTGTTTCCTGAAAGATCCTCACTTGTTGATATGCTATGCCTTACAAATAAACAGAACACAGAGAGGTATCAATGACAAGCAAACAAGCCTTTGGAATTCAAACTGCCCAACCATCCACTCCCACTTGGATCATTTAAGTTCATGTCTCAATGAACGAAGCTGTGGAAAGAGTGCAGCTCTTACGTAAGCATTGGTGAATAAAAGGCTTGTGTACACAGGCATAGGCTATGCAAGTATTTGGTTATGCATTCAGCTTCTCTTGTTGGATAGTTCAGGATTCAGATCATGCAAACTTGTACTTTGGCACCAGCTGAAAATGAATTTATTTGATTTGATCAATAACAGAATAACTATTATAATTGATACTAATTCTTAGCTAACTGGCACTCTTTGTTTTCCTTAATATGCCTTTGCTCTCAAACTAGCCATAAGACAAATCAAAAAGTTACTTCTACAGAAGAGGCAGTGCAAAAACAAATTGTTAATTATGTTTGTAATCATTCCTGACTATAGCCCTGTGAGTCAGTTCTTGGAAACATCATTTGTGGTTCAACTAGAGTTTAATGCTCCCAAATACTTTATACTTCTTCCTCAAGGCAGAGAGAATTTTATATATTTGATGCCTTTAATTAAGATCCAAGGGATTCCTCTATGCAAACTTTCATAGCCTTTTGGTTTTACAGTCAACATGACTGGAGAGCCACATTCTCATTCCCCCTTCATATTTAAACAGATATTTTTGCTTCTGTTACCTGATCAAATCATGCTTGTTTTTTTGTTGCAGATAGCGGCCCAGGCAGTGTTATTTATGTGTATGAACACCGCAGGAATCTTCATTAGCTACCTATCAGACAGAGCACAACGTCAAGCCTTCCTGGAGACCAGAAGATGTGTAGAAGCCAGATTGAGGCTAGAAACAGAAAACCAGCGACAGGTATTCAAGAAGCACTCTTATTTTTGTATTAACTGGAATTGATAATTGAACAGCTCAGGCTGTTGGCTCATTTGTAGCCTCAGTATGATGCTATCTGATTTATGAGGGGTAAGTGAGATGATTGCGGCCATTTTGCTGTTGTGTATTGATCTGATATGACAACTGAAAAATTTTCTTAGGGAAACCAGATGAATATCACTGTTTCTTCCCATACAAGAACAAGGGGTCATTGTGTGAAGCACTATCTCATAGCTTTTTAGAAATGGTTGTTTACACAAGTGGGGTTAAACTGGGGAGGTTGTTTCAGCATGTCTTGGATACAAAAAGCTTGTATTAGCTGAATTAAGCAAATTCATGGAAGAAAACTCTATCTAGATGGAGAAAATACTAAAACATTGCCTTTGCCTCCCAATGATTTTTCAGAGCTGAAATCCTACTACAAGGAAGTATCACTGTATGCTTTCTCTAATCCTAAACTCTTCTCTGAAAATCTCCTTTTGATCACTGTGAGCAATAACATATTGGACTAGATGAACCTTTGGTCCAAACTTGTATAGTTGTTCTTAGGTATGTCATAATTTCCCATCCATAACTAAGAGACATCCAGTAAAATAAGTTTTCTGCTTACTGATTTCTGCTCAGGCAGTAGAAATGAGATGTACCATTATGCACATTATGCTTTTCCACTGAAATATCAAAGGTTCACCTCTTATTTTAAAAGTTGCATGGAGATCAAAGTACAACCTATACACACTACACTGCTGTTTCTTACTCGTATTAATTTCATTCTTCTGTAAAGAAATGTGTGTTACTTTCCAATTTAATTTAGTTTAATTTATTAAAGTCACTTTCTTATAAAGATATTTAGGAAATGTAATGTTTTATACTTAAAGTGAGAATTGAAGCAATGACTGTGTTGAGTGCTGCCACTTACATGTGACAGAAGGTCTCTGCAGCCATGTCTGGGGGTCCTGAAGGAAAGATGGATTCTCTCTAGAATGCTCTCTTCTCATTGTAAGTGTAGGAGTTCAGTTTTAGTTTTTGCGGCTTGGCTTGTTTTTGTTTTTTGTTTTGTTTTGTTTTTGCTTATAAAAAGCTCTTTTCTTGTCAATTCTTTTGTAAACTTGCACTTCGTAAGCTTTCATATTCAGTATCATTCCCTAGAGTTCAGTGCAAACTTCTTTAGAAAATGATAACAGGAATTTTCCCTGCTCCAGATAATTCTGAGGATTTTCCATTATAATTGTTTTATTTTCTCATGGAAAATGAAATTTCTACGAAGATAGCTGGGTTTTTTTTTTTGTTTGTTTGGTTTTTTTTTTTTTGAGAAATTCAATTTTGCTGAAATTTTATTTCCTATTAGGAAAATGAAGACAAAGTGCTTCTATTTCAAAGGGTTTAAAAAAATAATAACAAAAACACAGTTTTTTTTCAGTGCAGATGAAAGTAGGGCTTGCATCTGAAAGATTTGTTTCTCATAAATGTTGAACAGTGCATTTTGTTTTGGTCTGGTGCCTTGCAAGATTCTAGGGCTGTGTTGTTCCCGAAGGACAGAACTTCATGGAGAGTTAGCTATTTATGACTGAGACTCACCTATAACCAAACAAAGTACTGTGCCATAGGCATCATATGACTAGAAATGCATAGGGGAAAAGGTTTTCTATCCAAGGACAATACCTTAGAGAAAAAATACAGGTATCTGATCACTTAATGAAATAGTTCTTTTAAAACTCAATGTAATGATAAGCTAGTCCCAAATTTAACCATTGGACTTGATGAGCTTGGAGGTCTTTCAATCTAAACAATTGTATGATTCTCTGTTTAGGAACAAAACATTTTGATATAATTCTAATTAATTTGATTTGAAAATTTGAACTCTTATATTATGAACACCTATACATGAATGTATACAAATTTTTACATATTACATATATTAAAGTACTATTACATTGTATGAGTATGATATATTTCTGTTAAATACCCTATAATCTATATTTTGCTGTGTATATCAATGCAAATGAATGATATGTTAGATCTATGTATTTCGTACATATATGCATGAAATATATTTCGTACCTGTATTATATACATATATATATGTATATAGTATACAAAATATATACACATATGTATGTATTATATATAATCTAAATACATACTTACATATTATATACAACATGTCTTTATCTGTATTTGGGACAAGAGCAATGATGACATATTCCAGTACTGGAATGAAGGGTATCTTCTCTGAGTCTTCCTATTTTTCCATTTGTTTCCAAAGTAATGGCTCATGTAAGCAATTTCTAAATATGTTCCATTGAGGTGACTGAAAATGTCACACGCTGGGTGACTGCTTTTTTCTTGTAGCTTTGTCATCTCCACAGGATTACTACCTGCAGGCAGTAATCCAAGCACTGTTGTTTGTTTTTTTATTTTTATTTTCAAGACATTTGCATTTCATGATACAGGTAACGTAGTTTTTATCCAAGTGGTATAAATATTATATTATTACATTACTATTATATTTATAGCACATTTAAAAAAAATAAGGATGAATTTTGATAAATTCATTCTGTAACTTTCCAGTAAACTTCTCTGATAACTGAAGAAGGGAAAAAAGAAAAAAGAAAAAAAAAAAAAAAAGTGTACAAGCCAATAGCTGTGATATGGCTTCTGAAATTTTCTGAAAGTATGAACTGAGCAAGTGGACGTATAGTTATTTGTATAATTCCTCCAGATAATAATTCCAGGAGTCACACTGTGGCTTTAATGTTAGAAAAGACCAAGCAGAATATACAAATAAAATATTTCCTCCTTATTAAAAAGTTGCAGGGACTATATGGCAAAAAATATAATTACTTAAAATTGCAGGTAATATTCAATAAGAAATATGTACAAAGAGGAATAATATATATATATTTTTTGAAGAGACTATTTTCTTTTGCTATATGCATTATGAACTATCTTAATTATTTTTATCAGTAGGTCTTCAAAAGTAGATGTTTTCAAAATTGCAATATGATTTTCCCATAAGCATGGGAAACTCCATCCTTAATAAGACTGAAAATCTGAATTCTTTTCCATTTTGGTTTATTTCTCCTCCAGTTCTCATAAGCTTTATAAACTTAATGTTTCTTACAGCAAGGTCAACATTTCTGTGGCTTTCAGTGGTGGTACTCTTTCCTTTTGTGGTAATGAATGGGATAATTAAAATCTCACAAGGTTTGTTTCCACTTCTTAAACTGAAAATAATAGTGACAATTATAAGATGTCATAGATATTGCATGTCATATATGAAGTATGACAGATTGCCAGATAGGTCCCTTTTGGTCTGGTTTGAAACTGCCTTGGTTTAAATCAGAAGTAGGAAAAAACAATATGAGTTGAAAACTGAAGCAAGAAATTATAAGCACTCTTTTTTACTTTCATAAGTATTTACAGAGCAAATTACAGTTAAAAAAATATATAAATACTTTTCATATGCTTCTGTTCATTTTTATGCATTGTAAAAACTAATACATAATATCTGTTCTCTCAGAATCATCCCTCCAGTTTTTCAGTATACCTTATACTGATCACCTTAAAGCATCTATCATTCTAATAACTAAATGCTAAACTGTCACATTAAGCAACGCATAATACCTAGAAGAGCCCATAATGGAAAATCACTAGTTGTGAAGTAAACAAAATCTGTTTTAGAGGCAGTAAAGAGGTAGCATGAGACATACGTAGTTGTACAAAGAAACAGTAAAAATGATAAATAAGGAATCTGTTTGGGTTTCAGAGATTTTGAAGATTTCCCTAGTGATACTTTCAGATTTTCAAGAAAACATATAAAGTTTCGACATCAGCTTCAGTCTTGTGGTGCAAAGCAATAGGTGAAGAGAACATTTCCTGATGAAATTCATCTTGACAAGACAAATATTTTTCAGTGAAAATACTTTCATAAATTAATTTGTCATCATCCTTTTTGTACGGTGTAATGAATATGGAAGTTAAAACCACCAAAACAGTAGTTTGCCTCTTGATGGCGGAATGATGTTTTTGTGTGTTTGTAGAAGAACAAACAGCAATTCTGAGGTGGAACTTTGAAAGATGTGATTTTTTTTATTATTTTTTCTTTTCAGATACTGTCATTTTCCAGCAGTTTGTGACCTCTTTCTTTTCTGAGACTTTTAGGATTTAAGGATCCCTGTTTCTGTTTCAGTATGGTTGATATACATATATTTTTTTTCCAATTTGACTTCAAAGTCCATTAGTTCATTCTCCATAGAAAATATCCACAGGTGCACAGGTTTAGCTTTCAAGCAGATTGCAATACATTCATCTACTGCACAGGTAATGAAATGTAGTCAGGTAATGAAGTGTAGACAGGTAATGAAATGTGTGTAGGGAAGAATTTTAAGGAATCTTTCTAAAGTTTGACAGCTTCTAAATGACTTAAATTCCAGTTTCCTCATTTCAAAACCAAACACAAAATCAAACAGAATTGGAGTTGTAGAACTCTGTTTCATCCTTCCTCTCCCATCACCATTTACTCTTTACAAGTCTTTCAAGTAAAATTTTCACAAGTATTTCTGAAAGATCAGCGTTTCAGCCTAATTTTCAAAAGTAACAAATTCATTGAAGATCTGATATTTATATATGTATATTTACTTTTTGTCATTGTTTTAAGTCCCGTGACTTCTGTAATGTACAGGGACAGGTACCTGGAATTGGGGCATTAACACTTTAATGCCCCGTACACTACATGATGTTTTGATGTGGAATACTGAAGCCCAAAAAAACCCAAAAAAAATATAAAACCATGACAATTTTTCATTAATTTTCAGAAGCAATGTCTTTCCTAAATGTAATCACTATTTTAATAAAGTGAAGAGTACGGTGGGTAGTAGTAGTTGTAAATTGCTTATATTTAAGATGTATACTTATATCAAACAGCCATAGTGGCAGTCATAAAATGTCTTCCAGTTTTGTTTTCAGTACATGGCAATTGTGTATAAATGAAGAAAATGAGGTTCTCAGTTTTCCCGAGTCCTTTTTATTTTCAATAACATCATCGCTTACTATTACCTGTTTGAAGTTTTAATTCTATACTTTCATTTGGTTTCTCTGCATTTCAAAAAAGTTTACATTTGGTATTGCACTTTGCTAACAACCAGTTCAAAAACATTGTCTTCCTTTTTACCTTGATTTTATTGTAAATGCACAGCAGGTAATTCTGCTTTCATTATATCTAGGCAATGAAAAAGGAAAATGTATTTTCTTAATTAGCTACTGCAACACTTTCATAAATAACAAATAATATATTTTCCTCATTGTCAAAATGCTATGAAATTGCCCTCAGTGAAGAACAGGAACGTGTATTGCATCTCATTTTCATTTCTACTTCTACTTCTCTTCAAAGCAAAATCCCTAATTTCACATGAATTACATATTAAATCCACGGATATATTGAAATGATGTCTCTATGAATAATTGAATTTATAATAATCTCTGGTGTCCTTACCTGCTCTTTCCCAGGCAATTCATCTTTGCTTGAAATTTGTCTAACATTTTAAACTTTCAAATATTATCATTTAATTATGCAGAACATCTCAGATAATTGCTTTTCCCTGCACCACATATACATATATCAAGCTATACATATCAGAAAGTAATTATTATGCAGAGATATTAATATTTTGACTTCAAATTTCCACTAACTAAAGATGGAAATAGAGGCTTAAAACAACTACTAAGAGAACATCGCAGAAGTTAGTTTGCTAAATCATTTTAAAAATCAGTCCAGCACATATCCCCAATACTGGGGGTTTTGTAATATGATCTCAACGTTACTGGAATGCTACTCATAGAAAAGTTATTTTACTGATGGTTAAGAGATTTCTCTCATGTGATGTCTACAGTTTTATTCTCCAGCACCCTCTAAACACAGTGAGACTATAAAAGCCTTTCTGGATCTAGAAATGGTAAAAGTGAGTAGGATGCTTCATTAAAGATAAGTTAATGAACCATATCCTACTAAAATTATGATCTGTGGATTGGAATAGTGTTTCAAAATAATAAGAGGAAAAAAAATCATCTCTGAAACATTTTGTTTGCACAATTTCTGTTCGATTTGGAGCACATGATGGTGTCTTACAAAAGAAGAATTTTCCTTGCAGTTGTTTGAATTGACAAGTGAAATCCATCTAGATCTGTGTGATGCTCACTTTCATCCTCTGCTGAGGTTTTTGTTCTTGTTCCCACTGCAGCAGGTTCCGTATGATTCACGAAAAAGAAAACTCCCTACTTGGTTCATAGAGAGCTCACCAGCAAAGTGCATTGCCACTGCTGTGCTAAGCCACTGATGGGGATGAAGACTTGAATCAGAAAGAAATCACCCAGTATTTAGGACCTGAGAAGTAATATATACTCAGGCAAGAAAGTCCAGACTGTCATCATTCTTGACCCACCAAGCTTCAGGAGATGCTTCCTTTTGAGCTGGGGTGAAGTCAGGAATCTACAGTTATAATCTTCAGTTTTGTCAAATATGTGGTGAATAATAAGAAAAAATCTCTTCTTCATTAAATCACCTGAGAAGAAGAGTCCATACGAGAGTGCCCTAGCAGTCATCTCCTCACTGCAAATCATACCACTGACTTACATTCCAGCTGGTTTATCTCTCATATAGTATTCCACAAACTCTAATTTCATTTTGAAAGTTAAATTAGTTTGGTTATTATTTCACTTGATTTCCACAAAGGATTTGAATTCAACCACTCTAAAGGACCATTTTACTACTTGAACAAAGTAGTAAAATTTGAACAAAATTTTACTACTTCAACAAAAGGCATGATATGAGCTTACTTCCTATTTTTCCAGTTTGTTTCTTTGGTTTGTAGAAGGAGAGTACACTTCTCAGTCTTCAGAACAGTCATCTGCTGGCCTATTTAGCCTCTTGTGCCTGTTATCTGTGGAACAACAGTAATCTTGTCTTAATCTCTTCTCCACTAGAAAAATGTTCTGTCTGAGCATTTGTTTCCCTTCTACCACTACTTTCATGCAATTTTTTTCACGCTTTCCTCTGCAACAGTCTTTATTTCCTAAAGCTTAAATTAACTCTGGGCCGATTGATGAATTCTGTATTTGTTTGCTTTATAAAGAAGCTTACATGTTGCGTAGGTTTTTCAAGCTCTTACAGATCTAGATTTTAATCAACATTCAGTACTTCGCAACCTTTAAAGTAAGAACAGATTTGGCTGGGATTGGAAATGAAGCTTTAAGAGGGTTAAATACTATGAAGTCATCTTATTTGATACTTTTACTAAGAATATGAAAATCTGTCTAAACTGGTACGAGGATGAAGTTCAGATTTAGTATGAAAAAACAGTAATTGGAAGTTTACAGATCATACATGCCATCTTTTTCACTGCAAAACTAGTTTTTCAATGCTTCATAAATAAAAATGGTGAACACAACAATCAAGACTATTTTCAGTTGGTAGACAATAACCTTATTATTAAAAATTCACTGTAAGTCTCTGGTTGCATTTTAGTCAGCTTTCTTCTTTACAGGAAGATCAGCCTGTTGAATCTGAGATACTCAGAATGGCTTTCCAGTTCTTCAGAATTTCTTACTTAATAGAGCCTTTCTCTAAAAAACTAATCTCAGTAGAAATTTGTTCTTTTCATGCATTTATGTTTCAGTAGGTAACTGGAAAAACATCACAGAACTATCCTCTGCATTTTCCTGTCTCAAAATGCTCCATCCACTTACATCCACTTTTAGTAAAAAATATGTTTCACATGTCAGATTTTAGGTGCTGTTCTTTTGTATTCTGCTTGTCCACACTTGTGAAATTTGCTTCTGTTTGTTTCTGGTTCTCAGGGCATAACCCACAGATCTAGCTTTCAAGTATAAATTCAAGATAAACTCAAGGTAAAAATCATCCTCTACCATCTCTCCCACTCCTTGGAAACCTAAAATAATTATTTGGACTCAAATAGAGAAATGAGATTTAAAGCCAACATTAGAGAGATGAGAATGAGACCCTGAGCTGCCCTTTATACCGAGAGAAGTGTCACAGCTTTGTGCATGGGAATTTTCCCTAGAAGATACTGATGAGGACTAAAACTATTTCCCACTGCTAGTAGGCTAGTAGAGGTCTTTTGGATTGACCAGCGCTAAAGGTACTTTCCCAAACTTTTTCATCTCTAAAACAATTAATGCTGTGCTGGTCAGTAGTAAATGTGACTGACTGCACATTGATTTGTATCAATTGCCTCCTACTTCCACATTCTCCATTCCTTGCTAAAGAGATATTAATAAGCAAAAACCAAAATAGCAATCAAAAAAAGCCATGACCCTGCTACCACCGGCTCATGAGCCATGCTGATTGCCTCACAGATGTGAGGCAAAGAAGCAAAAATGAAATGAGTAATGGGAATGAAATGGTTTATGCTCCATACAGTGACAAACTACTGCTTCCCCTGGTCTGCATTGCAGTCATCTCTGCTTAACTAAAGAACTCCAGGCTCCAAATTTGAAGCTACCACCTCTCCTGAGCTCTAAGTAGATTTACCTGTTTTAAATTCAATTTTCTTCCTTGTTCAGGATCAGAACTTTATGCTAACATTCCTTAATAACATGAGATGAGTGAAGGAGGAGTCTTTCAAAAATCATTATAAATATTGCAATTAACAGGGTCAGAGGATCAGATAATAGTTTTAAATTATCTGACTATTAATAGTATGAATTCTAAGCTAACCAGAGCCATGTTGCTAATGCTATTGCTAAGAGAATTTAAAGTAAAATAAATTTTTTAAATTAAAATATATTTGATTTAGATAAACTGACCGTTGTTCCACCTTCTGAGACCTCTCAGGGGATGTTTTATATAGCTTGTGCTGGTTAAGTTTGATGTTATGTCTCCGACAAGGTGGATTATTTGTTTTACCAGAATAGATAACCTCCCAGCTCTTTTCAATCTCATTGTTCTGCAATGTTTTTGTCACACAAGGCTGAAAACAATTAATGATAGTTGAACTTACAGTCAGACACTTCCTATGTCACTAGCTGCAATAACTGTTGAGAAATATATATGTTGTTGAAGTGGTCTAGTTATTTCTGAAGTGGCAAAGTAACAAAATGTAAATATATATATATAAATAGAAAGTACAAATAATGCACAACAGTTACACAATGATTCACCAACAGCAGATTCAAAGCAGTCCTAGAAAAGTGATAGTGCACTGGGTCATGGAAATACAGATGTTGAATTCAGATGGAGCTACCTTTCAGAACAAAATTGACAGCAGCAGTTTACTCTGCCTTTTTTTTTTTTTTTTAATGGTAAGGCAAGAAATATCTTATGATTATGCCATTATGGAACTGCTATGCTGTATATGTGTCTGTTTTCTGTTCTTAAGGTATGGTTCAGTCCTTGCTGTCTGCAGAAATTTATGGAAGCCAATCTGCTAGAAGACAGTACAATATTTTTTGTTGAGGTATTTGTCAAATTTCCAAATAAATGAGGGAAAAATAAAGCATCACAGGATTTGGAAGAAACAATTACAAAACACTAAACTTTAAATTGTAATGTACAGATACGTATGATAGATGACTCTAGAACTGAACAGTATTGCTAATAAGCATAAATGTTTTCTTCAACAAGATAGCTCAGTAAGACATACTGATTTGTAACTCTTGGTGTTTACAGTATCTTTGTCACATGGTTGATCATCACATTAGAATATAATTATAACGTGTTCTTCGTTAAGATAAATAGTGTATTAGGATCCAGAGGATTTGGTTTTTTAAACATTCTGTATAGGCATACTGCATTTGAGACCTGTACTTTCTATAGTTTATGTTAAAAGTCAGCACATGACAAAGCAGTGCCAGGAGATTGTTTTGTGATGTAACCAAGTAATTCTAATAAGTGACTGCTGATGTTAAGGAGCGCAGACTTGTTTTTTGCAAATATTAACTCTATGCATGCTTCCATCCACTCTCACGCAAGACATTGCTGCTTGTGTGACTTTATGGTGAGCTGATCCATTCTGCTGCACTTAATTTCAATATTCAGTATTCAGCAGGAAAAAAAGAAATGGTTTTAAGTTGAAGGAGGGAAGATTCAGGTTGGATGTCATTGGGAAGGTCTTTACAGAGAGAGTGGTGAGGTGCTGGAACAGGCTGCCCTGTTGCCAGGTTGTGGATGCCCTGTCCCTGAAGATGTTCAGGGACAGATTGGATGGGGCCCTGGGCAGCCTGGTCTAGTAATAAATGGGGAGGTTGGTGGGCCTGCATGTGGCAGGGGTTGGAGATTCATGATCCTTGAGGTCCCTTCCAACCCTGGCCATTCTGTGATTCTGTGAATGACACTTTTAAACTAAGAAATACAGGATAAATAACAGGTACCATGCCAAAAAATATCCCTAATGGAAAATGTTGTTCTACCACTTCTCTGCATGCTACAGGATGAACTAAGTTTTTAAGAGGCCAAAATGACACTGGAAAGACATGAAAATGCAAACTGGAAGTACTAGAATCAGTCTTACGTGGCTCAGGTTACACAGGGCAAGCAGGCATTAAGACTGCAATTTTCTTACATAGAAAACTGTCTGATCAGAAAGTTACTTTCTCTTACACTTGGCAACTGACTGTTAATCATCAAGTCTCACAAGGATTTTGTAATATGGCTTCAGGTATTTGTGTCTTTCAACCATTTGTAATCCAAACAAAGAAAAGGAACAATAATATCTTGAAATATTTGCTTTTGGCCCAGAATGGGACATGGCAATGGGAACTGCCTGAATTCAAACAAAAGAAAGATATAGAGCTCATATAGAAGAGCTCATCAGTAGAGCTTCAGGCTACATTTGAATGGGGAAAGGGATAAAACCAGACTTGCCACTGATAAGCTATGGGATGACATGACGAAATTTGAGGGACTGTGTGAGATCTTTCAGTCTCCTCCAGGAGGTACATAGAGCAATGTACAATGACACACATTTGAAATGTTTCTATGCCACACAGTATTAGAAACAAGCAAGAGGATCTAGAAGTCTTGGCTCAGTTCCAGAGCTACAAAACACTGACATAAGTGAAACCTGGCAGAAAGAGTCCTGAGACTGGTGTATTACAAGGGACAGCTCTAGGCTCTTCAGCAGGGACAGTCAGGGCAGGTAAGGTGGGGAAGTGGTACTGTATATAATGGAGGGGATGATCTGTATGATGCTCACTGACACAGTTGAGAACCTCTGGGTAAGGATTTAGAGACAAATAAATAAAGTGGGTATTGTGTGAGTCTACTCCAAGCCATTTGGCCAGAATAAATTATTCTTTAAGGAACTAAGAGATACCTCTAGATCAGCTGCCCTTGTCCTTATGAGTGGCTTCAACTTGCTAGATGTTAACTGAGAATACCACAGAGCTAATAGAAACAGATAATTAGGAACAGGAGATTCCTAAAACACCTTGAAACATTCCTGGTACGGGTACCAAACGAGACAATTAGGAAAGATGCTTTCCTGGATTTATTGCTTATAAACATAGAAGGTCTTGTGGGTGAAGTGGTGATTCATGGCTGTCTTAGCCATAGTAAACATGAAGTAGACATGTTTAAAATCTTTAATGATAGGAGGAAAACTGCCACTAAAACTTTAACCCTGGATATGTGGAAAGCAGATTTCAAGCTGTTCAGGGAACTAGTAATAAAGGTTCCCTTTTGAAGACTTTGGAGACCGTCACCATCAGTGCTGGTCACTTTGTAAGTACCTCCCCTAAAAAGCACAAAAACAAGCAATTCCAAAATGTTGGAAGTCAAGCAGGTGAGGCAGACATGCTGCTTGACCGAGCAGGGTTCTTCTTCTAGAGCTTAAGCAAAAAAGGAAAGTGGAAGTGAGGTCAAAAGATATGGAAGGACTGCAGAGACGCAGTTCACCATCATGGGGAAAGAATACATGCAGCCAAAGCCCAATTAAAGTTGAAAAAAGTCCAATTAAAGTTGACCATTGCTGTGATAGACAACTAAAAAGGCACTGGAATAGGCTTCTCAAGGCTGTGATCATGGCACCAAGCTGCCCAAATTCAAGAAGCATGACTCTCTAAGATGTTTGGATGACACTCTAAGAAATATGGTGTGAATTTTGAGTTGTCATGCAAAGAGTCAGGAGATGGGCTCATTGGACTGGATGGGTCCCTCGCAACTCAAGATATTTTATGATTTTGATTCTGTGATATCACATATTACTGCAGTAAGTAGCAAATGTTAATAGGCAACCTCATAACCCCACAAGTCTGGACATATTAGATACTGCAGTTCCTCCCATATTTTTAATTACTTGCTATTGTCTTGATAACACTCAGGAAAAATGAGTGCAAGTAGAATTGTCCATTGTGTCCTATGAATGAAAATAATTCTCTTTAGACTTGGTCATCATAATGAAAGGTGCAAATTCCTATTTTCTAGAGTGGCATTTACAATAATTACATTTATTCTGAACAGTGTCATTTTCCAGTAGAAAACAATACCATTTTTATCTGCTTTTCTTAAATGTAACAAAGGCTCATGTTCCAGATAGCTAAAAACACTGCTCTGAACAGCCCTTTTCTCATGCTATTATACTCAGTGTTTAAGACAAAGAAGATTCCATGGTATTAATAACAAATAATAACATTGTTGAAGTCCAGCTTGAAAGTCCAAGCAAAATATTTCCTTAAAATCAGTGTGTGAAGTGTGGGACAACTGGCATATTTAATATTTTGTGTGTATATCCACTCAGTTTTTAACTGAACTCTCTTGGGAATAGCCAAATGCAAGTCAAGCATGTCTGCCTGCAAGATATTTGTGGGTTCACTCACCTGGAAGTATGTGTAGAGGTGGAAGAACAAAACCTAAACAGAACTAACAGTCAAAGGGTATTTTTCATCCCTAAGTGAAGACAACACTGATAAAGATTTTGAGAAAGAAAGGAAAATTGCAGCATAGACAAAATTTTGATTTTTGCCTTGTACTGTTTAGGGGGAGCTGGTACAGGAAGATTATTCAGACAATAGACTTTGCAGGGCTGTCATCCACCCACATTCTGCAATGAAATAGCAAGGAGTTTGATTTTCCTCTTGGCAACCTCCTGCAGGTCCTTGAGAGCAGCCCTGTGGAGAAGGACCTGGGGGTCTTGATAGATGAAAAACTTAACATGAGCCAGCAATATGCTCTTGTGGCTCGGAAGGCAAATTGTGTCCTTGGCTCCAGCAGAAGACAGGTGGCCAGCAGGGACAGGGAGGTGATTGTCTCTCTCTACTCTGCACTTGTGAAGCCCTATCTGGAATACTGCATCCAAGTGTAGAGCCCCCAGTACAAAAAAGACAGGGAGCATTGGAGAGGGTCCAGAAGAGGGCCAGAAAGATGATCCCCTATGAAGGCAGGGTGAGGGAGCTGGGCTTGTTCAGCCTGGAGAAAAGAAGGCTGCGGGGTGACCTCATTGCAGCCTTTCAGTACATAAAGGGAGCCTACAAACAGGAAGGGAATCAACTCTTTGAAAGGGTTGATAACTGCAGGACAAGAGGAAATAGTTTTAAGTTGAGGGAGGGAAGATTTAGGTTGGATGTCATTGGGAAGTTCTTTACAAGGAGAGTGGTGCGGTTCTGGAACAGGCTGCCCAGAGAGGTTGTGGATGCCCCGTCCCTGGAGGTGTTCAAGGCCAAATTGGATGGGGCCCTGTGCAGCTTGGTCTACTATTAAATGGGGAAGTTGGTGGGCCTGCATGTGGTGGGGTAGGAGATTCATGATCCTTGAGGTCCCTTGCAACCCTGCCCATTCTGTAATTTACTCTTAAATTTGGCTGCTTCATCTCAGGTACTGAAGTTATTATTGCCATGAATGGTTAAGAGGATAACAGATCACTAGTTATTTTATAACATTCCTTTTTCACTGTATTGTATTATTGTATTATATGTATGTTCTCTTGAACAAATAAATGCCTGTTCCTTTTCAAAGCACTTACCTCTACTGCTGCTCACCTCTCAGTTGTCTCCACTTACCTAATTGCTCAACTAGGAAGCTTTCAGCAGTGGTGAATAATGTGGTTCTCTTCATCCTAGGGTTCACGATATTTCTTTATCAGATCTTTCTCTGAATCAGAGAAGATACTTTTTCTGTTTGTTTGTTCATATATTTCCTTCCCTTTGAAGATGTCTTCTAGAAGAGACTGGATTAGATTAGAAATGTGAGGACATTTAAATCACACAGGTAGTATGGTACAGAAAACTATCAAATTTTTTGCAGTTTTCTTCTCTGTGGTTTGTAACCTTTTTTTTGTTTGTTTGTTTTTTTTTGTTTTTTTTTTTAATATAACCTCCACACAATTGCACTATTCTCCATCACAGTATATGCAAATATAGCTAGTTTGAAGAGGAGCTATATCACTGTATGGGAACTGCTGAATCATGGCATGAACCTCCGACTGATCACCTGAGATGAGCAATGAGTCAGCCATGAGAGCACAGGTGAATTGCCTTCACCTGTGCTGCCAGAAGGATTGGAGCCTGGCTCCACCTCTCCTAGACCCATTTAAGAGCTGACTACCAGTGGGAAGGGTATTTTTGGGAGATCTGCTCTGCTGGAGCTTTGTACATAAGCCCATGATATGGGTAAGCATCCTATCTTTTCTGTTTTGGTGTAATAACTGTGTAGCTCAACTCTGGTATATCTCATAACTGTAGTATTTGTACATTCATTTGGTTTATGATCACAGAAATCATTATGTGAAGGGGATGGTGACTTGACAGACTTGGATAACAATGAGATTTTTTGGGAGGCAGCTGATTCAGTATCCTCGTCAGCATGTAAGTCTGGTATTGTGTAATAGCAGCTTAGAACAGTACAGGATGTTTGATACTGAAAGATTAAAGAGTTTACTTTCTTTTCAATGTTTCAATACCCAAAGTTTGCCTTACGGATGGGCTACTTCATAAAGATTTATATATAAATTCACGCATGCATGTAGAATTGCTTACATGTTATTATAACTGTTCTTATTTTTTCAGTATATTTCCAATGTAACAGAGGTAATACTGAGCAGTGACATGAGGTGTATCTATGCCTTCAATTGACATCCTGACAAGAGCTCTCCATATGATGTAGTATTAATAGAGAAAGGTAGAAGGAGAGGCATACTAATTAACCTCTGTTTTTATGGGTCACTGCCAGACCTTATGTGCAACCAAAACCATTTAACTTAACTTAATGAGTTGTGTGAAGGTTAAGGTATCAAATGTGTTGGACTTATTTTTCTTGGCTTAGGGAACACGTGTCAAATAAACTATCCTTTTCTTAAATAAATTTTATAGAGCAATAGATTGGTAACACTTCTATGAATGCAAACAAGGAATATAATCTTTTTGTGATGTGAAGAGAAACTTGTTCCTCATTTTCAGCCTATGTCTATGAAGAAGTTGCCTTTTTTTAATGTTCTGTTTGTACAGGTTTCATGAGCAGTTCAATAATAACCAGATTTTCTGTTTGTTTACCTACTTTAATCTTCTTTCCTTTTTGAATTTGTATTCCTAATTTTCTCCATACAAGAATAAGGTAGGAAATAACATATTTCTTCTTATACTGGCAATATTTTGTGCTACTTTTAAAGTATCTATACATTAAATACCTTAATCATGTGGCTCCCTGGAAGACTGATCAAAGGGTAGATTTATTAGATGACCATACTGAGCAATGTCTCATAATAGTGAAAGAAGAAGAGAATTTATAGCGTAAGTATTTTCTGTTATAGGAGGCTGACGGTTACAAAAAATCAGAAATATATCAAGAAATCAGAAATATTTCTGCTTCTTAGAAGGTTAATCAGCAGACATTCCCAACATGCCATCTTAAGAGTGCGTGGGGTATTTGCTAGAGAGTGGAACTACCCAAGGGCCAGACTTTTCTGTGAAAACCTAGCCCTGCAGGAGTGGGAAGGACCTCTTGGGGGCTGGTTTACTTCTTGCTGTCACAAGGAATACACACAGCTCTTCTACATCAGAAGTAGAGGGGAAGATAGCAGAATCCCCAGGTGTGAAGGGCAGAAAAAGTCAAAACAATGTTTTTGTGCTAAAATTAGTACAATCTGTACAAGCATATGGAGAAACGGAAGGTCTGAGTTATGCTTTTCTCCAGGAAAAAAAAGGGAGTTTGCCATAATAAATAGTGAGCTCGCTGCATGTTTGCTCACTACCTCTCATTACTTTTCTTTGTTCTCCTTTCTGAAGGCAGCCCTGGTTCAGTGAAGTTTTTTGGAACAGGTAGATTCGAAGAGTCCTTGTTCTCTCATCTTGTGTGTTAGTATGCTCTGCAGACAGTTTCCCAGGAGAAAGCTGCTGCCTCTGAGCAACACGTTATGCACTTCTGCTCCAGCAGAAGCTATTAGCAGTGTGTACTTTGCTTTCTTAAGTAAACAGTCCACCTCAGCTAGGGCTGCCATGCAGACAAACGAAGGTGTTTATCCGCACTGTACTTTCATGGTGGCTAAGAACTTTTTTTTTTTTTTTTTTTTAAAATAATTAAAATAAAAAAATTTAAAAATAATTTTTTTTTTAAAAAATAAAGGTTAAAAATTATATTTTTTTAAAAAAAAGTGGGGGGGAGAATACCTTTGTTTTTTTTTTTTTTTTTTTTTTTCTCATCTTCTGATACATTTCATTTATGGCATCTGCTGGTACCAGAAGGAACCTCTTCATGAGAACTTTGTCTTTCACCCTGATTCCACCTATCTTATAGTCCTTCTAAGCTCTATCTAATTCTCTTCTGAAGATTCTTGTTCTTCAAAAAAAATTTGCCTTACAACCTAGATAAGATTATTTTGGTTACATCCTCCTAATAACAAATTGCCTCACAGTGTTTTTTAGCATTTATTTCTCTCGAATAAAGCATTTGAACTTTGACAAGAAAACTGGTAACACTGGGAAGAACTGAGGCCAGGACTCCAGTATGCTGGACTGGTATTTGCAAAAGTGGCCCAGTTTGATCTAAAGATCTGAAACAATCATGGGGACAAGAAACTGCAGTCAATTTAGCTAAATAGTGCTCTGCTAAATGCCATGATTCCATCTTTGTGAGAGGAGAGACTGAAAGCTCAGAATGAAAAAGAGAATCTCTTCTGTAATATTTAGGATGTCAAAACATTGCAATATCTGTGAAGTGCATTTTCATTTGTACTTACATAAAGTTCTTCATAAAGATGGCCCTCCAGAGCTGTTCTGAGAATCATAGAATCACAAGGTTGGAAATGACCTATAAGATCATCTAGTCCAACTGTCTCCTCATCACCATTGCCACTACAAGCACTAGGCCACATCACGCAGCATGTCATCCAGACGCCTCTTGAACACTGCCAGGGACGGCAACTCCACCACCTCCCTGGGCAGCCATTCCAGTACCTGACCACTCTCTGAGAGAAGAAGTTCTTCCTTATGTCTAATCTAAACCTCTTCTGATACAACTTGCGGCCATTACCCCATGCCCTGCTTGTTGCCTGGGAGAAGAGGCCAAATCCCTCTTCAGCACAACCTCCCTTCAGGAAGTTGTAGAGTGCAGTGAGGTCTCCCCTGAGCCTCCTCTTCTCCAGACAGAACAATCCCAGCTCCCTCAGCTGCTACTCCCGTAGCCAGTTCCTTACTCAAAGAAGTGTATATCTGTTCAGACCACGGGCAGCCAGTTTCCCCAGAAGAAGCCTGTGAGGGACAGTGTCAAAGACTTTGCTGTAATCTAGGTAGACTACATCAACAGCCCTTCCCTCATCTACCATACTGGTCACCCAGTCATAGAAGGAGATGAGGTTGGTCAAGCACGACCTGCTTTTCTAATAAAAAAAAAAATGAAAAAGAATGAACTATTTAATTCTAAACCAATCCAAAATTCCCATTTATCCTCAAATTTCTCCAGAGGGTGACCAAAGCAGACCTCTAAGATACCAAAACTCTTCTGAACTCACACAGGTGAGGTACAAACAGAACAAATGCTTGCTCCTAACTTAGAGTGATTAAAATATATACATAGAAAATGCTAGAAGATGAGTAGAAATTTCAGTGTTAATAAATTAATATTTATGGACTTTTTATTGAATGCTGTATAATTCAGGCCCTTCAGCCCAAGTTAAGTTAGGGCATTAAGAATCAAAGAAAACTGTGTGGCTAAGAAGTGATGGCAAGAATAAATTTTTCACCTGGCAGGATAGAACAAAAAAAGATCAGGCTGACTTAGCTGACTAAAGAAAAATAAATAACAATCAGGGTTTCGTGCAGTATCATGCTTGTCTAGGAATGGTTATAAACAAAATGCATCTACTTTTCATGATTGTGGTACTTCCGCTTTATAATAGTGATCAGATTTCCTGTATCTGAACTCCTATGCAATTGCAATTATATCCTACTGTATAGATCCTTTCAGTTAAGAATATCTTGATAACTGTGATAATGAAATGTTTATTTTGACACAGTTTAAGAGTCTGAGATTAGCTCAACAATGCTGCAATCTATTAGAACTTCTTAATACCTTACAACATACAAGTTGACTGCTAGGAATCAAACTTCTCTCACTAAATATTTATATGGCATTATTTTATTTAGTTTATTTCATATTCATACTTCCAGTAAAGATATTCTAAAATTGCTGATCTCAGTTCCCAACTTATAAAACATGAATGAGTTGAGTGGGATGGAGAAGGGGTTAACAGAAGTAGCATGCTTCTCCTAATTACAAATGAAAGGAAAGAGTTGTTCTGGAAACCACATCTGTCCCCCATATGTCTTGTCACCATACAGATACTTTCTCTACAGTAATAGCACTATACTGCAAGGCAAGAAGAGATTCAAAACACACTGTATTTTCCTCAAGGGCGTTCCCTGGGAGATCTTAATTCACTGGTATCTTCCACCTCTTAACTGTTTCCATATGCACCTGATTCAAAAATTCACATTAATTTTTTTTTCTATTGTATTGCCCAAAATGTCATTTGAAATTTGGTGATAAGAAGCTTACAAAACTGTCAATCTGTTCAGTAAGATTCCACTCACTGCAGTCTCATAAAGAAAAAGATGGTTAATAATCTGGAGCCACTTCAGTGAGAAACTGCTAGCTTTGGCCCTGAGTGATTTAGAGTGATATATTCCAGTACTGGTTAAATCTAGTTAATCTAGAAAAGAAAGACTGAGGGCAAGAGACAATAATAGCATTTTATCACAGAAAAGTTCTTGAAGGGAAGAAGGCAATCAATGGTTATCCATACCTGCTTTAGAAGGATAAAAAGGAATCATCTTAATTTGCAGACAAACAGATTTGGGTGGAATACTTGCAAAATTTGCCAGAACTTTCAAACTGGTGAGCTACTGAGAGAGGGACACTAAGAAATCTCTCAGTGGATGATTTAATGCTTTGACGAAATAACTCAATATTCTTTTGAAGGCCCTCCTGTTCCTGCCTAGCTATTGTTAGTACTTACATTATGATAGTGGCTGGAGTGCAGCATTTTTATATGTATAAACACTAATAATAAATGTACATGTGCACTAATTTGCACTGGTATTGTATACATGTACTAATAATAAACTGATATACACTAATAGGCTATCATCATTTAGACTTAGTCCACTGAATGATCCACCAGCTCCCTATATATCTTGTCTGTATAGATAAGACAATTAACTGGTTGGAACTAACGGACTATCTTGAAAACAACTTAAAACCAGGTGAATGACTGAACTAAAACAATTAAATATTGATGGACTGTCACAGGAAGTGAGAATTTCAAGGAAATTTTATCACTGGCCACTGAAAAGAGTCCGACCCTATTCACTTGACTCCCACCCTTTTGACGTTTATAATTTTTAATAATATCCCCTCTCAGTCTTCTTCAGGCTGAACAGCGCCAGGCCTCTCAGGCTTTCCCCATTTAGGAGATGCTCCAGGCACCTGATAACCTTTGTGACCCTTCACTTGACTCTTTCTATAAATTCCCTGTCTGTCACAAACCAAGGAGCCCAGAACTGGACACAATACTCTGGATGTGGTCTCACCAGGGCAGAGTAGAGGAAAGGATCACCTCCCTCAATCTGCTGATGACACTACTTTTAACACACCAGGATATCATTGGCCATCTTGGTCACAAGGCACATTATTGGCTTATCACCAACATGCTATCAACTAGGACTCCTTGGTCCTCTGCAGAACTCCTCTCCAGCAGATCAGCCCCTAGCCTGTACTGGTACATGCAGTTATTCCTCCCCAGATGAGGACTCTACATTTACTCTTATTGAACCTCATCAGGTTCTTCTCCACCCAACTCTCCAGCCAGTCCAGTTTTCACTGAATGTCAGCACAGCTCTCTAGTATGTCAGCCATTCCTCTCAGCTTCATCTCATTATAATTCATTTCATTATAATCTCAGGGGTCAATACACTGGATGCTGTATTGACCCCTGGGAACACCATTAGCTGCAGGCCTGACACTGTTTTTATATTCCTTCCAAGTGGTCCACTTTCTGCAGACTCTTCTTCCATTTGAGTTTTTCCATGAGCTCCTTGTTTATACAGGTAGATTTCCTGTCATTTTCCCTGATTTCTTACTATTATATAAGAATAAGATATAAGATATAAGATATCTTATATAAGATTATATTTAAGATATAAGAATCACTATTTCTTACTATTCATAGTGCACCGAAACTGAGTTTGGAAGAAATTATGCTTGAATGTCAACCAATTCTCTTCTGCTCCCTTACATTCCAATGCTGTAACTGATGGGATATCTCCAAGTAGGTCACTGAACAGGTTTTGGGCTATTCTGAAGTCTAGTGGTAGAGTCCTACGTACCGCCTTGTTTTTTCTTCCATGTAAGATCTTGAACTCCACTATCTCATCACCGCTATATCCATGGCTGCTCCCAACCTTCATATTCCCAACTTGTTCTTCCTCATTTATAAGAACAAGGTCCAGCAGCACACCTCTACTTATTGGCTCCTCCACCTCCTGCATCTGGACATTTGATCTGGACAGCCAGGATTTCTGGGTTGAGGCCAGTGGGATGAAATTCAACAAGACCACATTCTCTGTTCTGTACTTTGGCCACAGCAACCCTAGGCAACACTACGGGCTTAGGGCAGAGGCTGGAAGACTGAGCAGAGCAAAAGGACCTGGATGTGTTTGTCAATGCTCAGCTAAAAATGTGTGCCCAAGTGGCCAAGAAGGTCAATAGTATCCTGGATTCTATCAGAAATAGCATTGCCAGTGATCATCTTCCTGTCCTTAGCTCTGCTGAGGCCACAGCTTGATTAATGTGTGCAGTTTTATACCTCTCACTACAAAAAAGACATCAAGGCCTTGGAGCATGTCCAGAGAAGGGCAACAAAGCTGGAGAGGGGACTCGGACACTGGTCTGATGAGGAATGGCTGAGGGAACTGGGATTGTTTACTCTGGAGAAGAGGAGGCTCAGGAGACACCTTATCACTCTCTACAGCTCCCTGAAATGAAAGGATGTCAGGCTGAGGTGGGCAGTCAACAAGAGGGAATGTCCTGAAGTTGCAGCAGAGGAGATTCAGGTTAGATGTTAGGAAAAACTTCTTAGGTATTCAAGAGATATATAGATGTACTAAAGAACATGACTAAGTAGGCAGCATTGGTGTTAAGTGGACAGTCGGACTACATCACTTTAAAGGACTTTTCCAGCCTTCGTAATTCTATGATTCTTTGATCAGAAAGTTCTGCTTTGCAGAAGTCTCCTGGACTGTGTATGCCTGGCATTGTTGCTTTACCAGCAAATATCAGAGTGGTCAAAGTCCCCCATGAGAGCCGTGTCTGTGATCCCTTTATACTGAATGAAGATTTCTCTGGTGAAATGGATGGGTACTGAATATAAAACAATTCCTGTTGATAGCACTAGATGCTTCTCTATATTCTCTGGTCAATAAATGTATTTTGGTCTGTCATGCACTCAGTGCTGCATTGTTGAAGGTGACTGTTGTGGTTGTTTCGCTCTCTTTTAATCATTGTAACCCAATTAACATATATCTACTAAATGTGTCTCATAAAGCATTTTTAATGTGTGTGTTAGTTTATATTATCCCTATCTTTCAGCTCTGACAATAGAATTAAGTTTTGTGTAAATGTGGTACTTTTCATTAGTTGTCAGGTTCCACTACATATATCTTGCTACAGCTTGATTTTCAGCTTTTTTAGTAATTATACACTTTACGAATGCTAAACACTCTGTCTGGGTGCTCTGGTAAATAAAAAAATCTGATCTTACTTGCTGTTGAAGACAACAAATTCCTTTAGCCTGTATCTGTTAATCAAGCTACCACTGCCTAAAATGAAGTGATTGGTGTAGCAGATGTTTGTTGAGAAGCTTGTAATGGTCATAATAATTAGGATGAATATTTAAATAGGCAGTGGATAAGATTAAAACATTCGAGGGAAGAAGCTTTGGAAAAGGGAAGAGAGACAAGAGTTCTTGTTCTAAACTCATTTAGGTAATGTGAACTATTGCAAATTTTTAGAGAAGAGAAATGCATTTTAAATTTCCAGTTACCCAGCTGCTCTATTAACACAGCTCAGTCATTTCCTCTGAAGTATTAATTCAGTTGATACTTATGAGTCTAACACTTGGGTTTCCATTTTGCTTTAGGAACGGCTGGTGCTCTCTGTCTTGCCACGGTTTGTAGTTCTGGAAATGATAAATGATATGACCAATGTAGAAGATGAACATTTACAACACCAGTTTCATAAGATCTACATTCATCGCTATGAGAATGTCAGGTGGGTGAAAGAGCCTCTTTTTAATATTTAACAACTTGACTGCTGCTATGTATGTCTTGTTTGAGAATTTCCATTCTGTTGATTTATCCATTCATAAGTTAGAAAATTACTGCATGTTTGTTTGGAACCTGAGCATACATAACCACCACTGAAACAGGTGAAAATTAAGCAACCTTGAACATTATTTGATAGAAAAGCATGAACTTTGCCTTTTGTTGAAATCTGAATATAATTCTTTGTATGGAACAGTTCAATAAACACAATATTGAACTACTATAGAATAGTAAATAATTATCTTCTTCTTCTGTGGTTTTGCAGTAACTCATACATAGTCTTTGATTAAATCAGCTCTTTACTTAATCCTCACTCAAACTCTTGAGTGGTGTGGTCGACACAGTTGAAGGAAGGGATGCCATTCAGAGGGACCTCGAGAGGCTGGAAAGGTGGGCCAGGGTGAACCTGATGAGGTTCAACATGGCAAAGTGCAAAGTTTTGCACTTGGGCCAGAGGAATCCGAGGCATCCGTACAGGCTGGAAGGAGCGGTCCTTGAGAGCAGCCCTGCCAAGAAGGACCTGGGTTCCTGATAGATGAAAAAAACTTAATACGAGCCAACAGTGTGCTCTTGTGGCTCGGAGGGCAAATGGTATGCTGGGCTCCATGAAAAGAGGGGTGGCCAGCAGGGACAGGAAGGTGATTGTCCCCCTCTACTCTGCTCTTGTGAGGCCCCATCTAGAATACTGTGTCCAAGTGTGGAGCCTGCAGTACAAAAAAGACAGGGAGCTGCTGGAGAGGATCCAGAGGAGAGCCATTAGGATGATCAGGGGACTGGAGCACCTCCCCTAGGAGGACAGGCTGAGGGAGCTGGGCTTGTTCAGCCTGGAGAAAAGAAGGCTGCGGGGTGACCTCATTGCAGCCTTTCAGTACATAAAGGGAGCCTACAAACAGGAAGGGAATCAACTCTTTGAAAGGGTAGATAACTGCAGGACAAGAGGAAATAGTTTTAAGTTGAGGGAGGGAAGATTTAGGTTGGATGTCATTGGGAAGTTCTTTACAAGGAGAGTGGTGAGGTTCTGGAACAGGCTGCCCAGAGAGGTTGTGGATGCCCCGTCCCTGGAGGTGTTCAAGGCCAAATTGGATGGGGCCCTGGGCAGCCTGGTCTAGTAATAAATGGGCAAGTTGGTGGGCCTGCATGTGGTGGGGTAGGAGATTCATGATCCTTGGGGTCCCTTGCAACCCTGCCCATTCTGTCATTCTGTGATTCTTACCAGCCCATACATCTGAAGATGACCTGAATTATCATTTGCCATACTTTATTGTCTACTTGATAATTCTTATGCTTATTACTGGTTACAGTACTGGTTCCTGGGCACTGTCAAATTGTGATCTCATTCAATATAGATGAAAGAGCTTTAGCTGCTCAGATTGTAACGTCAGTTATTAACTGACTTTCAAGTGCTAATGATGCTCACATGGATTAGTTCCAGTCTATATCAGCATGATATATGTTTTTATTGTTTTTCATTCCTACTTTTTTTCAAGTAGCCTATACTTTGGTTATTCTTTTCTTTAGTTAAGTACTAAGCTATTACATGCCTTGATCTGAGTGATGCCTCACACACCGCAGACATTTTGCAAGTATAGGTTTCTTTTGTATTTCCAAGATCTCATTGTAGAAATTGTTCACAGCCAAAGCTGCACTTCTAGAAAATTCAAGTCTGCTGAAGTATGTCTGTTCAGATCTACTTTGTTGACTAAAATCCTGCCATAACTTTAAGAATCAATTTTGTTACCTCTATTCAAAGTATGGTTACACTGAGCTTCCAATAAAGTCAACTGAAAGAACAAGGTATCACTCAAATGATTTATATCTTCAACAGAGTATACTGCACTTCTGAGACACTTCAGTTATCTCTGTACAGTAAGATACAATAAAGCTAAATTTAGTCTGAAAAGTGTGAAATCTGTTATGAATCTGTCTTGTGCCTTAGGATTTGAGTCCTGTGTGGCATGTAGCCGAGCAAAACCTGAAGAGCACACTAGGAGAAATAAATACTTGAAGTCAAACACACTGTTCAAACAAACAAACGAACAAAAACTGGTATATAAACTCACCCATAATGAACAGACAGCTATTAACAGGCAGCTGGGTGTTAAGTCTATATTATTAAACCACCTTCTGTATTATGGGTTTACCATGCCACAATATTCTCACTAGTAAATGGAGATAATAGTGCTTATTGGGATTTAATAGTACCTTCCTGAATGATCAGAAATACCAAAATTTTATAACCCTCTTCCATGCTTGTTTTTTGTTCCTTAATCCCTTCAGTATTTTTATTTTATACTCTGGAATCCCTAAAAGTCCAGAGCATGAAATTAAAATAGTCCCTCACTTGTAAATTACTGTTCTCAGAACACACCTCTGCCATCTCTTAAACACACAGCATGCAAAGTGCATGCAGTGTACTAGATAGGAATTTATCACATGGAGTTACAAAAGTACTGCAATAATAATCTCTTTTCTCTCGCTCGCTTTTCTTTTTTCTTTTTCTTTTCTTTTTTTCTTTCTTTCCAGCATTCTTTTTGCAGATGTTAAAGGATTCACAAACCTCTCCACAACTCTGTCAGCCCAGGAACTGGTCCGAATGCTGAATGAACTCTTTGCCAGATTTGACCGACTAGCACATGTGAGTTAAGCAGAGCTTATTTGCAAAGGGACATGAAGCCAACTGTATTTGGGAGTTTGGGGAAGAACCTATGACCACTTTGAACAAAACTTATTTGTATTTTCCTCACTGGTATTTTATACAGTCATTGAGTTTGGATAACAGACAAATTTGATAAAAAGTGATATGTTCTGATGAAAGTAAGAGCTCAGATAGTCACTGGAGTTTTGGACTCTTGTAATGCTGGACCAAGAATGACATGACAGCAGATCATATGCCATAGTTTCCAGAGAAGTTTTCTAGCTCTGGTCCTTGCTGGAAAGTGGTGGGGTTTTTTTTAAGATCTTAGCTTTATTTAGATTATTCTTATAAGAACCAAAGAACATAAAATACTAATCCATTAAAATTATATATAATCAGTTCTCAGTCTTTGAAAAGGCTAGTAGCAGATTTTACAGTCTTTCAGCTGAATTCTAACTCCACAATGAAATTAAAGACAGTACTGCAATTTATTACATTAAGCAAATCATTCACTACTTAATTTGTACTACTTAAAAAGAGCAAATAGATAAGCACAGAAATACAAGCAGATTATAACCTATGCCCAGTTTAGCTAGGCTTGCATTTTCTTTTCTTCCTTTATAATTTTTTTTGGTCATAGATTGGTTTCATTGCAAATATCTTTAGATATCAACAACAGAGTCATCTAACGAGGCTGCTACTGTAGCCAATGAGGGTCTAGTCCCTGCACTTTCTCTCCCAGTCTGTGAATTTACTTTTCTCTCTTACATATCATTGGATAGGCTAATCCAGTTGCTTAGACCAAACCTTTGAGAGGCAGAAGATACAAGAAAGAATTAGTGAGGAAGTTGAACAGATTTTACAGCAATGATTAGAGTAATCTAATCATTGCTAATTAGACTTATCAAAAAGAATGTCCTTTTGATAATCTAAGACCTAGGTATTGTGGTACCTGCCTAGTGTCCTGACAGTAGAGATTCCCAGAGAGGAATAGAATCTGATGTAGCTCTGCATGACTTTTGACCTTTGTCCAAACGTCATCCAAATTGTGTTCCAAATGAGGAGGCAAATTCTCACCCTGCATTATACAGGAAATCAAGGTCCTGGATTATGATGGAAGGGCCGTCTACTTAAAATACAAACCTAAATCTTGCACTGGACTTAGCACATGCTCTCAGAAAATTTTGGAAATTGACATTTATTGGTCCTTTTGACTGGACACAAATTTGAACTATTCGTGCAGTTCTGGGATCTCCAGTACAGAAAAGACATAGAGCTCCTAGAGCAAGTCCAGTTAAGTGCTGAAAAGAAGATTAAGGGACCAGAACATCTCTCATATGAGGAAAGTCTGAGAAAGCTAGGCCTATTTAGCATGGACAAGAGAAGACTGAGAGAAGATCTTATTAATGTGTACAAATATCCTAAGGGAGGATATCAACAGAAAGGGGCCAGTCTGTTTACTGTGGTATCTGGCAACAGGATAATAAGAAAACAGCTCAAAGTGAAACACAGGAATTTTCGTCTGCACATAAGAAACTTATTCACTGGAAGTATGACAGAGCACTGGAACAAATCACCCAGAAAGGTTGTGGATTCTTCTTTGGAGATATTTAAAACCGGCGTGGATGTGAACCTGACCCTGCTTGTGGCAGGGGGGTTGGAGATTCATGATCCTTGAGGTCCCTTCCAATCCTGGCCATCCTGTGATTCTGTGAATGAGCTCTAAGTGACCCTGCTTGAAGGATGGGAGTTGGAATAGATGTTTCCAAGTGTTTCATTCTAGCTTCAAATATTCTGTGATTCAGTGTGGTTCCATGATTTACATGGGACTAATCTTGATCCTAAAGATTTTATATTAACTTTTCAAACTTGACAAAAACATTTCCTTCAGAAGGTCCCAAGAGATAAATTCTCATTTGTCTTGAGAATCTATTCTGCTGCCTTAACAGTCTCTCTGCTAATTTGGTATGCTTTACTTCACATTTGATTTTTCTGGCACTGAATTGTATTCACTGATTCCTGCTATGCCTACTTTTCCTAGACAAGAAAACCATCTTGTAGCCCTTCAGGTATACATTTGTGTTCTTTGATCAAGTCACATTTCAGGTTACAGTAAAAATAAGTAAATAAATAGGTAGATAGATAGATAGATAGATAGATAGATAGATAGATAGATAGATAGATAGATAGATAAATAACAGACCAACCTCATTTTGAGGCTTTTTAGATAGATGCTGTTACTCAAAGCTCTTCAGTTTCACTAAGTATTACCATCAAAGCAAAGATCCCAGTTGCAGAAGGCTTGAGGTAGTTTCTATGTATTTTAAGGAAAATCCTTATAAATCCTTATTTACTCCTAAATAAATGTAGTATTCTGTAATTCTATATTTTATAATGAAGAATGTTTGATCTGATACATCTTCTTATATAAATCATATAATATTAAAGAAGACAGTATTTCATGGCTTACAATACTGAGCAATGTGATCTAGCATTGTTGTTTCTTTTGTTCAGCCTTTGTTTTTCTTCTGCAATGCAGAAGCAATGAGATCTCTGATAATTTTCAAATTGTTTGCCAGTTATATCAAGTACTACGGCGTATGTTTGTACATATAATTAATAACAATATCTGTTTCGTTATCAAAGAACACTTTGAATAAAAATTATAACTCAGTTCAATATCTCCTATAAAAGAGAAATTTAATGTTGTCTCATGTAGAGCTAATTCTCCCTTCTATTTTCTCTATGACATTTGTGAAAAATTTGCAGTTATTAAAGATAAAAGAGGCCACTTGGAAAGGAAGAAAAACAAGCTGACATAAAAAAGAGATGAAGATTTATCTGCATATCTACCTACAAAAAAGCTTCATTAACATTAATTAGGCTTAACCTAATTAATATTAATGCCTTCCTTAGGCAGAAATTTTTTAACAGAAATGGTGTAGCCAGCAGGAGCAAAAAGGGGATCGTCTTCCTGCCCTTAGCTCTGCTGAGGCCACAGCTTGATTAATGTGCGCAGTTTTATACCCCTCGCTACAAAAAAGACATCAAGGCCTTGGAGCATGTCCAGAGAAGGGCAACAAAGCTGGAGAGGGGACTCGGACACTGGTCTGATGAGGAATGGCTGAGGGAACAGGGATTGTTTACTCTGGAGAAGAGGAGGTTCAGGAGAGACCTTATCACTGTCTATAGCTCCCTGAAATGAAAGGAGGTCAGGGTGAAGTGGACAGTCAGCCTCTTCTCCTGTGTAACTAGTGATAGAGCAAGAGGGAATGTCCTGAAGTTGCAGCAGAAGAGGTTCAAGATAGATATTAGGAAAAACTTCTCTGAAAGAGTGGTCAGACATTGAAACATGTTTCTCAGAGAAGGAATAGATTCGCCATCACTTGTGTTCAAGAAATGTGTAGATGGGGCACTGAGGGACATGGTTTAGTGGGCATGGTGGTGGTGGATTGATGGTTGGAATGGATGATCTTAGTGGTCTGATGTACCCCAGTACATCTGCTGTACCAATTCATTACAAGCAAAGAAGAGTGGAGGGCATCAAAGACTTCTTTGTCTTCTCCACAAAGAACACTCATGTTGCAATGTTTTACTGTTCCCAACCACATTTAGTTCTGAGGTGGCAGTGTTTTTTTCTTTTTTGAAATGATCTTCAAGCATACAACCCATAGAACAGTAAAATTCCTAACAAAACCATCTGTTTAAATGTATAGGCCAGTGTGACTCCCTCCATTCTTATGCGTTTGGGGTGCTGTATTAATAAACAGAATTACTGGTTTATGAGCATACAAATGTGATCTTTAATTAATTATGAGAACATTATGCAAATTAATAGTAACACAGGAAGTCTATGTTCTTTTTTGTGGTGTCTAAGTCCAATGTTTTCTCCTCCTCACTAGCATCAATGATTAATTGCCTAATACTGGTGAATAACAAGCGTTTGTAAACAATAACATTCATATGATCTGTCATGCTGATATCTAGTGTAAAAATATTTAAGTATTCCTTGGTGCAGGCAGAAGATGCAAGGTGGTGCCTTGCCCATGTTTTCCTTCATTTATATGACAATAAAGAATTCTGGCAACCATCACCCAAATTCTGATCCTCTTTTTTTGGAGGACTAGACAATTTCCTACCATCTGGCTCTGTCAAGGTCTCAGCTGTGTTTCTAAAAGCAGCGGAGATGCAATAGAAGGAATTTGGATGGACCTCTTTCTCCATCCCGTCCCAACCAGCCTGCTGCCTAAAAGCCTTGGCCTGGATCCCATTCATACTGAGAAAGACCTTTTATCTAGGTATCCTTTACCTTTGGCAAATGTTTCAGAGTTGAGCTATTGCATATTAGGGCCAATCTCTTGCTTCCTCTTTCTCCATCCATTTTCAAAAAGTTCTATAAGTATTATCTCTTTGTTCTTCACTTCAGACTCAGTAATTTCTCATCCACAGTGTTCTAAATTTTAGCTTGGAATTAGAAAAAGTTGCTAATGAGGACTTCCATATGGTCTGTTCACTAGCCTATGGGATTCTACTGAAAAGTAGGTGAAGTGATTAAATCACCACAGGCAGATAGAAAATGCAAAGTAACTCACAAAATACAGACACTTTCCCCTCTCTCTCTCTTCAGAAATTTAGCCCAAGGAAGCAAGAAATTAATGAAGTTTCTGACTGCATCTTTCAGTAACTTGATATTTGAGCGACTCCTTTCTTCAGCTCCATTTTATGCCAATTTACTTTGCTCACATTGAGGGTGTATTTAATGAGCTTAAATATAAATCATTCAAGTGCATAAAGCAATTGTCTGTGAAAGAACTGCATATCTTCTTTTCTCTGAATTAAGGTGATTTGGAAAAAGATTTTTTATCAATGGCCTCTGAATTCACCTTGAATTACTACTATTAATAGCTGAGTGTTTGAGCCAGCTCAACATCCCCAGGCAAAATTTCTACTGATTTCAATTGGTCTTGGCAGAATCAGGCCCTTTAATATTTCACTTGTATCAAATGAGAAACTGTAGATAAGTAGGAAAAAAAAAGTCTCTATTTGTGACATGCATAGAAATTAAGTGATGCCATCAGCAAATGTCACTAATGTGCTTAAGACTGGATACTGATGTGAATGTACATTATCATCTGTTACATACATGTCACAGGAAAACTTCTGGAACTACTTGTGGGAAAGTGAAGGAAACTAGAATAAAATAAAAATCATAACAGCCTCAGAGTAGTGTAAGGATTTAACACTGCAGCATAATATCTGCCGCATCAAAATTCCCTTACAGACATTTTCTTTTATTTAACTCATTTACTGATTTTACAGTTACTTCATGCATTTTTTCTGTTTTCCATCCATTCCTTTTAATAGCAGTGGGCAACTTATTGATAATGTTGCATTATCATGATGTTGCTAAGAATTGAGTCAGAGCTTTAAAGGGTGTAGAAAGTTGGTCCTGAATGTTATTGTTAGGGGTTTTATATCACTGCAAGTTAGGTTGAAACTCAAAAGCTGTCTCTAGTTTTAAGATGCAGGATGGCTACACAAAGAACAGACATTAGCCTACGCATCTAACCCTAAGATACTAATTCATTCAGCCTGGTAAAGCATCTAGTTTAATTTGGAAGTGTGATTCAAGTAGAATTATCATATGGGATCTCAGGAGACCACGCACTCCTGTTTTGACAAAGCAGATATCATCAGCACTCTCTCCTTCCAGGCAGTTGTTTTGAAGTATATTTTACTATCAGAAATGTTTCAAGTGATACAAAATCCACAGTTTACATGCAAAACATGCAAAATAGATTTGATGAGAATAATAAGGAATGTTTAATAGTGGTAAAGAAGATATAAACACACTAACACATCAGTCAGAGCAATTCAACAAACAAGAAAAATTAGGAAGACAAAAAGTAATTTGTATTTGTTGCCAATAGAGACACCCTGCATGGTTCTTGCACCACCTTAGAGGGACGTATGTCATGTCATGTCTGTTAGTCCTGCATAGGCACCTCACATACCCAGGGGTCTTTCCAGTGTACCATAAACTTATGTGCAAACAACTGAATTGAAACCCAGATAATTGCTTTAGCTGGGAGCTAAATCACTCTAGGCTTCACTGACTGCATTGCCTGGCTCTCTTTGACTATGATGGCAGCCTCGGCTGTTGGATGACATATGGACACCTATATATAGTTATCTCTTTCTGAATATTTCTCTCTGTGGTTGCTATCTTCCTCAACTTTGGCAAATGAGCATAAAGATGATATATGAAGACAAGAAAAAATATGCATTCATTAGCAGCTGAAATGATTTCCTGTCACGTGCACACACACTTGCATACATCGAACCCTCATTAACAGGTCTTGATGTTCATTAAGATTTTTTTTTTCTTAGTTTTATCTAAATCACATCTTTTTGAGCTGATCAGCCATATTCTGGGTGTAATTAGAGAGACATGCAGCCATGACACAGGTCTCTATGACTTTAATAAAATCGGTGTTTCAATAATTTTAAATAAAGCCTTAAGACCAAGCAGATGAGATTTTTCTTTTATTTTTTCGTTTTTGTTTTTGTTTTTGTTTTTCCTGCTGCAGATAAAGTTTTCCAGCTGTGCTGAATTAGATGCCCACATTTCCCACATCTTTGCTATTTTTCTAACTGGAGAGCAAAGTTTTAGTAGATTTTATCATCATGAGATTTCAGTTGCAACCTTAAGAAATATAATTTGGTACTTGTTTGTGTGAGACTGTGGACAGGTTGAAGAGAAGGGGACAAGGAAGATAAGATTTACGTGTGCAACTTGTCAATAAAGAAGTCTGATTTGAGTTTTGATTTTAATTGTGAAATATTGAAATCTGCACCCATAAAACCACCTACAGTATAGGGCATACATACTGTATCGTAGCACGTATTCTATATATGCTACATATAGTAAATATATATGCTATATGTGTGTGCATATATCTCTAATTATCTATCTGTATAGTAGTATACAGTATGGTCAAGGCTTCAGTCAACACCTATTGGTGGTTTAAGGAGACCTCAGGGTGAATCACTTTCTAACTTTCTCTGTGCTCAGAGCAGATTTTACCCTGTTTGGCATATGTAAATCTTCAACTAACTTCAGCAAAAGCTTTAGGTACAAAGTTTTTGGGCAAATGTGTTTAAGTACAAAAGCTTTGTGAACAAATTATACCAAATACATACTGCATTGGTGCAGACTGATCTCAAGCAGTGTGTGAAGTTTTGGGACTACAATAACAAGAAGGGCATAAAACTATTAGAGTGTTCAAAGGATGTCTACAAAGATGGTGAAGGGTCTGGAGGAGAGCAGCTGAGGTTCCTGAGTGTTCTCAATCCAGAGCAGAGGAGCTGAGGGGAGGCCTGATGGTGGCTGCAGCTCCTCACAAGGATGGAGGGGCAGCGCTGAGCTCTGCTCTGTGTGACAGCGACAGGGCCCAGGGAACGGCATGGAGCTGTGCAGGGGAGGGGCAGGTGGCAGTCAGGAAGAAGTTCTTCAGCAGGAGGTGATGGGCATGGAACAGGCTTCCCAGAGCAGTGGGCATGGCCCGGAGCTGCCAGAGTGTTAGGAGTGTTTGGACAACAAATGTGTTTTTAGTATTTGGCAGTACCATGTGAAACCAGGAGTTGCACTTGATGATTCCTGTAGGTCTCTTCCAACTTGGAATATTCTATGATTATATGATTCAAAGTGTTTTGATTTCTTTTGCAACTCTGGGGTTTTTAAAGCTTTATCTGATATTCGGTACAGCGCTTCATTCTTCCTAGGCAAAATCTTGAATTATAACGTGGACTCCCCTTCATTGGTCCAGAACTCAGTCCCTGAGGCACTGTACCAATTTGCTCCTGTGTCCTTCTTAAAGTTCTTTCATCCCCAGTGGCACTAGCATACCCCCACTCTCATTGGACTAGTGTAGCGTGCACCTCAGGTTGCCACAGACAAAGAGAAAAAAAGCTGAACTAAATACCACAGGCTGTATTTTACTGTCATCTAATGAAGCAGCTTTAGCAAATGTTATCCTTCTTCCTGATAATGACTGGTCTTCATTTTAATGTCCTCTGATTGGAACCTTTACCGACTGAGTACTAATCACGCATTTATTATTTCAAAGATTTGCCAATCATGGAGATGGTTCCCTGACTGAACTTGTAGTACTTGCTGCCCCCAGGCATTTACAGTTGTATCTCAAATTGTTATGCTCTCTGTTCTTCTGCATTGATTGCTACCCCTGGGGGCCAAGCCAGCAGGTTACTTTGGGCATGTTTACAGCTGATGTTAGGCTTACTTGTTCTACTTGTCTGGGAACTGCAAAAGTTTTGGCAATCCAGGTTTTTTTGTTCACTAAAAGGATCTTCTAAAATAATTTCCCAACCACACTGCAGTGTGTTCTTTCAGTCTACAAAGATACTGTTAGTAAGTATTTAAGAAATGAAATTCAGTACTTGCTCACAGGGTAAAGGATGACTCTAGCTGGATGCCAAGTAAATATCATTTTTCCATGAAAAAAGCCTAACACAGTATAGCAACTTTGGTGTTTTTAGAATTCAGATAATTAGTCAGCTCCTATAGCTGTTGAAAATCCTTGAGAATGGCATTGGAGACTTTAGGTGGGAAGGAATTATCAGTGGAGGAAAAAAAAGTTATGTTTCTTTTTTGTTTTTTGTTTTGTTTTGTTTTCCATTTATTCCCAGTGTAAAAAGCAGCAGAAAGGATGATCTGAAAGAATATAGGCTAGGCTGCATTCTTCATTATCTAAGCTGGCTTTTCTGAATCCTTGGCCTAGATTCCAGCCTAACTCTGATGAAACCTTTTTCAACATCAGCAAGGATACCTCTTCGTAATGTAATACAAAAATTTCTATCAATCTTTTTTACTGAAAATGTAAAGATATTTTATGTCTAAGTGGAAACAAATCAAAATCACGTTAGGACGCTCCAAAAGTAATGCCTCCTATATATTTGGAAATTACAACAGATAAAAAGGGAACAATAATATTATTTGTTAGAGCAAATTCTCAGCTACAAAACACTTTTTCAACATAATCACCCCCATTAAGTGCACATTTTTACCAGTAATGAACAAGAGCCTGCATGCCTTTCTCATAAAAATCTGTACCAGCAAATGTGAGCCACTTTCACTGTTGCTACTGCTGAAATGCACCATCCAGAGCCTTACTGTGCTTACATCCATTGTAAGCACATCCATTGTAATGTTCAGCAAGTGTCAATGGGTGCCTTTTTTTCTCATGGAGGAATTCAATGACACTCCTTTGCATCATTTGCACTTGCATGTCAGAAACCTTTTTGACAGACTGGCCCTCTACTGCCTTTTGTTACACAGCAACGAAATGTAAGGGGATATTTGTGGGAAGATTCAATCTCTACTGCCATACTACCAACATCCACCTCTGAAGTTGCAGGCTAATATAATAAGATAGGAGGCATTACATTGGAGCAGCCCTCGTAACAATTACAAGCAGGAAAAATCCATTACCTATTTATTTTTTTTTTCAGTAATTTTACTAACCAGTTTCACGTTCATCTTGAAATTGAGAGAACTTCACTTTTCTTTCTTTATTAACACTTTCCTCTAGGAACATCACTGTCTTAGAATAAAGATCCTGGGAGACTGTTACTACTGCGTGTCTGGACTCCCAGAACCTCGCCAGGACCATGCACACTGCTGTGTTGAAATGGGGCTCAGTATGATAAAAACTATCAGGTAATATTACTTTCTTTCTATTTGTTTTATTGCTTCTGACAGTGCCCCATACTGCCTATTAAGAGTGTTATTACTAGACAAGTAGTTCTTAGGGTGGTTCAGAGACTTCAGGATCATCACTATGAAAGCAACAGAATTTCTCCAGTCAACGTAGAGCACTGTATTTATGGGTTGAGATTCTAAGTGCTACTTTGCCTATCAGCAGTTTCCAAATTTCCACTTCTGTATATTTGTTGGTTTTATTATTTGTTTTATTAAAGGTATTATGCGAAACAATTCAGATTTCTCTGCCTCAACCTCATAACAGCAGTGTTAAGAGAGAACTGTTAAAATCCATATGGCATATCACTCCAATTCACACAGAGATGGTTGTTACACGCTTTGCAGAAGCTGGTCCAATGATCTCCATGACAGCGGAAGATGCATAGAAAACCTTCACAAGAGGTTTTCTTAGTCTTTTTGTCCACTATATCAATTTTTGTGGCTTTTATCATTTTTGAGTTCTTCTTCAGTTGCTGTCTTCCTTAACAAAATGTTCTCCTCTTCCCTGCTTGTTTTACCATGCAGTCTGTCTGCCTGCTTATTTTCCACTCTCTCCCTTTAATCTGAGTATGTTTCATTATGTACATTAGAGTGTTATAGTGTACTGCAGCTACATTACAGATAACTTAATAGAGAGAAAATTTAACAAAAGCAAATTAATGGAAAATGTAACTGGATAATGTTTATGTAAAAAGGATGTTTAAGAATGTTGGTTCAATTATCACAGAATAAATGTTGCACAAAGTAATCAGTATTTTGCTTCTGTAGTCCACCCAGTGAAAATGAATTATGAATTAGAAAAAATAGATTGATGGGAAAACATAGTTAAATACGTGGAGACACACATGAAATCATTTGCATTTGCTCGGTAATATCATGTGCAATGAACCCATTGTAAGTTATTTTCTTTTCTAAATTTCTCTGAACCTCATTACTTACATGTCAGTCTCTAAAACTATAGTGTCCTCTTATGAACAAAGATTCAAAGATAGTACTCTAGAAAAAGTGGCAGTTTAGTTTTAATATCCTGAGTGATAGGAGAGTTCAGAAGGAGTTGTGAAATCCAAGTCCATTAGGATATTGTCCATCCCAGGCCAATTCAGTTCATTTTCCCTCCAACTTGTTTGATAAATACAGCATTTGAATTTCTGGCCATCTGATGATTTTTTTTCCCCAAGCTTTTCTTTTCCTGTTTTTGAAGCATTATCTTGCTTATCTTAATGTGCATCTATATAGTTCCCAGAGAAGAACAGTCCTTCTATAGAATATTACAAATAATTCAGTCCTCATGTCTGGGAGTACTTGGAAATTTCTACTGTCTCTTAATTGGAACTGAAAATGATAGAACTCCCTCATGATTAACATGAAAAAAACCTCCCCTTTTTGAAAAACTGAATTTCTACTAAGAATTGGAGATTTGATCTAAAACCTACAAAAAAAAAAAAAAAAAAAAAAAAAAAATTAGATTATTATACTTTATCTGCCTCTAAAGTTTTCATGAAACAAAAATTTGTTATCTTCCAAATAAAAGAGAGATGATTCAAGATATGAGAAATTATCCCGTGACTTCAAAATTACATTAAATTGTACACAGGAATTCAAAGCTTTTTGGAAGGCAGATAATGATTACAGGAAAAATCCAAGCATTTAAAGATTACTGATAAAGGTGATATGAAACTGTTAAAGGTGACATGCAAAGCTCTTAGTTCTTAAATCTCTTTTATGATTTAGCTGAAACACTCAGCCTAGCTTAAGATGTAGACATTAAAACCAAACAGAAAAAAAACATACAAAAAGAATCCTCAAAACAGAATTTATGCAGCAGGATCCCGTTTAAATTGGGATTTAGGCACTAAAATCACAGATTGAAATCCATATACTTTCAGAACTTTTTGCTCTTACAGCAGTTTAAGATCTTTGTGTAATTAGGACAGAAGGAATCTTTAAATTAAATAGACCAGATTTTCATCTTTAGGTCCTCTAATATCTCATTCCCTTATCAACAATATGTGGTTGGTGCAAAGATCAGTACCTAACTGCAGATGAGGAACTGCCCCCAAATCTACCATATCAGGATATCATTACTGAATTTTCCTGTGAGCCTTCTTGGTAGTTGTTTCGTCAGCAGGAAAAGAATGCAAAATCTGCTAGACAACCTGTGGAACAAGGACATCTTGGACAGATTGAATCTTAAAAGATTTCTGGGTGTTTTAAAATGCCTCATATACCATACAGCTAAAGTGCTAATTCATTATTAAGTGAGGTTCTGCATCTTGATCTTAAGGGCTCTAAACTCATGTCTTGCTGCTTCATTTCTCTCTTCACAGATGTAGAGAGCTGTTCAACTCTCTGAGAGCTGTTCAGAGCTCAACCAAGCAATCCAAGATCATAGTTTTCTCTGTAATCTTTTACACATCACTGTTCTTGTTACAAAGCTTATGAAAGAAAAGCCTTTATATATTCCATTCTGTGTCATAATTTGCTCCCTTGACAATCGAGCACAATAAAAATATGACTTTTGTCCATGGGAAAGTTCCACAAATTCTGATTTTTACTGTGAAGAAAGGGAGCTTTGCCCTATCATATGAGAGAAAAAAAATCCTAACTATTACTGTCTTGTAATCTCCTGTAAACTGTTTTTAGATGCAACTGAAAGTACAAACTAAATAAAAATAATAAGCTCTTTATAATAGGTCCATTTATTCAGATGGTTTCCACGTCTTTTTTGTATGCTGTGCAAATCTTCCTGTCTTGAATATATTGTATTAATGCCTGTCTCTAATCATGAGATGATTATATTTGATTTTAATACCTATGTAAGCTGAAGGGATGACAGAGAGGGAAACAACCTACTATTGCGCTTACCTATTAAATATATATATATGTCTTTTTATCTTTATTTTATCCATTTTATCTTTATTGATAGTGGGAGAACAAAATTTGTAAGAAAAAAGCAGTCATCAGCATTTGCATTGTGTGTAAGTGAAATTCTAAATCTGTGTTGGACTATCAGATGGCTGGCATTATGAATGTATGATAAAATTCAAGATAGGAGAACCTACTTGCTGACAGTCATGAACTCAAGACTCAACAGTAAAATGAGGTTGGATTTAGTGACATGATCTCTTCTTCAAATACATTTAAATGAATGTGAAATAGATAAGAGGAAGATACAGAGCACTAAAGTAATTCTGAACTAAGTTAGAGATGAGCATGCTTGTTCACTTGTTCATTTCTTTGTGAGAAATGTGACAGTGAGAGCACCAAGGGAAACTCAGGGAAAAAGTGAGATAAAGGAAAAAAGAGGGGAATTATGAAAGGGAGAGAATGTGAAGGAAGAACTGTTAAGAGAAGTAAAGGAAATAATCATAAAAGAATTTCTACTTTTGAAATGGAAATTTTAGAAAATAATTTGTCAATATCGAGACTGAGATGAAAATAATGAATTTTGATGTAGTGTTGTCCCCTTAAAGAGCTTGTTAAGCATTTTCATAAGGGTGCAGGGATAAGCCATACTATTGTGAAGCAATAGTACTTTTAAAATGAGAAAATTATTTAGGCTTTTTTAGATAATATTTAAAAAAATAACGTAACTGAGAAGTTGTTTTGGAGGAGATCATTAATGTGGACTGACAACATTGGATTTAAAAATGGGCAACAGTATGACCATAAGAAGTGGCAACTTTTTTCCTGGAAAAAAAGATTTCCATCAGATGCAAGTTACTGAAAAATAAATTCAAGTGATTAAAATGTACCAAACTGTGTTGCATGGGATGTCAAGTTGGACAATGTAACTATCACTTCTGCTCTTTAGTTTTGGACACAGTGGCAGTATAGGTGACAGGACCCTTGGTGTTCCCAAGGGTTAAAGATTGCTTCCTTAACCACCATCTTCTCAACTGTCATTAAATCTAAATTTCAGAGATTGTGTAAGGCTTGGATACTCAAAGACTCACTTGCATAGTTTAATGATGGAAATCCAACTACAATTTACATAAATGATGGAAGTTCAAGCAGGTCTTTGTGCTAGTCTATTTATTTGGTAAATCATGGACTTGTGAATGGCTTATTGGATTATTTCCCACTAAAATACCAGCTGAAAGAATAATTATTTTGACAGAAAAATCAGTGCCAGTTTACCATGTAGGCTAAACTCCAGAAACTATCCATAATAAGTTACTAATATGAACATCAAATCATGAAAAAAAGAAAGAAACATAATTTAGATGATCTCAGTGACTGATCTGTTAGGTTTTCTGCTTTTCACGTGAATAAAACCTCAGTCTGTAACTCCATCAATTGAGTATTAACATAAAATCATGTAGTGATCAATGCTTGTTAAATGAGTTACTCGTGCTCTGAAGCAGTCAGAAACTGCTTTTATGTTCCATGAATTTTTATGCAATTGATACATTTCTAGATTCCTTCCACAGATTCTTTCTTGAACAATACATGGGGCTCAGCCTGTGTTGGGGAGAGCTCAGATTCATATGAGACAAAACAATGCTTCACAAAACCAAAAATTATTTCTTGCCTTCATTTCAAAAGTTTCTAGTTCACAAGTTCAATGCCTTTCAGACACAAACGCTATCATCACATCCACATGTCCATTTCAGCCATTGACAGTGAAGGAACAGAGCAGCAGGACAGTCTGTCTTTCCCTGGTTTTGATGCTGGGTGCCTAAGTAAATTGAATGATTAATCAGCCTGTGCACCTCTAAGAACTCTTCTCTTTGAAAATGCCCCCAAATACTATCAAAGTTACCCTGTCAAGATAGCATAGGAATGTGTAAATAGTTTGTTTTCAAGTAAAAAAGCAGATTTCTGATAATATGTATTGTAATCCTTCATGGTTCCTTTCTGCAGCTCAGAGCAGGAAGACCTTAAACAATGGGAATGCAGCAGTAATTTGCTCATATTGCTATAGGATCAGTCAGCTCAGAGCAAGTCAGTTACATTAAAAATAAATCTGATATGAAACTTACCTAGAGGTAATTGCTGCCGACTCTGGGATCCAGCTCTTATTCCAAGGTAAACCCATTCTGAAGCTATTTTAAACTGGCTTCTTGGGATATTATCTGTCTTACTTTGTAAATTCAGTGCTTTGTAAAGTCCATCTCCAAAGTGTTGTATCTTGTGAGTCATGTAGCTATACTATTTGAAGTCTTCAGTACTTTAGTGTGCCCTGTTACCTAGCTTTTTATGTGTAATGGATGTCTCTTTTGCAAGGATGACACAGCTCCCGGAGTCATATTAAAGAGAGCAGACACCTCAGTTCATCTTATACCTTCTTATATCAGTCCAAAAATGTATTTGAGTTCTTTAAAGAAGTTCCACAATTCTGTTAGGCTCAACTGAAAAGTCTCAGGAGATCTCAGGAAACTGATCACTACTCCCTCCTCCTGCTCAAAGGGCCAGCTGTAACTCTCATTTAGTTCACAGACCACAGAATTCCCAGTTCTGTTACAAGTGCATGAAAACAGCAATGACTATGTCTCGACAAGTCTCAGAGAACAAACTGCTGTAACGGTAAAAGAAATAGTCATCCAGAGGAATAAAAAATAACGTGCTGGAGATATTTTAAATATTTCAGTTGGTAAATAGGGCCTTCCAAAGTGAAATTGATTAGCAGGGCTAAATGTACAACATGTGAGTTGCAGGGCATTCCGTTTTCTTGCAGCTACAGAAAATATTGAAAAGCAAATTTCAGAATTTTGGCTCACATTTTCATGCAAATAAAAAAGCCTCAATTTACTAGCATAAAAAAAAAAATCAAATACCCATCAAAGAATGCTGGACAGAAAGAGATGTCAAGATCCAATTAAAACCAGTGAAATGTTCATCTCTAATTTGATTGAAATGAGATATGGCAAGAATAGCAACAGTCACAGTTTCATTTCATGAGGCAGTATTTGAGGTAAACTGGGCTGCATTATAGATCATCAATAATTCAACTTAATTTATGTGCTTTTACAAAGGGTTTCCAGAAAGCCTTAAGCAGCTGGAGAAAATTCATTCATGCTTTAATAAATTTAAGAAGCAGAAGAACTAGAGAATGCAGAACATGAATATTTGGAAAGAGCACTTTTTTTTTTTTTTTTTTTTTTCAATATCTAGTACATGGTATGATTTATTTATTTATTTACTTGTTTCTGAATGAATGAGAACTACTACTTCTTCTAAGACTCAGAGGACTCAGGTTCTGTAGTTTCAGAGGTTTTAATACTTCTGTCTTACAACAGCATGTGAACAAGGCCTTTTGAAATAACCAACAGACTGCCTGTTAGGGAATTGGATTTGAGAACATAGGCATCTATCGTACAGTCCCTTTCTCTGTATAATTCTGAAATGCCTCACTCCACATTCCTTCAGATTTTAAAGAAAAAGAATTCTGTGACTTTTTACACACGAATCATTCATTTCATTTTTCAACGACAACTATTTATTTTTCAATTTAAAACTTTCTAACAAAAGTTTGGCTAAATCTAAAGTGTCCACAAATACATTCTCAACAGTTCTGTTCTCAATTTTGCATTGCAAATAACAAAGCAGTGGAATAAGGACCAAATCTCCATCATGATTTTGATTCATATTCTGGACAGATTCTGTTTAAATATATCCCAGACTGCCTGTGGCTCAATTCAATCAGGTCTTTCGATATAATTGGTCCCCTACCTATCAACATAAGGACATATTGCTGTGAAGGGCAAGTAAGAGGAGAATATGATGATATGGCCCTGCAGGTGTAGCAGCACGAAATCTGACAGGAAAACAGAACAGTCCTAAATCGGAAGATGCAGGCAGGTGGCCAAATCCCAGCTCACCACAGATGAAGAACTGAGATCAAATTCCACTTCAGCAGCAGACATGGAAAAGTTTCTGGGAGGTTGTGAAAGATAACAGATGAGACAAGAAGGAATATAGCTTTGCGTAGAGTCTCTAGTGTCATGTAGGAGGTGGTATGGAATCAGAGCTACCTGTAGTTTTCAATAAAGGCAGAAGTGCTATGTGGCTGATCAAAGCTTTCTCAGCACATGATCTTATTTTAGGACAAAATTGTTGAAATCCAGCAACTCCAGCTCTGGAAAAAGAGGGAAGTGTTGCTTGATTGCGGCATCTTTTGTATGTGTTCTCTACAATGAGATCTGTGTGCATTAATTCCCATGCAGCAAACAAATATAGGATTATAATTTACAATATTTAGTTTTAAATGATAGTATTTATTAGCATTTAAAATTTAATCTGATCTAATAGAGAGTATATATATATGTGCATAGAGACAATTAACCTATTTTAATTAACCTATTTCAAGATACAGAAATTAGACATAAAGTGAGAAGTAATTATCTCGGTCTGAAGGAAAGAAAAAGACATACTGGGGAAACAATTTTGCGGGGGTTTGTCTGACAATTCCTCTGAGAGTTATGAGTGTTTACATATTTTTGCAGAATACCTATAAAAACTCTTCATAACATGTTTCAAATTGTACTGTTCTTACTTCTCTTAATCTCTTATGATACATAAGGAACTTCTTCAGTGTGGAGGATTTGTTTTCAAGTCCCATGTTCTAGAGTTGGGTGATTATATGTTTATTTCATATTTCAAGCCTTCTTGATTGCAAAATAAAGAAATTTTTGGATGAAAACTATATACTATTTAAACACAGATAACTGTCCTCCCAAAGCTCATTCTTTTTTATGTTCTTATAATTAATGCTGTATGAGTCTCTTTGTTTTAAAAACCTGAAATATGTTAGCTTCATGATACCATGTAAAGGTCTTCTCTAATAGACAAACAACTGCAGTGGGATATCATGTACACAGTTTTCTCCAGCGGATAAGGTTTGGGGTTATGAATACTAGTTGCTTATTTTCAATTCCTCACTATTTTTTATGATTAATTTATCTCAATTTTAAAACTGTTATTTCATTATTTGAATATGAATCAGTGCCCCTGTTGCAATAACAAAGGGCCACGTAATGAATGCAGTAAGTAGTTTTCTCCTCAAGAGAGGGTCAGTCAAGGTGATGACTGAAGCATCTGAGGCAATGCTTTTGCTTCAAAGTTGTGAAATAGAGCTGTTTATTCTTTGCCTGCTCTGTGATCCTGTTGCCCTAATGTTGACTTCGGTGATCACAGAAATTGAACTCTTGGCAGCGATATAGCAATCTTGTTCGTAGCCCAACATTAGTAACATGCTTTTCCTATCTTGAGCAAGCCATTCAAATATGAATGAACACTATCTCTAACAGTATTTTTGGTGCAAATAATTGTGTTGTTACATAGGAAGGACTGGAAAAGTTCTCTCTTTGTCATCCCAATGGGTATAGACCAATTATATAAATGTGAATTTCCTATGGTGATGTGCTTGACTTTCTCAACACTGACTTGGAAGAAGTAGTGCTAGGTTTAAGTGACTGTAGCTGCAAATAATACATTTTCTCACACCAGAAAAAGAAGAAACTATTTTAACACAATAAAATTCTGTTTATGACCCACAGATAAATTAATTGAAAACAGTGTCGAAGCAAAGTCCCTCTTCTAAAACTGTTAACAAATGCAATTTTTATGTATTTACTTTTGAACTATGAAGTGGTCTTCGCCACTACACTGAATTAGAATAATTTATTCTGACCAAACCTCCTGCAAATAATTCACCTTTGGACAAAAAGTAATGGTTAAATTTCTTACAAAAATAAGTATTTTTGAAATTTTGAAGTTAATTAAAAATGCAATAAAATGTAAAAGTATATGCAGATTTGGTGATAGCATTTTGTTTATGTTTTTTGGTAGTTCTTTATTAAGTCTAAGCTGATGAACTCAATGACTTCAATTAATCTTTTCATTCATACATGTTTTTCTCTTCCTATCTTTTTCTTTCTGCCTGACAGGAATAATATATGTGCCACTGAACCATGCATGCAACTAAGTGCTTAATGATAATCTGTTTTTTATAGTTATTTCATTACTACCTGCACTTTACTACCTAGAAAGGTACCTCTTCATTTCGCAGATCAAGTGACTATTTACACAAAACTAACGTTGTATTTTGCATTGTATTATTTCCTAAAGATACAAAAAAATGTTGCATATAATTTCATGAGCCTGGTCTTTCTGTTTGTTTGTTTTTGCCTTGTTTAACAGATATGTTAGGTCAAGAACAAAGCATGACATTGACATGAGAATAGGGATACATTCAGGATCAGTTCTGTGTGGAGTGCTGGGCCTGCGAAAGTGGCAGTTTGATGTCTGGTCATGGGATGTGGATATTGCAAACAAACTCGAGTCTGGTGGAATTCCTGGGTAAGGCAATGTGTATTTCCCACAGACAGAAACATTGTCAACACACTGTTACTATTTGCAATTCTTTCCATTATTTCATAAACTATAATTTTGGGTGTTTTGTTGGTTTAGTTGGTTTGCTTTACTTTTTCTTCTGTTTTACGATTGGCAAGAATATGTGAGGTTACAGCCAGAAACAATGTAGAAGTGGTCTCCATGCAGAGGCACTGGAAAAGATAAAAGCATTTCTCTTCTTTTGCCACGTAGGATTTCATGAAGACGGTCAGTGGTTGTGTTCAGGCTATATAGTACACAGAGATAGCCCAAACATCTCCGCTAGCTGCTGACATTTCCTGAGTTTCTCCAAACTTCATTCTGCTCCTGTGAGACATGGCAATGCTATGTATTTTATTTCGTAATATACGAAGTATGAAAAGATATCTGTTTTCATAGGTCACTATACTAATAACAAGGAGGTACGGACACTAGGCTTTTTAATCATAAATACCCCAATGGGAACCACAAAGATCCGTGAGTCCAACTCCTGGTTCCACACAGAACAACTCTAAAATCAAAACATGTTTTTAGGAGTGCTTTCCAAAAGGTTCTGGAATTCTTGCAGCTTGGTTCAATGACCACTGCCATGGTGAATCTGTTCCATTCCCACCACCCTTTGCTGAAGAACATTTTCCTAATAACCAACCTGTCTGTCCCCTGACACAGCTCCAGTTCATTCCCGAGGGTCTCAAGGAGCTCTTATAAATATTTAATGCTTTAGCAGATTTATTTTTTTTTCCCAGCCAGTCTATATACGAAAATATATCACTTTCCATTCACCTTTTTGGTTTCCCTTTATCCATGGTGGCTACTGCATCTGGGGGATAAAATATTATTTCTACCTGACACGACATATAACTCACTGCATTTTGGAAGTTGCATATTCTAAGTTTGAAGCAACAATAATGATTGCAGCAATATTCTATACACTTTCAGTTCCCTCTTCCATTACTGAAAGATGTAGAAAAGACCACAATACAATGATGCAACTTTTGGCAATAGAACATAGAAGCAAGAGCCATAGACACTGTTATACAGAAAAAGTTTAAAGTGATGCTATCATCTTGAGTGAGATAGGTTCTGAGTGACAGAGGATTTAAGCCATCTAATCTGAGCTATGCTCTCTATGCCTACATCAGATTATGTCAGAACTGCCATGTTCCAAGGAAAATATAAAATTGTTTTGTTTATACTATGTTTGTAAATGTGGACTCTCTCCACTCTGTCCTGTAGTGTGTCCTTAAGGTAATCTATATTCATAGGATCAGCAGAAAATGAAACTTTGCATGCTCTGAAAATAAATTTTATACTCTGCGTATGTCACCAGTGTATAAAATTTCAGAAAAAGAAAATTACTTGCTCTGCTGCTTATCACACAAAAGCTCCAGATATCTAAGAAATGTCATATGGTGCTTAGTTAGCATGAGCAAAACAATTATCTACACCAGCAAAAAGTGTAGTTTATTGCTGTTAATTCATACAAGTAATATAGTTATTAATGAATAACCCAGTGAAGGCACCACCTTGCTGGTGTCAATAAAATGCCTGACTAAGCTGCAGTATATTGGAGCAGGGTAATTTCCACTCTCATATATCCGTTTGCTAACAGAGCAAAGCCTGTACGTGACAGCAGTTCACTAAGTCTCTCAAAGCAGTGATTTACATCAGACTTTTCCGGTACGCAAAGCAGATGTCCTAGAGCAGTTAAGATCCTTTCAGCTCCTCCTCACTTCTCCCCATGTAAAATCATATAATATTTTTTAATAAACACTCTTCTGCCAGCTTCCCATCTTCTAATTTTCTTCTGGTACATCTAGGTATTAATCTACTTTATTGAACTAGCAGAAAACTTAGCTAGTAATTAATTTTCCAGAATGCATCATTGACAGGTTTTACTTAAAGTTTTTGGCTTGGTATGTTTTCAAAACTCGGGTAGGCTGTACTTTTTCTTCGGTGACATTCCTGACATAATACATTTTTATGAAATTGAGGGAGTCTAATTGTTGTTTTCTTTTTATTCAGTGCAAAAGGTGAAATCCAGAAATATTTTTAATCTACCAGTGATTTATTAATACTTGATCCACTTAAGCATATTACATCAGTAGCCAGCTCCACACTCTAGTTATCATTCCCATTATAAGATCCATCTTTCAAGCTTTTGTAATGCAATCTTCTGAAATTACATTAGGTTGAAATTCAGTACAAAGATAGTCACCCTAGCAACTAATGTATCATTTTCTTTTTTTTTCATTCTTCATTCCTTTTGTCTTCCACTTTTTCTTTTTTTTTTTAATTAGTAGTTTACTTCAATAAATTATACCCCATTCAGTTTTCTAAGGGCTAGGAAATGCATTGTCTAATATAGCATATGACCTGGTTTGAAAGTCCAGGCCTAATCTTGCTTGTATTTTGAAAAATCATTTTACTCTTCTTTTTTAGACATTTGTGTTACTTAGATTTGTTTACAACAGAGTGTTAATCTCTGTGAATGTATGACGGCATGACTTTAGCCAGTGAAAGTTTTACAGAATCTATGTTGTCTTCAGTGGGAAGCAGAGATGGGGTTAAAAAAAAAAAATGACTGAGTTCCAATTTTTGATTTTTTAATTATAGACTGATATTTAATACTTCATGTGAATTTAATACTACAGTCTGATTGTCTTGGGCATTTCACAGTGATTAAAGATAATCAGCAATTGACTCTTCTGACAATACCTTCACATCATATAGGTGCTTATAGCCTTTGCACTCCATAAATATTTTGTGCAAATTAATTTTTTTAGATTCATTTTTTAAGTTCAGGAAGAAAGTTCCCTGGGATTGTCTAAGTATTGCTTCTTTCTGTGGAGCCTAAACAATTTCTAGTGCGTGAGGAAAAATTCCTAAGTGTGTGTCATAAAGAAATTATGCATTTTAGCTAGCTCTGAATTTTAGGAATCTGCAAGCCTGACTTTCCAAAAGTGCTGTATGTCCATTTTTTTAAAAAAATGAGCCAATTTTGAAGACATAGTGCCTTTATTTTTTGAGTTAGCTAAATGTCTAATGAACATCTCCTCATAGTGCATTTATAATTTTGTTCTGTAAGGTATTGCATGGCTAAGCACTTGAATGTGTTTCAGAGGTGTATGCAATTTATCTTACAAGTAGGATGTTGAAGATTTCTTAAAGATAGGAATAAGAAACATCTATTCTATTTTGTTTTAACTGAATTTATTTATGTCCTTCTCAAGGCATCATAACTATGGCGAAGAAATTCCAAATAACAAACACCTCCAAGTTTGGTTGGAAAATATCTAAAGACCTGCACTCATATTTTTGCAGAATTTCAGCTCTTTGTATGTCATCTCTTTGATTTGTTACATTTACTTTGCAAAAGATTTTAACATCGCTCTTTTTAGAAATTATCATTCCACTTGCCTAGTTTGTAGGCTAGTTTGTGTAACTATTCCCTAATTCATGTCTGGTATAATCAGATTACTAATTTAAATTGTTTGTGATACCTCAGCTAAGAGAATTGAAATTAGAGAGCCTTCACACAAACTGGTCGAATACACACCATGTGATTTCTTGACCATATCTACCTGAAGTGGCAATCTGGATTCATTTTCAATCATATCTTATTCAGAAAGTTATCTCACTAAATTATTACTGTGAACAAAGGCATCAGATATGAATATCGAGTTTTTCCTGTGACAGAACTTCATGCACTCCTGAGATCTTGTTGGTAAAAACAAGACAGTGCTTGCCCCCAGATCATTTTTGTTGAATATACTATTTCATTTTCATAATATAAATCATCATATGCAACAGAAATATTTCTATTTATCTATCATATTAACATGGTACAGAGTTCGTAAAACTCCTTGCTACCTATTTATACTAGAGTACAATCAGTATTTGCTACTACTTATTTCACTTATGCAGGAGAATCCACATCTCCAAAGCCACTCTGGACTGCCTCAATGGGGATTATAAAGTTGAAGAAGGGCATGGCAAAGAACGCAATGAATTCTTGAGGAAACATAACATTGAGACTTATTTAATTAAACAACCTGAGGAGAGTCTGTTGACTTTGCCTGAAGATATTGTGAAAGAGGCTGTCAGCTCCTCCGACAGGAGAAACAGTGGGGCAACATTTACCGAAGGATCATGGAGCCCTGAACTTCCATTCGATAACATAGTGGGAAAACAGAACGTAAGTCAAACTTCCTTTAATGTCATGTAGTATGAATGCATGCTTGAGTGCATTTCAATAATGGAAGCCTCAGAGAAAACAAATTCATCTTTAACCTTTTCTCTAATGCATACTGTAAAAGCAGATGATTAAACAAATCTTTCCAGGGCAGAAATAAATCATGCATCCAAATTGGGGAAATGCCAGGGGCCCAGGCATTTTCTTTCCTCTCAATTTTATTTTCCAACTCTAATTAAATACTACACAGATTAGTTTTAATTGAACCAGTCCTTAAAGAAATAAATTAAATATAAATTTAATGTAAGTAGCTGGTACATTCTAGTCAAAGCATGTATCTCATTGCATAGCTTCAATGCACTACCATCAAAGCAAAAGATGTGAGTGGACTTTCTGCCAGAGGAAACAACATACTGTAATTTATCGATATATAAAGGAAAAAAAAGAGTTAAAAAAAAAACCAAAAAACAAACATACCTTGAAAAATAATTCATCTGTTCTGTCTTCCTCTCCTCTCCTCTCCTCTCCTCTCCTCTCCTCTCCTCTTCCCTCATTTCACACCCCTCTTCTCCTCCTCTTAAAAAAGAAAAATAATACAACTTAAATGCTGATTTTAAGGCATAACAGAAGTTCACTAGCAAATGAATTAGAGCCTAAAGTCATGAGTAGCTTGATATAAATATGACTAACAACTTCCTCATCAGATTTTCCCAAAAGCACTGCACTACTAGCACATAGGGTAACAGCAATACCTATACAGTCATTGAATTTGCTTGCAAAGTCTCTTTACATAGAGGAAATAAAGGTTAAAATGCCCTCAGACACCTCTCTTTACACTGCACTTGAAAGATTGATGAGCCTTTATGAAACAAGGTCAGCTGCAGTTACATTCAGTTTTTCTGAGTGATCTGTAATGACATGAAGCATTCTTTCTTCTGCTGCACATCCTTGATCTTATCTGTCTTCATTGTCTGTTGAACTTCAAGTGTTGTTGTGTGGAGGTCTTTCTTTCTCAACTATTTTCTACTTCCTCCAAATCTGCTCTGAAATGATAAGTTTTCACAATCAAACAGTCCATGGTGGTATCTTCAGCTCTTCAAACTGAACTGGAGCATGGTATAGTTTGCTGTGATATAAAATACTTGTTTTATATATGTTCTGTACATCTGTGTAACTGTATGTACACTGCCTTTTAGTATTATCTGTATCTCTTTCTATATATTCTCATTTAATTAGGAACAGAGGTATGACTGCATGCTGCTGTGCCTATCTTCTGATGTCTTCCTCTTTGTTCTTCTTTCCCTTTAAAACATTCCAATTTCTGTACTCCAAAAGATCTATGGAGAATAGGCTATCATTTCATTGTTCATTTTTTCAGCTAAACCTGACATTGATGCTAACAACAAAAAGTAATAAATACAGACCTACTCTTTCCATTGTATTTTTAAACAACTCTCACTTAATGAACTATTTATAAGTTCATGAAAATTATTGAACTAGGCATAACTGAATTACTGTCTGACACAAGATATTTGTTTTTTGGTAGCAAATTATCTATTTCTAGAACGGTCTCTCACTTTTTTCAAAGAATAGAATAGAGTAGAATTTGGTTTTGTACTTGAAGTAACTAGAATTTTGTATTACACAGCTCTCTTGCCCAAATTCAAATTCTCTGCAATGCATATTCTTTACCTTAACTTCATTTTGCATGGGTAGCCTAAGTCAGTGAATTGAAGGTGCCTTGATGTGAGTGAGGAAGAGAATAACCATCTTTATGAAAAGAACCATAGATATTAATAAAAAGTATAAGAGTTTATTTAACAGTTACAACCATAAAGCTTAGGTCTGGTTTTTAGGTAAGCCTAGGATACAAGTGTTTACTCTGAAATTGAACTCATGCTTAACTTGGATGGAACTTTCTGTAATTAATACAGGTGTTTGGGTTTCTCTTCTAAAGCAAAGAAAGTCAAAGAGAAGATATTCTATTTTAATACTGTGGATTTGGATCATTTTCTGCACCTTGCAGAGGAAGTAGCTAAAAGCAAAATGTGGTGACCAGATGTCAGGCTGGAGTCCACAGTGAGACTGTAATGACATGAATTAGACAAAAGCAGATTTAAATATCTGTGTCTTGGGTAAGCATATTGTAGTGATAACTTAGCAGTTATAAAAAAAAAACACACTATACTTAAAAGACTGCCCAGGCAGCAAACAGATATAAACTGCAGGATGAAACCTGGCTCAAAGCCAAGGCACTTACGGTTTTGTCTACTGACTGTATCAGGTGTTAACTTCCCACAGAGTTCAGTTCCCAAATATAAGGGTCTAATGTTATTTGTGGTGTTCCAGGATGTGTGAGAAACCCGCATGCCGTGTTAAACCAGGCACCTATGAATGACCTGTGGTCATCTGGACTATCTGCTAAAACCAGGAAGAGACTCTGTGACATCTCATGTACTGTGAATCAGCTATGCTGAAACAACTGAATGCACCAACTAGAGTACTATCTAAGTAGCTCAGTAGGCTTCATTGGATTGAATAGGAGCTTCATACAGTTTCTTAACTGTGGCTGTCTACTGCAGTTTGAGAAAATTTAGCAAACCCCAGCTGGTCTCCAACTGGACCAACAGTGTATGGAGTTCTATGTCACACCCCTTGGGTCTCTCTAGATACTATTCCAGGATGCCATAAGGCATCTTAGCTGACAACAGCTGCACATAACTGACCAACTGAAAGTATTACTAAACACCTGTAGGATGCAGTTGACACACCAGCTGGATGGCATGCTATCCAGAGAGACCTAGAAAGGATTGAGCAGTGGGTCCAGGTGTATCTCATGAGGTTCAACAAATCCAAGTACAAGGTCTTGCACCTGAGTCAAGGCTACCCTCACTACCAATCCAAGCTGGGGGATGAAAAGACTTAGTGCAGCCCTGCTAAAGAATACCTGACCATAACTGGTGGATGGGAAGCTGCACATGAGCCAATAACGTGCCCTTGCAGACCAGAAAGCCAGCCAAATTGTAGGTTGCATCAAAAGAAGTGTTGCCAGCAGGTTGAGGGAGGTACTGTACTGTTGAGGCCTCATCTGGAGTACTGCATCCACATGTGGAATTTTCAGTGCTGGAGGGACACAGACCTGTTGGAGTGCATCCAGGAGAGAGCCACAAAAATAATCCAAGGGATGGAACACCTCTCCTCCAAAGACAGGCTGAGAAAGCTGGGGCTGTTCAGCCTGGAGAAGTCAAGCCTCTGGGGAAACCTGAGAGCAGCCTTTGAATATCTAATGAGGAGCTATAGGAAAGAAAGGAATAGACTCTTTAGCAAGGTCTGTGGTGACAGAACAAGGGAAAAGATGTTAAGCTTAAAGAGGGGAGATTTAGCTTAGATATAAGGAAAAAGATTTAAGACAGAATAGTGAGGCACTGGAAGAAGTTACCTAGACGTGTGGTGGATGCTCCGTCCCTGGAGACTTTCAAGGTGAGGCTTGATAAGGCCTTGGTCAACATGATCTAGCTGTGCATGTCCCTGTGCAGGGAAGTTGGACTAGATGACCTTCAGATGTCCTTTCCAACTCTAAGGATTCTTTGATTCTGTGAATTTTAATTTACTTTTTTCTGAACAAAATCCTACCTGTATCCCATTTTTTAAATATCTAAGCATGTATTTCCCTATTTCCTTGGAAGATCTGGACTTTGATATATGAGGAAAAACAAACTGAAATCTTTCTAAGAGATTTATAAATATCAATATTACAAATGTCCCTTCTTTCTGAAATCAGGATGTTTGCACTTGTTACGTGAAAGCATTATTGAAAGGAAGCAAAATCTAATTCCGTGGTATCTTTTTTAAAATGTCTGTAAAATATTTCTAATGTAGAGTGGAATACAATTTACTGTTTGTTTGCTTGCTTTTAATTCTTTCTATACAGAGACAAAATATGGTTAGAACACATACATGGCCAATAATTTGCACGACATTTTGCTTTATTTGTAATAGTATTTACTCTGAAGCAATTGTCTTACATGTGTGTGCTTGTGTAAGAGAGAGACCTTGCTGCATTCAGATACAAACTTTCTTATTTTACTCCGAAATTAAATACAATTTCAGAGTCTGGTTTTGCACCAATACTAATGATTGTTGCCATACTCTTGACATTATGGCATGTCTATCCATTACAGACTTTAAACCAGTTCATACATTCAGCAGAAAGACAGTTCTTCACAGTGATCAAATTCTAAAATGTAATCTGAAAAAAACATAGTCGTTTTCTAGAATGAATTGAGAACATTCCCTTTGTGTGAATAATACATAACTAAAACATTAAGGACCTTCTCCATCCTCACTTTCCATGAAGATATCAGTTATTTAATATACACAACAGGATCTAATGTGATCCTGTTCTTTAACGGTGACTTCAATCTCTCTTGTGAGATTTCATCCCCACAAACTGATAACAACTTTCTTGTAATGCCCAGTTTAGAAAAGATAGAAATACCTAAATTAAAAGAGTGTCTTAATGTCTAATTGTATAATATTGAGTAATGGATTGTTTCCATGGGATTTTGCTGTAACCTTGTTGCTAGCAGCTTAACTCCGAGACTAATATATCTGAAACATTAGTACAAAAAGATAAAGTTCAGTACAAGAAAAGTTTCCTTGTTTTTTTCCCCCCCGAAGATTTTTTTTCTAAAGAAGAAGTATATTTCTAGTTCGGAGTTCCTGTCTTGTGCTGTGATGTATGAAGGTTTATATCCTTTACATTCATTAACATTTCTTAATGCTTGGGAGTATCACAGGTAATAGACTTTGTTTTCCCATTAGCCTGTTCTTTCATGTGGTTTGTGTCATGAAATCATAACATAAAAATAGATAAAGTTATTTTTATGAAAGCAAATTCTACTTCTTTCCTGAAGGTGAAATATCCTTTGTACTATCTTGACTTGCTTTGTTTTCTTTTATTTTCTTGTTTTTTTTTTTTTTTTTTTTTTTTTTTTTTTTGATTTGTCAATGAAATATCAAAGGGATAAAGCAAACAAGATAATATTTTTAAAATAAAGTGAATTACTTTTACATTCAAACATATAGCTTAACTATAATCTTGACTGGCTGAAATATATCAGTAGTGAAGAAGAGCACATTATCTGAAAACCCAAGCTGAAGCAATCAGAGATGCCACCTTCTTTACTCCTGCCTCGTTGATCTGTTCCTTAACTATACACATCCAGTAAATCTAAGATTAAGACAAGAAAAATGTTATTATTCTCATTTTATTTCTGACTTCTGTTTCTGTAGCTTCCACTCCGAGTTGCAAAAACACACCATTAATGTACATACTGTGTTTTGATTTTGGTGTGTACTCCACTCATTCATACTCTAATAATTATGTAGCGGAATCTAGAAAGGGGATGTATTCCTAGCATTCAGTAAAGCAGCAAATCTGCTAGTCTATATAAGACAGGACATTAAAGCACTTCCCATAACGTACTGTATGTGTTTAGTGGAACAGACTTATTATTTTACAATTCTATAGATTTCATTGAATAAATTGCATGGAATGCTGTAATGGTTTGCAATGCAACATGACCTAAAACATTGCATTTTTAACCCAGGGGGACCAGCAGGTTTATTCTGTTTGCATGTGCTTTCCCCTAGACTCTGGCTGCCCTAACAAGAAATTCAATAAATCTGCTTCCAAACCATCTTGCACAAGCTTTGCATGTCCAGTCTGGGCCTGAGGAAATTAACAAGCGAATAGAGCACACCATCGACTTACGGAGTGGCGATAAATTGAGAAGAGAGCATATCAAGCCTTTTTCACTGATGTTTAAAGACTCCAGCCTGGAGCATAAGGTAGCTGAGTCTTGGTAGCTGCATTATTTGCTACTCATACTGTAATAAATGTCCACTGAAGTAGAGAAGATCTAGGTTCTAGCTTGCCTTGTTTCTGTTCTGGTTTTGTTCTTTTTTTTTTTTTTTTTAATTTTGTTTCAGTTTTCAGAAGGTGGGGCTGAGCTAGAGGCCATAATGGGCGATGCCATGATACAGTTGTGACAGCACTACAACGATTACATTTAATTTTTGGAAAATGCCTACCCTGAGCAAACTCTTCTTCTGAAAACAAAAAAAGAGCCATTTGCTGAGTTTCATTGCTGCCTAGTACAAGCACTTTCCTATCAAATGACAAATTGCTTTGACACAAACAATGATTGAGTTTATTAATAACTTATATTAATAATATATATATATTTATATAGATGTGTGCCTTTCATTTATTTGTAGAATACATCTGATCTTCACAATGTCAGCTGCTACGCTATGCCATTTGAGTCAAAATTAGTCTGTCAGCTCCTTGTGGCAAACATCCCTTCTTTAAAATCTGCTTTCTAATGGTAATTATTGTTCCTGGTTTTGCTGCTTCTCAGCAGCAGAGAGATCCCACTAATTTACGGTTCAATCCATTCACATATATATGTATTAAGTTAGAAAAGGCAAGGCAATGGGAGAATTTTAATGCAGAATGCCAACGCAGAGTGGGATAGGAAAGGTGTTCTGTATATCTCAGATGATTTTGTTGACTTTCATGCCACTGAAATGCAGCAATGGAAGGTCTGTGTTAGGATGTGAATTTAGACTAATATATACATATATATATATATATATATATATATTTAATTGAGTATTTGGAGACCTGCTTCATTATCATCATTTTCCACCGGAAAACAGACTGTTTTACTTGACTTATGTGAAACTAGTCCTCAGGTTGTGATTAATGGTGAGAGCTTCGTGAAAACCACTGGAAAAAAAAAATCTGTCTGAAATGCATTGAAGCCCTTATTTTAAAAGCAATCTTATAGAATGGAAAATAAGTATTTTCTTAAAAAAGGAAAAAGTTTGATTTCCTCTAATGTCTGTGATACTGAGACACAAGGTAGAATCCCCAAAAGCCATCTATGCTGCAAAAGAAGATATGAAGATATTTCTTTCAGTGGAGTTATCATGCAAAACTGGCAGAAACCCAGATCTCATGAACAGTGAAATGAAAGGCTGCAGCTGAAATCTCACTCCTCTTAGCAGGACCAAAATTCAGTAATGACAAACTTCACACTTACTTCTGGATGACAAAAACTCTTTTTATCTGTTTTGATAGTTTTCTTCTCAGTGTAACATTTTTGACACCAACATATGTTGTAAGGGCTGGAAAATGGTCCTTTCATTCAGTACCTTTTTAGGTGCCTGGACCAAAGAGGAAGTGCAGGAAAATGAACACAGTTCCTTTCTGTAAAGTGGACTGAACCCTCTAAAGTAGGTTGTTTTTAGCACAGCATAGGAATACATTTTTTTAAAATGGCAGCACTTCTATTTGCTCCCATTCATCCACCTCCAACAGTTGGAGAGCTGCCAGCCAGGAACCTTCTTGTTTGTGTTGAGTGTGCAATGACACCATGGGCATGCTCAAAGAAGGATGTGGAAAGCACCAGGAAGCAAAGGGATTACATGGATTAAGGAATGATGAATTACAATTTACTCTTCATTATAGGCATTGTCTTGTGAGATGATGTGGAAAACACCCTTCTCTCTCCTCCTAGTTAGCGTAGGTATTAATTACGGATGCTTTAGCAGTGTAACTTAGTTCACAATTTAGTGCTGGCCTCAGTATTAAACTATAATATGCAGGGAATCATGAAAAAAAATACTGGGAGAAATGATATCTTGCAGAAGGTACCTATTTACTCCACATTCTCTTACTACTATCACTTCTTCCTTTTCTCCTCCTGCCCATTCAGGAAACAAAACTGAAAACTCAGATTAGAAGCACTCCCTCTTCTCCCCACCTTTCAGCCTGGAATTGTGCTTTCTTCTAGTCGCTGACATTTTACAACTGCTTACCATGACCTTCTACATCAGCATCTTGAGCTCTTCCCTGCAGTGTTGCTGAGCAAACAGACAGAATTAAGTCTATTGGTCTCCCATCTCACACTGCTGTTTCCATTTGCTGTTGCCAGTTACTTTCAGTTTGGCACAGTGGCAGCTGTAAATCAGAGGTAACTTTGAAATAAACTTCTCTTATGTAAAATACTACACCCTCACATTTAGCCATCGCACTTCAATGCAGAACTGGTACTTGCCTGATACTTACTTCTTTTGCTTATAAATGCCTCTCACCACAGACTTCACAGCTATTCAGTACATAGAACAACCTGTACCCATAGCTGATCTTGCTCCCAAGCATTGTTAGAGGAACAGTGTTCAATCAGAATTGTGTTAATGCTCCGTACCTGAAACCACAGAGAAGTGAGTGACCATATGAACAATAATCTGTATTCCTTCCTCCTGCATTAATGACAGGGCTACCATGCACTGTGATTATAACTCTTTTTGGGTAGCTTGAATGGATTTCAGATGTCGTGCTGGACTTCTAGTTTTCAACTGTCCGTGTTAATGGGTTTTTCTTTTTTGATTATTTATTTGGTTTTACTATTATTCATTCAGTTCAACCAAGAGACTGCAGACAGCAGATTTACAGTAGTACCAAAAGCGCTGAGGTTTCATAAGGTAAAGAATATCTGAAAACAGCATGGCCAAACCAGCGTGAGAGCTAGCACAGCTCCCAGTTTGCAATAGTTTAACTCATTGGTATATCATGGCTTTTTAAGTCAGTGGTACATCTTCCCACTCCTCTGTTATCTCATTTCGCTTAAGTCCACTTTGGTGATAAGGTAAATGTACATTCCACAGCAAGTAGCAATGATTACGTTACTGACTGGGTTATCTCTCTTTTGCAATATGTATATTTTTTCCCCATTAATTTTTTTAAGAATATATTTTTCAGAGGTTTTGTGCAAGATCTTCATCTGGTATACTGTATAGATCCTTTCCTCAAATGAACTAGTCATTACTAACCTGCATTTTACTCATTAGCATTTGATGTCTAATTTAGAGACTAATTTACTCACAGTTTTGCTAGAGGTAATTTTCACAAATAGGATGTAGGCATACAGGGTGAAAAAGACATCACTGGAGAGTACTGCTAATAGTAGTAAGAAAGTACACTAAGGGTTTTCAAACGTATAATGGCTCATAAGGAAAACCTGATAATACTTTACGTGATTTCCAAAAATTAAAAGATATCATTATGATGTTCTACCTTAAAAGCAACTACTTGGAAACATCAGTAACATGTACTTTCAGAGAGGATAAGTAATAGTAATGGAGCGAGGTGATTAGCATTCTGGTAGGGGTTTTGTTAAGGAAAATTAAGTTTCCAGGATAAAGATTTGTATAAGCATATCCTAGGCTTTTCTGTGTATATGTATTACTATCATAAATCATTCTGATCTTAGAGGTGAAGAATCTGTATATTTTTGGTGAGATGAGCACACAGAAAACATCAAAAGGGCTTTCAAAATACAGTTTTTCTTATGTCAAAACTAGACCTAAATATCGGAGTTCCTAAATATCTGAATTTCTCAGTATCAGAAGTTCAGGTGGCTGAGAAGTTCAACGACTGTGAAACAAACGTCTCACTTGAATCCTGTATCCTTGCAGAGATTAGCCACACTTTCTCTCCTTCAACTCAAAAACTTCCAGTTGCTTCCCAGGGATCTGTGCAAGAAACACCTGGCAAACTCTGACCCTCTTGATCATCTTCTTTTCTGTTATTGATTATCAGTAGGGTCTATATCTACTCTTTGGTCTCCTCAGTTCATCTATCTCATCTCCTGCCTTGAGTTTCCATCTTCTGTCCCTGCTCAGCAGAAGCTGCAAAAGATTTTCCATTGCTCCAGAGGAAAGACTAAAATTAAAACCACTGTCTTCCATTTCATCTAGAAGATCAGCAGTGAACATAATGCCAACCATCTTCCTCTCCAGTGAACAAAAACACTAGGTGAACATATGAAGACCATTGCATGTCCAGCATCACGTTCTTCCAAGAAGCTCTAGAAAAAACTGAAAGGTGGGGAATGTGCAGCATTGCTCAGTGGAGGAACCTTGGCCTTTCTTATCTGAGCTGCATTTTAGCAAGCTGGATGGGTGTAGCTAAACAGTGCCACTCAATAATTCAGAGCTCAAGGCAAAGGACTCAAGTCCCAAGAGAAGCACAGTGAGTCTCCTGCACTATGATCAAGTCATGCCAGTGTGTTAGATCAGTAGAACATTGTAGCCACAATTAGTTATGTGTCATCATGATTCTTTCTGCAACTCCACCTGGCTCTAGCTGGCCACATGCCTTCTCATACTTCTGGAAGAGTCTTGTGACTTAATCTATCCTTAATGATTTTTCCAAGCCATTAAGGGATTGGCTGCTAGAAAAGTGCTATGTTTGACGTTGGTGTTTGTACTGCCTTAGAGACACTAACAATTTCTCATCAAGGCACTCTTGCAGATTAGACCACAGCATTCATGCATTTGACATAATGCTTGACAACTCCATATTTTGTATTTCGTTCAATTCATTGTCTATAATTTCCCTAAGGAATAACTGAAATTTCCTGTTATATTTTAAGAAACTTAAATCTATCTTTCTTTTTGCCTTTGATTTTTTTGGGGGGGCACCACTTCTCCCCCCCCCCAAAAAAAGTCCATTATCTAAACAGTCTGATGCCATTCTCTTTCTATGCAAATGAAATAGAGGTCAGTACCTCTGTGCTTTCAGCAGCAAAATGAAATGGAGTTGCCTGTGAGCACCGTGAAAAATCATGTCAAAGGGTTGCTGCTTCTGACAGCGGCATACACAGGGTATAATCATGGCAAAGAAAAATCCAAAATGAAAGGCACCAACAGATAAACACATCGCTCACTCAAAGCAAATGGGAGCAGGGAAGGGCAAAGCCTTTTTCCCATTTTCAGAATCTTGAGTCTATCCACGTAGATGTGGGTGGTCCTGTTCATTGCAGGGGAGCTGGACTGGAGGAACTTCAAATGTCCCTTCCAACTTAAGTGGTTCCATGATTCCATGATTCTATGTTACAATGTTTGTAGCCTAAATCTAGACAGGATTGTAGCTGAACTCTTTCAATGCATGTTCCTGACACATTTCATTTTTCTCAAGTATAACACTTTTTGGGTATATAGCCACAGTTTGCCTTATTTCCAAGCTCCTGAAGAAAGATGCTCATAGATGGTATTTCTTTGACTCTTCTGCACATTTAACTGCCAGCTTCTGCAGAACAAGAGATTAGATGAAACTCACTTATTGTTCAGGGAAAGTAAAATGAATGGAGCAGGCCCCTATGGAAGGAGATTTTATTAGCTGGAGAAAATTTAGTATCATCACTCTAGGACAAATACATCTCAGGACTAATCTTCATCTACTATAAATGATTAGAGTTTTGTTGAATTAGCAGTGTTTAATACCAGCTGAGGATTCAGGCAACATCTCCACTTAAACTGATCCACTGTGATTTGCTGATGTATCTTTTACTCCATTTCTTGGTAATCCCTGTAAAATGAATCCTGCTAGTATATATGGCTAGTATATATAATGGCCTGATATGCTGTACAAATACTTTCTGAATAAATGTTAATAATAAAGCTCTTCAAACAATCTTTTACATAGTAATACCCTCATTTCCTCCATGGAGAGTGCCAACATTGATATGTTCCTGTTTAGCCTCTGGATATGTTCATATGTAGAGATAATGACCCACATCCAAGTCATAGAATGTCCCAAAGTGGGTTTGTTGGTTTGTGGTTGTTTTGTTTTGTTTGGTTGTTTTTGTTTGTTTTGTTTTGTTTTATTTTGCTTTTTTTTTTTTTAAAGTAAAAAAGAAAACAGAATGGCATCTATCTGTCAAGCACAGAGGCATGTCTGTAATAAAATTCATGCAGACAGTCACAGTTGACTTTAGTGTTTGCTTTCAGGACCCCATAATTCCTTTGGTGAAGCAATTATGTATTCAATATGCTACACAGCAGTGCAAGCCTCTAATACATGTTTGTTCTTTTAATGCAAATATATAAGAACCTGTCAGTAAAGCAATTTCATAATGAGAATCAAAATGAGAGACTTTTCTTGATAATCTTTATGAAATCACTACATGAGTTAACAACTAATTTACCTTTTTTTTTTTTTTTAATTCTAGTATTCTCAAATGCGAGACGAAGTATTCAAATCAAACTTGGTATGCGCATTTATTGTTCTCGTATTCATCACTGCTATCCAAAGCTTACTTCCTTCTTCCAGGTAAATACAAAGATACATTGCTATATATCTAAAAGCTCTCTTGGGAAAACCAAACTGTGGAATAACATTTCTGTATATGAAATAAGCCAATAAATTTTGTTTGTTCCTAAAACTCTTTGAAAATAATTTTGGCCTTCCCCTCCTCCTCTTTATTATCTACTTTTGTATCATATTATCTGAAGTTTCTCATTTTCATGTGAATCCAATGATTATGTTGTTATAATCAATAGATTATAACTGAGTTTTGAAGAAGAACCCCCGCTGAGAAAAGTTTACAAGAGCTTACAAGAGTTCGGCATAGAATGGTCTGCTACTTTCGGTTCAGTGATCATAATCCAGAATTTAAATGTTGCTTCTTTGCTAACTGACTGACAATCTGTGATTGTTTTGTTCTTGCTTCTTACATGGTACATAAGAAAATGGTGTTGCTGTACCGTATTATGATGCGTACTACCCAGCTTGGGAAAGCAATGTTCTGCCCTTATAAAGCAACAGCAGTAGGTGATCTGGTGGACTATCTCCTACATCTGCTTCTACCTGGGTCTGACCAAACAACAGGTTTCTATTCTAGTGAAGAAACTGTGACATAGCTGTAATCTCTATGCTGATCTATGTAACACAGTCAAACTCACTAGTTGTCACTTTTATCTATTATTTAACAAAATATGCCTCTAATCCCATTCGGGTTTTAGCAAAGAAAGTCCTACAATGAGAGTATCTAGAAAATCATAATTCCCAAGTGGTTTCTACCACTCAGATGAAACTTAGTCTATATGTTCCTAGAGAATAACTCTGAAAATACAATACTTTCATACAAAATAAGAAGCTTATGTTACATTAATGTAGCAATATCTCTTGAATCACCTCTGGAAGATCTGATTCACTACATTTGTGTCTCAGAGTAACAAAATGGTGGTTAGAGGCAAGCAAGTGGCTGCACACTCTATGTATTTCATAGTTGAATGTAAATGAGAACATACCCAGAATTTTCTGACCTTACATTTTCCTTATGTGCTATAGTGCTCTAATACTCGTAAGTTTGCTTGTCTGAAGCCCTTTTTACAAAGTATATTAAAAATTCTTCACTCCCTGTAGCTGTTACTTTTATATTTTTTCAGTATGTACAAGAAGATTTATGGTTTTTATTAATTGAACCCGCTTTCCAAAATTTCTGCTGCTGTATCAATCACTGAAATAATAGCAAAAATACATGACATTTCTTCAATCTGCACAGATTCTCTCACAGATCTCTGTTAATTCTTGTGAGGGTATCTGGTGCCATTGGAATTAATGGGGAAGGAGTCACTCAGCCACCATGCCCACAGCTGACTCATATTCTGGTTTCTGAAACCAAATACGGTTTCCCATATTGCATGGTACTGCTGTGTTTCCTCCAGCATGTCTCAGATTCTTTGCAGACCTTTTTACTGAAAGTTGAATGGGCTTTAAATTATAAGTAAGTGCAAATAAAGTTTAGATATTTTGTATAAGATCAGTAGAATTTTTTAAATAAAATTTTGAAACACAGGCCTTGGGAATTCCCTTAAATGTTCATTTTTAGAAGCTGGGAAGATATCTAGGGAAAGAATATTTACCATTATCTCTTTTGAGAAAGATTTGTATAAGTGCACAGATACTCTATGGCCATTCTTATGTTCTTTCAGGAACTGAGTACAACTGTAAAGATTAAAGAAGGCAAATTTTAGCCTTCAATTTTCAATTCATGATATTCTGCTTCAAAATCTGTTTCAGTCTTAACAAAACATGACTTTTAAATGAAAATAGCAGTAGCTGAGCAACACTAACATAGCAGGTTTTGATTAAGCTTACTGAATGAGAAAATAATCTGGAAGTTCAAAATTCTGACATTTCTGTTAAAAAAAAATAATAATAATAATTCCAGGAATGAACACATGAAGAAAATATCACTAAGTTAAGCAGGATTTTTTTTTACAGAAAATCCTATATACTTCTGTTTATATCTCTAGTAGATATCAGAGAAGTAAGCTACTGTATGGGAGAACCAAGGACACAATTTGCAAGGAATAGCTTACAAACTGTATAGCTTACACTCCTCGTGGTAATTTATCCATACGACACGATTAATTGCCTTTCAACTAATGCCTTAATGCTCCGTTGAACGGAGATGGAATTATGTATTTGCTTAAACACATCTGAATATTTTCTGAACTGTGTCATTTGGGAATTTTTTTGAAACAGTGAAAGAAAACATTATTTAAATCATCATGAAGTATCTGCAGGGATTTCTCCAGATAGTTTGCCATGATCTGTGCATTCAGTAAGGAATCATCTTTCTATTATTATATCTGCTTTCTACCGCTACATCTACATCTACTGTGTCTGTTCCTGTATTTTATCTCAGTTTATGTCTGTCTCCTACAGGATAAATATTGGATCCATTCATATTTTCCCCTGACAAGAACCTCACAGAATTTAAGAATATTACCAGCAGTTTTCATGCTTTGAAATATTGAGTTGGGGATATTATGTGACATAAACTAATGCCATATTTCTGCTGTAATTATCCTCTGTGAAGCCATTAAGTTACACTGCCTATCTTACAGTGATCCATCTTCTCCATCTGAACATCCTGGGAGTTTGATTAATCTCCTGCAATGAACTTTGTATATGCTCACATGGACAATAGATTATACTAGGCTGAACTTCTACAATATAGGTATATCTGACAGTTTTTCCCAGGGTTATTCTTGTGAGGGGAGACAAACAGATTAAAAATTGTTCATTTAGACATCTGCATGATTTGTTTTACATAAATTTTCCTTCTGGCTTCAGAACTCTTGATTTCCAACTGTGCATCAGGAAGAGGGAAGGCAAAAACTCCATTTCAAACCTCATTTGATCTTGACATTAAAGGAACCTCTGGGATGAAAATCATTTGGCCCTGGGTTGCTTCTTCAGTGTATAGGGTATCTACCCTGGTGTTCCACTGCAGAGAGAAGTTCTTTGGCAGCAACTTATGTTGCTATTGTTCCTATTCCTTATCCTCCTAGTGTTTTCTTCTCAACTTGATCCTATCAATATGCTGTCAATATAATCTTAACACGGATACTGGACTGATCTTTTGGAGGTCTTAAATGTGAAGAGTGTAGTTTTCTTTTTATCTTAAGAAGACTTAGAGAAGAGAAAAACACACATTCAGTTGTACAGACACAACAGAATAATTGTTGTTCCTTACATATTTAATATGAACAAAAACAAGGCCATGGTTTCCCAGGCACCTATCAGGTTGTGTTGCATTTTTGGATTTATATTCCAGATTTAGGCTCCTAGATGTTCTCTGTATAATACTATAATGAAGTTACATTTCGTCCTAAATGTGGAAAACTGAAATAAGAACTCACGTTTTTTTGTCCTCTGGTCTGACATCTTGAGACTTAACCCTAATCTTTTTTAAAGCTTTATTCTGGTTTCATTTAAAGCTGGGTCAGGCTAGGTCAGCAGAACTGGTGGGCTACATATGCATAAATAGATTGTCTATATATATCAAAGATATAGATAGAAAATATCAGTTCCAAAGAGGATTTCAGTCATATGGCTTTGGAAAGTAGGAAAGCTATTGCAGAACATTCTAGTGTATTAAACTGAAGCAATTCATCTCACATAATTCTTGTAAACTAGTATCTATACTCTGGGTTCCAAATATAGCCACTGGAGAACCAGTCAATCAGGGGATCACAAGGTGCTTTTCAGTTGAATAAATATGAGACTTCTTGGTAGTAAGATGGATCTTATCCTGAACTACACAGCTCTCTTGGTATGCTCTCTTGACTAATTCTGCATGACCATATTGTCCAACTTTTCTCTGGTTTTACTTTATCTCCCTTGATTCTATTGCTCCTTCTTAACTATCTTAATTTTTTTTTCTATTTGTTTTTCACAGGATGGTCTGCTGTCTTGGACAATGTAATACTTCTGAGCTACGTATACACAGTAGTGAGGGAGAAACTAGAATATTAGTGCCTATGCATTACAAGTTCCATAAAAAAAAAATAAATCTGTCTCCCAGATTATTGATTTCGCACCTACATCCTTTCTCTGAAATTCTGTTCATGAGCACATCCTCAATGTATCTATGAACATAGTGTATTTTACAGAAAGCATCAGTGACTTCCTGTGCATTTTCGCAGATAGAAACTACTTTCATGGCAGTTTCATCATGTCATCAAATAACCTATTTGGTGTCCCTGGAACTTTCAGTGAATCATGTGACTCTTGTCACAAATTTTTAATTGCGCATCACGAAATCTGTGGTCTTGCTCTAGCCTTTGTTTTTTCATTATTCATTCTTCCCTTATTAATGTAGTACGATTTTACTAGCTACATTCCCCCTTCTTTCAAAAACAAGATTTACTTCTGGATGAGCTCACTTGGGGAAAGCTTCACTGTTTTCTGTACTTGTCACATACAAGCCTCTGAAAAATCTTGTAGGAATGAAATGCTGAAGCAAGTATAAAATAATATTGTGTACCAATATTACATCATTGGAAGAGTTTCAAATATAACATTACTGCATGGAAGCTCTTAAGGGACATTAATGCATAATTTACCTTATTTCAGCTCATTAGACCACAGAACTTCCATTTTTGTATTTTTCCTATATAATTTTAAAATATTTTGTAACATAATTTAGTGTCACAAAAAACTGTCATCTTACACATATATATCTTATGTATACCAGTTAAGACATGTTTCTTAAGAAAAATGCATTGCTAACTACTGCCTCCTTTCCTGTGCATTGAATTTCCACACTCCAAGTCTCACTCTTTAAGAGGGTTTTAGAGTAGGAACAGTAAACATAAGCCATAGTTCCACTGCTGTAAATTGTTCTGAGGGGTGCATGTCATTTTTAAAATGTCATATTTTGGTCATGCATCTGTGCTAGTTTCTTTTTTCCATTGGTTCCATGCCTATTGTTTTACAGAGAATTTTTCTACAATGAAGGTTTTCTACTTAATAAGCTCAAATCACAGTTTTGAATTTAGAACTTTGTTAGTTCAGAATTAGGCTAATGCCTAATCTGAACATCCTGAAATTAAGAACTTCAGGAAATTTTAGATGTAGTCCACTCAGATGCAGGGAATGAAAATAGCTGTCCTTAACCTCCTGAAAAAATAGGAAAGAAAAGCTACAATGCCATTTTCACTTCTGTTTTCACCTTACACCTTTTTCTTGCAATGGGGCCCAAGTATATAAATAGCATTATACCTTACTCAACAAGATGCAGGAGAGCAGACTAGCAGACTTGTAGCCAGATCTAGAACTTCATATTTTTAATAAAATAAAACATATACTTACCAAAAGCTTAATTAGCAGAGTACATCACACATACACTCAGCCAACTGGAAGAGCAGAAGTCTATCTGGGATGCCCTGAAAGTCCTTTTTCAAATATTTTATTCAGTGAGACATTACAAATAAATTGCTATAGTGTTCTGGCATGTATAGAATTAGGATACTAGAAATTTTAATTACTTGATACACATTCCAAAAAGTTAAGAGAAAACAGCACAAAGAAAGGACAATTTTGAAGGGATGGTAAAGTTACTTTTAATTTGTGTGAGTTTAATTGAAATAAAAATCTTGAGAGATGCAAAAAGAGAATAACTTGTCCAAATGGGAACACCAAAAATTAGTTTATTAAGTGCTGAATCTTTTTTCCAGAGTGAAGTAAAATAATTTTCCACATTTCTCAAGCATGTCATTTACTTGATTGACTTCATGTCCTAGATTTAAGCAAGGGAAAAATAAATAAATAAATAAACAAACAAATAAATAAATAAATTAGAAAAATATAATGAAAGATAAAGAAAAAAAAACTGTCTTTAATCTTTTTTATTCAAAGGAATTGAATTGTCCATTCAATGTTTGGTCCACAGAACACATTTTCGTCTGATTTATATTTTGAAGGGCTTCTGTGAAAACAGAAGATCTGGAGAGTGTTGTGGGGTTTTCTTGGGAATTGATTCTATTCTACTCTTAGCAGCAGGTGATTCACTATTAGTTAAAATTAGGGAAATCTCACATTTCGTAGTTATCATATCCTGACGTCAGAAATCAAGCTGCATCATTGTACTAGTCATTTCTGATGTTACAATCTACGACCAGCAATACAAAATAATTTTAAGACATTTGTGTTGTGAAGTATACAAAATCTCACTTTTCCAAAACTCCTAACCTACTGGAGAGGGAACCAGTTTATATATATATCCATATGGAGAGAAAATCCCACAGTGTGAATACATTTGTTCTAAAAGCAACTTAAGGGAGAACTGCGTCCAGAAAGAATGAAAATTCTTATCGCTCAGACACTAGTTAGACAGATAGAGGCACTGGCAGTGATTTCCTTGGCTTACTTCTTCAACAGCAATTTCTCATCAACAAACAAAGTGAAGCAATGGCTGGTACATGGAACAAGAATAAATCTCTTCTTTCTCTGTCTTTATTTCCCTTAACTAATTGTCTTGAATTAATGAGAACTGATTTTTCCTAGAGTTAACTGTTGGCAGTGGTATAATGATGTAGTTTAATGCTGGATTCTCTTTTTTTTTTTCTCCCCAGGGTGATACCAATGGTCATTCAATTTTCTATTCTGATTATGTTGCACTCCGCTCTTGTGCTAATCACCACAGCAGAGGATTACAAATGTTTACCCTTAATGCTCCGGAAAACTTGCTGCTGGATTAATGAGACCTACTTGGCCAGGAATGTCATTATATTTGCATCTATTCTGATTAATTTTCTTGGAGCCATCATAAATATTGTAAGCTTCATAGGGAACCAGTAGTTATTATACAGGATAAAACGATTTATGAATTATTAAGCTTGCTAAAGGACTTGATAAATAATGTCTTTATAAGCCAGCTATGATTTAATTATAGAAGGCAAGGTATGACAGTTTCAGGAAATTTCATTTGTTTCTTAAACTATGTATTTCTGAAATATCTAATTATTTTCCTCATGATAATCATATATTTTTAAAGCCCTTCTGCTAATTTCTGTTCAATATATCCACAGTTTGAGAGCAATTCATTTTCTGACGTTCTCCTATACTTTCTTAAGGACTATTAGTCAAAGTAATGCTTGTAAATATTAAATTCCTCAACTCAGATTTCTCCTATCAATTATCCTGCTAGAAAATGAAAAGGGTCAACAGAACTAGAACGTACCTACTGAGCAAGTGACGTTGGGCAGTAATATCATTGCACGAGGAAAGTTAATCCTAAATTCTAATAATAACTTGCCATTTGCTCATTTAGTGGTTTTAACAGACTCCTTAAGCCTAGATTCACATTCGCTGAAGCATCAAACTATGGACATGGTTGCTTGCAGATTTTTTTATAATCAGTGCAGGAGAAAAGTATCCCCAAAATGTCTTGCTATTATACTAGTCCCATTAAAGAGATTTTCTTCTCTGCACTGCACGTACAGGGAATTTAGTCTGACTGGACTCCCAGTGTACACGTTTTCACTAAGGCCTGGTATTACAAAGCTAGAGCAAATTTTGTCAGTGTAACTGAGGAAAGGTATGTATTAAATCTTTGCTAGATAAAGATATTGCTAATTAAATACTGTGGGCCTGGCTCTATACAAAGTCACATGGTAAAGAGTTGGGTCTACGGAAGAGATTTAACACAGATGCAAAGACTGTAGAGTCCTGATTATCCGGATGTCTTCAGAAATATGAGACAGCTTTACATGAATTAGACAGGTAATCATACCACACAACTTGTTAAGTGTTGAAGTCTGCGCAAAGAAGGAAGTAAATATCACAGTTATATGGAACAAACATCACAGTTTCATCTCCTACAGCACTTTTGCTTATGGTTTAGCTGTTCTTTTTCAGTTCAATTTTGTTCTTCGTGGATGAGACCAAGAAAGTATTTAGTGACAATAAAAATAATAGCAATTATGACACAACACCAACAATGCTAAGACTCAGCACCTGTTTTGGCTCCTCGGTGATAAGAGAATCAGTTGGAAAAAGAATGTCTCCACTGGGAAAATATAACTGTGGTAAATGACAGGGCTGAAATCTTCCAAAACATAAGAACACAGTACATTATAGTATAGATTACTAAGGAGTTCTGTAGAATTTAGAGAATTTTAAATTAAATTTGACAAATATCTGTCAAGCAAGATTTTGCTGTAATGAATTTTGCTCTTGGAAAAAGATGACTATCTCAATTTGTTATGAGTATTTTCATAACAAGATTTTCTCCATGACTTGTTGTTGATTATTTTCAAAGATTGATTCTGCTGTAATTTGTGGAATGTTAATCCAAAAACAGTCAAAGAAATGTAACTATTTTTACTCTTTTTCCATTGGTCATCTATAAGACAAGAAAAAGTAGCACTTGTTATATTTTTATATTCCAGTCCTCACCTTTACATGAAACCAAAGCATGTACATAATTTCATTATTTCATATGACAAAATTCTACTATAATAATAAATTGTTTCTAACTGTTGTTAACTACTTTCTGTACACCCCTACAAACGGTGACTTTCGTGAAGCCGCTGGTTTCCATATAGTGGACTGCAACACCCTGTAGGGACCTATGTGTACTTAAGAGCCAGTAATGCTGTTCAGTCATTTAGCTGTGAACATCCATTGAGAATTCAGCCAACTGTAGTGTGGTAAGACTTGAATGCTTTCTAATAATCATCTTAAGGCTATGGTTTCTCCGGATGAGCAAATGGGTTCTGTAGTTCACTATATCAAATACATTCTGATCATTAAAAAAAAAAAAAAAAAATTGAACAAAGTTTCTGGTCTGGAATATCTTTTTAAAAGTCATCCAGATGGCTGTTATGGAACCCTGCCCTGCAGAGAGGTTCTTCACACCTCATGAACTTGCATAAGATATCATTATCAGTTCTCATGCAAGGCTTCGCAGATAATCTAGAAAATGTTGTTGCATTGCAGAGATGACCAAGTTACTGAAAGATCAAACAAGAGTGTTCTAAGTTCAAAATTCATTAGAATTTAATTATAAGTAGTTGGACTTCATTAACAAATCTGTTAGTAAGAGGGCCAAGAGAACTAGTTTGCATGTAACAGGTTGATGAAATGACCTAGCATCAACATCCAGATTGAACTAATATATGTGACGGGAAACTCCATCTGCTTTATCTGTCAAAATGTGAAACTATTCATGATGTGTTCTTAGTCTTCAATGTATTATGACTCAAAACTACCCTTTTGTTTATACTTAATACAGCTAGTTTGAAATACTATTAAATTAAATGCGGGCCATGAGAGTAAAAAGCAATGTTTTCTAATTTTTTTCCTAATATAGTTCTCATAAACATTGTATAATGAGCCATTTTTCATTTACTTCCATAATGGATATTTCACTTACAGTTCTGGAACACTCTTATGGTTAGACTCAAGCCAATTTTGCACAGTGTGATGAGATCAGAGATTTCCCATCTCTGGAAGGATAACATCCATAGCAAATATGCAGGAAACCCTACCTGAAAGAAACTGTACACATGCAGTCTGATTTTATCTTCACATTTTAATAATTTTTCTCTGTAATTTACAGCACAGTATAAACATTTTCAGGAAGTAATTCTTGAGAGTCCAATGTCAGTTCTTTGAAACTCCTGGAGGAACTCATTTTTCCACTTTGGGAACAGAATTGTGTAAGGAAGGTTACCTAGAATGACTGTAGTGTGCATAGCTTTTCCTTTTCCCCTCCACTTGCTGTCCATGTAGTCCTTCTTGGAAGTTACGAAGCTGAGACAGAGAGCAGTAAGTCAGCAGGTTCCATTCCTGAACCCAGCAATCAGCCATTAAATCACCAGTGCATGATATAGCCCTGAGTTTCTTTTCTTTCTTTCTTCACAGCTATGGTGTGATTTTGACAAACCAGTACCTCTGAAGAACCAGACGTTCAATTCATCTGCATCCTTTTCTGACATCTGTTCCTATCCTGAGGTACATCAGAGGGTACTTCTGAATCTGAGGCAGATGACAAAATTTACATAACTATTACCTGGAATCAATTACCTGTGTACTGGTGGTGAAGTCAGGTGTCTTAATAGCTCCTTAAAGCTGAAGTATAACATAGATAGAAAAATAGATATGGGTTACAGAAGGAATCAATCTTACAGTTTAATAGAACGTTACAATCAGAACCTACCCCAATATTTTTTATTGTTTTTGCCATTCAGGAAGGAGCTATGGAAATGCACTGTGCTCAGCTTACAGCTGAAATGTGAATAGACCTGATACGGTGAGACGTGACAAGACCCACATTTCATTAAAAGTCCAGACAAATTTTATTTCTTCATTAAAAATCATTAGGGAAAATGGAAGCCCTGACTCGCTAGTAATATCCTCATTCATCCCTAAAATCACTGACAAGAAAAGCCATTAGTAAATGGTTGACTAAACTAAGTCATTCAGCTTTCATTTCTATGAGCAGCAGATTTACCTGGATTTCTGTTCACTGCTAATTGTCTTGTACATTTTAAAATATTTTGAAAAACATCCAGCAATGATTCAATACACCAACTCAAAATAAAATTTTTATTTTTAATATTTTTAATTTTTAATTGAATTTTTAATTGAACATTAAATTATAGCAAGCACTTTAAGAAGATCTACCTGAGTACCAAATCTGAGACAAATCTTTTTTGACATTTCTGATCATTTGATCTTTTATATAGATACTTATTGAGTGAAAATATAATCCCTTATGACCAAAAATAATGACTGTTTCTTTTCTGTTCAGTATTTTGTCTTCACTGGTGTGCTGGCAATGGTGACCTGTGCAGTCTTTCTTCGTCTCAACTCCGTCCTGAAGCTGGCAGTGCTTCTCATCATGATTGCAATCTATGCTCTACTGACTGAGACCATTTATGCTTCACTTTTTCTGCAATATGACCACTTAAACCACAATGGAGAGTAAGTGTTCACAGCTTTCTTTAGGAACTGGTTATTATTATTAAAATTTTATGTATGTAAAATGGAATAATAATTAAAAAGAAAAAATAAAGGTCCAAGTGCTGCAAGACTCCATGTACTGGATAGCATCATAGTTAAAAATACAGTTAGTTGCAAGAGACACTGACTAGTCCAACAAGACATACTGTGACATTTTTTCTCAGATATTTTTATTTAAATGCTCATTTCACAAGAATATTAGATGTTGAGCAGAGATTATCTCTTCTGTCTTTCTTAGTCTGCCCATGTTTCATGTAGATCACTTTATTCAAGTCCTAGAAACTCCAGCAGTACTAACTGAAATGTATACCTCTTATTAGGCAAACAGGAGTGAACATCTGATTTTCAGGGGCAGGGTTTTACCTGTAGAAATGTCAAAAACTAAGACACGGCTCTCAGAGATCTAAGAAATATAGGGATGATAACGTTTTATAGGAGGCCACTTGAAGGACATTCTCCTCCTCCCAGGCATCCTTCCCAGAAGGAGTTGATGAGCCAATCACAAGACAGAGCTGTATCAAGTGCTAAATAATTCCAAACTTACAGCAGCAGTGATTTTGCTAGTTCAGAAAAACATGTTTTTATTATTTGATACTTTGTGTAAAAAGTGCATGCCAGAAAAATGACTACCTGAAGATTTGAAGAAACAAAAAGGATTTTCAATGCTAGTAGTTCTTATAATGATTACACGTTTAACACTGCAAGGGTCTGCACACATCTTTCCTTGCCAGCCTCCTACAGTACCAAGTTGCTAATGACTTGAGTTGCAATTCTTTTCCCTATACACATAGCATATTCATGACAGAGCCCCCAAAATATGACGGATTGCAGTAAGAAAGCAATATTTTGGCCAACAGCTTAAACTAGAAGTAGAAATCATGATCATTGTCTTTAATTTCTTTTCTCAAGTCAAATGTGGCAAAGTTTTCCCTTCTATGAAAATTTCAGAGAATTCAGAATAGTTTGTATTCTCCTTGGCAAGGAAAGTCTCCAGTGACTTTAGTGCAGAGGAGGAAGAAAGAGCCAGAGATATTCTTCCAAGCAGCCAGCAATTTATGAGGTAGGGAGCTCAGCTAAGATGCTCCATACTCAAAGCAAGGACTTGAGCTTCAACTTTAATGTTAGGGAGCACGAGCTTGAATGTTCTGTTTCCAGTAGTTTCACTGTTTTCTTAGCTACAGTAATTAATTTAATAAAAAGTATTTTACAACCCGATGTGAAAGTCATCTGTCTCTGCAATTACTACGCTACTATTATATCCAGTAACAAATATATGTAACTTCTACCTTTGAGTCTTCTGCCCTTAGAGTCGTTACAGAATGAAATCTTTGGGAGGCCATATTTCTCAGCTTCAAAATGGGAACACTTGAATTTGAAATTGCAGACAACAAAGATGTTTTATGCCTCTATAAAAAGATGTTTCACTCTGTACTGTTGACTCATCCCATAGTACTGCATTTCCTGATCGTAAATTCTTCATCAGGCCGCAGAGTCAGTTTGGTCAGATAACTCACAAACAAGTTTCCATTTGAATTAGTTTCCATCAAGGTCTGCTTTTTTCCACTCTAGTTTTTCTAACTTAGGATTTCTCCGACAAATATCACCTGATGCTGACCAAGAGACACCAGCTAATGTAATCTTTTTAGATGACAGCAAAACTTTTAATACTGTTCTCATAGTATCCTCCTGGACAAAATGTCCAGCATGCAGCTAAACTAAAACAGAACATGATGGTTGAATAATTTTTTCATGAGTCAGGCTCAAAACATCATAGTAAATAGGGTTAAAACAGGTTCAGGCCTGTCACTACTGGGTTATGGAGGACTCCATTTTAGAACTAGTTCTCTTTAATGTTTTAATCAATGACTTGTATGCAAGACATGAAAGTATATTAAGTAATTTTGTGTTGTCCACATTTATAGGATATATTAAGTAATTTTGTGGACAACACTTCACTGGGAGAGGCTGTTGACTGTCTCTCTGATAACACTCCTGTCCTCTTGAAATTATGCTTTTCTAAGTTAAATTCTCAAATAAAGAGCATTTTTTAAAGAAAAAGGAAAATTTCAGGCTGAATTACAGAATGAACTTTCTGCATAATTGCAACGAATACTGACGAATCAATAACGGTATTTTATTTTATTTTTCTTTATTTATCCAGAACAGACTTCCTGGGTACAAAGGAGGCATCTTTACTACTGATGGCAATGTTCCTTTTAGCTGTATTTTATCACGGTCAACAGGTAATGCAAACATTTGCCTTAACCATTCTCTATATCCATTGCAATTGCAGGATGTGACAATAATTACTTCCAGAATACCAACTGTCTTTTTATCCACATGAAAATATGACCTTTAACAATTTAATAAATCATATGCAGAATCTGAGTAAAGCCTACATCTTACACTGCCTGGCATTCTTAAAGAACATGTGCAGTATTGTATTCAGCAACAGACAAGTTATATTGCAGGTGTTAATATAGGTTTAAGGACCAAATGAGACCCCATTTATCTTAGATATTTGTACAATTCCAAGGGCATCTGTGCTTCAGTGCACTTGAGCAGGCATAAAACCAAAATGAAGAACAGAACTCAGTATGATCATAGGGGAAAAACATATTTGTAGAATGGGGGAAAAATTGAAGTTACAAAATATGAGCACCAGCATTGACTTCTTTGAGTAATGGACCGCTTTCACCTGGTCCTACATCATAACAAGGACTTTGATGTCTTAGTTCTTTAGAACTGATTTCCTTGAGAAGGAACTGAGGAACTGCTATTTCAAAATAATATTGAAACTAACCAATACATTGAGCAAAAGCCATTGAAAGCAGGATGCTTCCTCTGCAGTGCTTCTGTCTGGCAGCCACTATAGTGCTGTGTATCAAGCATGCTGACTTAAGGCAGTCTCTTTTCACATAGAGACAAAGAGGACCATTGCATTCAAGGAAGAAGCAGTGACAGTTCCCTTTAGACATGGTCTTGCATGTTCAGCTTGCTTAAATATTTTCTCTTGAAGAGGATTATGGTAATTAACACCAGCATTTGTAGGTCCTAATTTGAGTGAGGCAGTATTAGAAAGGTAAGACATTCTAAGCATAAGCAAAGATAAAGTTCAAAGGGTTAGAGAGTAAGTATACTTGCTCTGAAGTTATTTAGAAAGAAAACACTGAGTTAACATTACAGTAAACATTAGACAGAATCTGAGGAATGCTTGTTGAGATCACAAATGAGGGTAAATGTCTATATTTTACAAAACCTTATTGAGGATATTTGAGATTGTTCTCCAGCCCAGAGGCCTGTGAGCACAACACTGCCTTTTTCCACTCTATTAATCTTCCTTGCCTCGCAAAACAAGGTAGTTACACCCACACTGTACTTGGAAATGGCCCCTGATATGTGCTTCCTTCTGCATGTTCTCCCAAATGATTCATAGGAGCAGTCTATCAAGTTAAGAATATTCAACATTAGTGCCCAGAAGCACTTCTTAGAACTGTTTTATTTCCTATTACAGAGTTAATCTAAGGCAACCTGTTTAAGTACAAAGAAATAAGTAAAAATTCAGAGCACATTAAAAAAAATGTCTTCTGTCATCTGAACTGATGGAGAGCTCATTAACTCTGATAAAGCTGTCCTCCAGCACGGCTTCTCCCAAAGTGCAGAAGTATTATGAATTAGAATGACGTAAGTTATGTCTCATTCTACATGGTTTTACAAAAGGAAAAAAAAAAAAGAAAAGAAAAAAGAAAAAAAAAAAAAAAAAAGAGCTTATGGACACTTCATTTCTGAGCAGTTTGACAGTTCTCTACTCTTCTTTATCCAATGTAAAGTTAATTCCCGCCATGGAATTTTAAACTAGATACTAGATTCTTATCAAGAAAAAATTATGTGAGACTGTCTAATCAATGTCAGATTTTTCTTAAAAACTCACTTGTATTTCAGTCAAGACATAAAGATATTCTCTTGTGCTAAAACTGTAATTACATGGAATTTTGTAACTGATATACGATATCAAGCTAGATAGGTTAATTTCCTACTGGAAATTCAATTTTTAAATAAAATTTTTAGTGAGTAAAATATTTTTCAATATAAACTTGAGAAATAAAAGAGATATCGTGAACAATTTTGAGGCTAGAGTCATTCTATGCTAAAATGTGTTTATTTACTGCTTTGTCTTTTAATGAGTTAATTAGAACATAAAGCATCCCTTAGTATCTTATCAAAATACATTATCTCATATACTCCTTTCCACTGGAAATACATTTCCAGTGAAAACACACAACATAAGTAATCTATCATCTGAGTGCAATTGCTATGACTTCAAAAAAATAAAATAAAATAAAATAAAATAAAATAAAATAAAATAATAATAATAAAAAAAAACTTTTAATAATTGCAAAGGGAAAAAATGCCCACAGCACTCAGTCCCCCTCACACCCCGAAATCCTGTTCTCCAGGGCTGCTCTCACAAGATATGAACTTTTATGTTATTCACTGCTGACAAAAATGTGGATCCAATTGTCACTAGGGAATGCCCAAACCCACTTTTAGTCATTCCCATCGCTGCAGACTTGCCCTTTACTTCAGCTTGGCACATAAGTCATGTTCCAGCAACTTCCTTACTCTAGCAGCTTTTGACAAACAATTTGATATCTCTCCCAATTAGAAAAGCATTTATTTGCTGATGCAATGTGATCTTCTGCTGAGTGTATTATTATTATCTCCATCCAGAACATCTCAAGCCTCACAGATACGTTTTCTCTTTCAGCTTACAGCATGCAAGGATACATTTCCATCACTTCCAATAAGACTGTATCTTGTTAGCCCTGTCCAGGCTTTTTGCAAGCTAAAATAGCATCTGCCTTCAAATCTGAAATCTTTCTTCTAGTGCAGTGTACCAAAAGTTCTGGTAGTGTTGGTCTTGTCCATGAACATAGAACAGGGATGGAGTACTCAAGGGGGTACCAAACAGTGTATCTTTCACTCTAAAAGACAATAAACAAAGGCATTTCCCAACAGTAGAAATATCTCGAAGATATATCTTGAATATGCCGAAGACTTGAAAATCCTCCTTGAAAGTGTATGAATTGTTAATATTTAGTTTAGCTGAAAGATGCTAATCCTTGAGAAGCAAAATACCTAGCCCTGTTAAGACTTTGGAATCACATGCTATTTTCTTGTGAAATCCAACTCATCTGAAAACATATATGAAAAGCAGAACATATTTACTTCATACCAATATCTTTCAATATCTGATCTGTCTATTTCCATTATTTAATTTAATTTAATTTAATTTAAGTGTCAGAGAGGTGTTTAAAACGAAAATAACAGTAAAATTTTCTAGCCACTGACCATGGCAGCAACAAGACAAATGTTATTTGTCCCAGTATTTCTCTCAAACACTCAACATACACAGAACATGGAAATTCTCTTTTTTTCCTGTCAATGAAATCAAATTCTTTCTAAGTCAGAAAAGTTTCCAGCATTATTGAAGCACTTACATGGGAGGAGCAGATTTCCAGAATGACAATGTGATGAGTACTCATATTGTTGGGCTTTATTTTTGCCTTTCTCTCCTTCCTGAAAACTACAGCTTGAATACACAGCAAGGCTGGATTTTCTGTGGCGTGTTCAAGCAAAAGAAGAAATCAATGAAATGAAGGAGTTAAGGGAACACAATGAAAATATGCTACGGAATATCTTACCCAGTCATGTTGCACGTCACTTCTTGGAGAAGGATCGGGATAATGAAGTATGTATCAGTTTTATTCCTGATAATTTTATCTAATTAGTGGAACTAAAGCAGATACATTAGAGATTTATTTGTACACAATTCTTAGTAGGACTCAATACACAAATATTGCCCATTTTTGGTATCTAATCCATGTTAAAAAATAATAATAATAATAATAATTAAGGTCAAAGGAAATTATTATTCCCTGTGTTCTGCACTTCTAGTACCCATCTGGAGTGCTGTTTCCAGTTTTAGGTTTCCCAGAATGAGGCACACATATCTACTAAAGCAATCCAGCTTGAGGCCTCTATAATTAGGGCACCATAGCATACGAGGAGCGGCTGAGAGATTTGGGTTTAAAGGATGAAGGAGGATCTTATTGTTTCTTTCAACTGCTTTCAGTATTGCTGTAGAGAAGACAGAAACAGTATATTCTCAGATGAAGAAAAAGAGGCAATGGACACAGGTTGCTGCAAGAAAAATCCCTTTCAGCTGCAGGAAAAATTTTCCACCCAGGAAGTGGTCTAATTCTGCACCAGGGGATCACAGAGGATGTGAAATCTCCACCTTTGAAGTTATTCAAAGTCCATGAGAAGCTTGTCCCAAATGTACTTGCTTCTAATGGTATTCTTTATAAAGCCCTCCCAGCATACGAGTCTGGGAAAATAAAATATTCCTCAAAAAAAGATGTAAAAATCTAACAAAATAACTTTGCAGCTTTAAGATTGTCTAGTGTTGTACAGGTAATATTGCAGCTCTTTCAGCTAGTATGCAAGTAACCTGTTCAACAGGCATCAACAGACTCCAGCCTCCCTGCATCTCCAGACTGAAGAGAGTATTTTTGCCATTTCATACCGTGTCCCTTTTGTGCAGTTTATAGAGTATCCATTTTGGAAACATAACTGTGGCTGTTTTCCTAAAGAATGTTTGCAGTACACACAAAAAAGCTTTGTAAGTTCAAGATATGACTAAAGTCAGTCAGATGGAGGAAAACTCAGTAAAATATTCTGCTGATGATGGAGTCTATGAATATTCTTAATGCTGTATTTGGAGAGGGGATGCTGATGCGATATAAGAAAAACCAGCATTTGTTTGGGGAAGGTGCAGTAAGGCACTTAGTCCTTATCTGAAACAAGGCAAATGTATATTATAACATATGTGAATAAAAGCTGTTCTATGATAAAATTTTAGAATTGCATTTTATAATGAAGACATGACAAATACTTCAAGATTCAAGTTGCCAACAGTGACATATCGATTAACTATGCAGTGAAACAGATTCAAGGCTCCCTTTTTCTGCTTCTACAGTTTGAAAATGATAATGTAAGCAGCCAAATTAGACTACTCATCACTGTGTATCTGAAGATGTGATTTCAAATAGCACCTAGGGGAAGATGACATAGTTAGGAGCTACAAGGAAAGGCACTTTAGAAATCAGCCTTTTGAGGAATTTTGCAGCCTGTGGATATTAAATTCCCATAAAACACTGCTTTGCAGAAGAGAAAATGTATGTGTGAAAACAACCAGGTTAGAACACTTTGATTCAAGTGGAGCCAATACCATTAGCAAACATGAGGGTGTTGCGTCATGTCTGCAGTATGTATTTTCGGGGAATATGTCTGCTTTTATACATCTTTTCATGTAAGCTCATATGCATGATAATATTCAAAAGCAAACATGCCCCGTGCATCATGCTGATGTTTCAAGTATTTGCTACCAAATTCAGAGTCATCATTTTTTGTTTTTGTAAGGTGACTTCCCACTGATTTACTGATTTATGTGTGAGTGTACTGGCTGTAGCATCTAACAGATCTCAGTACAATCAATCCTACAGTTCAATTCTGACTATTAAGTTAATTTCTGCTCTCAAATATATGTTCCCAAATGTGTACTGTAAGCATTTTCTCATGGATAGATTATTTCAGTTTTGATGTTTCTTACCAAAAATAGAAAAACTGGGAAGCTGAAGACTCAGTCTGTTTTCTGTCTTCAAAATCTGAGCATAGTGTAAGTCTCTCAGCAAGTATTCTTCAAGTGCATATGTCTTTTTTTTCTTTCTTGTAAGCCTCAAAAAACTAGTCTGTGTATTAATTTCTGCTAAAGGAAAAAGATTAGTCAGGTTACCATGCTCTTCAGTGGAGGAAAGAATAAGGGCAGGAGGGGAACCAATCATTTTTTCAGAATTAAAATCTGGCAGTGAAAAGGGGATCTACAAGCCAGTGTCTGTCATGTCTGTTCCTGGGAAGGTCACGGAGCAGATCCTCCTGAAGGAGACATTAAGACATGTGGAAGATGTGGAGGAGACCTGAGACAACCAGCATAGCTTTACCAACAGCAGATCATGTTGGACTAATCTGGTTGCCTTCTATGATGGAATGATGACAACAGTGGACAAAGGAAAGGCAACTGATGCCATCTAAAGGGACTTGTGCAAGGCCTTTGACATGGTCCTGCACCACATCCTTATCTGTAAATTGGAAAGATATGAATTTGAGGGCTGGGTTATTAAGCGGATAAAAATTTGGTTAAATGGTCATAGCCATAGAGATGTTGTCAAGGGCTCTATGTTCAGGTGGATGCTGGTTGTGAGTGGTGTCCCCTAGGGATCTCTTTTGGGACCAGTACTCTTCATCATCTTTTTCAGTGACATAGACAGTGCGATCAAATGTACACACAGCAAGTTCGCTGATGACTCCAAGCTGAGTGGTTCAGTTAACACAGTGGAAGGGAAGGACACCATTCAGAGGGACATGGACATGCTCAAAAAGTGGGCACATAAGAATCTGTTGAGGTTTAATGAGGCCAACTGCAAGGTGTAGCACTTGGGTCGAGGTAATCCCAGATTTCAGTTCAGACTGGGAGAAGAACTCACTGAGACCAGCCCTCCAGAGAAGGACCTGGGGGTGCTGTTGGACAAAAAGCTGGCCATGAGCCAGCAGTGTGCACTTGCAGCCCAGAAGGCCAATGGTATCCTGGGCTGCATCAAAAGACAAGTAGTCAGCAGGGAGAGAGGGGTGACTGTTTTGAACTACTCTGCACTTGTGAGGCCCCATCTAGGGTATTGTGTCCCAGTACAGGAAGGATGTGAAGCTGTTGAAACAGGCCCAGAGAGGGGGCCATGAAGATGTTCAAAGAGCTAGAGGATCTCTCCTATGAAGAAATGTTGAAGGAGTTGAACATACTTATCTCATGGGGAGATTTAGGTTAGATGGTAGGAAGAAATTTTTTACTCAGATTGTGGTGAGGTGCTGGAACAAGTTACCCAGAGAGTTGTGGATGTCCCACCTCTGGAACCATTAAAGGCCAGTTTGGATGGGGCCCTGAGAAGCCTGACCTGATGGCTGGCAACCATGTCAGGAGAACAGAAACTAGATGATCTTTAAGGTCTCCTTCCAAACTAAGCCATTTTATGATTCTATGATTTTTTGCTGGTGTAGCACCGGACTCAAGAGGAGAATTTAGAGTAAAGAGCAAAACCTGCATAAAATCCAATATAAAAATATGAGAGCCGTCAGCCTCCTCCTGTTGAACCTTCCTAATCACACAACATCTTAGTGCTAAATTCCGATATTAAGGTATATGCATGGAAGAAGTAAGCTGTGGATGCTAAGCACAGCGAATGATTTTCTCATTCCTGTCTTTTCACTCCAACTTGGTTTTCTTCACTGTTCTTTTAGGAATTGTATTCACAGTCTTATGATGCTGTTGGTGTGATGTTTGCTTCTATTCCTGGATTTGCTGACTTCTATTCCCAGACAGAGATGAATAACCAAGGAGTAGAATGTCTACGCTTGCTGAATGAAATCATTGCAGACTTTGATGAGGTAAGACCAACAATTTATCTGATAGTGCTTGAATGGTAAGTTCTCAAACATCAAATCAGTCAACATAAATCATCAAATTTTCAATTTCTTTCAAATAATTCTCTAGGGTTTCTAGTTTTTTGTTGTTGTTGCTGTTGTTGTTTGTTTTTTTTGTGTGTTTTTTTTTTTTTTTTTTTTTGGCTGGTTGTTACTCCAATTACTACTACAGTTGTCTACTTTGCTTTTTGATTTAGACTTGCCAAACTTTGGTCTAAATAACCTAGTGGGAGAGAGACTAAAAGCAATAGTTACTCAAATATGTGCATATATAATAAAAAACACAACCTGCTCCAGTGTATCTAGTGGTAGAACATGCCTATATCCTGCAGAAGAAAGGGTAAAGATATCTGGGAAATAGTGATCCAAGTCTAAATTGGTAAAGGTATTATTTTGAAGCCAGTGAGTGAGTCAGATAAGTACAGAATCAAACACTGAGTTAAGAACAAAAGAGATGGCATTTTTACCAATGTCACTTCTCTGGTGAGATATATAATAGAGATGTTAAGCTGCTTGCTTTGCTAAGGAATTCAGAGTTGGAGGAGAAAAATTGGAAATGACATTAAAAATAAAGATTTTATTTAAATATCCTGTCCATCATGAAGGTAAACAATGTTAATATCAGAAAGAGAGCTGAGGAATCATAGAATCATAAAATCATAGAATGGCTTAGGATGAAAGAAACCTTAAAGATCATAGAATTATACAATGGCTGGGGTTCAGAAGGGACCTTTAAGATCATCTTGTTCCAAAACCTCCACTATAGGCAAAGACCTCCTACCAGACCACGTTTCTCAAAGCCCAATTCAGCCTGACCTTGAATGCCTGCATAGAGGGGATATCCACAACCTGTGTGGGCAGCCTGTTCCAGTGTCACTAAACTAAACTGAAAAGGAGAAAGCACCTGGATAGCAAGAAATATTTGAGAAACAGTAACAAAAATATCCTAGGATGTTCTGTTTTATCTCTATTTATCACAAAAATGTTTTTAATTCCTTTCTGCATGTAGATAGAGTACCAAATGGGGCAATGAAGGTTGTTTTGTAGGGTTAATTTTAAGACACACTTCAAGAAAGCAGAAGGAATTAGTTTTTTCCCTAAAATGAGCTTTGATCTGGATTTCACATCCCACATGAGTTATGTAACCATGGCGTAATTTTCAAAATCAGGGAAAAAATCTACTTAGGTTGTGCTTTGGAAAAGGGAGAACACTTTCACCCTTTGTTTTTTTTTTATTTTTTTGGTTCTCAACTCAAAAGACACTATCAGAGTACAGTTGATTGAGACTGAACTTTTGAGAGAAAACAAGAGCAGATGCTTAGTTTTGGAATATGAATTGCGGATCAGGATTTTGTCTATTGATAAAGTATGCAGAATTTTTTCTCAGCATCATTAGTGATAGGATAAGGGGAAATGGTTTTAAACTGAGACAGGGGAGGTTTAGGTTAGATATTAGGAGGACGTTCTTCTCACAGAGGGTGGTGAGGCACTGGAACAGGTTGCCCAAGGAGGCTGTGGATGCCCCATCCCTGGAGGCATTCAAGGCCAGGCTGGATGTGGTTCTGCGGAGCCTGGTCTGGTGGTTGGCAACTCTTCACATAGCAGGGGTGTTGAAACTAGATGGCCATTGTGGTCCTTTTCAACCCAGGCCATTCTATGATTCTATGATTCTATGATGAACGAATTTTAGATCTCTTCAGGGACTACAGTTCAATGAAAATTTGAGATTTAGTGTCTTTTTTCTCCTTTTTTTTTTTTGTTGTACCTCAGTTCTACTTTAGCCACCTGTCTCTCCTTGAGGATCTAGCCTAAGCTTTTTGTTTTATTTTGTGTTGATTAGTTTTGCTTTGAAGAACAGGTATATCCAAGGGCTTCAGAGAAAGTTGCTGAAGAGCAAGATAAAAGTGGAAGGTAAAACGCTGAGAAAAATAGATTAATATTTTTTATTATTGTTATTCAGTTCTGGGAAGCTACTATGTAAGGCCTCTCAGAGGTTTTGAAAAATTTATTTTACCTTAATTCTATAGTTGTCTTCATTTTATGAGTGGAAGGCAAAGGTACAAAGGAATAACTGGCTTTCCTACGTTTTTCAGAAAACAAAGGTACGCGAATCAAGCCAGAAAATAGAAACTAATTATGAACCCAGTTTAGGGGCTGAACTACACCTTTATTCTTCCTTATTCTGGGGCTCCTCATGAGAAGAGTTCATAGAGTGCTAGCTCATGAAAACTGGATGAGGATCAAGTGTACCAAACTGTGAGACACAATGAAATTGAGGGTTTATTTTACAAATGAACAGTTACTAAAATTGCCAGTGGGGAATATAAGAATTCACAGATGCAATGCATCCTTGTGCATTTCAGTAGAAAACTAAACTCCTATTCTACAGGTAGAACTCTGGCTCCTCCTAAGCTTCTGCTCTGTTTTCCCTATAGGTATAAATACTGCATTCTCATTTCTGAGATCTTGAACAGCTGTCAGCATGCTCTGATTAATAGTTTTGTTTTTCTTTCCAGATCTCATTAAAATGATTATGGCTCAAACTTAATGCAAAGCGTATTGCTATGAATTAATTTTAGATATCTCGTCATGCACTTTCATGTAATTTTCACAGCAGAATTTCATTGCTGCTGAGGTGATTATTGAAGACAAGGTTTTCATCAAAAGCTCTAACATGATAATCATTCAGGTCCCTGACACCTGTTCTGTAGCTAATAAAGGACCTAATTAGGAACTGTATTATGTCCCAGACATGTTTAGTTGAATAGATATGTTCTTAGTATGGGTAGTAAATTAAATTGTGTGCTCTCCTGATGACTGCTAATCTACCTCCAGCATGGTTACACCATCAGTTTTCTTTGTCTAAGCAATCTGAAAGGTGATATGTAGGACATATCTGACATGGTCTGAGACAAACACGTGAGATTGGCAGCTCTCATGCTTCACTATCAGAAAACTTATACTATCCTGAAGCATGCAGTTGAAAGTTTTAACAGAAAGCATGCTCTAAATGACACTAGACTTTTATATTTAGATAACTGAATTAAGTTCCTAATTCCAAGTGAGATTCTATGAGGTACTATGAATCCCCATGTTTCCTTATACAGGTTACAGTCCTAGGGATATTATCTTCATCTAGTTGGAACTCAATTACAGTGAAGGCCCCTTCCAAATTAGGCCATTCTATGATTCCATGATTCTAAGATGGTTCTGAATGAAAGCAGCAGTAAAAATCTAAATTGTCCTGATTTGGAAAATGTGATGGGGACAGATGGGGGCAGAAAGGGATGTGCTGGGTTCTGGACTGAAAAAAAAAGATCTTTCTTTATTTGTTGTATAGCATCACTACAGAATACAGTTATACAAAATTTCTTATTTATACATCAGGCCCAGAGCTACTGAAAGGAACACATCATATATCAATACAAAAAAACATGAACACTGCAAATCTACTTTTGTACTTTTAAATGACACATAACAGGGCAAAACTCCCTGATTAGACATACTGTACCAAAAAAATAATACTGGAATGTTTTTTTCCTGAAGATTATGAGTATTTTTTTTTCTAAAATGTAATATTCTTTCTAGCCATTTTAATCTAGCATTTATGTATCTTAGCTACAGTACAATTGGGATTTGTGCTTTAATAAGAGTTTTCTACTTCATGGACTCTTTTTCCCCCTTAATCCTTTACCCTGCAGTGATTTACATGGTGCTTATAACAAGGGATGCTAATACACAATGTTGTCACAAATACAGGTTTCAGCACCATGCAGGATTCTGCTTTCAGAATGCACTGATCACATTGCAGTTATGCGGGATGCACTGAAATGTTCTCTGCTTTACTACCTCATACGTGCATATGCCACAGGGTCTGACCCCTGTGTAGTTCAACTGTACACGAATTGAAGCATCAAGCTATTCATTTCTTTTCAGATTTCAATCACATTGTAGCATTTGAAAATATTTCCTAATCTTTCTTAGTAAATTGGTAAATTCATGAGCCTATTTAAAGTGTGCAATAAATAGCAGTGGAAAGTGTTGCAACAAATAGAGTGGGAATATTTTTCCTCAAAATCAATATTCACCATCCTGTCATACTTGGACGAAAGTAGTGGGTAAATAAACCACTATCTGAAAAAGGCAATAAGCTATTTAACAGACAGAATGAAGCAGGAAAAAATAGAGATTTGGAAACAATAATGAATGAGAAGGAGATAACTTGAGATTATTTCTTCAAAATTGCCTGATAGCCAATAGGTTTTCTAATTCTTAAAAAGAATAATTTTTAAATATTTATCATACAAGCCATATTATTGTGCTCTTTGGTATTGTTTCTAGCAACCATATGGAAATGAAAACTGTTTTTATCCAAGACCATTTCTCCCCTACACACCTGCCGCTTCCAGAATCAGAGTACTAAGAAGCAGTCTTTTTTTTAAGGGAGCAGCTAAATGAACTGTCCTTGTGGGAGAGAAATACAGATGATAGGCTTTCCTGGCAGTCTGAAGAAAATGAGAAATGTGTCAAATTTTTGGACTTTCCTAAGTTGGAAGAGAGCCATTAACCATATGGCTTTGTGTCCCCTGCGCAATGCTGCGCAGCCTCCCTTTGGAGACAGATGGTGCCATATCTGCACATGAACAGCAGAGCTTCCAACACCCCGATGCTCTGGCTGACTTACAGTGTGGTTAGTTCAATGGCCAGGGATATTTCATGTTATTCCCTTGGTATGTTTTTCCCTTTGAACAAAATACTGTTAGTTTTTAATTGAAAGGAAACTCAAATCCACAGAGTGGAAAAGGAATGTGTGATAGCGTATGATAAAAGTGGGGAAGCTTCATTAACTTTTTGCCTGACCACAGCAGGAATTTTTTCATTTAAATCTCAACTATGTTGAACCTTTAGTACTAAAAGTTTTAAATTAATTGCCTGTGAACAGGTTTTAGGTGGGGATATTTTTGAGGGGGGAAAGGAGATGGTCATTCAGGACTGGCAAACCACATTGATGCCTGAATTTATTAGGTATCACACTCCCTATCTTGAAGTGTTCCAGGGTATTACCTTCACTAACACACATCTGTAAAGCCTGTGATGAGGTGATATGTGCCCACATCCCATATAAAATGCTGTCAATGGTTGAGTTCAGAACACAAAGTCAGATTTTCTCAAGGAATGAGACTCTAGCTCTAAGCCAAAATTTAATGCAAAATTCTACGTTAAACAGTGAATATCGGCTTGGAGTAGGGACCAAATTGTCATTTCCACACCACTCACTGATCTAGTCACTAGCCTAAATTTATTATTCCTCTTGCAGATTCCCAATCTGATAAGATTTTGTTATGCCTACTTAGCATAGATACTGGTGCTTAACAATATGTATTGGTCTCCTGCAATTCTTGCAGAAGGTGTAAATAGTTAACAAAAGCATAGACTGACTGATCAATGACTGTACCAGTGTCAAAAATAGTAGTAAGAAGAAACATGACAAGCAGGAGGACTTGATCTACAAAAGTGCTCTGGAGGCATTGATATCTGTACATTGAATGTGTATGATGGTTCAATGAATAAGTGGATTGAATTACCTCCCATACTGGCCTAATCAACAGAAATGTTTCCACAAGAGCACTAAACTTAACCACACTGAATTCCTCCCAGAGAGATCTTGGGATATTTTGAAGTGATCAAGTGTTCTTATATTCATATACACATATACCAGAATATACACAAACTCAGACCATTTGTCTCGGTTAATTTTCCATGATTATGTCTCAGCATTCGCAGGGATCATCTTCATTTAAGCTGGAATATGCATGTTTTATATTATCTATTCTAAAATATGCCAAATGTCTTTAAAGAGCTTGAGTGCGTTCTGTTAGTAGATGATGTTACAAGGAGCCAGTGCTCAGTGTTTCCCAGAACCTAGAATGAATACTGTACAATAACTAGAACTCTATTGTTCTATGACTACAAATTGCAAGAACGAAGACTAATTTCTATATCCATACAATCATTTTATGTTAAAAGTGACAGTAATAATAGCTTATATTTGTTTATTTTTATTATTTTTTAATATTCTTATTAGCTACTAGGTGAAGAGAGATTCCAGGATATTGAAAAAATTAAAACAATCGGTAGCACATACATGGCTGTGTCAGGATTATCACCTGAAAAACAGGTAAGAGAAGAGTCTACTCTATAACTCTAAACTTCTGATGTGATTATATTAACAATTAGTGAATGATGAAAATAATAATGAATTAAAAATCAATGTTCATAGTGCTATATTTGCTCAAAGAAAACAGACATTTGGGCTTCTGGCAGAAACAGTTGCAGTTCTTGATGAACTGAAATGCCATTTGTTCTCTGAACAAGAACCATATGGATTCTTTCTTCAAATTTAAGTTTGTTAGAGAGAAAAAAATCTCCCTTCAATCACACTGATGGGAAAATAGAGCAGCATACTTATGCAAGTGCAAGGTCACATTTAAACATCTATTGCAATGATGTAGCTGTTTGTTTTTAAGCAGGATGATAAACTGTACGTCAGAACAAAGCAGACATGTCAGTTCAAATAAAGAACTTCACAAAACCAGAAGTTTGCACATTGCTCTCACTATCAGAATTGGAAACAAAACTAAGGGAAAAATCATAGAACCATAGAATGTTTCATATTGGATGGAAAATTAAAGACCATCCAGTTTCACCCCCTTTCCATAGGCTGGTTGCCACTCACCAGATCAGGCTGCCCAGGGTCCCATCCAACCTGGTCTTGAACACTTCCAGGGATGGGACTTCCACAGTTTCCATGGGCAGCCTCTGCCAGTGCCTTACCACACTCCAACTAAAGAATCCTAATCTGAACATAAAATAAGCCAGATCACAATTGCACTCAAGAGTATTCCTGAAAACGGGGTCTCCAGAGGAATAAGATGAAGTTCTAGAATACTTCCAGTGAGAAGCTGACTGTTGCCAAGATATGTCTTGCTTGGCAACCAGTGCTGGATTATGAGGAAGAGCACCACAAGAATGTGCTGCCCCAGATCAACAGGAGCATAGGAATCAGATTTGCCCACACTGATTGCAGCAACCAGGAAAGCAGCATCCAGAGCTTTATAATCTAAAAAAAAAATTTATTGTTTGTTTATATTATAAAGCAAGTAGAGTTTAGCTAAAACATGCAGAGTAACAAGTAAGGCTGATAGATAGAAATCCATAAAACTAGGCATGCATGATATTTTTTTAGTTTGTTCCATCTTCAATTGCTTCTCTGCAGAGATGAGCAAAGAAGTGAACATCAGAAACATAAGAGGTTGCTGCTACAGACCTCCTAACCAATTCTTTTTACTCTTAATATGGATAAAAATTCAAAGAAAATTTTTACTGCACTTTCAACAGTGATTAATCAATCTTTTGTAAAACTGTAGTAGTCTAATGAAATTTGTACATATGTTTAAAATACACTTCTTTTCATACATGTGTATGTATATACATATATGTATATACGTGTATGTATCATTGCATCAACATCAAAGAGGTGAGGGTTGCTGAGAGAGGATGGCATATTCTGAACTGAAAGAAGCTGAGGACAACAAATGAGCACGGTGTGAACAGAAAAGGTTGATGCAAGGGAGATTGTTATGATCAGATTTAAAAACCAAGGGTGGTTAAAATGGCAGAGTTGCACTGCATGATGTCAGATGGTGCTTCATATGTAATGCTTCATACTTATGGATTGGAAATTTGTTTAATAAAAGAATTACTTGGCTTCAGAATAGATAAGGTGATATCATAACATTATTAGGCTAGTCCCAATCCTCTCCATATTTCATCAGTCTTAGATTTCATATGCATTGTTAATTCCTGTGATTTTCGTTCTGATTTTTGATAGGAAATGAATTTCTTTGGTGTTTCAGAGTGAGATTGTCCATCTAAGCATGGAAGCATTGTTATATAAGTGGAAAACATTACTTTACCATTAATAATATCAACCTCCTCTTGATCTGGCATAGTTAAACTATTCATTTTGGATTCCAGATCTGTAAGATCTGTACTTGTTACTTGGTAGGGGTGGATGGGAGCTGTTCTACAGGGAAATGCAAAACATTTCTAACATATTGTTTTTTAATGACTGCCCAGCAATGTGAAGACAAATGGGGGCATTTGTGTGCTCTAGCTGACTTCTCCATAGCACTGAATGAAAGCATACAGGAGATCAACAAGCATTCATTTAACAACTTCGAGCTCCGTATTGGTAAGCATTATTCAAGCATGAGAATTAAAATGTGTTTTAAGTTAAAATAGCGAATAGCAGCTCACTCTAAACTCTGTGTGCAGTACTTATGGCTTTGGAGAAAAACTGAGTTCTGATTCCGACCTGATCTGTCCCAGTGGCAGCACCTCTAATCTGCTGTGAATGGATGAAATATGATGGGTTATGACAATATTACCTCAATGTATGGGACGTAGCAGGAACAAAACTGATGACATCTTACGTTGTCTAGATCAATAGACAAAACCAGAAAGCACCCAGAAAAACAAGACAGGCTTAGCATAAAAGAAAACAGAAGTATATTCATCAATCACAGCATAGAGGGTTTTGGCATCACTATCTGTGCTATTTCAGAGTGTATCCTCATAGTTTAGAAAGATGGATAACTTTCAGGGAATACCCATCTGTGTCCAGTAAACGTGGATCACTTGCAAAGAATTTATCGTGCATGAATGCAGAAATATTTGAAGATCATTCAATAACCAATCTATAAAAAAATAAATAAATAAATTAAAAAAAATAATAAAAACTTTGCATGACCTTTCTTCAAAGTTGTTTTTCACTACCACTAAATTTATTTTTTAAATTCTATCATATGTAAAAAATTATTCTCTTCTCTTTGATTGTTTGCCTTGAATTTTTGCAAGTTTCATAAAATATAGTATTACAGTAACTTCATAGAAATACATGAATATTTTCATTTCATAGAACATAAGAATATCATTTCTTCACTGCATAGCACTGTTAGGGCTGCCTTCAAGAAGTGCAGATTTTTCCTACTGCTTAAGAAATAGTTTGCAAAAACATTGGCAATAGTGTGCAGAATACAGACGATATATAAGTACTGCAATTCCACTTGGGCAACCTGTAAAATAGCTTTGAGGATATAGCTTTTCATGTTTTTATCTTTCCCGGACTTATTTCTTTCTTTATATGTGTACTTTTTCCTTAAGCTTAATGATAAGTGTATCTGACGTAGTTTTCAGCTGATTTTCAAGTGTAAATATGGTTTTCAGTTATTCTTGCTTACCTGGCTGCTGCTTCTCTATTTTATTTACTTATTTGTTTTTAATAGGAATTAGTCATGGCTCTGTTGTAGCAGGAGTTATCGGTGCCAAGAAACCACAGTATGATATCTGGGGCAAAACAGTTAATTTAGCAAGTCGAATGGACAGCACAGGAGTTAGTGACAGAATACAAGTGCCTGAAGAAACATATCTGATCCTGAAGGACCGAGGATTTGCCTTCGACTACCGAGGAGAGATTTATGTCAAAGGCATCAGTGAACAGGAAGGAAAAATCAAAACATATTTTCTTCTAGGAAGAGTTCAACCAAATCCTTTAATCTTACAACCAAGAAAACTGACCGGACAGTATTCGTTAGCAGCTGTTGTACTAGGACTTGTACAGTCTCTTAACAGGCAAAAACAGAAGCAAATCCTTAATGAGAACAATAACTCTGGAATCATAAAGGGACATTATAACCGCAGGACTTTGCTCACTCCCGGTGGATCTGAGGCAGCAGCTCAGGCTGAGGGTGCGGACAAAACTGAATTGCCATAATCAACATTTTGTTTGTGTTCTTTTTTTTGTATTTCTTTTATATATAAAAATAAATATACAAATAAAAAGGGTTTAATTTTTTTTAGAATAAGTGTGATTATTTTCTGGTGTTACGTTTCTATGAGATTCCAGTTTCTCTATTTTAATGAATGGTGTCAGCAACTCTCTCCACACCTGACTGTCCAACCATAGGGGCAATAAGCATTCTGCTGCACCAGTTACTCACAAAGAGGGTCGAGAATAAACTTCCTAAAAGGAGGAACATAAATTGTGTGGGCAGTATATCACATGGAATAGAAGTAAAGTCAGAAGAAGATTGGGTAGACATTTCTCACTTCTGGTTGTATTCAAGGAGTACGATGCCCATCTAAGCTAGTTTTCTGGTCTCCATAACAACCAGGGAAAAGCTAGTCAGTACAGGCAATGGATTTTAATGTGTGTTATCTGTCCAGATGAGAAGATGTGAGAGATAAGAGAGAGTGTTTTTAGCTAAGCCCACAGATTCCATTGAGTAACTGGTTATGGGATGTTAAAAGAACCTCGAGTGTCTTGCCTAAACATAGGTGTATGCAGATATCTTACATGTCATTCATTACCCATCTGAGTGCTATCTAGTGCCTGCTCCAGGAGGTCAAGGCTCTCCTCTAGGCACTATCTGTCAGTTCCATTTGGAGAGCTCAAATGTACTAAGATATCTTCAATGGCTCAAGGAACCTATGAATGAATGACAGAACTCCACCTTGGATGGCTTGTCTGGAGTCTATTTTCCTGCTGAAGAATTAACCATGTTCTCTGGAGTCACTTTCCAGAGCTGAGCTCTTTACCCCTTCTTCCAGTTACATTTTTGCCAGAAGAAGGGCTTTTTCAGGCTGTAAAATGAGTATGTGTAGAAGCACCACAGGAGGCAAAGCTCAACTCCCACTCAAGTACCACAGGAAAAAGAGAAAGTTTACCCCACTGCAGCAACTCTAGAGAGGTTAACCACAACTGAGGTTAACCCAAATTATTTTTGTGACAGAACAGAGACAGTCCTGCTGCGATGCAACACTGGCACACCTACCTACCTGCTACAAATCTTACATCAAGGATGATGCCATTTTAAGATGGTCAGTCAGATTTTCCCTGGAAATAGTAACTATATAGCACAGGTTCCTATGTGTACTGGTGCTGCAATTCACACTGTGCTGTAAAGTGCACAAATGAACCTCTCATCAAGTCTGTGTGCTCAAAGGAGCTGGGCTTGTCACAGTAAATAATATCTTTCATATAATTCACAGATGGAAGAAGCAGAACCTGCACTCACACAGCAATCCCCAGACAAGACCTTCCACAATCAATATAACATATGTACGTGTGTGGAAACAGGCTATGCTTTCCTACAGGCTGTTACTCAGTCCTTAATGAAAACTGCTATGTATTGGGAGCATTATCACAGGAATGGATACATTTTTATAAAAATTGCCATTATGTCTAGGAAATCTTGATTCTTACGTTTTATGAGACACCATTGTATAAAAATAAAAGACATCAAAACACAAAGCTGTTTAATTGTAGTATGACAAAAATAATGCTCTTCATTGTAAAACAATCTGATGAATGGCTATGTTGGACAAAATGTAATCAGATGAATACTGCCTTCAGAAATAGAAAATAATAAAAGTGACCAAATAGATTCCAGAGTAAATTATATCACTCAAAGATGGATCTGTGCACAGAAAGCAAAAAGCAGCCTGAAATGTTATATAAGTGATGAAACTGCCAGTAACTGAGCTCTCATTTCAGGTCAATTACTGATTTGAAACCCCACAAATATAATCTCTTTCCACCACGTAGGAATCCTGGAAGCAGAGCCCCCCACACCATCCAGGACAGCGTTGATGCTGTAGGAGAGGAAGAAAATGACTGGTTAATATTTGAAGCAGCTAAACAAATTTCACTTTAAAAGTGATATTGGAAGCCCTAAAGAAGGAAGCTTGGGCTGGTTTAAACAGCTCATTAAACTCTTGTTCTCTCCTCAGCTTATCTCTCTGCTGGATATAGGTACAGTCCTTATGTTTCTCTAAACATTTAACTCTTGCTAAATGCCTATCCCAGCTGAACCAGTTTTCTAATTCTCACCACTGCTACCAGCCCCTGTAATGACAACTAGCGGAGAGTGGAAGGTGTTACCTAGATACGATGGGAGATTGGACACTTGAGGGCACCACCTCTGTGTTTCTGCACAGACCTAAATCTCTTGCACCTTATCACAGACATAGAATACTTTCTGTGCTATCCTTCTCAACGTCCCTATTAGCATAATATATTCCCAAGCAAAATTGCCTGCTAAAATAGACTGAGTCTGTGTTGACCAGATAAAGAATGTGCCAAGACAACTCATTGCCACAAACAATTCTTCAGTGAGGAATTTTACCTCTTTCTGCCACAGGTAAATCCCTGCTTAGTACTGTTTGTACTGTTAGGCTGATATTTGTCATCCCAGCAGTTACACTGCTTGTTCCTTCTGCTAATGTGATGGCCTTAAACATTCAGTACTGTTACTTTCCATTGTAGCATTTATTTTCAGAGGAACAGTAGGTATTATTCATGCATTCTGTCTTCTAGTTTTACTTGATGGCTTCATGGCATCACTACAGTATTCAGCTTTCCCTCACAATGCTATCTTTAAGGACTCTTGCTTATACAGGATAGAATTTTCATACCAGTCTAAATCTCCCCTCTTTTAGTTTGAAACCATTTCCCCTTATGCTATAACAGCAGACCTTGCTGAAGAGTCTGTCCCCTTTTTTCTTATAGTACACCTTTAGATACTGAAAGGCTGCTATCAGGTCTCCCTGGAGACTTCTCTGCTTCAGACAGAACATCCCCATATCTCTCAGCCTGTCCTCACATTGAATGGTGTTCCATCCCTTGGATAATTTTTGTGTCCGTTTTCTGGATGTGCTCCAACAAGCCTGTGCCTCTTCTGTATTGAGGACTCCACACCTGGATGCAGTACTCCAGGTGAGGCCTCACCAGCATGGACCAGAGGGGCAGGATAACCTCCCTCTACCTATTGGCCATACTTTTTTTGATGCAGCCCAGGATATGGTTGGCTTTATGTGCTGTGAGGGCAATCATGCAATCAACTGAATCAAGGGAAGTTTATGCCAGTTTTGAAGTATTCATATTTTAATTAAAGCAGGGAGAATATTGACTGCTTAGAGAATAGCTCTGTCCCAAAATCATCTTTACTTAATGCTCTATGTGTGCATTTGCAATCATTAATCTGATGTTCTAGTAAAGATCATTAATGTTGCAAGATTGCTCATTTACAAGACAGTAAACAAGTTGATTAATTTGTACCATTAATCAATTTCAATACCTGTACAGAAAGTCAGTTACCTAGCCTTGGCTCACAAGACTCGAGAGAGAAAAGAGCTCGTTTCTCCTGAGAACAAAGTCTCTAGCATTGAGAACTGTATGCTGACAAAGAAAAGAAAAAAAAAGAAAAAAAAAGAAAAAAAAAAAGGAGTTCAAAGAAATAGCCCTGGAACATACAGGAAATACATCACTCACTGACCTCAGCTTCAACTCATTCCTGATTACTTCACCGTAGTTCATGCATTTTGAAAAGTGCAGGGAAAAATATATATATTGTATCTGATCCTTCTCTCATTAGTAGAACTTCATCTGCCTTTCCCTAAGTGCTGCAGGAGTCAAAGAGTTTGTGCAAACACAGCTTACAGCAATGGTAGCGAAGGGCCAACCAGCTGTTGCTGCAGCACAGGCAGCACAGAGTCCTGCTCCACACTGACTTGATGAACATGCAGGGAAATAATCAGGAGCAGGAAATAACCACATTAGCCATCATCAGTGGTACACAACAGTAAGTGTTATAATTGCAGTCAACTTATTAACCTCCTCATTAATCCCTTTTGTGTTGCTCAAGGGCACTGACACGATGAGGTGTTTGCAGTTACCCCAGCTCTGAGCTTGGCTGAAGGAGGGGAAGATGCAACAACGGGCAGCCAGCAGATGGAAGGGAAGGAGTAAATATTCAATATCCATATATCTAGCTGCTTGAACTGCTGCTGAATTAGTATTTAAGGAATCGTTTCGTGAGCTCTCCTGATATTTCATTGGTTTGGGTAACTTTATTAGATAAGGTTCAATTTCCCCCTCCCAAAATTCTTTTTTTTCTGTCTATTTTCCGTTAAGCTTTTCTTTAGATGATGGCTGTCACAATTATAGAGCCATCCAGAAACTGATTCATTCATCTCTTTCATGTAGAAATGAAAGCAATTTGCAGGGCTGATGAGACAGCATCTCCTGTGAAATGCCATTCACTCTTTTTCTCCTGACCCAGATCTCCCTTAGCCCAAGTGTTTTTGTTTCATTTGCTTTCTTTTGTTTTGAGATAAATACGTTAATATTGATATGCTGAAGACCTCTGTTTCATAGTGCGTGTACTTTCTGAGGGTCTTGAAATCAGTGCCTCTTCAGCTTTTCAATATTAAAATAAGCATCACTGTTGCAACATAACAACAGTAGGAAACTGAAAGGAAAAATAAGAAGAAATGTCAGCTGGTTTGCTGAAAATCTGTTTTAAAAGAAATGACGTATGTGTGAAACGACTTCTGATTGCAAAACTCACTCCCAATAGGAGTGACATGGGTAACGTAAGGGGTATTTCCACAACAGGATATTGTTCATTTTAATTAACTCATCAGTTATTCAAGGTAATAAAAATAAAACAACCTCTCCCTACTTATTTTCCCTCATATTGATTATTGTGACAGGCTTTTTCTTTTTACAAATCACTGCGTAATTTTGCTTCACGTGAGTGATTTTTGACTCGTGTGACGACCTCTTCTGGATGGGCCCAGATTAGTGAGCCCTGATAAAGCCCTGTTAGCAGTCAGGATCCCCACCCTCATCTCAGGGATTAGTGCACTTCCTTTGGGTAAGACCAAGACTCATCAGCTTTTCCCTTGGCCCTGTTCCTACAGAAGGCAAAAGCAGGGATCTGGGCATTCTAGGAGCTGTAGCTTAACATTTTTCTCACCTGAATGAGGGTGGAAAGAATCATAAAAGCATAGAACCATCAAGGCTGTAAAAGACCACTAAGATCATCTGGTCCAACCATCAACCCATGACAACAATGCCCACTAACCGTGTCCCCACATATCACATTTACATGTTTCTTGAACACCCTCACTGATGGTGACTCCTCCACCACCCTGGGCAGCCTATTCCTGTGCCTAACCACTCTTTCTCAGAAATTTTTTCTAATATTCAACCTGAACCTTCGGTGAAGACCTCACTGTGATCCATCTCATGAGGTGAGCCCAGACAGTGCCTTTACAGGTCATTTTTCTTTAATAGTGTAGCTAACTGCAAACTGTTATTTTGCCCTCTCAGAATCTTGGTCATCCTAGACCTGCTCACAAGGAAATGAAGGCCCAGGAAATATCTATCCCGCACCACAGCTGGCACAATAATATGAACTCACTTGATGCTCCATTGATTTCTCCCCTTTCCTGGCAATTTAACTGGGCAGGAGCCACAATACATCAGAAACCATTATCAGAAAAGTTCTTATGGAACTATCTCTAAAAAAAATCTTCATTTTTTCTTAATTTAAAAAAAAAAAAAATCTCTTCTGAAGGTCTGTGTTTTCAGTTTCCATTTTATTTATCCATTTTTATCCGTTTATCCATTTCACATTTGCAAGGATACCTCAGTTACTAATTTACTGCACCTCTGATCCCACCACTTTTAGAGCTAGCAGGCTGGTGCAGAAGGGCTTTCTTAGGCCTGGGAGTGGTGTGAGAGAAGAAAAATTCTCCAGAAGACCAGTTCCAAGATATTTTGAGTTTTATAACTCAAAGGGAAGATGTTATCTTTCAGCTTTAAAATCATAGTGAACATGTTCACATTTATCATTGTCTCCATATTTAATCTCTATTTCCATGCAAATCATATTACTATTACCTAGACTTGGCTGGACATGGCAACACACATCTTTGCATTCTTGCTTTTGGAACACCATATAACAACATGTAATATGTTTTGTTTTGGTTTGTTATTTTTATGACAATACATTTCATGGTGACAGCAGACTATGAACTTCCATTTTCAGACACTTAAACAGACCCAAATCCGTATGCTCTGATTTAAATCCAAGAAGTATCCTTACAGCTCCAACCTATTCACCTATTTTTATAACCATGCTGGCACATTTCTTGTGGATGTCAGGAAATATTGCCTCTCAGCACCTGCATCTGCACAGTCAGAAAGAAGTTGGTCTTGCTTCATCTTCCAAGGTTAATTTACAGTTAAAGGGGAAGGAAGAAGTAGGAAGAGAGAAAGGAAGAAAGAAAGTGGGAGAGAGAGACAGAGAGAGAGAGGAAGAGAGAAAAAGGAAGAGAGAAGGGAAAAGATAAATAAAATCTCTTTGGAATAGACAATGATATCCAACAACCAGTATTCCTCCTCAGTGGGAGGTGGGAGCCATTACATACAATCAGCATGATTATTTTTGCTCAAGGTTATACTTTCAAGTTTGAGAACCTATTCTCTTTGTAAATCCATTTTGGATATCATGCCCTTTCAGCCCTTATTCAGAGTTTTGTAACAGTTCTAATTGTTCCACCTTGTGATCACCGAGACTGTTATAGATGAATAATGAATTCTGCTGGAGGTCAGTGGCAGAACTGAGTCAAGCCGTATGGCTTATTCAGCCTCTGCTAAAGTTAATTGATTTAATACCCAATATATGAATACTTTCATGGACCCAAAACAGCAGTGTCTGCAGAGCTCTTCAAGGCGAAGAAAAGCAAAGCAAAAATAATGATGAGAAGTTAAACAAGGTCAAACTGGAAATAACGTACATGCTTTTGGCAGCAAATACGATTAACCACTGGATCAAACTACCATGAAGAACAGTGAAACTGTTATCTCCAGAAGAGTTCAAATCAAAATGGTGGATATCTTTGTGTAAATTAGGCTTTCTTTTCGAAATACAAGTGCCTGGGTCTATTGAAAGGGGAGCAGTGAGGCTTTCTACAGTGTGTGGAACCCCAAAAGGCAGACTGAATACTTCAAGGTTTTTTTTAATACCATAAATTTAGCATCACCACTGAGCTAAACTACCAAAAGAGGACCAAGCAAAATTTCCTCTACTAGGAACATTTCACAGGTCTTGCTGGTACTGACTTTCCCATTTCATGCATTGATTCAGAACACAGAAAAACATCATTTTTAACACATCTCCTTTTGTGGAAGGCACTGGATGTGTTGCAAATCACAGGCTCAGCTCACAAGCAGACACTGTACCAAACCACTCAGCTTCCCTATCACTTATATAACTGCTTCATTGATTTTAGCAAAAACTTGATAGTCAAGCATCAGGAAGGAAATTGAATTACTTTCCAGCTGCATTCCACCATTCCCACCTTGCCACTTCTCATTCTGCTCTTTCTCCTTACTTGCCCTCGTGCTCAGTAACTGCCCATTGCATTTGTTCTAAGGAAGGGCTCTAAGAGTCACTGAGGAAAGTATTTTTTTCTTACATGAAAGAGTCTGTCTGAGGAGCATTTAATGGGTTCTCAGAAAATCTTTGTGTCAATTCAGCTGGCTTGAATGAAGGTGCTAACTTTCCCACATAAGTAAAAATGTGGCCTTGAATGAAAAGGATTAAGAGTCTGATGTAAATGTATTTGGTTTTCTTTTTTTTCTTTCTTTTTTCCTTTTCTTTTTTTTTGTCACAATGTATACCTGTCATTTTTACATGGACATATGATGCTATGTAGGTAAGATACTAAGCCTGACAAGGTGTCAGGAGTCTTTTGTTCCACAACCAGAAAAGCCTCTGCTGAATAGAATGTATTTGATGCAGTAAAAGAATAATGGAAATAAAAGCTCACATGGAAGTTATATGGAGGGAAGGAAGGGAGACATTATATGCTCAGAACAAATTTTCCAAACACCCGGATTACCTATGTGCAGCCTGTAATGCATGAAGCACTTATTGCACTTCATGAAGACTGACAAGATTTCTGCCCTCCCCTCCCTGACCTGCACCATTACCTAATTCTGTCACTTCAATCAGAAGCAGTTAAGTCCTCACATTTCACTGGGATTAGCAGTTCCCACAGAGTGACGGAAGTAAAAAATTTGTACTGGAAAGCAACAATGGCAAGGCAGAACAAAAGGCTCTTTTATTAATAGTGTATCACCTCAGCACACAAACCAATCACATTATTCTCTGTTCTCATGCCTCAGGAGAAAGGAATACGTTTTTCGAGAGCTCTTCAAGCCCTTTCAAAGTGCTTTGAGTCCACCTAGGTATTTGATATCAGGGATAACTTAGGGGCAGGGCAGACTTCTTAAAGACATAGCATCCTGCTTAGGGGCATGACAGAAGGCTTTCACATGGCTTATTTTGGGAAGACATTTTCAGATGAGGCTAAATGGAGGCAGAATAGTTTATCGCTCCTAACCCTCTCAAGTTCTATTTAAAAAGTGTGTATAATTATTTCTGAATTGCCACGCACCATGATTCCCTAATGCATGGTGTCTTCATGTATATTAACCTACAGATAAGATGTGTAAGCCTTTCCTAATGTATCAAAACACCTTGAATGGTGTTTGAGGAAGAGCAGCTTCCTCAAGACAACCAGAAAGTGCAATGTTGGGCACATTTAAGGGTATCCTGGAGTCACTGTGACTCTGGGAAACACTGGTGGGAACAGCTTAGAGTACTGTCAGTGGTGTCTTTGCTGTGTCCAAGACATTTTCTGACGTATGGTGGTGCTTCTAAGATGCTGCTGACTAGAGTACTATAGTAAATTACCTTCACAGTGCCCTCCATAGTATCTCTCCCTATGGCTGTTCCTGAACTAAGTAAAAGTATTTCCTGCAAAATTAACTTTTTATTTCTTGAAGTTTCAGGATGAGAGCTTGTAGAGGAATCTGTCTTACTGAATTACCTGAAAACTTAGGTCTTTATTTCTGTAACAGAATCTCATTTTTTACTATTTGGAAAAAAAAAAAAAAAAAGAAAAAAAAAAGTGTTTAAAACTTGAAACAAGCGTAAATAATACAGCAATATCTTTTTGCACTTGCAAAGAGGATTAAACTCTTGGCCTAGGAGATGAAAAAGATGAAGCATGCACAGCTGATCAAGTTACTAATTTTGACTTCCATAAATAGGAGAAGCATTTTCAGGATAAATCCTGCTCGCTTATTGCAAACTTGCCAAAGCCTACTTTTGTGTAAGCACTCTTTTCACAATGCCACCACAAAGAGATGCAGCAATCATGTATACCGAGCCATTGCTTGCAGATGCAGTTCTGTTACATGCATGGACCAGGCTTTTAAATACCTTGTGTTGAAAGCACCTGGGTCTGGATAAACTAAGTAGATAAGTTTTTTGGTCTAGCACAAAATTAGCATTTATTTCTGGTCTCTGCTGCTTTTAGTCTGTGACCAGAATCCTGTCATGCTAAGTCCTGCAATTTCTATCCTAACAAGGGGGTGAGCAAATTATTTTCTCAGTGATTGCTGCACTGCATTTCTCTCAGCATTCATGGAAACTTACTCCTCCCAGCTGTCTCTGAAGGTTTCTTGTTCAGTTCAGGATCCACTGTGCTGATGTGAATTTCAGTGATTGAGAGATGGATTCAGGATCCATTGGAATAAATGAGTCAAGCCAGCAGCACCAAACAGCTCAAGCGACACCTTTCCTCCAAACAGCATAAAATGGCTGCTGAGATTTCATATGTCACACACCCCTTGGAATTTTCCTCCTATACTGACCTTTGCTCTTGATTCTTCTTCATGGTTATGTTCCTGCCACTACTGAAAGCACACCCTTAGGGAACAGTCTTGGCTCTCTTTACACTGACTAGAATCAAAACCTCAAGACCCTGATGCTCATTACCATGGATGCCAAAGCACATTAGAGGCTTGAAGAGCCTTTTCCAAAGCAATCAGATTGTAGCAGATACCTTTCCAGACCTTTGTGATGGCACTTGGCTCCATTTCATCTCGCTTTTTGACACTGAAATACTTGTGTGCACAGTCTTAAAAACAAATACGGTGGATGAAATTTCCCAAATTTGACATCACCTGAACCCTTTTTAGAATTCACTGCAAATTATTATGTTTTTTTCATTTGGTTCCAGGATCATATTGATGAAAGCTATAAAGAGCCACAGGTCAAGAAATAGGATGGATAGTAGAATGGATGCAAAACCACATACAAATTTTTTACATGTACAAGCACAGTCCCAAGCCTGGATATAGAACATAAAAATTACCCTGAATTGGAAGGAACCCACAGGTATCGTCAAGTCAAACTCCTGCCTCCACACAGGACCACAAGAAAACCACATTTCTGAGAGTATCGCACAAACATTTCTTAAAATCCAGCTTCTCCATGCTGTGACAAGTGCTGGACCTGGTGCACCTGAGGGTATGGTTTACCCTTTTGGCTGCACACTGCAGATTCAGATTCAACTTGCAATTAGATAGAACTCCCAGATCCCTTTGCACAGGGCTGCTCTCCTTCCTCTCACCCCCTAGTTTGTATACATAGCTATATATATACAACTATATAGCTAGGATTGCCTCACCTCAGGTGCAGAATCTGGCACTTGCTCTTGTTAAACTTGGTATCATAAAATCATAGAATCATAGAATGACCTGGGTTGAAATGATCATCTAGTTTCAACCCCCTAGTTGCGTGCAGGGTTGCCAACCACCGGACCAGGCTGCCTTGAGCCCCATCCACCCTGGCTTTCAGGGTGCCTCCAGGGATGGGGCACCATCCACAACGTCTTTCGGCAACAGGATTTGGTGACTGCCCAGATCCTCACAGTTCTTTCCACAAGGCCTCTTTACCCTGAAAGAAATCAACAGTTTCTCTTGATTTAATGCAGTCCACAAACTTACTTAGGCTACATTCAAGTCCTGTGTCCATACCATGTATAAAAATATTGAAGAGAACTGGCTCCTAAAATGGAGCCCTGAGGAATCCCAGTGTTGACTGATCACCTGATATAAACTCAGTTACCATAACCTTTTGAGCTTTACTCATTAGCCAATTGTTCATCCATAACATTCTATTTTTCTCTACTTGTATATTGGACATTTTGTCAAAAAGGACACTCCGATAAACAATATAGAAAGCTTTGCTAAAATCCAAAAGGATTACATCAGCTAGCATCCCTTGTTCAACTAGGTGGGAATCCTTGTCAGAAAAGGAGATTAAGTTGGCTAAACAAGGTTTTCCTGATGTGAACATATGTTGGCTGTGACCAGTGAATGCATTGTCTTTAGGGTGTTTTTCTACATAACTCCCAGAATTACCTTCCCGATACTTTTACCAGACACTGTGACAGTGATAGGCTTGTAATTACCAGAGACTTCTTTCTCACCCTTCTTGAAAACTGGGACAACACTTACTTGCCAGCTTTCAGTTTCCCAAGACCATTGAAAAATAACTGAAGGAAGCCTCATGATGACAACAGCCATCTCTTTGGGTACTCTGGGGTGAACCTCACTGAGCCTCATAGACTTATATGCATCCAGATAGACATTTTAACACACAAGGCATGAATCCACAACACTAATAAGTCTCACCTGGAAAACAAAGACCAAAGGACCTTGGATGCATAAGGGGAAGAAAGACAGGGAGGGAGAGGGAAAATAATACAAGCTCTTTTTGAGGCAGGGGGCATGAAAAAAAAAATCAAGATTTTGGTTAATTTGTCTCAAAAATATTTTGGAAAACTATTGCATCTGCTGATTATCACAGTCTAATTCATCAGAAAATCTCTCATATTGTTTGCAGAGGAAAGCAACCAGCATTAGAAACATTTCCAGTATTTTCTGAGTGATCAATCTACTCAGTAATCATTATTTAGGTAGCTTGGAACAACTTTTCGTCTTTCTTTCTCTCTTTCTTTCCTTCTTTCCTTCTTTCTTTCTTTCTTTCTTTCTTTCTTTCTTTCTTTCTTTCTTTATTTCTTTCTTTCTTTCTTTCTTTCTTTCTTTCTTTCTTTCTTTCTTTCTTTCTTTCCTGAGACACCCTTAAATAGCATTCAGTCTTTCATCAGCACAGAATGCTAATGTGCAAAAAGGTCAACTGCTTTCGTCCTCTACAGTACATCATTTTATAAAAGAATCTCTTGAGTCACGTGGACCTCTAACAAATAAGCATCAGATGCTTTTCTCAAGCTCAACACTCTCTGCCTGGAACAAGGAAGGCAGATCTATCCAAAAATATAATGCTGCTGTATTTATAGCTGAGCAGAAAGTTTAGAATGCAAATTAAAGCACATGGAAATCATCTGACTTTGCTCAGTGATCGTATCGGTTTTCCAGAAGGTTACATAGCATTTCTGAATTTTTCAGCTCAGCTGTAGAGCCCAAGCTGACCAACAGTGGTTGGCTGTATTGATTTGGACATATATGATTTTAATTGCAAAATGATCAAGCTTTGAATGAGATAGGAATTAAAATGAGACAGGGAAAACAGATTGACTTTTCTATGCTGATTGCCTCTTGGCAAGCCCCAGCATTTCCTGTGTTTCACTTGATCCTAAGCAGAGATTATTATAGAATCTGCATCCTATACAGCAGCCAGATGTGCCAGGAAAACTTAAAGGAAAGAAACAACAACAATAATAATCGGGACTTCTACCTCTTGAACATCAGTAAGCCATGAACTTTATAGGGTTGCAGTCAGAAAGCATGAACCTCTCTACGCAGAAAACACACACAGCACTTTGGTAGTCAGCACAGCAGCACTCCTGCTGCACGGCCAAATTGCTGTTGTTCACAGAGGGACCAATTGCCACAGGCTGGGTACCTGCTGATAGCCCCTGGCAACTGCAGTTTAAAACAACCATTGTGACCTGTTGCAGTTCGTGAAGTTCTGGAAGCTTCCTTGTCTCTGATCAGGAGAACACAGGGTAAGTCTGGGAATGGAATCAGCCATTTGGAAGCCATCTCAGTACTGTAGGGGAAATAAAACCTGCATAGCAGTTTCACTTTGTAGAATACATAATCCAGCACCTTCTAACATTAAAGCAGGTTAATAGAACATTTCCACTGGAGTTATTGTACTAGAAAATGCTCAAAACATTACCCTGTGCATTATGTTCTCCAAAATGCTATCTTCCATAAGCCTAAGGCAAGATCCAAGTTATCTGACTAATTCATCTTACATTTCCCTTGCACTACATCAGATTCTTGCTGATTTGTAATGCAGTCTCTGTCTGAAGTTGGAAACCCACTTTACTCCACTCCATTTTTATCAATGCCCCTGGAAATGTTATCAGACACAGGGCCAGGTGCAGTTATAGTGGATGAAGGGCTAGTGGATTCAGAAGTGGCTTTGTACAGCTGCAATCTCTTGTTTGGTGCCAATACCCCAGAGGCACTGCTTAATGGAGGGGGACTTCTTTGGTACCCTTTATATCCATCATTGCAGGAAGGATCTAGCATGGTGGGACTCAATTAAGGACTGAGAAGTCCTTAGAGAGCACAGATCATCACCTACATCTGAATGTGTGTCTATTAGCAACAGTCCTTGAGGAGTCTGCAATCAAAGCAGGCAAAATTGACTAAGAGAGGAAAAAAAAGGAGAACTAAGCACCAGAAGGATTTGCTTGATGCTGTTTGGTCTGTTCATGTCAGAATCCAAATTTCCTTTCAGGTTCTTGATCCTAACACAGACTTAAAGAACTGTGCTGTGTCACTTCAGAAAACGTACAAGGCTTTTACAAGCTGCTTTGTTGAACTGACCATACACATCTATCAAAGGTTTTTTTTCTATCCATAAACAAACCCTTATAGAAGCATTCCTGCCTGAGGAGTCTAATCCTTTTAGAGCCTCAGAAGAGACTCAAAGGGATTTTTGTCTGTTTTCTGTCAGTGTTAGAGGATTTGATTGATTCTTTCATTATTTTCCCAGCTAAGAATAATAGAGAGTGACATTTTGTTTGGAGAGATATGCACTGAGCTTAAAAACCACTCCCCGTTCATCCTCAAGTACCTGTGAGAGCTCTGGAGAGTCAAACAGCACTTACTGTTTCAGATGTTCAGTCTAACACAGAAAATATTTCTTTTTCTCTTAGCTGAAAGCGTAACACTGAGTACCTGATTGTATCCTGGGTGTCTTTCTCTTTTGATTTTAATCAGAACTTGGCCAGGGCCCTTCCTGCAAGGATTCTTGCAACCCTGAATGGAAGGCAGCCTTACACTCAGCAAGTCAGAGCAGAAGCATGAGGCAGTGTAGGACATGAAACTGGTGACAGGTAGATGCATTGAGGAAATTTGCACCTCTGCAGGTGGATCCTAAAAAGGATGCAGGATTCTGCTCCCAGTGGCAAATGAAGGTAAATCTCAGTGGCAAAGGAGACCACATCACTCCATGAGTGGCAGCAAGCAGGCCCAGTAGTTGTCACTTTTGTGGTGAAGCTAAGCTGAGTTTTTCACTGGAAAACTAACAATAAGCTGATTTGCAACCAGAAAGAGAAAAGGGAGAGGGAGAGAGCAGGGAGAGGGGAAAAGAGAAAGGAATAGGGGAAGGGGAAGGGGAAGGGGAAGGGGAAGGGGAAGGGGAAGGG